>NC_065548.1:25260948-25879851 GCF_022605725.1 Anthonomus grandis grandis | reverse complement strand
GCACGTACGCACGACATACATCGTCTCATTCCTGCTTTACAGGACAGTCTGTTCATTTCTGGGGTTATCTATTATACTATTCGGACCTACAGTATACTATCCTTTTGAGAAAACCGCATAAGTGCTTCTGTTACGTTAGAGGTTGAAATATCTGTCCGAATTTAAGTTCTCAGTTAAAAAAGAGGCCCAATCATGTGGGTACCCACAATACCTAACCACCATTAAATCCAAATATAACGACGAACTAGCCGTGCAATTTCGTCAATAAATGTTTTTTTGACGATTAAATATTCCACAGTTAACTGGCTCTCGTCTGAACAAAAGATTTTTAATGAAAAGTTTGGTATGTCCTTATTTTTTTAAAGAAACCACTGACAAAATGCCATTCTCCTAATGTTCAACACCTGTTGTAGTTTCAATTTCACGGAAAGACTTACGGGGTCTTAGGTGTCTCAACCACGTTTTGCATTTAAAAATTTCCTTTATTGTCGTGTGGAAGGTTGTTTTTTTTTACCTTAAGAATAAGACACTCCAACGTATCGTATTATTAATTTTGAATCTCATAAACATACACTTGACACTGACAATAAATTTTACTTTGATAGTTACCTAAGGTAATTAAAACTGACAGCAAACATTACTATAAGGAAATTGAAGGGAAATATGGAAGCCTACTATCATGAAATATTAATTTTGTTAATTTTAGTTGTTTATCTTGACCAAACATGTACCATCGTGCCGAAAAAAAACTGGGACAATAAAATTTAAGTAGGGAATTGTCTCCTAGTCTATTATAGTAAATCGCATTCCTTGGGTATGGTATGCATATTTACGCATTATGAATTTTTGGAGTCTTAATAATTACATATTTAAATAATAATATTGATAGAAAACATTTTTATTTTTCGATATTTATTTTTATTTGGAATACATTTTATAAATAAAGCAAAACTAACTAATATCTTTTTTGATAATATGGAATAACAAAAAATTATTAATACTTAGTAAGCACACCGTCGTTATCAATGACAGCTTGCAAACGTCATGGCATACTTAAAATTAAGTTTCTGGTATATTCTTCGGTTATTTGATCCCATGCGTCATCTATCTTTAGGCGTAATTCATTTTGATTTCTAGGCCCAAAGTTATCCTAATACATACATTTTGCCATTTTACCCCAAACGTTTTCAATTGGGTTGATATCAGGGCTTTTCGAGAGCCACGGTAAAACTTAAATTCGTCTTTCGAACGGCAAGATTCGCACACGAATTAAAAAGTGCATTTTTGAACAGCATTCGAAATTTCATTCGCATACGAACCTCAAATGTAGTGGCAACTTAGCAAACTCGAGTGCTATAGTGCTATTGGAGGCCATGTCAGACGGGATGAAGACGATAAGGATTTTTCAATCTAACCTGAAATTTAAGTTTAAAAACATCAGGGAATTTTTAGGTTTTTTTCATGGCGTTTCTTGGGTGTTTTGAATTGACTTTTTTTTTAAGTTGGATTCAAAAAATAAAAAAAATATTGCGGTTTTGTGTCGAGTAAGCAAAAGAAAGAACTAATTTAATTGAGAATCGCACACGAACTTTGAAATTCGAATGGTATATACCCATTCGAGACACCGCATGCGAAAAAGTTCCCATACGATGCGGACGAAAATACAAATATCGGTTTTTCGTGCGAAATCCTCAAATTTCGTATGCGAATCAAATTCGAATCGTTTCAAAAATACGGCCCCTGGTCCTCTAAAACTAATCCAGGCCCAAGCGTTTATACTAAAACGTCCACTTTGTGTATATCTTTCATCAAATCTGGTATTAGAAGGTCTCTAAACGCGGATTTTGCCATTATTACACGATTGAAAGGTTTTTTCATCCGAAAATAGTACCGTTTCCCATATGTTGTTTTGGTGTGCATATTGATGGGCAAATTGGGCAAAAAAATCTTCTCTGTTTGTTTGCTTCAGTCAATAATAGTATATTTGTTGCACAGCAACTTTTAATTTCCGAATTTCTTATCCTACTACGAGCTGTATTAGCAATACCAGGAAAATGCGTGTCTTCTTTCGCCTTTATTGCTGTTTCAAACGAATTGTTTCTTAAAGAGCCAACTAACGCTCTATTTTAAATATCGTTTGAAATTTTTGGTCCAGCAGAACCTGAATTTCTTACAATAGCTCTATATTCTGCAATTTTTGCCTTAGCTAAGGAAATAGTATTTTTACTACCTAATTCTTCTGCGATTCTTCTTATAGGAACTCCACCCATCAGACGAGTGTATATTATCGCCTTTTGTTGAGGAGATAATGCGAGATAATTTTGTTGACGCAGCTGTCACAAAATTAAATTACCTTCGACAACATCAAAATATATTATTCTAATAGACCAAGAGATTTGAGAGATTTTGCTGTCCCAGTTTTTTTTTCGGCACGATAGTACATGTTATGCGTGGTTGAACAGAATTTCTAAACGGCGAATTTGAAAATTCAAAAATTTAATATAACGCCCATAAGATAAACAAAACTTGACTTCAGCCTCATTCAACATAGTGAGCCTGACAATTTTTTTACTTTATTTTGAAATTCACGCTCACTTGTTACCCCCACCCTGAAAATGTCTTAATTGTATCTGTTATAATTAACAAAAAAAAACGGAATTTTTAAAAGGCACTTTTTCCCTTTGTATTTCTCTGTATATCTGTTGCTATTTCAAGTTGTAGATTGAGAGATTATTTACAGGCAATTGATTTCGTTCAGGTTTTTTTTTTCCCATTTGGTCCTCCCTGTATCTTTATTGGTTTCCATCATCCACATGTACATAATTTTAAACTGGACACCCTGTATACGTTAAGTGCTTAATTATACTGTTAATTATGCGTTTGTATTGATTGATAAGAATAAAGATCTATCCATAATTCAGTTTTTCTTTTGAATAGTTATCTTAACTTTACTTTTACCTTACACGATCATTTTTATTTAGATCTTCGGCCCCGTTCAACAGCTAATGAAATTCAGAAACCTTGACGAAATAATCGTGAGGGCCAACAAGACGAATTACGGCCTTGCTTCTGCAATTTTCTCCAAGGATATTGACAAAATTAACTATCTTACTCAAGGTATTAAAGCCGGAACCGTTTGGGTTAACTGCTACAATGTTTTACAAGCACAGACACCATTTGGAGGTAAGAATAATAAATTAAATTTGATCATTCGGCACCTGAAACCATTATTTTTTTAGGTTACAAGGACTCAGGGCACGGTAGAGAATTGGGACAATACGGCCTAAGACAATACACAGAAGTGAAAACAGTTATCACATCTCTTTTACAGAAAAATTCTTAAATGTCTACATGTTTCGTTTAATGTTATCACTTAGTGATAGGATTTTCTACTTTTGAAATGTTACCGATAGGCTATGCTATTAATTAGATGATAAGTTTTTTGTGTTTATTAAAGTTTTAAATTTTTTTGGAAATACATATTTTATGCTGATTTGTTGTTTTTTGTTGGAGGGTTAAATGAAAAGCTGCAGTGATTTAAAAAATATAATTCATAATCCTCTATAATTGCTAAGGCTTTCCAACTTTTTATAAAATATTAAGTTTCAATAACTACAACTTTGGCAAATAACAATAGGTTAATCTTATAGGAATATAACTAAAGAAAAACATAAATAGTGATGTGTGTCATATCAGTCATACATGTTTAAAACTGCACTCAGTAATTAATAGTGATTAATTAACAAGAGGAACTACTTGTATTAAAGTCCAAAAAGGCATTTAATTTGATACGTGGTTATTTTTTTATTTGCGTAAGGGTTACCATAAGTACCATAGAACGGGATTAAAATGTGCCTGCATAGGTAAAAATATGCCACTGTGTCTTCCCTCAGATATTTCAATTTTTTGGGCTCGATATGCTCTTAAATCATGATGTAAACCAAACTCTACTAGTTTGATCATCTTGCGCGGTACCCGCTATTTGTTGAGAGATTAACGTTGATGGATGATGCCTGTTTTCTCGTTTTCCAAAAAGTCTGGATACTTTGGTAGTGACAGGTTTGTGGTATAAAATGGAACATTTAGGTGAGTAATTTCAATTACCTATTTATTTATCTTGATAGTGCCCTCATAATGATTTGATATTGTTTACTCATGTTTATGAATTAGAACAATATTGAGATTAGAGCATAAATTTGTGAAGTAGTGCCATTGAGTAGCACGTTTTCACCTCATATTTTTTCACAGACTTTCAACTTTTTTATTTCCGAATGCTGCGTCAACACATTAGAAAACAAGGCATTACTAAAACTATTGTCCAAAGATACTGGAACAGATTTTGACTGAAATTAGAAAAAAAAAAGAATTTCTGTTCGTTGGGCAAATGCGAAATATGATATTCACCGAAATTTACTTAATAAAATAGTCTAAGAGGAATGGAGGGCAGACGATTTTCTCGGATGAAGAAGTTAATCAGTTATCGTGGCACACGACTATCCAGTTATAGATTTCCTGTAAATTCCTGGAACAAGTAAAAAAAGCGTCGTGGTATTAAATAGGCCAATACTTTTGTAAAGAGGCATGCACGGCAAATTTCCAATCGATCCGCCAGAATTATTACTTACAGTTGAGTTCTATTGATGGCGAAGTAGTAAATAAGTTCTTTGACAATTTGGAAAAAGAAGTTTTCCCCTGTCAAATATTTGGAATTATGATGAAACTTGTCTCGTCGACGATCCTGGCATATCTAAATTTCTTGTTAAATGAAGCAATAAATAAGAAAGTAGTCTGAAAATATAAAGAATTCTCATAAACAAATGTATCAATAATCAATGAAGTGCAGCGGATGAAATTAGCACCAGTTTACGATGTTTATAGCACAGAAAAAATGTGGTCAAGTTGGACAGAGAACGGCTCCGGGAAATGTCACCATAAGTCAGGTTGGTTCGACTTATAATGCTTAGAAAACTGGTTTACGACCCTAATATTCCCAATTTTGAAAAAAACAAGTAAAAAGTTCTTTAAATTCTCATATAAATACGAAAGTGATAGATCTTTGCAATGAAATAAAATTTTTTCTATTGCTTTGCTCCCAAACCCTACTCACCTGCTACAACCATAGATTAGAATTGTCTAGCGGAAGATTTCAAATAAATGGAAAGACTATATTTGAAATAACCGTTGTATGACAGTTCCCAAAGATGTATTTTTAAAACTTTTACGAAAAGTGTTTACAGACTGGCATCAACCTTCAATTTCGACACGACAGAGCCACCTTATATTCCTCAAAGGGTTGCAAGAGATGACGACGATAGTGAAATGACAGCACAGGACATTATTCTTATACATCAAGCGATCAAAGTCCCTATTCACCTCAATTGAGCGAGCAATCTGATACATATATGTTGCAGTTGCAATTGAAATAGCTGGCACAAATGTGCAGAAAAATTTAGTTAGGGATTATGCCACCGGTGTTTCTTTATTGAATATGTATTGAAAACCGATGTGGCACAGTCATCCAGAAGCTGGGATCAAAATCTGCCACAAAAATTATTTTTTTCAAAAAATTAAAATTTTTCAAAGAAATATTTTTGCAACA
This sequence comes from Anthonomus grandis grandis, assembly GCF_022605725.1. NCBI lineage: Eukaryota > Metazoa > Arthropoda > Insecta > Coleoptera > Curculionidae > Anthonomus > Anthonomus grandis. The sequence goes on along the minus strand of NC_065548.1, from coordinate 25,874,252 downwards.
TGAAAACACCTGAAGATCTTAAACACAGTGAAGCGACGAAAATTGGAATACTTTGAACATATTATGAGAGGCACGAAATACCACTTCCATTAACTATTAATACAGAGAAAAACTGACGGAACGAAGACAGACATAGTGTCTTAAGAACTTCAGAGAGTGGTATAGAAGAAGTACCAGATCCCTATTTTCCTCAGCGATCTCCAACATACAGAAGAAGGCACCAGAAGAAGTGGACTAAAAAAAGGATCCTTTACATGCCTCTCATAAAAAGTTCGGGTATATATTTAATGGAAATGCAGATGGTGAGCTTAGATGCGATAGAAGAGTAAAAAAGAAATAAGATAATTTGCATTTAATTTAAAGTCTATTGAGAGAGTAGAAATTTATTCCCATAAATTCGTTCCAATGCGCCAAGAGTCTTGATTTATTAGAGGATTCATTCAATTTGTTTTCTGCAAGGTAGTTGTTTATTAGAAAGAGAAATACTGACTCTATGAATCCCATACTTACTAAAATACTCTAAAATCAATAACTGCCTCATAATCAGGGTTGTATATTGACAAATATGATTTTTATTACCCAAATTAGCTCAGACATAATTATTTGTTTAGTATGAAAAGTAATAGTCACCTATTACTATTAGATTATAATTGACTGGCATGCTCAGCAATCAAATGTCTAACCTTTTAAAAGAATATTTCAACACTTTCCGAGGAAATAAACTAAATTACAGATAAAGACAGAATATGGGTCTATTAAATGTTGACATATACTATATTTTTAAAATCAGAATAAAAATATAATTGTTTTTCTTTTCAAAAAAATATAGAGGATAATTCATAAACAAAGAATTACAGGTACAAACGATAATAGAGGGGGAACCAATCAACTTTTGTTTTCAAAGTTTTTTAATACTTATGGTAATTCCTCTAAAAAAAGTGCAGATATGAAAAATAACCCTATACCTTTAGTTTTTTGGATAAGCCAATTGACAATCTTTTTTAACCCAGTCAAGTTTATTCAGGGAGTTATATAAGTTAGTAAAGAAATATAGGTTTATCATAAACTTTTAAATAAACTTATATCTATTATCACCAGTAGTATTTAGTGTTGTATTTACCTTAAAAACCAATAGTAAGTCATTTAGACATGCCTAATTGTAGAATAGTCATTACACAACATCAACCTATAAAATTATTACAGATCCTTTTCATTTTGTATTTAGAAATGTTTGATATGATTTGTTTCATTCTTAGTATTTAGCATCAAATATTTTAATGGCATTCTCTATGAACATTAACAGAAACTGATTCCTGTATATGTCTCTCACCATGGCACCCTGCGCCATGCAATTCTTCTTGAGATTGAGATGGACTCTCTTGGGGTGGTGTTGACTGGGATGGTTCTCCATTGAAGGCACTTACATCTAAATAAATAGAACAATCTCATCTTTTATTTATTAATAAAATTAGGAATAACATGGCAATCAAACAAATTTTAGGGGAGCAGGATACTGGGAAGGGTTTTAGAACAGGACATCATATTTTTGGGAGGTACCAGGACTGCCTATAGTGGCTTTTTCTAAAAAGGATCGATTTTAATGTGGCAAATATTTTGTGAAAATTCATACCTGTTTCCCCACATATTTGGGTACAATAAGTTTCCCTAATAATTTGGCAATTTTCCAGATTAATCTGCATAAATTTGTGTCCAAATATAAAATATCCTAGTCCTCCACCGAACACGGCGGAAATGAGTAGCCAGGCATCATACATCATTACAGACAGCATTATTATGTAGCCGAGATTCTGAAGAAGTAGCCATAGAGAGACTTCTGTTCCAAATACAAGAAATCTTTAAAAAGATTTAGGTTATAGATAGTTAATGCATTATCAATATGGTATTACCTATCAAATAATGTTATATTAAATGGATTCCGAGGATTGGTTATGGTTTGTCTCAATAATGAAGCACTTTCTGTTGGACATAGTTGCTTTAATTGTTTTGCTCTTATTTTTAGCTCTCTTTGTTTGCTCTTGGTCTGCAAATACCTAAAGTAAGAAATATTATAAAATTTATAATAAATATACTTGTGAAATATGGGTTAAATATGGATGTTTTATTGTTATGGATTGCAGTTAATTCTTCAACGTATCCTGTTCAATTTTAAATGCAGGTATCTCTGATCATAAAGCTCTTAATCTATAAATATTTTAGGAATGTCAAAGCAAACATACAAGAGTATTCCTGGTAGAATATTCAGTACTACGAGTTCTAATTTTTATTTTAATAAGTTTTACGCTTAGTGAGATGAGAGTATATTGGCAAAATTTAAATATTAATATGGTTCCTTTTGCTTATTTTTACAGATGTATTTACTAAGGCGTTTCTCCTACAATTAGTTAAGAAAAAGACCAGGAATAATAAGCTCTGGCTTACTAACATTTTGAAAATATTAAGGAATAACCTTCGCTTTCTAACCTATTTAAAAAAATTTAGTGTGAATGAGATTTTGTTATTTATTTTAATAGTTATTTTAGTATATAGTATTTTTAGAAAATTTCTAAAGCGTGAACGATTTCATAAGGCTAAAAATAGGCAAAAGTTGGTCTTGATTTACACAATAAAATGAATAATATTTACTTTATTGTAGCAAATAATTTAAGACGAACCATCTACTTTAGACCTATTGACTTATCTTCAAAATGTTTGTAATACTATAAACCGGCAAGAAATTAGGAAACCCTAAATAAAAAACAAAAAATCTAGTGGCAAGGATAAAATCTTTCCTGAAGTGCTTTCGCGGCTACCTTATCTGGATGCCCTCTCGGTTGCTATCAACACTTTTTGGTTTCCTTTGAAGACTGTTTAAAGTCTTTTTTGTTAGTTCCCATATTCAAAGCTAGTAAAGTTAAACGCAAAGAAAAACGTCACAGAAAAACTGGTCAAAACAATGGTCTGTGATTATCTTCAATCTTTCAGAGACATGTAAGTACATATCAGTATAAGTACAAGACAATTTGGATTTCAAACATCTAAGAGTACTCAGGATGCTATTTACCATTTCCTTAACAATGTTTATTATGGTTGAATTGAACGAGGGTAGTGCATCTTCTGTGATCTCGGAATGTGGCTCACGGAATTCTGCAGTCAAAAATAGAAAGATATGACTTTCGTGGAGTAGCATAGTCCTGGTTTAGATCTTTTATCGATCTGTTGTGCATTCAGGTGCACAATCATCGGTTGGTTCTCAGTATTAATTGCGGTGTTCGTCAAGGGTCCATTCTTGGACCAATCTTGTTCTTGGTTTTTATCAACCATCTCGCTAAAGTTAATATCTCTGGAAAGTTCACACTCTTTGCAGATAACACATCAACAAAATCAACTTTAGAAAAGTGGAGAAATTGTGTGGCTTCCTGAAACTATAGGAAATGATCTAAAATCATTAGAGACTGATTTGCCTGTAATCGTCTTTGTTTAAACCTGGATAAGCCTCACAAAGTAGGATTTAAATGTATGTAATAAATGGCTAACTATTAGATGGTGATCCAGTGCCAGAAACTACAACATCTAAGTTTTTAGGTATTCCAATCCAAGAATTGTATTTCGAGGATCACATACTAATTTTAGATAGGAAACTTTAATCAAGATGTTTCTCTGTATAAGGGGTTCAAACTTGGTCACTTTTGAAGGTTATTTCGGTTGCTATAATGTGTTATGGAGATAAAACCTTTCGGTTTTCGCATTACTGTGGTATTCTGTTCTGTTTCGAGTGTCCCTCACTCGGTGGACCTCTGGTCTGAGCAACTTAGGCTATTCCAACTATGTACTATTTGCTCTGCTGGCGTGTATACTTCAGCAAGGCTTTTTCTTTTTAGGTTCCCTTTACCAGTCTGTGCTGGCTTGGTAGGGGCTGCTATTTTTGTGTCCTCACACCGTCGCTATGTAGGGTGGGATAATGCTCTTCTGTTTCGCGGCACAATCGTACTGAAGTTACTTCTCCAGGCTGCTATTGGTTTTACGAATAACCGGTCTCTTCCAGCTCCAAAGTCTCAAGATTTTGGATGAATTCTAGTTAAACATGGCCGCCACATACCATTCCCTTTGTGTCTTCCGTCACCTCAAGAACTCTGGATTAATAGGAATCATCTTCGCTCATAGCGCTCACGTCCGGTTGCAGCAACGACTTTTCCGACTGGCTAGTGGAATTCGATTTCCACACTCGAGATTTCCACGCCTTTTCCCGCCAAGAGTGAGCTAACCAAGCCGCGATGCGAACATCACGACTGTTAAAACCGAACTGCATTTCTGTGCTACTTTTTTATAAAATGAAATATGCCATTGCCAAGCATTTTACAGCTGTCATCAGTTTTTAATCTAAGGAATGATTTTGGAAATTAAGTTTTTTTGGTCCTGTGCTAATCAGGGCCTACTAAATGAACTTTTCGTTATTTAAAAAAAGCCACCCTCCCCTCAAAAATTTTAACTCTGACATCGCTTTTCATATTGGATGAAGACTTCTTCCCTTACCGTGATGCGCTCCGAGAGCGGCAAGCTCACTTTCATTCAATACCAATTCCCAAATAAGTAAAAAATCCCTAATTTCTGAGGAACGAACATTTTTAATTATTTACCAACATCTTTGACAGCAGTTCACTCTATTAAGACTTCTTACTCCCTATCAAAAAAACTGCTTTTACATAGGGCATTTTATAATATGGATGAATTCTCTTAGAATATACTTTAACATTAAATCTGTAACTTTATTGTTCATTACAATTAGGTGTACTATTAATGTGATTTGTTTGTATATTAAATATTATTTTGAAAGTTTTAATATACTGGGTGACACAGAAATAAGGGAACACTTAATAACTATTTTACTCGTTAAGAAAAACAGATTAAATTTGGTATATTGATGGAATGGTTATAAGAGCATCTTTTGACATGTTCAGTTGTTTTCCGTCACTTCCTGTTCAACCTGAAGTGATACTAACTTTCTTATTTTAAATGGGAGACTTGGTATATTATTACGTATTTCGATAGAAAATTATATTCTGAGAACAATGATACTGCATTTGCTACTTTTTGTTTTATGTTCATAGAAAAAATTAATTTTTTAGATTTTAAAATAGGGTGCCATGAATGCGTTAAAAGTTTTAATTTTTAATCAAGTAATCACGGAAAAATAATTGTCTTTACATTTTATGACTCAAATCTTTTACACGCCTGTTATTGGGAACAACCACTTTTGAAATGCGTTTTTTTTCCCAATAATTTGATATGATTATTTTTTAAATTGGTTGATAAATAAGACCATAAGATGAAAAAAAATTACTCACATAAATAAACGCATATAATTAATAAAAATAGTATAGAAGGCTTTGATTTCTTAAATAGGAGGCTGCGTTTTGACGCTTTTTTTATGACTTTTAACATGAATTAATACATGACACCTTGTCAGGCGCAATTATTATTTGTTATTCAAATAAATTTGCCGCAGTTTTTTGAAAGAATTTTAGCGTTTACTAATATTTGAAATGTTTACCACTGAAGAAAAAGTTGATATGCTTTTAGTGTACCGGGAATGTCGAAAAAATTCGCGTGAAGCTCGGGAATTGTACGCATCGCGCTACCAGGAACGTCATATTCCCGCGCATAAGTATTTTCAAAGATAAAGAGTCTGTACGAATGTTGCATTGAAAAATTTGTTTTTTTATTCTCAAATAGTAATATGACGTTTGACAAAATATGATGTGTTATTTTAGTTGAGAAACAAAATTGGCAGGCGTGTCATTACAAATCTTCCTGTTATTGAATAAATCAAAGCCGTCTGTGCTATTTTTATTGACTTTAATTATTAAATGCGTTCATTTTTGTGATCAAATTATTGGGGAAAAAAACGCATTTCAAAAGTGGTTGTTCTCAATAACATGCGATTTAAAAAATAAAAGGGAAAGGTCAAAATAACTCCTTAGGACATTTTAAATAGGCGTGTAAAAGATTTAAGTCATAAAATGCAATGAAAACTTTTTTTCGTGATTACTTGATTAAAAATTAATACTTTTAACGCATTCATGGCAATGGCAAGAAAGTTAGTGTCACTTTCGCTTAAACAGGAAGTAACGGAAAACAACTGAATATGTCAAAAGATGCTCTTATAACAATTTCATCTGTTTATCTTGAAGAGTTAAATAGTTATTAAGTGTTTTTTCTGTGTCACCCGGTATATTAGGTAGGTACTTAAGTTTTTTAATAGACATTTCTGATTTTTTTATTTCGTGTATAAGCAGATATTAAGTATAGTAATTTACTATGCTTTTCAACAAAATGTATATTTTGGACAATAGGGTACATTTTTAAATTATGCTAAGAAACATAATATTATTAATATATTTTTATTGTTATGTGAAATCCCTTTTATGCAAAAAGCGTTATAAAACAACAACCTGCATTATTTAAATTTTAAGTTTTAAAGTTATACCAATTTTTACTACAGCTGTATTAAGACATAAACACAATTTTGATAAGAAGAAACGATTATATTATTTATTATGAGCCTTGAATCTCACATACAACTGAGTTTCGTTAACATTCATATAACCTATAGATTTAAAAGGTATTCGTCATAATGTATACTTAATTCACATTACTCACTTCACCTAGTATATAGGTAGAAATTAGCATTTTTTATCTGATCATTTAACCCTGTTAACATTTAGAGGTTAATGGAAATTTAAAGTGGGAACTTAATATTTAAATTTATGATAGTATTTTTAAAAAAATGTGAATTAAGTTAAGATTCTTAATTCACATTTTTTTTTTAAATACTCTTAGTCTTTTAGAGATTTATACATAAATAAAAACATAGAACGTGGTTTATTATATTGAGTTGTAACTACTAACACTCAACAAAGGTATAATAATATGAAAAATATGAGCATTCTATATTTACAGTACACGCCCAAGTTATCTCTAGAGACACAACATTCATTTATATCTTTTGGGTTAACTTGAAACGAGCAATGAGTACTTTGAAAAAATGAAAGCTAAAGGTCTAGTTTTAGAAATTTTCTAAAAATCTCACTTTAAATTATGGGCAACAGCTTAAAATGTGCATAATTTGATCTTAAACTATATTCCGATGGTAAAGCAGCATATTTTCAAGTGAATTTTCTAAAAAAAATTTTTTTCAAATTAGAAAAATAATGACTAGAATTAATCTAGTTTTTCCCGGTTCTTGAACAAAGATGATAAGAAGTAAGTTCATTTTACATGAAAGCCAATATTATCTAAATGGAAATTGCGGTCCTGGCTTTATGCCTTTAACCACATGCATCTGATGATCGATGGTATGAAGAACTGTGTTAGCAAATCCTTATGATTTGGATGTAAGACTTACAAAGACTATTAAGAGGCTGATTTTTATTCTCCTAATGAAACTGGTCAATTTGGCTATTCGGAGGGTAAATTTCCAACTTGTCTTCAAATTGCAAAGATAATACCTGTTCACAAAAAAGGGTCTAAGGAAGATGTTACAAACTACCGTCCTATTTCCCTTAATCTAATTATCATCAAGATTTTTGGGGCTTGACTTGTAGGAGAACGTTCTTGATACATTTGAAGGGAGTCCACATGTTTCTGCTACTTTTTATGATTTAATCAGGGCATTTATTCGTGTAGACTACAATATTCTACTCCATAAGCTCGACTTCTAATCTTTGATCATAGAAGTATTAAACTACTGCAGTCCTATTTAAGCGATAGAAGGCAATTTGTTTACTTTAAGGGGTGTAGGTCTAACATTTTGGTACTTCAGCATAGCGCTTTTCAGGGTCCTGTTCAGTTCTTCTGTTGATCTGTCCTTAACCTTTTTTTTTTTTGGTGTATGCTAATGACCTGCTCAACCGTCATCCCTATGCCATAGCTGGTATTAGTTAGATAGATTGATTACTTCCCTGATTTTAGATAAAAAAAATTTTAATATCACAGAAGAGTCATCTGTTTCTCGGAAAAGGACTGTGACAAATAGATTATGTTGGAATGAATCAGAGAAGACACAACACATAACTTTTTCCCTTCATTATGCCGCTACTCTACTTATTTATTTATAATGCATCAACAGCGAAAAGGCCAATTACAGATACAATTCTAATAGTAGTCAAAATGTAAGTAGGAATAAATAACAAAACGACTCAATCATCTGCGAAAAAAAGGAAATAAATAATGCAAACTATAGCTCCAAAGCCTGCATCTGAGAATCAAACAATCTGTGATTTACAAGTTCTATGAATTCATCCAAGGTAATTAAATCCAGCTCTAAGTAAATTAATTGCATAAATATTAAAAAAGTTGCATATTTTATAGATTGCTGAAGCATAAAAATGTTTTTCCTGGGAAAGTCCAAATTAAAAGTCTCTTCTTTGTCCAGTGCTACCAGTATTGACAAAGTATGGAAGCATTGAAACTAGTTCTGGAGAATTAATTTAATATTGGTTAAAATCCTCCACATATAGTACTAATTACTAAAAGATTTTCGTTGCACACGTGCTATAGTTTCAGTCCATATTTCATATTGTTGAGACCATACAACACAACCATATTCCAGCACTGGCAACACCAGAGTGTCAAACAATCTTAGACAACACTCACCGTTAAAACCCTTAGTGGATCTGACAATAAATCCCATTTTTTTATATATAACATAACACATCAATAACAGGCATTAATAACAATTAGGAACAGCAGAGGAGCTTTATCGAAAGCCTTCTTCATATCATCATAACATACATCAACCTGTTTTCTTTTGTTAAAAGCATTGTCTAGCTACGGGTTGTTAAGTTAGTTAATGTTGATTTCTTTGGAAAAAACCCAGGTTGACATTTGGATATACTATACTTTATCATATAATCAATCAATAATATATTTTCACAAACTTTAGACACAGAGTTCAAAATAGTAACAGGTCGATAGTTTATCACTTCATTCCTGTCTCCTTTTGTTAATACTAGAATCACCTTACTTGAATGCCAAGCCTTAAGATAGATTGAAGTTTGTAAGTTGATGAAATGAAATATGAAATATATCTTTATTAAGTAGGTACATCTAATATACATAAAAACAAAACTATACTAAATAAGTAACTTAACTAGGTAACAACGAAAAATAAATAAATAAAAAATAATAATAAGCACAATTTCACCCTCTTGAAAGAAAAACAAACAAATAAATGAATTTCCACCAACCACATTAGTTTATTGCCCTAATTCGCCAATTTCCAAATTAATTTATATTATTCAAACTAATTTATATTATTCATATAATTCTTTAGGACAGTTTTAAATCAATCAAGAGATTGTGATTCCTTTATTTCTCGAGGAAGACTATTATATTTTTGAAAACCCTTAAAAAACAAAGAATTCATGGTACTTCTAAAATTTGCTATTGGAATAAAAATATCATCACTATTTCTTGTAGGGTAATCATGGACATTTCTATTAAAAGTAATGAACTGTTTGAAATAAGGTGGCGCTAAATTATTTACAATCCTATATATAAAAATCATAGAAAGAAAGCAAAACCTTCTCTCAACAGAAAACCAGTTTAGAGTGTTGAGCATAAAGGATATTGGTGTAAGGCGGTGTGCATTTAATATCACCCTCATGCCCCGATTCTGAAGTTTCTGAAGTCTGTTAGTCTGGTTTATATTAAATAAATACTGCACTGAGGCACAAAAGTCAAAATGTGGTTGAATGATAGTATTATAAACCATTAATTTAGATTTATAAGATAGACTTGTTGATATTCTACTAAAAAAGAACATTTTTTTTGCAATTTTCTTTTCAATGTAATCACAATGAGTTTTAAAGTTAAGCAAATTATCAAGTTGCAGACCCAAATATTTCATACATGTTACAAATTCAATTTGTTCATTGTTAATTAATAATTGAGGACTAATATCCACAATTTTCCGATATTTATACTTAGATGTAAATATTATTGTTTAGTTTTCGCCACATTTAACTTTAACTTATTTATATTCAAATATAATGATATCTGTGACAATGCCCCATTCATTTTATCTACTGCTCTGTTAAGACTTATATCACTACATGCCAAAAATGTGTCATCAGCAAAAAGGTTTATAAATTCACAATTTACAAAAAGCCCAATATCATTCATATACAATATAAATAAAAGAGGTCCCAAAACACTTCCTTGAGGTACTCCCATATTGTTATTTAGTTCAGTAGACTCATTTCCATTAAACCTTACTCTCTGTTTTCGATTACTTAGATAGTCAACAAACCAGTTATAAACAATACCAGCAAAGCCATAGTTCTTTAATTTTTGTAATAATATGTCCCTATCAATAGTTTCAAAAGCTCTCCATAAGTCCAAGAACACCCCAACCACATATTTATTATTATCAAGATCAGTTTTTATTTTAGATAAGGTCAATTGAAGGGCTGATTCGCATGAATGCCCACGACGATGTTAAAAATGTGCACTTACTAAGAAATCACCACAACCTTTAATAATATATCCTGGAACCCCATCAGGCCCAACAGATCTATTGCCTTTCAACTTTTTAATGGCATTTTTAATCTCGTTTTTGGTGAAAGCTCTATAACAAAAAACCACCTTGGAGCATACCTCATCCTGACTCAGACGTATGTCAGTAGAGCAAACCTGCAATATTTTTAGCGTCGTCCACGAAAAGACTATTATAAGACGTATACCAATTGTACTTCGAGTATACTATAAATAAACCTAATTACAACTTATATATACTATACTATAAATAGATTATATATACTATAAATAGACCTAATTGTAACTGCTTGGATTAAGAGATCTTGCAAAGACTTCACCAATGTGTCAGCATTGAAATCACTATATATTTACCTAGTAAAATCTCTTCTTTAATTTTCCAATATAATTTGGCCACCTTATTTTCTCATTTACATTGAGAGGACTGAAAATGTTCAGCGCAAGTTTATCAGGTTTGCCAGATATGCACTTTTGAATTTAGGCCTGAATCTACCTGTTCTGAGACCATGCCATACCTGAGTATTAACTCTTTATCAACCAGAAGGCAGTTCTTTGATGTTCGCTTTGCATTTAAAGTCCTGAATGGTATTGTTATGTCCAGTTAGTGTTAAGTCCAGAGTGTCTGTATCTTTTCTTTATATATATATCCTCTAACACAACACGAGGTCAGGAGCTTCTCCATATTCCCTTTTGCAGAACATCCTATTTACTAAATAGTCCTATTAACACAATAGCTTCTACAGTGAATAGATTTGCAAAAAATCTTGACTTTTTCTATACTTCTTTAAATAAATTAAAAAATTAAATAAATTAAAGTGTTTAGCTAGGGCTATTATTTTGGGATAGTACCCTAGCTCCACTCTTTAGGTTAAGCTTAGCTAAGTAATGTTTATTAGAAGTGTAGTTATTACTCAAGATGTAACTCCAGATGTAAGACCAGAAAGACTTAATTTTTTTCCTAAACTCTTTATATTTATCCCACCAAAATCTAATTTTACATGGGTATAATATACATAATTTAATATAATAATATACATATTCTGAAAAAATGTCATTAAGAGTTTGTTAAAAATTACTTACAGTTTCATTAATATCAGAGCAATGGCAGATGCTATTTTAATTTCTACTTTGAAATAACATAAACATCATTCCAAAATTTGCTTTTTTAAAATTAAATTTTACATGATTTATTATTTCACATTCCTGTAGCTTTTTATTGATATTTAGCTCAATTAATAATGTGGGATGGAACTGATCCACAGGCAACAAGGAGTCAGCGAGCAGTCAGGAGTATCAGACCTCACCAAAGAACCCCACAAATCAAGACCTTTTATAACTAGGTCTAATATAACATTAAAGACATCACATACTTTATTCTAAAGACTGCTATGAGAATGTATTATAGTGAATGACTTCATAAGGCTAAAAGCAGGCAAAATAAAAGTTGGCTTTTAAATTACACACTAAGTGAATAATAATTACTCTAATGTAGCAAATAATTTAACACAAACTATAGCATCAATCGGTATGCTATTCCGCATTCAGAGCAAGTGAGAAGTTGTTTCATCTACATAGATAGGTTCAATCACCTTTCTCTTCAAATAAGAAAACTGAACCCTTATATTAGATTTAAAAAGGTTATTGGTTACGGTTACTGTTTTGTTGTCTGCTCCGCTGCTGGATCACCAAATTGTGTAGTGTCTCTGCTGCTCGGAACAGCAAGGGTTAATTGTGGACTGTATTTTTTTTATAGTTGAATTAAACAAACAAGTCCATCGTGAACCACTTCTTTATTTAAGAAATGCACTTAATGTGTAAAGAAAGTGGAGGGCTTATTTGACGGCGTTAGTTAGTCGTTGACAACAACGTGACGTTTTTTGCTGTCTGTCAAAAACGATTCAGGTGTTTTAATTAACGTAAACCTTAACATGCCCCTCACCTTGAAAGAATGAAAATACTTTCAATGAAAACTAGAGGAATACAAATCACTAAACATAAAGAACATGACTTAACCTAAGTAAAAAATGAAAATACGCAGGTTAGTTGAAATAAATGAAGTAAAAAATGAAAATGAACTTAATAATTATTAATAACAGACTTACTAAATTAGAACTATTCTAAACAATGTCAACTTTGCTAAATGTCAATTGTCACTAATTGGAAGCGGACACAGTTTGGTAACAGTGCATCTAATGTTACCCGATATAGTTTTCACGGATACAATGCGCACAAGACCATCATTCCTTGGATAGAGGGTATTAACGCGACCTAATTTCCACTTAAACGGTGGCAAGTGATTGTCTTTGATAAGAACCATAGTCCCTAATTGAATGTTCGGTTGGTTCTTCTTCCATTTAAGTCTAGTTTGCAAATTACAAATATACTCTTTGGTCCAGCGCGACCAGAATTGTTGTCTTAGAAGTTCTAATTGCTCAAAATTAGATAATCTATTGATAGCAGTATTCTGTAAATCAGGGTGAATAACAGATTGAAGTGATCGCCCAATTAAAAAATGTGCTGGGGTGAGCACTTGCAAGTCATTTGGATCTGTCGAGAGTGGCGTTAAAGGTCGTGAATTTAGAATAGGTTCTATCTGGGTAATTACTGTGTAAAGACCTTCGAAAGTCAATATTGTGTTAAATAAAATCCTTTTTAAGTGATGTTTTGCCGCTTTAACACCGGCTTCCCACAAACCACCATGATGAGGAGAATATGCTGCAATAAAATGCCATGAAACTTCAAAAGATTTTTTTTTTTTTTTTTTTTTTTCAAGTACTTTATTGTCGAAAATTTGGTACATGTACACGAATTTTATTGACAAAGCTTCAGAAAATAAATACAATCACATCAGATTTTACAAAACAAATATAAAAAATTTATACAACATATAAAATGCCTAAAAAAAAAATGCAAGAGAAAATGTTACAAACAAAATCTTTATAAAATAAAATACATGCATGTAGACAAAGGTAGCAGAGATAAAGGGACATATAAAGGTATGTTCAAAATTAAAATTAACAGATTAAAAGCTTAGCATCTACTACACAACATCCTCAGCCTTAAAAAAGTCTTCAATCGAATAAAAGGCTTTTAGAAGCAAATATGACTTCAGTTTACAACGAAACTGGCGCAAAGACTGAACACTTCTTAATTCCACGCTAATGTGATTATAAATCATTAAACCGCGATATATAAATGAATCTTTGATAGATGTAAAATGAGGAATAGGAAGGGGAATATTATTAATATGTCTGGTAGGATAACTGTGATGTCGGATTGGAAAACTGTTCTTATTTTTGAATATTAAACATGCAGTTTCCAAAATAAATAATGATGGTAGGGTCAAAATACGGCTCTCTTTGAAAAGATTACCACAATGCATTCTAGAATGGGCCCTAAATGATTCTAGATTTTCTTTAAGTGTGGGAGAATTGCTTTTTAGGAAGGTACCTAGTTCCTTCAAATAATTGCATGCACCTACAAAATTAGTACCATTGTCAGAATAAACATTCAATGGTTTACCACGTCTTGCAATAAATCTCTGAAAAGCTTCAAGAAAGGCCCACGTGCTTAACTCAGTAACCAGCTCCAAATGGATCGCTTTTGTTGTTAAACAAATGAAGAGTGCTAAATAACATTTGCTGATCTTGCAACCACGTCCCTTTCGATCCTTTATTTGAAAAGGTCCAGCATAGTCAATGCCAACATCAGAGAACGGAATTCGAGGACTGACTCGGGAACTTGGAAGATTACCCATGATAGGGTTAGGTGTAGTGGGATTGAAACGAAAACAAATGAGGCACTCTTTGATAATTCGCTTTGCTAAATTCTTACCAGATATAGGCCAGTAATTATCTCTGATGTGTGCAAGCAATAATTGAGAGCCGCAATGTATAAGCACTTTGTGTTCATGCTGAAGAATCAACTTGGTTAGGTGATGCTTGGGACATAACACTGCTGGATGTTTCTTATGAAATGAGTACGATGAGTTCTTTAGTCTTCCACCAACTCGGATAATTCCTTCTTTAATAAAAGGAGTGAGACTGAGTAGCCTACTTTTATTTGACACTACCCCAAATTTTAAGAGTTGTTGATAGTCATCAAAAAATGACTCAAGCTGTGATAGCTTGACTAACATGTCTTTAGCATTGCGAAGTTCAGATATTGTCAAATGGCTAAAATGCCTATCGAATTTTTTAATTCGACAATTAAAAATGAACCTAAGGCAAAATGCCATAATTCGAGTAATACGAGTGAAAGTTGAAAATTTGTGGAAAGGAAATAAATTTTGATTTTCGATTTCCACAAATGTTTGGGTTGTTTTGCGAAGATCTGGCAATTCTGTAACAGCTATTGGTTTGTGCATGTGAATATCTAAGGGCCAATTGATAGATGGCTCACGAAGCCACAATGGACCATGAAACCACATATCTGAATTAATAATATCGTTGGGTAGCATTCCTCTTGTTAGAATGTCTGCAGGGTTCTGATCCGTAGAGACATATCTCCATGAGTCAATTGGAGTAATTTGTTGTATAGTGGAAACGCGATTTCCCACAAAAACCTGTAGAGTGTTGGGTGAACATCTTAACCACGCAAGGGCTACAGTCGAGTCACACCAAAAATAGACTTCACTGAATTGTAAAGTTAAAGAAGATTTGACCTTAATATAGAGTTGTGCCAAAAGTAAAGTGCCACATAATTCCAATCTTGGAATGCTTAAAGATTTGAGTGGCGCTACCCTAGTTTTGGATGTAAGAAGTTCGACATGAACTTTATTATATTCGTCCACAGTTCGAACATAGAAACATGCTCCATATGCACTATTTGATGCATCCGAAAATCCATGGAGTTGAACAGTGACTGGATTTTTTACTGAAATACATCTTGAAATTTGTAATTTATTTAAATTAACCAGTTGCGATCTGAAATGTAACCACTTCTTGGCTATGTCAACTGGAACTGGTTCGTCCCATGAAAGTTTTAGTGTCCATAAAATCTGTAGAAGTATTTTCGCTTTAATAACAACTAGACTTAAGAGACCAAGGGGATCAAAAATCTTTGCCACTTCGGACAAAATAAGTCGTTTTGAGAATTGCCCAACTTTTGAGGGGATATCGATATGAAATGAAAGGTTATCTGTTTCACAAGACCAAAACATGCCCAAGGTTTTGTTTGTTTCTGAAGACCCGAAGAAATGATCAGGAGTACAACTTCCATGTGCAAGGTTTGATAAAAGATCTTTGCTGTTGGACTTCCATTTTCGTAAGTCAAAACATGCTGACTTTAAAATTGAGGAAATTTCGAGGCATAACCGAGTTGCATCTTCCACTGAGTCTGCTCCTGCGAGCAAATCATCAACGTAGAAATTCTTACTTATGATTTTTGATGGTGTGATGAGATGTGATCTAATGCTAACTGCTTAAGACACCGTGTGGCTAAGAAAGGGGCACTAGCCGTACCATATGTAACAGTGTTTAAAGCGAAAACCTTTAGATCATCCTTTGGATCACTTCGCCATAAAATTAATTGTAAAGGGCGAAACTCTTGCTTTACCTGTATTTGCCTATACATCTTGCAAACATCTGCTGAAAAAACGATTTGATGCTGTCGAAATCTTAAGATTATAGAAACTAAATCGTCCTGAACTACTGGCCCAACCATTTGAATTGAATTGTATGATAAACCAGTAGTGCCTGGAAACGAACTATTGAAGACGACTCTGAGCTTGGTAGTTTGACTTTTCTCACGTAGCACACCGTGATGGGGAGAAAAATAACAAATTTGATCATTAGAAGGTAATATAAATGGTGACATATGATTTAAACTTTGATATTCGGACATAAATTCCTGATACATTTGCTTCAACTTCGGATTTTTATGTAATTTTCTCTCTAAGGATAAAAATTGTTGTGTTGCTTGAACCTTTGTATCACCCAAGACTTCTAAAGACTTCTTTAGCGGAATCCCTACAATGAATCTGCCATCTGAATCTCTCTCAACATTTTCGATAAAATGTTTCTCTGCTAAGAGTTCTTCTTCTGAAAGGATTGGCGATGAGGTTGAAACCTCTTCAATTTCCCAAAACTTTTGCAACTGATTTTGAATATCTAAGGTTTTTGAGAAATGACAAAGGGTATTCTTTGATGAGTTAAGAATGCCTATGGGACCTGACACCAACCAACCCAATTTGCTATTCTGCAGAATAGGCTTATTGGGGCCTAAGGTAATGCGTTCCGCAGAAATAATATCCCAAAATACTTGAGCTCCAATAAGTAAGTCAACGTGATTGGGCTCAAAGAATGCTGGATCAGCTAAATGATAGTTAGTTGGAATATCTAGACATTCTGGATTGAAATATGTATTAGGTAAATCACCTGTGATTTCTGGAATTACTAAACAATCTAATGAAACATTAAAGTTGTTATAACAAGACTTGAATTTGACTCGACATGATTTGTTAATATTAGACACTGAATGCCCAATTCCTAGGATTGAGGAATTAATTTTGTATTGTGTTATGCCTAATTTATTCACAAAATCTTGGGATACAAAATTAGACATTGAAGCATTGTCTAGGAGGGCTCTGCATGAATGCCCTTTACCATGAATATCGAAAACTTGCACCACTGCTGTGGCTAGTAAGATTTGACTCTTAGTTGAATTATATAAGGCAACTTGACCTTGAGTAGTTTCTTTACTTGAAACAAGGTGGCCATCTTCAACTGGAATTAAAGGTTGCTGTTAATGAAGTAATGAATTATGCCGTTGTTTACAATGTCTACAATGACCATACCGACATTTATCTAGTTTGTGGCCACTGCGCAAACAATTAACACATAATTTTTGTGATTTAATTGTAGACCATCTCTGATCTACTGAAAGAGCAGTAAATTTAGGACAATGATAGATTGCATGCTGTTGTTTACAATAAAAACAACATAAGTTAGAACTCTGATGAGTTGACGGTTGATTGACAATGAAGGTTTTGCGTGGTTTACCCTTATGCATTGCTACCTTATCTAAGAAATCTGCACGAGATGACAGGAAATCATATAATTCTACCAAAGAGGGCAGTTCTTCAGCGAAGCCTGATTGTTCCCATTCCCGAATTGACTCAACATCTAGCTTACTGGTTACTAAATATATGATTAATGGATCCCAAGAGTTCTTTATAACACCTAAATTGTTAAGAGAGCGCATATTTTTCGAAATAATGTCTAGTACATTGCAAAATGAATTGGCAGAATCCGGTCTTATATCATAAATATTGAATAAGGATTTAATGTGATTATGCACTATTAATCTTTTGTTTTCAAATCTTTGACAAAGAATGTCCCATGCTAAATCATAGTTTTCATTTGTGATGTTAATAGCCTAAATTGATTGTGCTGCCGCACCCTCTAGTGTAGCCTTTAAATATTGAAATTTCTCGATTGGCTCAAGGCAATTATTTTTGTGAACTAGAGAAGTGTATAAATCCCTCGAGTTCAAAATGAATCTCTGAAAACTCTGTGAGCAATTTTGTTTCTATTTCTTTCAACCTCAATTCAATTTCAAGAATTGTTGATGGATTAGCACTTTCCTTTGAAGAATTAAAATAGTTTAATAAACGTGATAATTTTGAATTAATCATTCCCCTCTTTCTTACTAGATTTTGAATTCGGGGTAGTGTTTCATCTTCATCTAACTCGTTTCCACCCTTTGCTCCTTTTCTTGGTGCCATTATGAAAAACTCGACAAGGTTTGTTTTAGTTTAAAAATGTGCTCAATTTCCCAAAGAAATATAAGAGGTGTGAAAAATGAGCAGCCCTTGAGGATCCAAATGAATTACAAAGATATGTATTTTGTACTCTGACACAAATTTGCTAATATGACAGAATTGCACTATTAGAACTTCTTTACAAATTCTAATTGTATATGCTAAGATTTAGCCTATATGCGATAAGATAAATATAATGTAAATATGAATGTAGCTGATTGAAACTATTTACACTAAATTCTAAAATAACACTTCATTATGAATACATGTGGATTCTGGAACGCAGTAGTGGGTATGAACGACGACGATGACTATGACGACACTTGATTACGTAATATATGAATTGAAATGCGAAGTATTAATGCCTCTTTTAACACTAATTAATGACTATTGTTCAATACATTAATGCGGGCGAAGCCACTCAGCTTGAACAGCAATCCGATATTACAGGAGCACTTCTTTTCCTGTGATTGACCAATAATGACATGCAAAGTGATGAATAAAGGCTTACCTCCAATCCCTGGTTTTGTTTAAAAAGGATACTTATGGGTAAATTGTCCCTTTGTCTTGCAAATTGTTTGTTGACGTTGTAGAGGCGGCCTTGGTATTTGTCTTCACCTGTTGTGGCTACTGACCTCCCAAATTGTAATTGTATCGCCGGAAAATCTTGAAATCCGCTCGATGCGACCAAAAAATGTTTTGTAGTCTGCTCCGCTGCTGGATCACCAAATTGTGTAGTGTCTCTGCTGCTGGGAACAGCAAGGGTTAATTGTGGACTGTATTTTTTTATAGTTGAATTAAACAAACAAGTCCATCGTGAACCACTTCTTTATTTAAGAAATGCACTTAATGTGTAAAGAAAGTGGAGGGCTTATTTGACGGCGTTAGTTAGTCGTTGACAACAACGTGACGTTTTTTGCTGTCTGTCAAAAACGATTCAGGTGTTTTAATTAACGTAAACCTTAACAGTTACTAAGGCATATTATACTTTTAAACTTTAGACACATTTTTTATTGATATTCTGTCCTGATTACCAAATATGTACAAGTGATTTGGAAAAAAATATATTATTGTAACTCTTTTTGCTTTCTGATCCATAACTTGCTTGGCTAGTTCTGTATTTGCATCTACATTTGGGGCAGCCTATTTTCACTCCTTAATGATATATAATTTAATAATTAATTGTGGTCATTCAGTACATACACCCCAAATATTTGCTCTACAATGTTGTTGTTTAAGGGTGATTGCATGTGTGGGTTACAGAGATTGCTGTCAAAGTCCCATTTTAGAAATCTTAGGGTTCTCACCCTAACTAGTGCATATATTCTGTTGGCTCTGCTGTTTCTGAAGAAAAATCTTTCTAGGTTGGTGCATCATTCCAACAATCATAACCATTTTACAAGAGGTGGAACCTCCTTAGTGACACTATATCATAGACTCTCCAATTAACACAGTGGGGTGTTCTACTATAGATTTAAGTTTTTTAATGCCTTGCCAACCTCCATTACAGTAGCCCCTTCATGAATTTCAATTCAGAGTAAAAAAACTTATTTTAATTTTAAATGCATTTCACTTATTTGATAAATTTTTCCATACTAATTTTAATATAATACTATAATGAAGCATGAAGTGTTACTGGATTTTATGTTATATGTGTATAGTATTGTTAGATTAATTTTATATGTATTTGTAACCTTTAGATTTTTAATACTGTTTATAATTTGAAATTTTTAATTGACTTGTGTTAGACATATCAATTTTTGCACAAATAAATTAATTGAATTGAATTAATTGTACCTCGAATTATAAGCCCAATCCAACCCAAAGCAAACTTACTGAAAACTGTACTTCAATTTATAAGAAAATAGTGTCTAGTTGTTACACAAAGATGTATGGATTCCTATAATGTCATTTTATGATAATGAGTAAATTTATAAATACTCAAAAATTACTTTTTCAATGATTTTATAGTTGGGTTGGGTTGGATTGGAATGGGTTAAGTCGGAATTACAGACATTTCCCATAATTTCAGGCGTGATTAAATGTCAAAATATATTTTTCTTCTCTATTGAAAAAAAAAATGTAATTGAAAATTTGCTATTCTGCCATTGGAATATTGTTAGTAAATTAACAGACATTTTAAGCCTTTTCCTACAATTTGTTGTGCTATTTTCAGAAAAGTTGCTAAACTAGAGCTTTACCAAATAAAAAAGAAGTACAGCCTAATAGCTACTATGGATGATGTATTAAATAAAGATAAAATATTCCACCCTTACCTAAGAAATTCAAAAACAAAAGACATACAGCCCACAAAGACACACACACCTATTAAGGCCCTTGTGGATTTCACTTCTATACCCTTTATCAAAAAGGTGCCCAAGTTGGAACCAAAAAAGAACGACTGATGGTTCATACTGTGTATTGCTCTGTTATTAATCACTAAGTGTTTTCCATTATAAAATGTAAAAATTTGTTATCACAAACCAGCCTTTTTCATTATTGTTTTGAAAGTAATTTGGCAGATAAAACAGCTGTTATCGCATTTGAGGGTCAGCTGATTACAATTCGAATTTGACACTTTTGACAGTCAGTTTATAAAATGATTTTTTTTGTGATTGAAAGTTTGCTGGATTCTAGGTGGGATGTACTATATGAAGGAAGTTCTATTTCTATAGTTGTGTTACTTGTTAGAAAAATAGAATCTTACACCTAATATGGACTTCGACCAACAAAGCGATTTTCTTGGTACTCTGTTGGTAGCTGCTTGTGCCATCTATGGACCAAACAACAAACAAATGACCCTAAGTAACAGAAACCTGTGCTTTGATTTGTTGACTGTGGCGCTACCTTTAGTTTTTTTTTTGAAGCTGAAACTTAATAGTCCATGAGCCTATTCTCAACTTTTAAACTAAAAAAATTAATTCTGAAATTGTAAATGTTATGTTTTCTGATATTAAGCAGAAAAAGATTTTAAACAATAAAATAACAATTTATATATCGAGGGTCAAAACGCGTAACTAACATTTTTGGCTAAATTAGTTTTAATATACCATTATGCGTAGAATAGATGGTGGCATCTGTTGACCAAGTTAGGTATTAATCAGTTTTTAATTTTAGCGGCAAATCGCAAAAATCATAACCGCGTATTTACATTCGCGTCAGTTTTGAAAGCATTACCTCGTATTTGTCAGTTAACCCTTGTTAGCGACCGTTACTGTTGTTCGTGGAAGTGCTTTGTGTTTTTGGCCGGTAAGATAGCTAACATTTTATATCACTTTGAAAATAAACTCCTGGACAAAATTATCGCACCACTTGATTTTTAGAGATTTTTTTTTAATAAAGATAAAAAAATAAGCATTGTTAACTATGCATTATTAATTAACAAAAACAATTATCTTCTATTTAACAAAACGAGATTTAAGTAACTAAATTCAATACAAGGAAAAGCATCGATTTTCACTAACTTCAATTTTGATACAAAAATAAAACAATAGACCCATAATGAATTCTTAATAACGTGTATTGCCACCTGCAATGACCGCTTGAAGTCTTCGCAGCATTCCTCGTATCAAATTATGAAAACTTTCCTGCGGATGTATTCTCACTCCTCACGAGCAGCATGTTCCATGATAAAGCATAAACATAGTTTTTGTCCAGTTCTGCTTTTTATACGAGAAAAGATATTATAACTGTTTTAACTGATATTTATTTTTATTTAAATTTTCTTGACAGAATAATTAGTGGTGCGATAATTTTGTCCAGGAGTTTAGTTGTTTTAAAGTTGTTGTTAGTAGTTTGTGTTTAATTTATTTTATAATAAATATAATTTTTCTTTACCTAAACCACATTTTTTTTCCAGGTAACACTTACGAATCCTGCATTTTTTAAAATTTAAATTGTATTACCGCTTACGAGTTGCTATTTAAGACTACTAATACAATTATAATGTCTAGCCGAGCAAGAAAAATGGTGGCAATGAGGATATTTGTAGGATATTTATTGTAAGCCCTGAGCATATTTCTGAACTAATCAATAATGCGGAGGTCGTATTCGAAAGCTATTTAGAGCCAGGAATTCTCAGCACCGCTCCCGATCAAATGGCAAATATGGAAATCAAAGAAGCTACGATATCAGATCCCATCCTTAAAACAAACTCTATGGAAGCCAGTTTGGGTGAAAGCGTTACAAATTCATTTACGGATGACGTACCCGAAGAAAACACATTGTCTGATCCTGATTACGACGCCACTATGGAGCCCGATGACCCCGACTCATCTGAAGAAAGTATGGTCGAAGACAATTCAAATGAAGGACCGCAAGGGCAACTTTCAGAAGAGGATAGCGATTTAGAAGAACAACCTGTAGGTGAACATGAAAATAGAAAGCGAAAAGGATACAATAAAAGGACTATTAATAAAAAACTAAGGCTGAGAGGCAAAAGCTATATGGGATTCACAAAGCCCAAAAATCAAAAAAATACGTTTCAAAACAAAAATCGCCAGGAAAGGAAGATAAAAGAAAGATGTAAGTGTTTAAACAAAGAAAAAGTGAAGGATGCTACAAAAAAATGTTTTCTTATTTCAAACAAGGATCGAGAAAAGTTATTCAAAAAGTTCTGGGAAGATATGACTTGAGAGCAGCGAAAAGTGTTTGTTGGAAATACTGTCAAAGTATGCGATAAAAAGAGGCCGTCGAAACAAATCGATTCATCTCGTAGATCCCAAACACTAAATTATTCTTTTATTATCGGTAATCAATCCATTACTGTTTGTAAGAAAATGTACTTGAATACCCTCAATCTCGGAGAATAGTCCGTACGATCCTGGGCGATGAATTCTGAAAATGGCATGGCTAGTAGCAACCAAACCGATATAAGCAGGAGAGAAAAACGACAAGATATTTTTAAAAATGACAGAAACTTTCTTACCGAGTTTCTTCAAAATTTAAGCTTCCTTCACATTACTGTTGAAAAGATACCAACAGAATGTACTTGGAAGAGTCTTTTCAGTCATGGTCCGATTTATAACGTGTCTACATGGGGCCATGCCAAGAAAAGGGGCAAAATCCAATGTCAATTATTACAATGACTAAACTTGCCGACGAAGTGAAAATCTCAATATTCCGACCTAGAAAGGACCAATGTGATGTCTGTTTTAAGTATAAGAACGAAAATATAGAAGCGGAAGAATATAAGGAACACATTGAGAAAAAAAATTCAGCAAGACGTGAAAAGGAAATAGATAAGGACGATATAGATAAGGACGATATAGATGGCGCTGCTGAGTGAATAGCAAGATCGTTTGGTCTCTTAGTTTTTTCCAAAATTTTGGTGTTTAAATTAGTAAATAGTTCCCAAAAGTTATAGTAACCTATTGTGCAAGTGTCAGTTAGAACAACAAATTATGGTTAAACCAAAAAACGAAGAAACTTCCTACAAAAACTCAATGGATATTCAGAAGCTGAACGATAGGTTAGAAGAAATGGCGGTAAAGTTTGACAGTCAACTTAAAATTTTTAAAAAGGATCTTGGTTCGAAAAATAAGGCTAAATCGACATCTACAGACCCGTCTGACGATACAGATATAAGTGCAACCCTAAAGAAAAAATTTTTGGAGTTTGAAAAATCTACCATTAGTAGTCTACAGGACCTAAGATCAGAGGTAGCTCAACTAAAGATGGAAGCAGACAAGGCGGCCATATCAACAAATCAAAACAATTTACTTATACATGGCATACATGAACAACAAGATTTGTATACAACAGTTATTAAAATAGTTAACACTAATATTGGCATCAAAATTACAAAAAGCGACATAAATTTTTTGAATCGTCTAGGCGAAAAAAAAACGATAAACTCAAACACCGGCGTTGATACCAAACCCAGGCCAGTTATAGTTTCGTTTTGCCAACGGTGGCTCCGCGACGATGTTTTTTACAATAAAAAACATCTTAAGTGACATAAACTTTTAATTACCGAAGTCCTTAATCCTGCGGTAGGAAAATTGTTTAAGGTTGTAAGAAGCCATTTTAAGAATTCCTGTTGAACATCCCGGGGCAAAATTTATGTCATGGTTAATGGTGTGAAACATCAAGTGAGTTCAGAGGAAGACTTTCAGGGGCTCATTAGTGCTAACATGATTTCGGTTAGTGACTAAAAGTGATGTGTTTTCCCTCTTTTTACTTGGATTCAGGATTTTTGGGGTATGTCCTTCTAATAATATATTTATTATGCTTTATGCAGGTCAGGGGTCTTATTATGCTGTTAGGGGTTCTTCATTGTATGACAATTATATGTTAATATAATTTTAATTTGCATTATAAATTATCCTGTTCTTGTATATGTCAGGTTTATTTCAATACTTCATGATAAATAAAAAAAAAAATTTGATTGTTTATTAGTAGCGATTTCAATTTTAAGTCAAGTTTTATTATTATTATTATTGTTATTATTATTATTATTATTATTATTATTATTATTATTAATTATTATTATTATTATTATTATTATTATTATTATTGTTGAATTGAGAGGGTTTAATTATGGTAATTAGGATAAGGATAAATTTTAACAAGTTTTATAACGAAAGTTCTTGAGCAATATGTTTATAATAAATTAAAAAAATAAATAATATCTTTTGGGGGCATATAATATAATATGGAATACTTTTGGAATATTATTATTTTGTTTACATCTGGTTTTTTGCGCGATAGGAAGTGGATAAAACTTAGAGACCATCAGGCCACATTTTTTTCTTATTATATGTTTGCATATTACCATATAGTCGACTGTTTTTTTTGTGCATTTTTTTGTGGAATGACATGGAATTTGGAGGGATGGGGCGGTGGGGCGGTTTGGCACGGGTTGGGGTGGCGAAGGGTTGACGTATACAATGGGGGATAGTTTTGAAATCCTGCAGGATCGGCAATCTGAGGCCAATTTCAGTGTTGCTCATTTAAATCTTCGCTCCATAAAAACCGGTTTCGATGAATTTCTAAATTATGCCAGTGAATATGACTTTGATATTTTGGGAGTTACAGAGACTTGGCTTACACCAGATGATGATAGCTTGATTTTTAACATACCTAATTATAATTTTATAAGGAAAGATCGGAATGGGCGGGGTGGCGGGGTTGGTATTTATGCAAAGAAAGTCATTAAGTTCTCTTTAGTAACATTTCCCCATATAACTGATGAGTTTGAGTATTTAAGTATAAGATTTATTGCAAATAAAAGAAATATTTTATTAGTAAATATATATAGGCCACCCTCTTCTAGCATGCCTACATTTCTTGAACTTGTTGATGAAATTTTTACTATATCTGTTCCATGCTATGATAGTATAATTTTTATGGGGGACTTAAATATAGATTTACTTAGACCAACTGCAGCAACTCAAAACTTTAAGTATCTTTTGGAAGTATTCGATCTTCGGCAACTGATTAATAACCCTACTAGAATCAACAATCGGTCTAATACCCTTATTGACGTCATTGTAGCTAGCAGTAACATCGAGTGTCTTAGCTCTGAATCTACCTGTATATCGGAGTCCATATCTGATCATAATCTAGTTCAAGCGATTTTAAACTTACCAAAATCTAAATTATGTAAAAAAGTTGTTAGGTCCAGGGACTACAATAGTATTAACATGACTTCATTTGGGGAGGAGGCCCAGCAGCTACAGTGGCATAATATTTATTATATTTCTGACATTAATCAAAAAGTGTCATTACTTAGCAATAATATTTCCTATTTAATAAATAAATACGCTCCGTTTAAAACAAGACTATATAAGGATAGACCATTTACGCCGTGGATAACGAGTAATATTAAACAACTAATTAAATTAAGAGACAAAGCTCGGAAAAAATATACTCGACAAAAAACTCTCGTGAATTTGTCATATTACAGGCAATTAAAGAATTATACTAAACACGCAATTAATCGCGAAAAAATTACTTTTTTCAAGCAAATGTCTACAGAAAAGGGTAAAGAATTTTGGAACAAAGCAAAAAAACTTAATTTTACTAAAAAAAAGATTGACCCTATTCCTGAAAATCTCAATTTACCCGAGGATTTAAATAATTTTTTTTCGAACACCGTGGGCCCTACTAATTCAACATCATTAGAAAAACTTAACTTTTATAATTCAAATACATTTAGTCACTTTGAGACGGAATTTAATATAAGTCTTATAACTGAAAATAAAACTGTCGATATTATAAATAAAATAGGGTCAAATGCAATAGATGGTGATGGAATTTCCATTAGAGATCTTAAACTATGTCTTCCTTTTTGTCTTAAGCCATTAGTCAATATTTTAAATTCCTGCATCTTAGAAAACCAATTCCCCGATGATTGGAAAAAAGCGATACTCATTCCCTTACCAAAAATACCTTGTCCAACAGATTATAAAGACATTAGGCCAATAAGTATTCTGCCTGTCATTTCAAAAATCTTAGAACGTCACGTATATAACGAAATAGCTGACTATGTTTATAATTTAAAAATTATTCCTGATTGCCAGTCAGGATTTCGTAAATCTTATAGTACTATAACAAGTCTTATCAGTATTGTTAATGATATCAGGTTTAAAGAGGATTCAAAGGAAATAACTTGCCTAACTCTTTTAGATCTAAGTAAAGCATTCGATACCATAGATCACCAAATGCTTTTGGCAAAACTGCACTATTATGGTTTTTCGGCAAATGCTATAAATTTTTTTAGCTCTTATCTTAAAGATCGGTTGTGTCCGAACGGTGAATGATGGTGAATTTAAATTTTCAAGGTTTTTGTCATTTAAAAAAGGGGTGCCTCAGGGTTCCATATTAGGCCCCTTACTTTTCTCTTTATATGTTGCTGATATGAATCAGTGCATCGAAAATTCTAAGCTGCACCAATTTGCTGACGACTCCCAAATTTATAATTCTTTTAAAATATCAGACGCTCAGGTGGCACAGAATAAAATTAACGCCGACTTAAATCAGATTGCTTTGTTTGCTGAAAACCATAACCTCAAATTAAATGCTTCAAAGTCATGTGCAATGTTTTTTTCACAAAATAAAAGTCATCTTCTAGATTGCATGGAAAATTTTAAAATTAATATTAATGGAACAGCTATACCAACCGTTGCGGAAAAACGTAATCTAGGGGTTATATTCGATTCAAATCTCAGCTTTGCCTCTCACATTAAGAACAAAATTAAAATTGCTTACGGTCGTTTAAAAAACTTATATCAGTACAAAAATCAGTTACCATCAAACACCAAATATTTGCTTTGCAATTCGCTTGTACTGTCTTTGGTGGATTATGCGGACATTGTGTATGGCGACTCACTAACCGTATCTCTGTCAAGGACGGTGCAAAAACTGCAAAATAGTTGTATGCGTTTTTCCTTTAATATATCGTATAGAGACCACATTACTCCTTATCTAAATTCACATTTTATATTAAATATGAGAAATAGAAGGAAGTGTCATATGTATAATTTAATTTACAAAATAATTAAATCAGGTCAGCCGCCATATTTAAGAGACTTATTTTTTCACCATGATTATATACACAATGTAAGAAATCCAAACTTAATTAGAATTCCATTTCATCGAACATCAGGTTTTAAAAAATCATTCCAGTATGTAGGCATTCATATGTGGAACAGGTTACCGGATTACATTAAAAATAGTTCACCAAAGAAATTTATTGCATATGTTAAAGAAATTCTTCTTGATTCTCAACTAACATAGGCATTTTAACAAATTCACGCCATCAAATTTTTATTAAAAATATAATTTAATTATATCTCACGTCCATTCCGAAGATATATTTAACTAGGTAGTACGCCGCTGGTGTACTTCATGCCACACAAGTTTAAAGAAGCTAGAAAATTACTAAAAAACTACCCATCCCCACTACATCCCAGGGTCATCCGTCTATGCCGCTCATTCGTTGTTTTGTGTGTGCGGTGTGCTACACGCGTTCTTAAAAGATCGTTGAAATTTGCATTTTATTTTGCTGTTACCTTTATCCAAAGGTTTGTAAGCTTTATTAGCGCACGTAAGTATCATTTCCATCTACTTGTTTTAATATTTATTGCAGATGGGAAAGCACAAAAGGTCTAAAAGTAGATCTAGGGATCGTAAATCTCGTAAACATAAGAAAAACGATGACGCAACTGAACGTCGCTCGTCTCGCCACGAGGAAAGGCGAGCCGCGCATGTACATTCTCGTCATCGTCGTCCCTCCCCCTCGCATAGTCACGTTTCTCGCTCCCACAATCGAAACTCTCACATCTACGATTCTCGGTCTCGCTCTTATTCTTCTTCCTCGTCCTCAGCTCGCTCCGATCCCGGGCGTTCGGCGGAACGGCGGGGAAAAGTTATGCGGCGAAACCAGAGGCGGCGTCGAAGCTTGGACGGTTCGACCCGCGTAACAAATGAATATACTAACGGGCGCGAGTTATGTGCATGAACCGATTCCAATAAGTGTGCATATAAGCATTTATTCGTAGAATAAGCAGAATAGGCATTTATTATTTTACATCGTTTCTAGGTGGTTTTTAGATTTTATAAGATTAGTTCTAGCATAGAATTTGAACGATAATGTTATAATTATTAAGTTTAGTTAAATAAAACTTTTTTTAAAAAGCATACTGCTGGTTTGAGTTTATAATTGGCGCTGCGAACAGGATTGTGCTACAAGTCTCTCTATCGTGTAACGTTGAGATTTGGTGTATTTTAATACCTTAAGCACAATTGAAGTTTTAGTAAACTTCAAGAACTCAAACTCAAGCTCCCTGCCGTTTGGTCTCTCTATTGTTCAGCATTGAGATCAACTGAGTAAGAAGCACAGGAAAAAGAAAGAAACTCCCTGGGGTGAAACTCTGGCCGTCATTCAATCTAAGAAGTAGGTCGTTGAACCCTAAGATTTCAAGTAATTTTCCTGCAACCAGTAGGCTGACTTGGTAGAAGAAAAGTTGTGAAAGTAGTGCAAGTTTTGTGAAGGTGATTTGTGAGAAAATTTGAAATGATGCTAGAATGGTTCGTCATATCCCTCATGTAAGTAATCACTAAAATTGCCATTAATTTTATTTTATTTATGTCTGTTAATCCTGAAAATTTATTTAAAAGTGTTTTATTATCGAATAGGAGAAGACTAGGCTTAAAAGCTAAGAAAAATAAAAATACTTCCCTTGCACAAAAGCTAGAATCATATAAAGACAGATCTGATTTAAATTTAACCGAATTATTTGCAGATTTTAATCTTGACTCTTCTAACTCTAGTGAGACTAGAGAAAATAATCTTGTTTTAAGTAGTCTATCTTCTATTGAAGAAGAGGAATCTGTAGAACATTTTTCTTTAATACAAAATTATAAAACGACAAGCGAAATGGACGTTCTACAATCCTTTGCTAACATTTTACCAACTTTCTCTGGAAATCCAGAACATTTAGAATCTTTTATTTTTTCAATTAACGAATTTCATGAACTTTACTACAATGGAGAAGAAATTCAGAAAAAATTCGTGTTGAATGTTATACGCTCTAAGTTAATTGATAATTCTAGAGATTTTTTGATGAGTAGGCCAGATCTCAAGACATGGGAAGAAATTAAGGTAGCTCTAAGAGAAAAATATGGTGATCCAATAGGTTATCAAACTTTGCTTCAACAACTTAATTATATTAATAAAGATAGAAACGAACATTTACTAGATTTTGTACAAAGACTTAAACTGTTTGTGCAAAGAATTAACTGTAAGATTCAAAGTCAAAATATTGACAATAATTCTAAGTTAATCCTCTCCACACAAGCCGAAAAAACTGCTGTAATAGTTTTAATGTCCAATGTCCCCGAGTCGTTAAAAACGATGTTACTCATTCAAAACCCCGATAATTTAGATGCCGCACTTGTACATGTTACAAACTATAATTTAATCGAATCACAGATTAATTTAAAAAACCAAACTACACATAGACACCAAAACCCACAGCAAAACACGAACTCTTACCACAACCCACATTTTAACCAAAAATACCATAACCATAAGAATCAGCAACATCCACAACAAACTAATTTTAAAAATCAACCGTTTCCGTCTCAACCCGTTAATGTACAGCCTAGACCGGTAAAACAGCATTTTCCGACAAACGCCGAAGTTTTTGGTCAACAAAAAAATGTTTTTGCCCCTCAAAGAGACTTTAATCCAAGGCACTTGCCGAAACCAACCCCAATGTCGATACAATCTGCAGGACCCTCTCGAATGTATCAACAAGCGCAACAAAGGCCCTATAGAAGTCATTTTCAACCCGCCGGTGCTAGAAACTTTGCTTCCCAAGAATTAAGTAATTTAGAATGTAATTATGATCCATCAGCAGGTCAATATTTTGGTGAATATTATGATGAATCCTTATCGTATGATTGTGAGCCACACAAAACGCCTGTCATGCAAGAAGCAAACCTTATGCCCCCTAATTGTCCGGGTGGGTCAAATCTTGAAAATTTTCAAGAAATAGCCTCTATAGACCCATTAACTTAAATAATATTGCCCAGAAAGTCGAATTGCCGTATTTCTTTTTGCCAAAAATGCAAATTACTGTTCTGATTGACTCAGGAGCGTCTGAATCAATAATGAACCCCAATGTTGCAAATTTGTACCCTGATTTATTATTTCATGAACCCTTCGAAGTAACCGCGTGCAAAAAGACTTACCGTGAAAACTGCAATATTAATATTCCCCTTTTAAAAGAAATTGGAATTAGTACACCCCTAAAAATGCGTGTTCTTAATTGGCACAAAGATTTTGACGCACTAATAGGCACTAAAGATTTAAAAAATTTAAATGCCATTTTAGATTATCAAAATAAACGTCTTACGCTTCAAAACAACAAGAAAATTCAATTTTCACTTGCGTATAATAAGCCTCTCAGTCAACCAATTAAAAATATTAGTAGCAATGCCCTTAACATCCCTGTAAATCTTGAAAATGGAGATGCTATTCTGCCCTCTTTTCAGATTAATAATCAAGTTGTAATCCCAGATAGTTTAATAACGGTTAAAGATGGATTTTGTAAAATCCCAAATCCACTCCCCAACCATAATATTAAATTTGAACAACGAATGAGAGTTATTCCTAAAGAACATTTTGAGATAACTGATCCCCCCGCGAAAAATAAGTCTATTAATATTTCTAGCCAATTGCGTTTAAACCATCTTAATGATTTAGAAAAAAGCAAAATTGTCCCCTTGTGTCAAGAATTTAAAGATGTCATGTACTCAGAAGACTGCGACTTGACCTTTACTAGCCAAACTAAACATCATATTCGTACTACGAATGATCGCCCTATATATGCTAAATCTTTTCGTCACCCTCCAGCCATGTTGCCTGAAATTCAAAAACAGATTCAAAAGCTTTTAGACAACAAAATCATTAGGCCATCGATTTCCCCTTACTCCGCCCCTGTCTGGATTGTTCCAAAAAAGGCTGATGCTTCTGGTAAGAAACAATTCCGCATGGTAATCGATTATCGCAAGTTAAACGATGCCACCATTGAAAATAAATATCCCTTGCCTGTCATAACCGAAATCTTGGATAATCTTGGAAAATGTAGTTATTTTACTACTCTTGACCTAGCTCAAGGTTTTCACCAAATCGAAATGAGCCCTGATTCCATCGAAAAGACCGCATTTACTGTCAATAATGGACATTTTGAGTATTTAAGGATGCCCTTTGGCCTGAAAAACGCTCCCGCCACATTCCAAAGAATGATGGACGAAGTCTTGCGTGATTTCCTTTACAAATTTTGTTTTGTATATATCGATGACGTAGTAATTTTTTCGAAATCTCTTGCTGAGCACATCGATCACATCAGAAAAATCCTCAAAAGGCTCCGGGAAGTGAATCTTAAAGTACAATTAGAAAAATCCGAATTTTTGTCCAAAGAAGTTGCCTTTTTAGGTCATATTATAACTCCTGAAGGCATAAAACCAAATCCTTCAAAAATTCATGCCATCGAAAGATATCCTATGCCTAAAACCCCTAAGGAGATAAAATCATTTTTGGGACTTATTGGTTATTATCGTAGGTTTATTAAAAATTTCTCGAAATTAACCTTCCCAATAACAAAATGTCTAAGGAAAGGTCATGAAAAATTTATTGGTAATCAAGAGTACCAGGAAGCTTTCATCAAATGCAAAGAGTTAATTACTAACTCTCCTGTACTCGCATACCCCGACTTTACGAAAACGTTTCATCTTACTACTGACGCCTCTAATATAGCCCTTGGTAGCGTACTTTCCCAGAATGATCATCCCATTGCATATTACTCCAGAACCTTAAATTCTGCTGAGCGAAATTATTCTACCATCGAGAAAGAGCTTCTAGCTATTATTGAGTCCACCAAACATTTTCGCCCTTATTTATATGGCCAAAAGTTTATTATAGAAACGGATCACAACCCTCTTGTGTGGTTGTCAAAGATTAAAGAGCCGAATTCTCGCCTAATCCGATGGAAATTAAAATTAGGTGAATTTTATTTCGAAATCAAATATAAAAAAGGTAAAGAAAACTTCGTCGCCGATGCTCTATCACGGGTCGACATAAATGTCCTCGAGAAAAACGAGTCAATAGCCCCTATAACCGACGAAACAGTAGCAAATCTCGCCGATTTTGATCTCGCTGACTTTGCACTTAACGAACGTTATAACGAGCTTATCTCCGAAACTCTTGACCAACCTCAACAAAATGTCGATAACCTTAGAGAAAATGACCTCGACTCTAATGCCACAGTACACTCTAATAATGACACAGAAGGTAAATATTTACCCATTTCTGAACTCCCTGTAAATTATTCCTCCTCACGTCTAATTATAGAATCGGGAAATAATTTTGTACATAAATATACTAAACCTTTTAAAAAGAATCATCATTTTGTCAAAGTAGACAAAAATAATCTTGCAGATAATTTTAGTAAGATTTTAAAGGAAATAATTAGACCAGATATAAATTTTGTTATTTTTATCCCAAACTCCGATTTAAAACTAGAATTTCAGAAATATGTTGCCGCCAACCTAAACGGTTCCGCAAAGCTTTATATTTCAAACAGTTATTTAATTGATATAGAAAACCAAGATCAGCAAAAGGATATAATTTCTGAATATCACCAAAAAAATCATAATGGCATAACAGAAACCTATAATCAATTAAAACTTAAGTATTATTGGCCTCAAATGCGAGAAACGATTACTACCCTAATTAATACCTGTGAAATTTGTTTACAGAATAAATATGAAAGACATCCATATAAAATCAATTATGAAGGCCCTTTACTTGCAGAAAAACCATTTAAGACCCTACATATGGATTTATTTCAATTTTCTAATTGTTATTTCTTAACAATTATTGATTCCTTTTCTAAATATGCCCAAGCATATTATATCTCTGATAAAAATGCTACGACCGTTGTAAATAAATTACGCCACTACTTTTCTCATCATAATGTACCGAAGAAAATAGTAGTCGATAGAGGTTCAGAATTTAAAAATCGTTTATTTCAAGAATTTTGTGAACTTTTTTATATTGAAGTACACTACACTACACCTGGCAACTCCACATCTAACAGCCCCATTGAAAGACTACACTCTACCCTTCTCGAAAAACTCAAAACTCAAAAAATGAAAAACCCTGAGGAAACCCCGCAAAATCTGATGATTTCAGCAGTTTTAGTATACAATCAGAGTATTCATTCTACTACAGGTTTTTCACCTTTTTCGCTACTCTATGGCCCGTACTTTAACGAACCTAACATAAACAATGACCTGACAATTTACGAACAATATAATGAAAAACGAAAAAGCGAATTAATCCCCTTTCACCAAAAAGTTTATGAGCAAACTCACAAAACACAATCCAAAAATACTCAAAAACATAATAGAAACTCCAGCCCCATACCTGAACTTTCAGAAGGCCAAATTGTGTACAGAAAAAATCCCTATAGGAATAAGATGAATCCCTCATTTATCCCTACGAAAATTAAGACTATTAAGAAAAACGCTTTTACTGGACTATCAAAAAAGAAAACCGTAGTTGGTCATATTAGGAAACTTAAGAGATTAAGGAAAAATCCATCATCTTTACAGCGTAACCCGACTTCCAAGGATCAACCTTCTACAAGTCGACCCCCTGATGCCGAATAATGGATTCTTTATGGAAAAAATCGCCCCTACTATGACGTTAAATCATTATCATAGTACTTATGTATATTTTAATCTCACTAGTATTAAGTTTACTTTAGCGGGATTAACTTCTAATTTGTTTATATTTAATCATTTTACCGATAAGTATAATAATACCTTAAATTCGCTATTTTTGCAAGCCAATAAAGAATTAAATAACACATACGATTCTTATGAAAAATTAAGTTCGTTTAAGTCTTTAGTTCGCAAAAAAACGCGGATTGGTAAACCTTCTTGGAAGCTACGTTAAATTCATTACTGGCAATTTAGATAATGATGACTTAGAGACTATAAACCAACACATGCAAATCTTGAAAAGTAATGAGATTAATTCCATGCATAAGATTAACGAACTAAGTTCATTCGCCGGTCATATAACTGCTAGATTCCAGGAAAATGTAAATATAGTAAATAAAAATTCAGAGAAACTTAAAGCTAATATAGATGTTTTAAACGACACCATTAGACTTTTAGTTGAAATGCAAAATCAAATTCTGCAAATTAAAAATGTACACTCTTATTTAGAAAAATTATTACGCACGTTAACTTTTGCCCATTTAGAAAGCCTAGATCTTGAAATTTTAAATACTAAAGAAATACATGAAATTTGGAAGTATTTAGAAGTTCAATATCCTAAAAATTTATTATGGCCGATAAGACATATTACAGAACTGACATTAATTTGTAAAACTGGATTAATTTTATCCGATGACATGGCAATTCTAGTGATTAAGATCCCCATTTTTGGAACAAAAACATGTAACCTACAAAATGTATACCCCATTCCTTCATCAAATGACACTATTTTAGTGAGCCCTAGTAAGTTCTATTGTAACAATTTATGGTATAAAAAGTGTTTAGAGATTAATACGAATTGGATATGTATGGATCCAATTATTAATGGTTGTAATTTGTTAACAGACTGTATATTTGCAAAGATAAACAACAACTATCAAGTTCACACGTTAACCTATAATAAAGCTCTATTATTTTGTACAAAATCCCCTGAAACTATTTTTGAAAATTGTTTTCAGTTTGTTAAATATAATTTAACGGGATGTTCACAAATTCAAAGCCAATGTAATGTAATAATAGGTCAGCATAAGTATTCATTACAATCGAATAATTTGAGCATTAAAAATGTTGAAATTGAAAATTCTGTTTTAGATTCAAATGTTCATTTAAATTTACAACTTAAGCATTTAATGTATCCTGAAAAAATCCAGGAAGATCTTAGGGAACCAATTGTATTTAAAGACTCTGTTCCAGAAAAAAGCCATGTAATTAGCACTTCTGTTTTATTCCTAATTCTTGTAATAGTTATTATAGTTATAACTTATTTGTGGCAAAGAAAACATAAGGCGATTCCTCTGAAGACCCTCCAGGACATTATCAACGAGGACGTTGAAGAATCTTAAGGGAGGAGGAGTTATGTGCATGAACCGATTCCAATAAGTGTGCATATAAGCATTTATTCGTAGAATAAGCAGAATAGGCATTTATTATTTTACATCGTTTCTAGGTGGTTTTTAGATTTTATAAGATTAGTTCTAGCATAGAATTTGAACGATAATGTTATAATTATTAAGTTTAGTTAAATAAAACTTTTTTTAAAAAGCATACTGCTGGTTTGAGTTTATAATTCGCGCTCAGCGAACGGCTTGAACGGCTCGACTAGCGATTTACATTCGAGCATTGGGGTACCGTTAAACACGGCTCCTGATGTCTCGCCACCGCCCGGATCTCAATGGGATGATGATGCGATTAGTCTGCACGACAGATCCATCGTTACTAGTGTCAAGGAGTCTGACAATGATGCCTCAAATGTGTTTGATGAGTTGCCGGAGACTGTCAGAAAGGTTTTAGGGGTAGATTTGAATAGTTCTAAAAATGAGTCTTATGAATTACACGAGGCTATTAAATCTGTTTGGATTAAAAATTTATTACAAGGCCTGTCTAAAGAATCTCGTGATCAACTTTTGGAACGTCATAAAATTCCTAAGAACTGTTCTATTCTATCCCCTCCAAAAATAAATCCTGAAATAAATCCTATTCTATCACAGCCGTATACAAAACGTGACGAATGTCACACTAACTATCAAAATTTAGCGAGCAAAGGAGCATCAGCGCTGGGAAAATGTTTAACTTACGTCTTGGATGAGATTAAGAAAAATCCTGAATCGCCATTAAGCTCTATTCTTCTCCCAGATCTAGTAGATGCCGGAAATTTTTTTGACAGAGATATTTCACGAAGCTACTTCTACACGTCGTAGCTATATTTCTCAAATTTTGTCAAAAACCGTTAAAGAGGCGGTAAAAGACACAGTTCCGGGCGAATATCTCTTTGGTCCGGATCTAGGCGAGAAAATTAAAGCGTTAAAAAATTTCGAAAAATCTGGGAATGAAATGAGAGAATTTGCCTTCTCTAACAACAAATCAACTGCTTCAGGTATAAAAAGGGGAGGGGGGCAGTCAATGCGGCAACCAAACAGATTTCAACATTCTGCTGGGTATCAGCGTTCACAGAGTTTTCCGAACACTCGTAAGCCGGAAAACCGAGTACGCCCCTCTCATGTGACAAGAAGGGACATGAGATCGAAAAGGGGATAGCCTTCTGCTCGACGGGACTATCGCCCGAAATTTCAATAGAGGTAA
Source organism: Anthonomus grandis grandis (assembly GCF_022605725.1). Classification (NCBI taxonomy): domain Eukaryota; kingdom Metazoa; phylum Arthropoda; class Insecta; order Coleoptera; family Curculionidae; genus Anthonomus; species Anthonomus grandis. Next base: position 25,837,057 of record NC_065548.1, on the reverse strand, counting down.
GTAGAGAAAAATTGGCTGGGAGGCTCTCTTATTTTATTAGTTCCTGGTCAAAAATTACAAGGAATAAAACAATCCTATCCTGGATTAAAGGTTACCAGATTCTACTTGTAAGCGAGCCTTATCAAGGATCTGTCAATAACCAAATATATTCCAGGCAAATGTCACATAAAGATCTTTTATTAATGAAGCATGCAGTCAAGGAGCTTTTAAATCTTGGGCCCATCACACCTTGTTACAAGGACAATCAACAGTTTATTTCACCAATCTTCTTAGCAGAGAAATCCAATGGCAAGCAACGTTTTATCCTAAATTTAAAGGAACTAAACAATTATGTAGTTTGTCCTCACTTTAAGATGGAGGATTTTAGAACAGCGCTTAAACTGGTGCAGAAAAATTTTTGGATTTCTACAGTTGACTTGAAAGATGCATACTTTTGTATTTCAATTGATAGTTCCTGTAAAAAATTTTTAAGATTTTATTTTGAAGAAAAATTATATGAGTTTACATGCTTGCCATTTGGACTCTCATCAGCACCACACTGTTTCTCTAAAATAATGAGACCTGTATTAGAATTCTTTCGATCTAGGGGAATTTTGTGTGTTGGATATTTAGATGATTTTTTTATAACAAATGACTCATATGAAGGCTGCATGAAAGATATACAATTTGTTGTAACTACTTTACAAAACTTAGGCTTTGTTTCGACAAGAGTTCACTAATACCTCAACATCGTAAGAAATATTTAGGTTTTATTTATAACACGAGTAATATGACAATTGAACTTCCTTTGGAGAAAAAGAAAATCATAAAAGAACTAGCCAAAAATGTTAAAAGCAAAGATTTTTGTACTATTCGCTATCTTGCCAAATTTATAGGAATTTTAACGTCGGCTTGCCCTGCAGTAAAATATGGCTGGCTGTATACTAAACGCCTAGAAAAATTTAAATGCTTGGCTTTATCAAGAAACAATTTCAACTATGATATTTTGATAAAATTAAGAAATTCTGATTTAACGGAAGACTTGTGTTGGTGGGAACAAAACATATTAGAGGCCAATAATGAAATTTCTCAAAGGTGTTTTGCCATGGAAATTTACACAGACGCTTCTCTCACAGGTTGGGGGGCATGCTGCGCGCATGAAAAGACGCATGGTTTTTGGAGTGACCTAGAAAAATTAAATCACATAAATTTTCTTGAGCTGAAAGCAATTTTTTATGGCTTAAGATGTTTTGCTCCCAACTTACATCATTGTCCGGTGTTAATTAGATCAGATAATACTACTGCAATTTCTTGTATAAATCGTATGGGTAGTATACAGTCAGAAAAATTGTGTAATTTAACAAGGGCCATATGGCAATGGTGCGAACAGCGCAATATCATTATTTTCGCATCATACATCAACTCTAAAGATAATCGGCAGGCTGATGCAGAGTCTAGAGTTATATCTACGGAAACAGAGTGGTCTTTATCTATATCAGCGTTTAAAATCTTGGCTAAATGTTTTGGCACCCCCGATGTAGACTTGTTTGCCTCTAACATTAATAAAAAGTGCAAAAAATTTTGTTCCTATAAAAGAGATCCTGAGGCCATGGCGGTGGATGCTTTTACTATTAACTGGTCTACCTTTTATTTTTATGCCTTTCCGCCATTCTGCTTAATCCTTAAAGTACTTCAAAAAGTAATCCAAGATAGGGCTACAGGTATAGTGGTGGTCCCAGACTGGCCAGCACAGCCCTGGTTTCCATTATTACAAAAACTAAAAATCACAGAACCTATTATTTTTAAACCAGACTTAAACCTGCTTTCTTCTCCTTTCAGCCTGGTTCACCCTCTAGCCAACAATCTTTCATTGGTAGCCATGAAACTATCAGGAGAGCATTTATTGCCAAAGGACTGTCAGAATCTGTAGCTGAGACAATAATGTTTTCTCTCTCTGACGCCACTATAAAGCAATATGGCGGCACATACCAAAAATGGTGGAAGTATTGTCAGGAGAAGCACGTTTCTTTATACAATGCATCAGTTTTTCAAATAATGAATTTTTTACAAACTCTCATAGACAATTCAGACTGTAACTACAGTAGTTTTAACATCCATCGCTCGGCTATTTCCTTAATTTCCTTGGATAGTATAGGTACAAACCCTTTACTTAAAAGATTTTTGAAAGGTATTTCTAGAAAACGACCTCAAGCCCCACGCTATAACTACACATGGGATCCACAACCAGTTTTGAAATACCTTGGGAATTTAAAAGAAAATAGTCTTAAAAATGTAAGCAAAAAACTAGCGACGCTTTTAGCCCTTATAACGGGAGGACGCCTTCAAACTCTATCTTTAATTCGATTGTCAAATATACAAATTAAAGAAGAGAAGATTCAAATCTTCATTTCAGATTTTATAAAAACTTCTTTGTCTCTAAAAAATCAACCCCTATTAAACATACCGTTTTATAGAGATAATACTAAAATTTGTCCTGCAACAACTTTAATAAAATATATAGAAATGACAAAACCTTTACGAAACCCAGAGGACTTCCTCTTTATTACTCATAAAAAACCACATAAGAGGGCCACTAAGCAATCAATCTCTAGATGGGTAAAACAAGCCCTTACGGACTCAGGTATAGACACCAACATTTTTAAACCTCATTCAACTAGGCACTCTGCTACTTCGGCAGCCTTTAGGGCAGGTATTTCAATGGAATCGATTTGCAAAACAGCAGGATGGTCTACTGCAACTTCAACTTTTGCAAAATTCTATAACAGGCCGATAATAAACTCGGAGGAATTCGCTGTTAAAGTGCTAAATAATTATTCTAAAGGGAAATAATCTTTCTTTGTTAAATTACCTATATACAAAACAAAAACTGTATTTTAGTTAATGAAACGATCTTTAATATTCATTTAATATATAGGACTGAAGTATATGTTTGGTTCTTTTCCTTAATTGGATTGTATCTGAAAACCGACATTCTTTAAACATCTACCTAGTTAAATATATCTTCGGAATGGACGTGAGATATAATTAAACGATTAAACGAACTTACCTGAAGTTCGATCGTAATTATATCGATCGTCCATTCCGAAGATATACAAACCCACCCTACTCAAAAATCGACTTCCAGGAAACCTTATATACATACTAAAGAACTTTCCATCAATTTTTATGCCCTTCTTTTCAGATACAATATTTTATACTTTAAATAAATGAGCGGCATAGACGGATGACCCTGGGATGTAGTGGGGATGGGTAGTTTTTTAGTAATTTTCTAGCTTCTTTAAACTTGTGTGGCATGAAGTACACCAGCGGCGTACTACCTAGTTAAATATATCTTCGGAATGGACGATCGATATAATTACGATCGAACTTCAGGTAAGTTCGTTTAATCGTTTAATTATTTTTATTTAATTGCAACCTTATTATTTTTGAATTCTTACTTTTTAAATCAACACTGGTCTTGTTGATCTTGCAGGCATAAAAATAAAATTTTAAATGGTTCATTTTGGAATATCTATTCATTTTTGCGTCGTGTTGCCCTGGTTTTCCAGCCTCGGCTCGTGTTTTTTGCCGCCCTTCCTCCTCTCTGTCTATTGCACAGATGGTACCTATATTAATGTAATTGATATAGTAAATTATTACACTATATTTTTTTTTGTTTTTATCTTTTATATGTTTTTAGGGTTTAATGACTTATTTTCTTAATAATTATAATTGGGAAAGTCTTTATTCTTCTTTTAGTTGTAATTAGGTTAGTATGTTTTAACGGTCTGAGCAGCACATGCGCGCTAGCTCGTGTATGTGTTATCGGTTGTTTTTATAATCGCAGTTCAGTCCGCATTACTCTTAGCATTGTGTAAATTCTTGTAATAAAAAAATGTAATTTTCTATGTACAATGTTTAAGTGGTAATAAAAGTCTTTTGAATTTGAATTTGAATTTGAATAAGGACGAGGCGATAAATGGTGAGTTTCACATGATTACCATGGATGTGCAAGCTGTGAAGCTATCTCCGCAAATACCAGCTAGCACGTTGTACTATAAACAGAAATTGTGCCAAACTTCACGATTTATAATTTAATCGACAACCAAACCGTTTGTTATTGGTTTAACGTTTAACGTTAACGGTTAACTATGCCGGCAAGCATCCTGTTTATGCTTCCTTTTTAGTAGACTACTTACAAGAGCAACTTTTAACCCAAGAGGCCAAAAGACCTATCATTATTTATTCTGATGGCTGTACGGCGCAAAATAGGAATAGTGTGCTCGCTAATGCTCTTCTTTATTTATCAGAGAAGATGTTTCAATTACGCAAAAGTTTTTGGAAAAGGGTCACACTCAGATGGAGTGTGACTCTGTCCATAGTGCTATTGAAACCTGGTTAAAAAACAAAGAAATCTATTTTCCAAGTGATTATTTAAAAATCACTAAGCAAGCACGTATTAAAAATCACTATTTGGTAAAGAATATAGGCTACGAGTTTTTCAAAAACTACGGCCATAAAGATTTTTTAAAGTATGCCTCGATTCGGCCTTCAAGAATGAATAATGATAGGGCTATTGTGACCAATATTAGAACGTTACAATATTTTAATAGGCAAATTTCATTCAAGTTAAAATTTTCTGACGAAGACTTTCACTCCCTTCCCCTAAGACCAAAAAATGTTGAAAATTTAATATTTCCGCCTCTTTACCAATCGCCTCTTCCAATTACGAAAAAAAAGTATGATAATTTACAGAGCATTAAGGCTACAATTCCTAAAGATTGTTGGAGTTTTTATGAACAGTTGCCTTACAAGTAAAAATATTTTGCCAAGAAAAGTTTTTTCAGCTTTTATTTTTTATTTTTTTAATTTAATTTTTATTGTATTAGGTTGCTACATAAAAAATGCTTTTATAAAAAAAATTGTTTTTATATTTAGAAAAAGACCAGTTCACAAACCTTTTAAAGTACCTGATAATGTGATGATATTATTAGAATGTTAATAGGTATTTAATTATGTTAGGAAATAAGTTTAGGGTATTAGTACACACATTTTTATAACGTTTAATACTCCTTTAAACATATGCTCTAGAATATGCTCTTATTTTATTTTCTGTAATAAATACACAAAATTTATTTGTTTTTTTTCGTAGTTTTTTAAGAATGCAATTCCTCGTATCTGTATTATTTAGACACAGTACCTCGTAAATGTAATTTATTTTATAAAAAAAAAGAAAATTATTATTGTTTTCTAGACTGATGTCATTATGTTCCTGCTAAATAAATAAATGTATGAAAAAAATCATTACTTGTCGTTTATTACAAAAATTAAACAGTTTTATTGGTCTCCTGAGAAATTTCCAAAATGTTACTTACAAGGTCCTGCTTTTTAACCCTCGATATATAGATTTAAATTTAAAAAAAATAAGGTAAAATTTTTAGATTTAAGAATTTTAGTCAAAAATTGTATATATCTACAGTTTCAATAAGATGTATAATCTATTCAGCTTACTATTGGTGATTTACTTTTGGAAAATATCATGTCACAAACTTATAAATATACCTGGACTGCTAATGCAAATGGCCACCATGACTAAAAATGACCGCTGCCTGGTGGCTGCTATTTTTATAGTGGTTACGTCCTTTTGATGTTGGTCACTCTGAACATTTTCAGTGTAGCCAACAAAAGATATATCAAATAAAGGTAATGAAGTTGACAACGCTGATGTTTGACATGTGATCTGTCAATGAACTTAAATATAAAAAGTAGTGACTCGTACAGTGTCTTGCACATTCTTTACTCATAAATGAAGTCAAGTCATATTATAAAGGGTGATTCAAAATTGAGTGCAAAGATTTCAGGGGCGTATTTACCAGTTAAAAATAAGAACTCTTTTTTCATATAAACGTATCTCCTGACTTGCTTCGTTTTCTAGATACATAGTGAAAAGTTTTTTAATAAAAACGTTTTTTATCAATTATTCAAAATCCTTTCAGCCGATTTAAATAAAATTTGATAGGCTTATTTGTCGTCATAAAGGCCCTCCTTTGGTGGGAATAAAATAAATTTTTTAATTCCAGTGGCGTTTCAGGGGGCTATCTACTTGATACTTTCGCATCGATTATTGAGATTCGTTTAATTTTTTTTTCAAAATTTAACTTAGCCTAAGTAACAGATACTAATTACAAAAGCAGATTTTCACAACAAAAAACAAATTTATTAAAAAACTTTTACACTCTTTAAACGAAAACGAAACAAGTTGGGACATACGTTTTTATGAAAAACACTTCTTATTTTTGGCTGGTAAATACGCCCTTGAAATTCTTGCACTCAATTTTGAATCACCCTGCATATTCTACAAAAATCATAATTCAAAAATTAACGAAGGTACCTTATGTTTAAAATGCCTTAAATTTATATAACTAAAATATGACTTATGAAAAATTTTAAAACATCTGTACCATTGTTTTCGATACCTCTTCCCTGTCTATTCTAGTTGAGTTGTTTAAAACATTTATCTGTAGATCTTGTCTTTCTTTCTCTCTCTCTTAAATTATATTTTCTCTTTTTATAATTTTATTGAAATAATAAAATTTATTTTCTATTTTAATGTATTGATTAGCTCATTTGTGTTTTCTTATCTAAACCACAAAGTACCTACTTTTTAGTTACATCATTTTATGTCTTTTGTTTTTAAACCATATTCTAAATTGAAAGATATGCGAGATATTAGAATTGTTGAAAGGGGTATAATAAAAATCAAATGATAAAGTTTCAATAACCTTTATTTTTACTCTCAAAAATTTAAATGAAGACCATCATTTTTATAGTATTAGGATTCGTAAGATACAGGTTTATGAGAACAATAAAACACATATTTTAAAGTGCCTGCATTTATCCTTGTAAATTGTTTAAAACTTCGTCAATTTTAACAAAGAAAATATCAGAACTAATCCAATTATCTTAAATTCTTAATTAAATATAATTTTCTATTTCGCTTTTTGTAAACATAACCTCACAAGAACTTTTGTTGTTTTGTTTACCTAGAATTGGCACCACTGAAATTTGTCAGAGTGACCAACATCGAAAGGACACAATCACGCAAAATGGCGGCTATCTAGTAGTGGTCATTTATTGTTCAATGGATTGGCAGTCCAGGTATATTTATTAAGTATGTGTTAGAGATCTTACACGCTATTTTGTTCAGGTTCAAAGCAAAATGGCGGTGATTTTTAAATGTTAATCCAATAATAGAATAGAATTGAATATATTACAGAATTAATAACAAATTCGCATGTTACACTACTCGATTATACCTACAATACTGCACAGAAGTTTTATTATACATCTAGACATGAATATTTATATGTGCTGTTATTATGTTAAAAAGTAATAATGATAGCAAAGCTATACGAAAGAGTATAACTAGGGTGAGTAAAATCTTAATTGATTAATAGAAAAGGAAGGAAAAACACGTGTGTACTACATAAGTATATAGTGTAAAGCAGTGACAAAAACATATTTAGATTTTAAGATACTCTGGTTTAAACATATGTTTTCTGTGTATCAATCTTAGTTATACAGATCGTGTTATCGTGAGCTACGTATTATCCAAAATAATGGTAACACTGCTTGATTGCGGCTTGCAGGCGGCGGAATTTTTCGTTTTTATTTTTTGAACCGGGAGTCAGCAGACCTCACTTTGCTGTGTTACTGCACGTTGCATTAATAATTTTTGAGCGTTATTTTTGTGTTTTTTTCACTATGGCTGTTTATACCCCTTCCGAAAGAGTTCAACTAATTAAATGCTTTTATGGAGGCCAATCGGCAGTACAATGTAGAGATTTGTTTTCAGTGACATTTGAGAATAGACCGTTTCCTTGTGCAAAAACGGTTTTAAATGTGGTTACAAATTTGCAGACATCTTTTTGTCTTCAAGATTGTAAAAAACCTGTTGAAGTGGTCCAGGATATAGAACGGCGGGAAGAAATGGTTTGCAGTACCCTAGAACTTGATTCGACACGGTCCACTAGAAGTGTTGGAGAGGAACTGGGAATGAGCAATAAAACTGATGCTCGTATCTGGAAAAAATATGGGTACAAATGTTTCAAGTATTCAAAAACTCGGGAAATATTTCCTGAAGACCAGTGGCGAAGAATGGAATTTTGTAAAACCATGATGGAAAAGGTAAAAAATGAAAACGAATATTTTTTTAAAAATATTTTGTTTTCTGATGAACCTTCTTTTCCATTACATGGCAAACACAATCCTTTCATTGTTCGTTATTGGTCTCAGGAAAACGAACACAGAAGTTTTCAGTTTCGTACCCAGTATCCTCAGAAATTGGATGTTTGAGCAGGTATTTTGGGCGACAATGTTATAGGGCCATTTTTTATTGATTTTTAAAGCACTATAAACGCCCAAAAGTACCTTAAGTTGCTGCAAAACCAAGTTCTTCCTGCCATTCAAATCCTACCTGATGTAGACCTGGGATCGGTTTATTTTCAGCAAGATGGGTGTCCTGCTTATAACGCGGCTAGGGTAAAAGAATTTTTAACAAATACTTTTCCTAACCGTCTTATTAGTGGGACTGGCGATATTAAATGGCCTCCTAGATCTCCAGATTTGTCTCCAAATGACTTTTATCTGTGGGGTTACTTTAAGCAGACCATTTACAAGCATGAATTTAGTAGGCCAACAAATTTAGAGGAGTTGCGAAATAGCTTTTACGATAGGTTAAGTTTATTTGAGCCTTTTATTTAAAAAATGATATGTTGTTAAGTTTGTTTATTAGAGTTTTATTTACTGATTTTTTATTATATTTTTATCAGAGTTGATATTTTATTTTTTATTAGAATAACGCTTTAATTTTCATTATGCAAAACACAGCATATTAAACATTTTAAGATTACAATTCTATGCGGGTTTTACACATTGTCATGTCTGTAAAACCCGCATTAAAATAAATATTTTAAAAATGCCCGGATTTTCGAGTAATATTTTGGGACATTTTGTCGCCAAACGACGCAGCTCCCACGAAAGTCAGATGTTTACTAATCCCAAATTCCCCACAGAACACAAATATATAGCTAATATCTAGCTAATCCCGTCCTCGGGCAGGCCGGGGCGGTGCTCTGTCGCAGGCACTCGTACACGCGCGACGTTGCAAAATACACGATCTGTATATGAGTTGGCAACAGATTGTAAAACTTAGGGATTCATTGCATACATTACATAAACATTTCGGCTATTGTAATAAGTAATAGTTATTATCAGATTGTAAAAAAAATACAGAAATCATAAACTTCTAATTATTTAATAAGTACTAAAAACCTACTAGAACTATATAAAACACAAAAGTCTTGAAATGCAGATAAATATTGATTTTATGGTACTGACAAAAAAAATAAAATATTACGAACAATATATCTAGAGATATGTACCTATGTTAAGTGCATGCAAATATTTAAAACTTCGATACAGGTCAGATTTAGATATGTACAAATGTACGATTTATGTAAAATAGGATAAAAAACGATGAGCAACTCCTGCGTACGTATTTTGAAGAGGAAAAGTAGGTATTTTTTCAAGAATATATTAATTATTATTTATTTATTTAGGAGGACTAATTGAATTAAAAATTTCAAGCTGTTAAAGTTGTTCATTATTGCAAATATAGTGAGTAGATTGAATAGCGCTATTTATTTTGAAAACTTCCGATAAGTCCAATTTTAACCCCTTCTGAGAGACATGAAGGATTTTTGTATTTTGTTTTGGATATTGGGAAGTTATGACCTGACTCTAAAATATAGTTCGCAAAAGGACAATTGTAATCGGTTATAAAAGTATTTTTATTTCTGTTATCGAGTCTGAGATGTTTATTTACTCTAACCTTAATTATCCTTTTGCTTGGACCCACGTATCAAACTACATTCTGGACGGGAACAATTAATTCGGTAAACAACAGATCTATATATTACTGCTCTCTATCTGTGGTGTCGATCAATGGTTTTCCTTAGCTGTTCTCTGTTCTAAAACATATATTAGGCTTTAATTTTATTGTGGGAAGAACGAAGACCCTATGTTCAGTAATGGCATTAGCATTACTTGCATTAATTGTTTAAATACTTATATTAATCTCACTTTTCTAAGTAAATTTCAAATGACCCCTATATATAAAAATATGTCTGCTCGCTAACACCAAAATTCCTCATTCCCCTCCTAAAAACGAACGAGGAACCAGACGTGAGAGGAGTGGACAAGCACTTAAAAGGGAACCATTTTCGTGTATTCGATGCATTTTTGGTGTATACTTCACTAGTATTCAAATTAAGTAACTAATCCCGTAAACCTTGTCAGAGTTATCAAAATACCGGCCGGTAACGGGAGTGACTTGCAGCTCAAGTATATCGGAGAAAGGAATCAACAGCTTATGGTATGTTCATTTTTATTATCCTTTTTCTCTCATAAATTTAGCATGTTTGTTTGGTGTACCAACATGTGGGGGTGAGAGCAATAAATATAAATAAATAAAATAAAAGCTTTGATGAAGTTGTTGTAATAATTGCCAGCGTGAAAGACGATCAATATTGATAGCACTCAAGTCAAGTTCAGGAAAAGAATTCAAAGGGGCGAGCGTTAGGAAATGTCTTGGAGTTAAAACCTTAAAATCATTCGGGTCCGAGCTTTGAGGGCATAAGGGGCGAGAGTTAAGAACACTTTCTATTTGAATGAGGACGGTATTGAGTTCTTCAAATGTGAGTGTTTGTAAACCAATTACACGAACAAGGTGTGTTTTTACTGATTTAACACCTGCTTCCCACAAACCTCCGAAATTTGGAGCATAGGGTGGATTAAAATGCTATTACATTTTTTCTTCTTGTGAGGCGAGATGCATAAAAGAATTAATTTCTTTCTATGCACCATAATATTTCTAGTTTCACTCTTCTGCTAAGTAAGGACTTCTATACTACTATAAAATCTTAAATATTAATATTGAAATTACTCTGAGGTAGAGTAAAATTCAGTCATTAAGTTATTTATAATTTTATAGGAGTGATTAACTTTTGAAATTGTATATTTGGTGTACGCAAACAGACCAACTGAATGGAAATATAAATGTTTACCTTTAGAATATTCTCAGAATATAGGAGATTTGTAGTAAACCTACTATTCTTTTCAAACGTTACTGTTTAGTTATTGTAAAGACTATCCCATATAGGTATTCCGTATGGTAGCAAGAATTCTATCAGTCCCTTGTAAACAATTATTAGGATATTTTCACCTAAAATGTGCTTTAAAATGTAAAATCTGGGAATAAGTCATCGTATATTGTACTATTTATATTTCTTTATACTTCGTCTATTATATATATTTGACCCATTTTAAATGGTTGTTGATTGTTCTTCCAAAATATCTGTAGACTCCATCTCCCTAATATTCTTTACGGCGAGCATTACAGTAGCGAAATGTGGTCGATTGACAGACGTAAGTGATAAAGCCATATAATTGGTTTTGCTTATATTAAGAGTGAGTTTGAATGTTTGTAGCTAGTTTAATATCTTTGAAAGTTCATCTTCTGACAATACTTTTTGGCACGACTACATAAAGAATTTTTAAAGAATATCATCAACGTATGATATATTGAGTGTGATTAGTTTAGTTGAAGAATTTATATGAGTAATAACAAAGAGCCTAGTACGATACTTTTGTAACACCCATTTTAACTGAATCTTTAAGGCAACGAACAACTCAAGACCTGACTCTCGCTACAGACAGCTTCTTAAATACATATATGAAAATACGACAATCGCCATTAAAATCACGGAAATTATAGACACGAACAAAATTCAAACAAAAAGAGGAATAAGACCACACGACATCATCACGCCAAAGCTGTTCACACTTGCACTGGAAGAGGTTTTTAAAACTCTAGACTAGAAAGGCATTAAAATTGACGGCAAATATCGGAACTATCTACGGTTTGCGGACGATATAGTGCTCTTTAGCCAGTTTAGTGAGTTACAAGAGATGTTAGAAGAACTTCTTAAGAAAAAAGAAAATCCAGAAAATAAGATTACTCAAGAATTTAAATAAAGCAAAAGTCATGACACGCGACAATATGCAAATACATATAGGAGACTAAGTCGTTGACAACGTCAAAGACTATGTATATTTGAGACATTGTATCAAGTTAGGCAAAAAAATTAAAGCGCCTTTATAAACAGACGGGTTTATTTGACAAGGGCAGCCACGGTTAAACTGTCACACATCTTGAGAAATCGAACTATTTTAATAAATTTGAAAACTAAGGTTTTCAACGCATGTTTATTGCCTGTGATGACATACGGAATGAAAACCATCGCACTTACTGTTAAATCAGCTAACAAGCCACCCAAGACCATCCAAGGAGCCACAAAACGGATGATGTTAGGGATAAGCCTTAGAGGCCACATCATAAAAAAAGTATTCAGCAAAGAACAAAGTGGGCAACAGATCGCATCAACTCAACCACGACAAAGAAATATAGAAGAATATAGGGATGACCTATGTCCAGAAGTAGATTGTGAAGTGTTGTTAAAAAAAGAAGATGAAGCACGTTTGTGAAAGATTTTTTGAAAAGATAAGATAGGAATCTTGTTGATATAATCTTTGAACTTTTAGTTGAATAGAAATTTTCATATTACTAGAATCCCCATATCATATCCTGTTGGTAACGTTATTCTTAAACTATATTCGGTATTCTTAATTCTATTAGCGTATCTTTTCTCAGGAATATATGCAATATAACTTCTGAATATACTTCTAGCACTAGAAGGTCTAGAAAATTCAGGTACATTTTTCACAGGTTCTATCTTAGGCTTTACAGGAGATTCTTAAGGTAGAAATGAAATATAATTTTTTGTATTTAGAGAAATTATTGATGTATTGCTTAATGCAGGCAAAGCGCATTCATTCCTTAGAATATCTTTCATCATTGACCACACTATATTAATTGCTCTAAATACAAAAAAATTATCATCATTGCTATGAAAATCAGCATATATATTTTTATTGTAATCTTTAATAATTAATTCCTGTTCCTTAATTTTATGTCTATCAAAGTTGACCATCTTGGTGTGGTAGATATGGCCCACTCGCATCGCCCGATGAGATCTCATCGGATTTAGGCGACGTGAATTGACCCTACGGGACTCAAGTTTCGTCGCCATGCCGATGTGGTCGGTTTACTTTGGATCTCCAGGTGGAGACTTATCTGGGGGAATCCATCAGACCTGAAAAATTTAAGAATGGATCTATGTAATATAACAGGTTTGGACATGAACATAAACGCCGTGCAGCAACTCTTCAAACAAACAGACCTCACATTTTAGCTACGAGACGAAACTCGGAAATAACCAATATCCAGATCTCGTATACTGAATACGACCTTCACACCCGAATTAACTTTGAATTCGCCGTCTCCATAAGAGGCCTCACATCTTCACAGCGGGAAGAAGACCTGGAACCCTCAAGGTCCTCGCAACTGATCTTGACTTGTACAATATTACCGCATGTACACCACTAGAAACATCAGATCACAATACGTAAAGACAAAGAGATCACAACATTAATAAACGCAACAGAAATGAAATGAATTAGAAATGAAAACTTAGAATCCACCCATGCCGCGTAGCCGCTCTGCCGCCTCAAGCATTATTATGTCCGAGCTTACTCTGTCGCAGTTCCACTTGTTAGGGGTAAAGGTTCGAAGGGAATAACTAAATCAGCTTCTCAAAAACTTAAAGCTTTTTATGGAGAAGTGTAAATCTGTGGAATCGCAAAGCAAGTCTTTCCCGAACAATACAACTTACAGAACTTTAAGAAACATATTGACATCTTCGTAGCACTACCGCTACTCGTGATAATCGAGTACTATAGGGTCTGCTCTTTTGTGTCAGTATATTTCGTAAAAGAATCTTCATCATAACATAACATTCTATGAACATTCACCGAATCTTCATATAGAGGTTAACAAATATTCTATGAATGTTTTGATATATCTATGAACATTTTGCAAATATTTAGGCAGCTATCAGCAATTTGAATATTCTTAGTGGATTTCACCAAAAATACTTTAATTAACTCTTTACTCGTAGTTACTCTACAATGATCATGTAAGAATTTTCAGGAGAAGATTAAAATATGGTTATTTAATTTGAATATTTGTTGAATATTTTGTGTGGAACATTCACTTAATGTTTTCGTATTTCATATATTCCACTTTTGTTGCTTTACTCTCTTTCTGTGAATTTGCGATTTCGTGAATTTAAATAATGACGACCTATTGATAATTCACTTACTTGTACCTGCCTGCTAAAATTAATTTAAGAAAATCCTCAACGTAAACTGCCATATTAATAATAACAACTTTCACCTATATGACCACGTTTTTTCAGGAATGCTTCTATTCTTTCGTAAATAAAAATTAAAGTTCCAATTGTGTCAAATAATTTGACATGCTTTAACGCTCTTAGATCCTTGAAAGGAAAATTGAATTGGAAAGTTTTTGTGATACATAAAGAAGAAATATTCATATACATTCAATCTGTACCTTCGAACTGGAATGTTCCAAGACTATTGGAAAGAGAGTTTCCTAAAGCCTATTCATAAGTCGGGCAACAAAAGCAGTGCTACCAACTATCGTCCTGTCACTACACTTAGTGCAGTTCCCAAAGTTTTGAAAGCTTAGTATGTGACATCATCACACCCCTTCTTGAACCTCTACTAACTGATCAGCAGTTTGGATTTAGACCACGCAAATCTACAGAGCTGAACCTTCTTACTCAGGTGAACTTTTTGTTGGATGCCTTGGAGAAGGGATATCAAGTGGATACAATATACACAGATTTCTCCAAGGCATTCGACAAGGTACCTCACAATAATTTGTTGCATAAACTAAAAATGATTGGTATTGATGAACCTGTATTATCCTGGTTCAAGAGCTATTTATCTAATCGTAGACTGATTGTTAAAATTGGTAATTTTTTCCTAAAAATATTCAGGTGACATCTAGAGTGCCTCAAGGCTCTCATCTCGCGCCACTTCTTTTTAATATTTTTATTTAATGCTTTACTAGCTGCCTATTTTTGTTGTTTGTCGATGATCTGAAATTTAGTTGTATAATCGAGTCCCCTGAGGATTGGGACAAATTACAATATGATCTAAATAATTTGGTAGTTTGATGTGAAGGAAATGGTATAGAACTTAATCCAGCTAAATGTAAAATAATGACCTTTTTGACTACAAGATCGGTCGCTATACCCTTGAAAGAGCTCTTCTTTTTAAGGATTTGGGTGTCACTTTCGATACAAATTTACAATTTCCTCATTACTTAGGTAGTGCTATCAATAAAGCTTTCCGCATGCTTGCTTTGAAAACACTCTACTGTGCCCTGGTCCATTCTAATCTGGAGTATGTCTCCTGTGTGTGGTCTCCTTTCTATGGGGTACATATTGATGCTTTTCAACTAGTTGCACACCAATTTTTAAAATAAATTGCATATAAATTGAAGATCTTGGATAATTACAATAATGCAGATATATTTGATATGCTACATATGGCTCTCATCACTATCCGCCATAAGAGGAGGGATCTTATTACTTTTTACAATATCCTACATGGGAAATCTGGAGCTTCATAGCTACTTAAAAAAATCAATATTCATGCTCCACTAAGAACAACTAGAGCCACTGATAGCTTTCATTACCCAATCCACCGTACTAACTATGGTCTTAATAACTTCCTCACTAGAATAATGACATTAGCAAACCAACATCATGATATTGACCTTTTTGAAACTTATAACAAATTCCTGCGTCAATTTTTGGTAAGCTTATGTTAGATATTATTAATAATTATTACTTAATGATTTTCTGTATTTCTGTATATTACCTATATTATGTATTACTGTTGTGAATTTAAAAGTTTAACAGAATTGTAATTGGGCTTAGCTCGTTTATAAGTAAATAAATAAATAACTTAATAAATTAGTGGAAAACATACTCTTAAAAAATTTTGAAATATTGATAGAATTTTGGAGGTAAATTTCCTAAACGACCTGTGCTATCAACGGACTTCTAAACCAAGGTTTCTAATTCGTAAATTTAAATGGTTTTTACTTTTAAGACGGACACTCTGTATGTGTTCTCAGATATATAAATAAAATATTCCTCAATATTTTACACATGCATAAAATCCGCAGTTAAGAAAAATACAACTTTCCATGATCACGGTCTTATTCATAAATACAAGAAATGCGTGCACCAGACAGTACGTTGCGTGTTTTTCAGATAATTGTATGCAAGCTTTTACCCATAAAACATAAAAACAAACACGCCAAGCATGAAAACTTAAAGAACCAAATAAAAACTGCCATAAGAGAAAAAAACGAAGAATCGCAAATCAGCTCCTTCCTCCCCCCTCTGAAGAATTTATTTGTGTTGCATGTTTTTTAGCCTCGTTCAGTATCATACAAGATGCGAAGGTACTGCTGACCTGTCTGACAGTACTTACTACTTACTATCAGCCGTCGCTTGTGAAAGTTAAAATAACTTATGGACACGTGCTGATTTTTTGTTTGTTTTTAATTGACTGATTATTCAATATTTACTAGTGAATATATCGGTAATAAAACAATGATTTACAGGACAAGTTTAGTGCAAATGGTAATTGTTGTTATCGGATATTTTCTAATTTGCATGTCAGGTGAGTTGACATTCAGATTGTAAGAAATGAAAGGATATACATATTATGATATGGGAGTGAAGATGACCGGTTTAGTAAATAATTTTGTATGTTAATTTTGAACATTGATTTTATTAAGAGAATGAGGACTAGATGTTAATTTTTAATGGGTTTTATAAAATTAAATAAAAACTAGGACGTAAATTTAAAATAGAATAGCATGACTTAATAATTAATCGATATAACTTGACGAACTTGACTTAGATGCTTTTTAAATAAGCCGAGAAATTTTATTTATGTCGCACATTTGATTTATATTTCTATAAATTATTATTAAATGGTAAACGAATCAAATGGCACGTCTTTCATGCTTAGTATGAATGTGTTTAAATAAAAATGGCATTAATATAATTAATCCAAGCACATAGAGAAGCTTTCCTGAATATCATTGTGTGGTGTGTTTGATGAAAGGGAAGAACTGTTTTTATTTATATTTGATACAATATAGATAAATTTTTATTACTTTTATGCTAGATCAACAACAAAGTAATGATTAAAATCATTTAGGGCTTTTTTTCAGTGGCATAGATATTGTTAAGTTTTAACTTAACTAACTGAATTATTGATTATGATGATATGATATGATATGATTAAGTGTTAACTTTTTGGATTCCTCCAATTAGTACAGGTTTTTTAGAGGACATATGACCAAATTTCGAAATTCCTATATTTGAAATTTATCAAACATTGAGCATGAGGTACATAAAACGTTTCTCTAGAAAAACTCATGGAATTTTTGGTATTGATATTCTTTGAACATACTAGGAGTTTTCTTCTTTTTTGAGCATATTCTCAGCGAAAAAAGGGTAAAAATTATTCTTCTATTTTTTCCCCTTTTATCGTTGAAAAAATTAATCTTCTTTTTGTCAACAAAGGTTTAATACAAATCAAATTTTTAGGCATAACTTAGAACCCATCGACACTATTTTATATATTTTTTTGCTTTGACATATAGAGAGGACTGATAAAATGTGCCATAACAAAATTTTTTTTTAAGGTTTTTTTAAAAAATTTTTGGTTAAGGATTTAAGTATTTTTGGTCGGAACATTTTTTTTTTGCTAATACTCTTTATTTTTTGCATTTCTAAAAAATAATATTTGCATCAAGTAATAAGAATTTTTTAGTTTTGGCTAAAATCAGAGCATTTCTAACCAAAAATATAGAAAGATTTTGAGGTACATCAGTACTTATTTTGAGGTACAGGGTCTCCTTTTTTAATTTTCTTTCTTTTTCTAATTTATATGGTAATACTAAGATTTTTATTCATTATTTGATATTGTTGGATAGAACTTCAGAAACATCGTTTAAAGTATTTTCAAGTGAAGAAATATGATATCTGAAGAATTAACAAAATCTTATCATATGCCAAAACTATTACTAAGTTATCAACTATTGAATGTGCCTTTTTAATGAATTGTATACCGGATATCTTTAGTGCCTATCTAGTAGAATTTTGCAATGCACAATAAATGCGTTTGATAATTTATAGAATGTTCACAGGAATACCTAATATTCGCAATCAAAAGTACGATTATGCAAAGTGAAAAATCGTTTTGAGGTTGCATTTTATTTATTTATTACAAAATAATTTTATTATTTAATATTTTTAATAATTTTATGGTTGGCATTTACTTCCTTTCTTTCAAAAAAATATATTTTGACCTAATAGAAAAATCCAAGAGTATCCTTGACATATAGAGAACTTTTTCCTTAAGGGTACTATCAAGGTACTTTTTATTAAAATATAAATTAATGTGTAATTGGATTAAGGAACATTAATAAGAATAGCAAGTGTTTTTTTTTCCATTGAACAAAACTTGGTTTTTTATTATGTTAAAGCAACACTATATTACCATCAAATTTCATACATAGACATTATATATTTCGTATCTGCCTAAATTAGATCCTAACTTTTCATGCCTAACAAATGTATACTTTTAGAAAAACGGCAAATAAAAGTTTCGTTGATTACAAAATCATTAAAACTCAACTCACAAAAAAAAATTTAAATCCCCACACGAAACACACGTCACTATTTATTATTTCATTTGTCTCACGGTGCAATATGCAACACCTAAATGAACATTCACGGTTTCGATTTTTCTATTGATGTTGACATTCAATTGTTCCGATGGAATGGTTTGATGAAAATGGGATGTTAAACAAATTAGAAGCTATTATAAGTTAGGATTGGTGAGTAATTAACATACGGGGTAGTTTAAATTGAGATTTTATAAACGGTAAGATATACACAGGGTTGGTTAAATTTTGATATATTTGGGAAATCATATTACGGAAAAATAACTCCGCTATACCTAAGACTAATAATTTTGACTGAAGATAAGCTTAGATTCATATATCCGCAATGACAAATAATTTTATTCCAGAAAACGTATTGGTGTTAATCCAATGCAAAAAATACATTTTATTTAAATATTAATAATTGTTGTTTTAGTACAGCAATACTCGGCAGAACACGTTTGCAAATTTTATTACAATAGGATAAAAGCTTTATTTAAGAATAGTAATATTTTAATACAATTTTTTAATTTTATTGTTAGTTAGAAGTAACTAAACTTGAAATAAGTATAGCTTATATTTTATTAATAATGGGCTATTCTTAAGTAGAATGTAACTATAATTTTGAATTTAAAATACACATCTTCAAATAAAAACTAAGGTTTTTATCACAAAGAATAGTTATGCTTGTATATATTTTATAAATAAGATTATAAAATTTGTTGTATCATCGAAGTTGAAAAATGCGATACAATTTAAAAAACAAAAGGCACTTTCGCCCAGTATCTAATTTTCAACATTTTTTTAATAGATTGGTTAATGAATTAGGCTAGGTAAAAAAAAACTCAAATATTATGCAACACGTCAAATTAGATATACAGGGGGACGCATTTACTGAAGTTCTGTCAATCACCTCCTCACCTCCAGCTAACCTCACTTTAATATGTCAAATGGGAACCCCCATCGTGTGATACATCATAGTAAGCAGCGAAATTCTCTATTCAACGGTCCTAAAAAAAATGAAATCGGTAAATGTGTAAGCAAATAGTTAGCGAAAATGTCTAGAAATAATGAATATTTTATTTACGCCAAACTTTGGTATGTCAAATGGCTACCCCATGGTGTGATACATTATTTTAAAGGGCATTCATTATGCTATCAATGGTTGTAAAAAAAAATAAAATTGATTGACCAAGAAGCAATTAAAGTGTAAATCAGTAGGGTAGAAAAACAAATTTAATTAGTTTAACAAATTTATTTTATTAGCAAGACAATAAAAAAGCCTATTTTCAAACTTCTTACGAACATTGGCTAGGGTCTGCCCGTTAATTTCTCTGTATTCTTGAAATATTCTATTTTTTAAATTCTCAATACTCAGGTGGGGTTTTATAAACTTTGCTTTTTAAGTAGCCCCAAAAAAAAGTCTAGTGGGGTTAGGTCCGGAGACCGCGCAGGCCATTCGATTGCACCACGTCTGCCAATCCACTTTTCTCGAAAATTTTCATCAAGCCACTCTCGAACTACCAAAGTGTAGTGCGCGGGAGCTCCATCCTGCTGAAAATGTATATTATTTTCATTCAATAATATAGCACCATGTTGATCTACTTGATTTTCCATAGATTGGATGATGGAAGGGTATATTCGTAGCCGATCGATAGTTCTAGCCGTGACACTGGTTTCGTGGCGTCAAAATTGAAGCCGAGATTTGGTGGCGCACGCCGTACAGTGGAACGACTAAGTGGAGATACCGCGGGACCTAATATTTTACATTTTACAAGATAATATATTTTTTTTATTATTTAGTATTTTTAGGTATATGATAAATGTTTTAAATATTTATTATTATTTATTTTATTGGAAAAATATACATAAACGGTGTTTCAAATTCGTCTACCCTCAAAATACGAAAATGGATAATTTACCCCAAAGTTGCACATTATTTACTTATAAAAGAATATGCCATATAAAAAAATATATATATATATATTTTATGTGGTTTTGAAGATTATTGAAAAAAAAACAAATTTTCAAAAACTTATTCTTGACACTTTTGTGGGTTATCTTGGTTACTATGGGAAAGTTTTTGCATTGCTGTATTACTTTTTCGTAAAAATGTTAATGCCGAAAACAAAATTAGGTAGGTACCTACGCCAAATTTTTTCTGCTTATTTAAAAAATCGAAAATTTGAATGATTCCGAAGATAATCAAAAAAAAACAAAAAAAAATTAAAAATCCATTTTAATTTTTTCAAAATAAAATTTTAAAAAAATGAAATTGTTAATTTACCCACCTAATTTAAATACCGAATTTTTATTATTTTTAAAACTCAAAACTAGTATCAACATAGTTTGGTAGTTTAAAATTTTAAATGCGTAATCTTACTATAAACTACAATAATTGCAGTAAAATATTATTTCGAATCAACGCAAAATATGTGCCCCAGCGCGGAATTTTTGCCATCGCGATGCGGTTGTCGCCTCGCATGATTTCGGCTTCTGTTGTGAGGTATCGATGGAAGCGGGGATAAGTGTCCAGGATAGAACTATCGATCGGCTACAGTATATTGCATTTTCTAAAAGGTTTAAATCAATTTCGCCAGTTAAATTTTCTTCCAAAAAAATTGGCCCGAATATTTCATTCCCATAAATTCCTGCCCAAACATTAATTTTTTGGGGATATTGGGTATGGCTTTCCCGAAAAACATGCGGATTTTCATTATCCCAGTATCTACAGTTATGTCTGTTCACCAGGCCATTTAAAAAAAAGGTCGATTCGTCACTGAAGCAAATGTTCTTCAATAAATGGGGATCGTCGTCAATTCGCTGGCACATCACTTCACAAAATTGAATTCTCCTATCAAAATCATCTTCTCCGAGTTCATGAAGAATATGAATTTTATAAGGAAAGAACTTATTTTTTTTTTAAACTTTATGTACGGAACCAGTGGAAATATTTGTTAGTTTTGCGGCCTTTGGTATAGACAAAGTTGGATCCATAGCAAATTGTCCTAGTACTTCAACTTGGCATGCTTCATCGACAACTCTATTTTCATATTTTTTCTTATTGCAAATCGATCCCGTCTCTTCAAATTTTCGTATCAATTCTAATACGTATTTATGGCTCACGTTTTTATCCTGATACCTTTCATTAAATGCTCTCGCGGTTCTGCGAGCACACCGATCTTGAGCTCCATAAAGGAAAATTATTTCTATTCTTTCGGCTAACGTATACACCATTTTATTAACTCACTGTTTTAACTAAAGTTGAAAAATGACACGCGTCAAACTGACAGTTTTAACAATAATAAATCGCCTGCTTTTTAAACGCCTTAAAAATGTAAGGTATTGCAGTGTTTTTTTGTACCTATTAGGTAGGTTTCGCAAAAAATATAAGTGAAATAAATACACATACAAAGTTATAAGACTGCAAAGATTTTTGCAAAAAATTTGAAGACACTCTTTTTTCTCCCAAATAACGGTACACATTCTTTACTTAAAAAAATAAATAATTTGCTTGAACTAAATGTACTGTTTGTTACCACACATTTTAACTTCTAAATTGCTTGTATTTTTTTTTTGATGATCTATTATAAAAAATGTAAGAATTTTAAATTGATGTAGGTACCACACTAAAAGTATTCATATAAAATACCAAAGTTTGGCGTAAATAAAATATTCATTATTTTTAGACATTTTCGCTATTTGCTTACACATTTACCGATTTCATTTTTTTGGTACCGTTGAATAGGGAATTTTACGCTGCTTACTAGGATGTATCACACGATGGGGGTTCCCATTTGACATATTAAAGTGAGGTTAGCTGGAGGTGAGGAGGTGATTGACAGAACTTCAGTAAATGCATAATTAAACGTCCCCCTGTATATCTAATTTGACGTATTTTTTTTTTTTTTTTTTTTAAGTTATTAAGGGTGGATCGTTTTGAAATGAAAGCACTGTATAATATACGTGGACTAAATAATTCATAACAAAAAACATTTTATTCTATTCTAGGGTTTTGAGAATGAATTTGCATTAAAACATTTTAAAGTAACACCCCCGCCCATGAGGCATTTACATACAGCAAAGTAAATTTAAAAATGAAATAAACAGTTTTTCCAGTTAACTACTTTCCAATTAAGAAAGAATTTAAATTTAAAAACAAAAAATATTTAAAATTCCAGCACACAATGAAGAACACACGGTATTTATCCAACAAACTGATTTAAAAAAAAATACGGAGAAATCAAAACTCGATTCATTTTTATTATATACCTCTAAAGGGTTAATTGCATTGAAGGGATCAAATAACACTCGTGGAAATCACAAATTACAAACTACGTTTAAGGCAAATCATTAAACAAACAATTTGAAAGGGAAAATGAAAATTTACCGAATCGAGCCTAAATGAAATTTACTCGCTTCTGCTATTGGTCGAAGCTCGAAGTAAGTGTTAAACGATAAAAAACAACAAGAAGACCTACTTTTTTTTGGTTCAAATTAGGTATTTTTAAAAAAAGTAGGTCTTCTTGTTGTTTTTTATCGTTTTTAATTATAATATTCATAACAAAGTTAGGTAGGATATTGAAAAGAAGAAACGAGCTCAGAGATTAATAGATTGAACCTCAGCTCCTAGGTATATAAAAAAATCTATTATACCTCAAGTAAATTATTGTATTTAAAATTTATTGAACTTAAATTAAATTAAGTATATCGAACGGTATCGTTACAGATTTAAGTTCATATTTCTTTTAAATACGTGAATAAGTCTATTTTCTTCTTCTTTTCAATTGTTGAGCGTGTGAGATAAAAATTTCTAAATTGATTTTTGCTATAAGTGACGTAATACCCAATATAATAAGTAACTCATTAAAAGTATAAATCTGCTAGCTGCCTCCTAATTTATCGTCATCGGATTTATCCGTTCTTTTAATATAGTCGATTATGGATCATAGCTTTTTCTTAATGCCGAAGTGAATCGATGGATTTTATAATGCCAACAGAGCGATTAAAAAAATTAGATTGTGTTGTTGGCAGCTGGATATAATTCATTCTTCTCTGTCATTCACAGCATTTTTTCTACACCTCCCAACAATGTCATGAATTTCCTTTTTCCATTTAGATCTCCCATGAATATCTCATTTCTCTCTGATCGCCGGTTGAAATAAGAGTTTAGCTAATGTACATAAAAAAGTTATCTTTAAATCATGGAAATTGAGTCATTGGTTGGAGCTGTTTATCTTCCAATAATTTCGATGAGTGATATATAGTGTAATAATACGTTTTTCTTATTATTATGGACACTCCTTTAGCGGCTCATTCTTTTTTAGGTACATACTGTAGATATGGTAATATTTTATTATTTACTAATCCTGTTTCCTTTTTTTAGTTTTGGTGAGCACTGCTATGTCGATATTCTTTGTTTGGATTTCCCATAAAATGTCAGTCAATTTATTCCTTAATCCTCATATGTTCCACAGTTCATATCCGATATGCGTAGCGAAGGTAGTCATTTTTTAGAGTAATATTGATTCCGAGGTTTGCCATTCGTTGCAAAGAGGCATTTGACAAGGACTGGTAGTTCGACATCTAGGTTTTTATTCTCTAGGCTCAACCCATAGATATATAAAGGAGGGTCCTCCTTCAACATCATGGCTCAACCCAATATGACCTAACATCGAACTAGAAGGCACTGGATTGTAGCTGTAAAAAATATTTCAATATGGGGATCCATCTTTCAAACGACTACAAATTTTATACTTAGCGACATTTTATAAGGTGTGAAAAAAAATTAGAGACTAAATATCAGAAGACAGAAAAACAATTGAACCTCTAAACCCATATATAAATATATTTAAATAAAGTCATGTAAAGAAATAACAAAAAAAGTTTGAAAAGAATTCAACATTTTGCTTTGAATATTTTATGTATTGGAGACTTAAAAAAAAAATTAAATTAAAAAAAATATTAAATTTATTCTATTTTAAATTAAAGCCCCTAATTATGATTTTTTTAAAATTTATTTGTTTAGTGTTTTGCCAATATAATATTTATAAAAGAAGATACAGTATTTGCTAAAAAACATAAATTCATCTAATTTTAATCATATAAAGAAAAAATCGCAAATATTCGTATATAAATTTATTTATTTTATTTTACTTTTCTTTTATTACTTTATTAATTAGCTGCCTTAAATGACTAGTAAGGCAGCTTTTAGTACATTTTTATAGAGCCGTTTAGTATAGTCTCCCATCAAATAAAAGTATACTGGATAGGACATGTTTGGGATTTCTCAGGAACACATTCTAGGATATTCCCGAAAAGTTTTAAATCTCTGAAATATATGTATATACCTTTAACATTTTTTATATATCTATGGCATAGCTATTAAAGCTCGTAACAAATGACTTATTCTCTATAATTAGGTAACGTTTAAAGATATCTAAAATGTTTTTGTTATATCATTAGGCAACTAGCGTTTTTTCTTTTCAATTCATTATCATAAGTAGTACATTAAAAAGCAAAAAAAATACTGAGAACATGCTGTATATAAGTTAACAATGCTAAAAAATGGCATATAGAATGTCCACAATAGAACGGTAATCAAAAGTTATCATTATGCAAATTAAATTATAAGACATGGAAGTCAACTGGTGAAAAAAACCGTTTGCATTGAGCCAAAGCACGTTATAAGCCTAAAATATGGGTTAAGGTTGTCACAGTAAGATTTTACATTGTTTATCAATGAAAATCTGCGGTTAAGTATAATATACTTGATGTATGTATGTATATGGTATGTACGTAATTATATGGTGTTTTACTGGGCACACCCATATTTACTGTGGGTTATGCCGGATGGTATTTTATGGCCGTAATTAATCATTGAAAATCATATTTTTCCGCGCTATTAAAATATTGTAAAAAAGTATGAAACTGTGAATTAAGCATATAAATAATATAATTAATGTTATAGTTATAAGCATAATGTGTTTTAAAATTAAAGACATAAATGGTGTATTACTGTTTTAAAACAAGTAAAGACTCCTGGGATCTCCCACTGATGTCACATAAAGATTTGAATGTTCAGTACATTACAAGTATGTTCTGAGAACGCTTCGGTGAAACGTTTCTAAGATATCTGAAAAATTATTAATATTTCCTAAAATAATTAACTTTCAAGTTAATAAATTGATGCTAAGAGTAACAATTTTTTTGATGTCTATTATACAGTTATGATGTCTTTTTAGCAAATGTTTAATCTGCATTATGTTATTTTTTAGAAATGATTATTTTTTTTTGTATAATCTTTTTTAATTCAAATTTTTTTGAAAGGTAATTAAATGAAAAAATTGAAAAGAAAACACCCATTATTATTTTTTTATACTTTGAACTATAGAAACTTAAAAAAATTAAAGAGAACAAAGAAGAGGACTAATAGAAATAATACACTTGAAACTTTTTACAAGATATCTAGTTTACAAAAAAGTTATTGAAAAAGGAGTTGGAATTTATTTTTAACACATAGAGAAAAGTGCGACTGACATATACTTTTAGGAGATATTAATATATATCTCTTGGAAATTATTAATTTTAGAATTAAAATTTTCATTAATTGAAGGAATGTATAAATGTCCCGAATAGAAAATCTAACAGTAAAGAGACATGCATTGATCACAATTTTTTTAAATGCGAAAAAACCGATACTCTTTTGAACGCATTTTGCTTTAATATCACTATATCCGATCACTATTTATTCGGGGGAGAACTGCTGCCTGGCCTCAAATAGAGGGGGACACAATTGTTTAATTGTGTCACTGGAGAATACTAGTGGACGGTACTAATTTACTTTGTTTATCGAAGGACCACAGCCTATATGGCTGAACCAATTAACTTCATAAATGAAACAAAACTTTAACAATAAAAAATATGCTCATTTATTAGATCCGAAGACAGGAACATAGAACAGTTATTCGTTACAGCAGTTGTAAATTATGGATTGTCTTTGCTGTCTTTCTGTATACTTAAGTTAAGCTTATTTACACTCACTTTGCTTCTTAGCAGGTAACTTCACTTATTTCTTACTAACTACCAACAATGTTGCTTATACTCTAATCATAATGGGTTAAAGACTCTAACCTATAATAGAGATAATAGGGAAAACTTCCGTGAGCAACTTCTCACTCCGATCGCGACTACGACTCGCGACTCGACTCACACACTACTTCTCGACGACAGTGACCCAACCTGACTTCTGCAACAACTGAGATCGACTGTGTAACTAAATTTTGATCGTGTGACTTTTACCAGCTTTTTTACTTAGTGGGTGTAAAAATGCTCAATAAGTGCATCTTTCATCAACAAGGGATGTAAAAAAGAGCTTAAGATCTAAGAGCCTGACAGTTTTATAGCAATTTATGGGTTATATTTGTTGTCTTTAAAAATTTGAAGCGTTTGAAAGTAACCACTTTAAATTGATAATTTTCTGACCTGTGGGAACCTTCTAGGGATCGATGATGTCCTTAAAATTATAAACATAAACCAAAGAAAAATAATTACAAGGTGAACAAAATAGTGTTATTGGCTTATTTAAATTTTTTTTCATGGAAAAATGTTGTATGATTTAAACTAGGAAAAAAAAATCACTTCATAAATGAAATAATAAATATGACTAAAACAAACTGGGCTACAATTTGGCATAAAGTAGCGTTGGATGATTGAGTTCAAATCTATTTTGAAAAACAATTGAATCATGTACATAACAAAAAAAAAGGATCAGAAGTTTCAAGAAAGGCTTATTAGACTTCTCCCACTTTAATTAGGTCAAATAAAAGGAAATTATCTCAACAAAAAAATCCGGGAAGGATTCCGCTTAAAACAGAAGTTATAGCATCCTTGAGCAAGCAAAACTAAATTTATAAAAAATAGCTAGAAGGCAGTAGAAATTGTAGCTACAAATTATAGAAATGCGAAAAAATAATAAATAACAAAAATAAGAGAAAAACAAATAGTATAAGGCAAATTAAAATAGGCTGCTTAGTTTAATATGATATTGCAATGATTTTATTACTTTTTTTGTTGATTTGCAAAAGTCCCAGCAGCAGCAAAAATAATACAGACATTTAAAAAAAATTAAAATCACCCGGCTTAGATATAGTTCGCCAAACATCCTTACAAATATTGCTGAACATGAAAAAACCGTTGACCTATAGTTTAAACAAAGCAATAAATGATGGACAGATCACATCCCTCATATATCCCTCATCAAAAATTTGTCAAAAGTTTTTGAAACAGTATTGAAGGAACAAGATTTAGCCCACATAGAGCAACACAATACTTTGTCGGAAAAGCAATAAGGTTTTAGAAAGGTGGTCAAAGCATTTGACACAGTTTATATCCGTTTATGTTGCAAAAGCTTGAAAATTTTGGTTTCTTAGGAAAGAGAAAATGATCTTTTTAGAAGTTGTAATTATAACTAAGAGGGTTTAAAATGTTAATGTAAATACTGTAAATAATCCCTTGAAATTAACGTGTGGCGTTGCTTAAGGAACAGTTCTTGGACCTTTTCTATTTATAATTATGATGCGAGTATTATTTAAAAGGGAAGACTTGGGAACAGTTAAAAAATTAAAAAAATAATTTTTTTCTAAATATATTAAGTGGTTCAATAATAATTTGTTGAATATTAATTTTACAAGATAATTTTTATACCTTTTAGTTTTTAGTTGTTACAGCAATAATTTACTTCACTATACTTATTTAAATATAAATTTAAATTTAACAACTATATAAATAAAAAATGTATTCAAACTAAATACCTTGGAGTAGTAGTTGACATATGTATCGAATGTTAGTTTTTGTGTCGAAAAAATTAAGATCTCTTATACTTACATTCCACAGTACTAAGAGAATTTTTTTACATTAAATATTTAAAAACTGTCTACTATGACTGTCTAAAACTGTCTAATATCCATATTGCACCAGAAATAAAACCAAGCTAATTTCTGTCAAACATAGAGAAAAAAACTATTGGTCAATAGTCATTTACGTATCTGTCTTAAACGTAAATTGAAGCATTACATAAGAATGAGACATCAAGGAATGAAATACATTGTTTAATTGATGCAAAAAATAATTAAGAACATTTCCTTTTCCTTTCCCTTTTCAGTTATATTTCTCAAGGATTAAACTAAATTAAGTTAAATTTAAATTAATTTATTCCTTATTATGGAAGTAGTATTACTCTCTTATTTAGTTACTAAGTTTCTTGCATTTTGTTTGTTATACTTAGGACTCAATAATTGGAGGTTCCTCTTGTGGATGTAAATCATTTTTGGCTTCTTGTTATAAAAAAAATACATTTTTTAGAATAAATGCTTTTTAATAATAAACAGAAACAAAAAAAAATTAAATTTAAAAACTAATATTATTTAGTTAAAAGATGCGTAAAATTAAATATATAATAGAAAGTATTTATAATTTTGATTAGAGAAAGGCGAATGAATGATTAAAAAATAATTCAAAGTTGTCAAAAATGTAAAAAATATAAACAAAAATGTAAACAACTTAGAAACCTAATAAAAACTTAGATAAACAAAGAATTCTTATTTTAATAATAAATTTGCCAATTTTTAGTTATTTTAACCAAGATTCTAAAAAATTATTAGACGGATAACAAATATTAAAAAAAATTGTTAGAAAAGAAAAAAAAAGAAAATAAAAATTTAAAAATATATAGTTAATGCATAAAATAACATTTAAAAAAAATATTTTTAAACAGGCATTAAAGAAAGTTCATTGTTGGGAAATAACCCAACAATATCATGTTCTGTCATTAAGATGTATTTATTTTCATTTGGTTTATGTTTACAATTACTTTTCACAATTTGGTTTATGATTCCTAAAGAAAGATCATATAGCAATCAATATTAAGTAAGCTCTTAAACGCTAATACCATAAGTATAACCCATAAATTCCCTGTGAATGAAACTGACAAGTTCTTAGGTCTCTTTTTTCCGCATCCCTTTTCAATGAAATATGCACTTTATGAGCACGTTTGCACCAACTAAAGCAAAAAAAACTGGAAAAAGTCACATGGTTAAAGTTTGGTTGGTATAGTCATCTTAATTGCTGTCGCAGTCAGTTGGATTATTGTCGCGGAGATGTAGTTTGTGATTCTAGTTTCGAGTCGCAGTCGCGGTCGAAGTGAGAAGTTGCTCACGTGATACCCCTTTTTTCCATGAATTTTTAGACACCAATATGAGTCTCTCCAGACTCTTGGTGACCAACTACGTTCAAAGATGCAGTACGCAATCGAATTGAGTCGTTGTCGGAGAAAGTGTATGAGGCGCGTCGTGAGACATGATCATAGTGAGAAATTGCTCACGGCGTTTTCCCTATTACGCCTCACGTATATACTCATGGGTTGGGTTGGTCTCTTTTTCTCTGTTTACACCTTTAACGATGAAGTTTAAGTCCATAATCGCTAACAACCCAAACATGGGTCTCTATCATAACACTTTTAGTGATCTAGTGAATGTCTGCCAATGCACTTATACCCTGAACCCAATTAAAACCTACCATTATAAGTATAAATGTCTTTAGTTATGAGTTTGGTCGTTGTTTGTTAATGCAAAACACCATTGCTCCTAGTCAGTACGGAATGTTACGAAGTTGCGTGCTAAGAAGCAAAAGTTAATGTATCTAAGGTTAAATTAAGTATACATAAAGGCAGCAAAGACATCCCATGGTTTACAGTTGCCATACTGTACCATTTTCGTAGCTTTGGAGCTAATAAATGGGCGTATTTTGTATTGTACAAGTTTGTTTCATTAATTACCTTGATTAATTCAGCGCGCTCCTTCGGTGAAGGTAAAAAGTAAATAAATACTATCCACGAATACTCTTCATTGCACAAATAAGCAATTCTGTCATTTAAATGATTTTAAATTGAAATATTTTAACTTTAATTATGAATATTTTATTTTCTTTTAAAAACCTTACTGTCTATCATACCACCAAAAATCGTTTTTATGTAGTTTTAAAATTTAAGAAAGTTATTGCGATGCAACTTTTAATTTAAGCTTTTTAACTTTGATCATGGCTCTTCATTTATTTTTTACAATTCAGAAGATTTTACTGACTTTAACTAATACTAAACAGTCAATAGGCAAATATTTTTTGCAAAAATATTCAAATAAAATAAGAAGATAAATATAGTTTAAATATAAATATAAAATAAATAAATATAAAAACATTCTTTCCAGGAATATCCTAAAAATTTTTGACTTTCTTTTAAATCAAAAAGAAAAATCCTAAAAACTGCTACCAAAAACACACATTTCTAATTTCGTCGATAATCAATGTCGATATTTAATATTATTGCTTTTACATGTAGTAAGAGCAGAAGTTGTACGATAGTATGATTAGTACAATAAAGTTTGAATTCAAATATATAACGACATACAACTACAATTTCTGAAAAGTTCCACTTGCTTCTCTGGGGATATTTATAAAGGTAGGCAATGGTGAAATCTGTCTATCTGTAGATAATATCTCCTTGGTTTGCTTTTGTTTTAAATTTGATAATGGCTGAAAATTCTAACTAACCGAAAAACGGTTAGTTTTATTTCCTTTTTAAAGATAAAAACAGTGCGAGTGGAGTTATTCTACTAATGTCTTTTATTAGCAATATTTTTGTTTTTCCAATAAACTATGATTTTTTTTGCCTTAAGGACAGTAAGCATTTTAGATTAAGAAAAAAAATCATTTACCAAACAAAAGGTGCATCATGCCATCAAAACTTGTCAAGCAAAAATCCGGTAATTTCCTTGCAAGACCTAATCGTAAGACTCGTCAATTCAACCAGGTACATAAATTAAATTTATGTAACATACGAGTTTTAGAAAATAAATAACTTTTACCTTACTATCTTACAACCGTTAACCGGGAGTGTTTAACGAAAATTTTATTGTTTTAATATTACCTGCTAATGTGCCACATGGGATGAGATTGTATTATGCAGGTGAAAGTTACGGACGGACTTACGTATTAGTACATCTCACCCATATGGGTTGGGTCTCAGGTCTTGTTCTCAGCTGAGCACATACATAAATATAAAGATCTCAATATGTATCACCTTTTGTTATGTAATTGCTGTCTGATTTATTTTATCTGTTGTTTATTTAATTTTTAAATTGTTTTTTTATTTATATGGAATAATTAACACCTTTTATCCCCTTGTCCAGAAAAGATTAACAAGCAATTAGTCGACTGATCTCATATAAATATTAACTTATCGATTTATGTACATAGAGTTAAACAAACAATTACACCAAGCCCACATTGGTTTTATATCTCAGCACCTTTAATTGCTTTTTAATTAAATCTCATATTAGTATTGTCAAATCATAAATTGTTTTGCAATTTAAGACAATGGTAGTTATGAAAATTAGACATCTTGCCAATCACGCCGGTACAAGTGTTATATTTCAGCTGTTAGTTATGCCATTTTGCAGCATTAAAAAATTAATTTAAATGCTAATAGTGTAAACGATTGATTATAGAGCCTAAAAAAATATAATCAATAAGAAGTATTGTTGAAATAATCAAAATGTTCATCCAATTTCATGATGTGTTTAAAGAAACTCATAGAAATACAGAAATTCTACTATTCTTTATTTGATCGTGTTGAGCAAAGAGTTTAATTGGTGAATCTTGATTTCGCACTGATTCTTGATCACTGAAGAGCAAAATTAAAAAGTTAATAAAAAACAGATTACAATAATATAAGGGATATTAACTGCGTATTGTTTGCTAAGAAATCAGTAATATTGATAATGAATATATCATCATGAACCACTATGCAGACTGTGTAATTAGGGCGGTGAGGAAGTATCAGTCTAATAAAGACGCTATTAAATGTAGCAAATATTCTAATCTCCCCAGGCACAATCAAATAAACTTTACCTTGTATATAATCAATTAATGAAGGTGCTGCAGCTCTTTATTTGGAGAAAGTTACATAATTATTAGATAATGGTTGAGAATAATATGTGAAACGAACGGGGTCTCAAGGGCTGTTTAATATTAGATTATTATAAGATCTATTTTTTTGAGTGAAACATGAAGAACTAGTACTTGATAACATATTAACTCCAATCAAGTATATTTTATTAAAATCAATTGTAAAAATATGTAAGAAAAAAATCCTCATTCAGAATCTTAAAGAAGATCTAATGAATAAATAAGAGTTGTGTAAGCTGAAGCAGAAACTAATGAACACAAGCTCTCAATTTTGTCACTAATTGAGTTAAAGTAGTAGTTAAAATGTAATCTTACTCTCTAAAATCCTATATTTTTTTGATTTCATAATTTTTTGATGGATTTTTTGTATAACTCTTGGAATTTTTTTTTTCATTTTTTGACAATGGAAAAGTGACGTCTTGGACATGTGAATGCTTTTTATAGCGGTATGATTTGAAGAGGAATGCCTTTGCTATCTTTGTTGTTAAAGAGAATACTTGGTCAAGGGTGCAGCAAAAATTGAAAATCATTAAATTTTTTGATAAGTAAAACGTAGAATACCTTTGTAAAAAATAATCAAATCTATTTTCAATACTAACCAGTAATCCACGACATATCAAAACATTTTAATCGCATAGCTCTTTATAATTGACTTCATGCCAATAGTATGAGATACTAAAGAAGTCGGGAATTTTGCATATCCTTTAAGGCTCAATGTGGTTAAATCATCTAGATCTCGAATTCCTCATATCATACTTTGAATCCTATTTTCATCATAAATTCAAGGTGCGAAACACCCAATAACTTACGACAAGAGCAATAATTTATCTAGCGTACCTTTGATAACTGTCGTCGTCAGACTTTTGATTTAGTGGACTGTATTAAGTTTTTGAGATGGATTGAGATTTAATATGGTTCTTCGTTTTTTCAATGAATGTTCGAATGCATATTAGTGATGCATAATGGCTTACCTTGCTTCGTTGAAGTCGGGCTTGGTAGCGCTACCAGTTCGTCGTTCCTTCCATATCAGGCACTCACACTTTAGGTAAAGTTTAATTTAAGTCGTTATTAAAAGTTTAATTTAATTCGTTAAATAATTACTGCAGGAAAATCACCGGCGGTCAATATGTATAAGGCTGTTAGCGGTTAGCTGTTTTACAAAACCTACTTCCAAGTGTGTGTAGGTACTACTGCGCGTACTTCCTTCCAATTTTTGGCAAGGCATTTGGCCTGTATTGCGCAAGGTCAGTAAGGTTACAAACCCGCAAAACAATGTGCGTATTTTCGCGGAAAAATGTATTTTAAATAAAATAGTGAATTATTAAAGAACGATCCTATGATTTCCCAATTTAAACATTCCAAAAAATAATTTCAAAAAAATAAAAATATTTAATATTAATTAATCTTATATTGATATCCAACATTCCACCCACCAAAAACACGTTTTTTTTTTCCAAAAATAAACAAAAAAAGTAAATTACCGTTAATTAGAAAATAATTTAAGCTACTAATAATAAAAAATTTATTGTCGTGGTAGGGGACATATCTTAACCGCGGGCCATTGCAGAATCCCATTAGAGGTCTTTAGAGACACAACTCGTATAACACCGTCTTTACCCGGGTGCGTACTAATAATTCGAGCAAGAGCCCATTCAAGGGAGGGTTTTTGTTCGTTTTTTATCAGGACTAACAATCCTTCACGAAAATTGGGTACGTGGTTAATCCATTTACTTCGTTGTTAAAGCGTATGTGAATGTTCTTTCCAAAATTATCTTTTCCAAAAATCAGAATGCATACGTTGCAATAATTGCCAACGGTTGAGACGATTTAAAGATATAGAAGAATAATCAGATTCGGGAAATGAAGAAAGTGGTTCCAAAGTAAGGAAATGTCCGGGAGTCAATGGAGTGAGATCGTTCGGATCTTCACTAATTGGTGACAAAGGTCGAGAATTAAGAAGAGATTCTATTTGGGTTAAAAGAGTATACAACTCCTCGTATGTCATTATTTGATTGCCAACAACTCTATAAATGCCACTTTTTGTTTGTTTCACCATAGATTCTATTAGCCCATTGAAATGAGGTGACCCACTAGGGTTAAAATACCAATTAATGGAAAGCTTAATAGCTGCAGCTTTAGATAGCTCGATCAATTGGTTATTTGCTCCTTTATAGTTCGTTCCTTGATCCGAATATAAATCAGAGACTCTACCGCGACGGCTATAAATCGACTAAAACTAGCTAGGAAAGCCACCGAAGTCAAATCCGATGACAATTCAAGGTGAAGAGCTTTAGTGACGCAGCAAGCAAATAAAGAAATATAAGCCTTGGTTTCGCCCCCCTGTGCTACCCCATAGTAAGCAGAAAATGTCCTGCATAGTCCAAAGCTACATGAGAAGAAGCTTTAACTTGAGAAATCCTAAAAGATGGAAGGTCTGCCATATATGGTTGGGGTGCTTGAGGTCTCAAACTAAAACAAGTCAAACACTTTGATATGCAACGGTAAATTGCGTTTCTGGGACACATAATCCAGAAATTTTGTATAATTAAGTTATGCATATTTTTAAGGAGGTTTTCATTATGAACCTTCTCCACTATCAGATCAGTTAATCTGTGCCCTTTTGGCAGCAATATAGGGTGTTTTGCCTCATAAGAAAGGGATGCTCTATCCAACCTACCACCCACCCTAACACCTGATTCATCCAGAAAGGGTGCGAGCTTTCTAAAGGACTTGGGAATAGCTTGGTTACTTTTACAAGCTAAGATGAGCTCCTTAAAGCACTCATTTTGTATTTCTTTTAGCAAATGTGTCATAGAACTATTAAGTTCAGATATACTTAAGTCAAGTAAAGAAAATGTTTGCGATTGTTTGCGATGGCCGCAAAACAATGTGTGTATTTTCGTGGAAAAATGTATTTTAAATAAAATAGTTAATTATTAAAGAACCATCCTATGATTTCCCAATTTAAACATTCCAAAAAATAATTAAAAAAAAATTAAAATATTCAATATTAATTAATCTTGGATTGATATCCATATATAAAAAATCCCTATATAAAAAAAAATCCCTATAATCCCTATAAAAGGATCCACTAATCTATGTCAATGAGTATTTTAATTGTATCCATCTCTATCCCCAAAAGCAGGTGTACTTTTTAAATAAAATGTTCAGATATTTCAATCAGATAGAGTCCTGATTGAGTTGGGGAACCTGAAATTCACTAAATTTTTAAATCAGGCTATACTTGGAATAGGTCAAACTCAAAACGCCAATGCATTTATCAGTAGGCGAAATCTTAGCAGTATTGAACTGAAAGGATTTGAACTTGAAAAAGAAAACCCGGATGCAAATATAGATTTTTTAAGTAATTCAATATCTCCTCCATCTACACACATACATATGTGTGTTTCGTTTCTATGATATAAAAAGACAACCATGAAAAATGATCAACATGATATAGAAAGGATTTTGTTTATTTTTCTATTTAAGAGAAAGAAGAATTTCAGAAGACTTATTTATTCTTTAGATTTTCTAAAATGAAACTTATTGCACTTTTTCTCAACTTCTTGGCTCAACTACGATAATGATACAACTTTAAGCCAATGTTTAAAAATTCAGCCCACAATGATCTTTCTACAGTAGGGAGGCTGTGTGATGGAATTGCTATAAGTTATATTTTTTAATATATTTTTATCAGTATTATCTGCTCAAAAGTGTTTTAATTATATCACAGCTAGAATTTCACAAACAGCAGATATGCACCAAAATACCACTCGATTCAATCAGTTTACTCTTATAGTTTATCTATTATCTCGACTTAAAGCTGAATGATGATAGTTGTAAAGTTGTGAGTTCAACTTCTCCCAAAGATGACATCTCTTAGGGCTTGATTGAAGATTAAACGAATATAAAAATATAAATGCTTTGTAATAGCATATAAATTAAAAAAAATATATATTTCTTCGATCAGAAAACTGGGGAAGTATTCTTAAAGAAAAAAAAACCAAGCAAATATTCTCATTAAATATTCTTCCCAAGTAAATACTCTCTAGCCGCTAAAACAAAAATTATTATTAATCCGGAAAATAACTGTAAAAGTCGTTTTCTTAAACCTATTTTGGAAAGTGAACTTATTACTGTAATTGGATCTTTGGAAAATAGTGATTCAAATATTAATGTTGGCATATCTGATATTTTGATAGGCATGGATGAAATATAACAGATACTTCATAGTCCCTCTTTTACATCTGGTAAATATTATCTTCAAGTCTGGAGTTTACCCTGAATTATTAAAAAATACAATAGTTATACTACTTATTAAATCCGGCGCAAGGGATGAGTGACAAAATTATAAACGCATAGCTCCCACCAACAGGGTAACTAATGACATAATTAATGCTTTTAACACCAATATAAAATGTATGACAATAATCCTAGTCCTGGCTAAAGCCTTTGATACTGTTCCACACCGCATCTTGCTGGAGCGCTTATAAGCTAAATCTGTAAGAGGAAATATTAAATTTATTAAAATTATTTATCGAAAATCGTTATCAGCAAGTTAAGATAGGTGAAGTTAACAGCAGCAAAATTTTAGTAGGATGTTGTGTGCCACAGGGAACGGTCCTAGATCCAATATTATTTATTCTCTATGTGGATTAGTATATTTTAGATAATTACAAGCTTACAAGCGTATAAGTTTGTGTACAAGTACTTCGATAATTACAAGTCAGGGCTGGCGCATGGAATGAGGTATTTCATAAATCCGATCAAGTCCTTGGTAAGTTTAAAGAATGACTAGATTTTAGTTTATTATCGCTTAGTATTGACAAGACTCATGTGTTACTCCATGACAAATGCAGGAATGCCTTATAACTTTAGGACTGTTAAAATTCATGATAATAGTTGTAATAATGTAAAACCGTACTTGTGTGCGGATTAGTGCAGTCAACGAAATTAAATATTTGGGTATCTGTTTCGATAGGCATCTAAAATGGGAGACACTGATGCAATATATTTGTGGTAAACTAAGAAAACTTATGTATAAATTCTATATGCTAAAACAAAGTTTGTCTTATACAACAATACTAAATGTATATATAAAAGTTTGGTAGAATCGATTATTAACTATGGAATTTGTATTTGGAGGGCTACCAGTAAGACTTTCTTGAATTCTCTTGAAATTACCCAGAAAAGAATAATAAAGATATCTCTTAAAATATGCATTCTACCGAATTATTATTCCACGAATTTTATTTGCTTACTATTACCAAATTATATTTAAGATCAATAATTAGACTCTTTAGTAACCAGAAAATTGACATTAATACATTAATCCACTCAATAGCAACTAGATTTTCCGAAAATAAATCAGTAATTCCATTACCTCCAGTGCGTTATACCGCATTTTATAAAAGTATGGTCTTCTTAGCTCCAGCTGGTTTGGGGTCCTTTTTAAAAAATTTTTAAAAATGCTCGGACTCGCCGATTTTTGATTTTAGGGGGACATTTTTTTTAATACTTTCAACCTCTTAACATCAATCCCTTGGCGGGAGTTGCAACCACCCTCAAAATCTTAAATAGGAGAGGGGGTCAAATGATTATTCTAGTCATAATTGCCAAGTTCGAAATTGCTAACTTGAGTTTTTGCAGTATGACAGCTTGACAAAGATTGTGAAACAATACCATTGTTTACTACTTTTAGAGCTAGTTTTTAGAAGTTATTGATTTACAAAATAAAAACGCTCGCAACCATCCATTTTTGATTTTAGGGAAACAATTTTTTGTTTAAATCTTTAACCCCACAACTTCAACCCCTTAGCAGGGGCGATATTCACCCTTATTAAAAAGGGGTACCTATGTTGTGAAAGGTCATCTTTTGAAAGGTCATTCAATTTTCTTTACAATAGCGCTTTGTTTTCTAGATTTGAGCTACACATCGCCAAGCAATTGATTTCTAAACATTTTACTGGATATTTTAGGTGTGTGAGTATAAAATTGTTTTTAAACTATCAAAAATTAGTTAACAATCCGACTTTATCTTAACAGTAAGTAAACAGTAAGTAAATAATTAAATCACATCAACTAGTAAACAAGTTGTTGTGATTTAATTCTTTTTGTGCTTTTCTTTCGATTCGATAAAAATGGTTTATTTTATTGCGGAGAGAGTGGAAATTATTGAATTATACTTTATAAACAAACAATGTGCAAGACAAGCGGCAACTTTGTTTAATGAGAGACATGCAGATAAACACGTATATCATGGTTACATCATAGAGTTAGTGGCAAAATTTCGGGAAGCTGACTCGATGGCAAATAAAAAACGGAATATTAAAAATCCAGTGAGAAATGAGGCGGTAGAAGTCGGTGTTCTTGGTGAAGTTAGTATGAACCCTACATTAAGTACCAAAAAACTTTCTCATGTAACGGGAGTCTCACGGACCACTGTACAGAGAATCCTAAAATATAATAAATGGCACCCATATAAAATTCAACTTCTTTAAGAATTAAATGAAGATGATAACG
Organism: Anthonomus grandis grandis; assembly: GCF_022605725.1. Taxonomy (NCBI): domain Eukaryota; kingdom Metazoa; phylum Arthropoda; class Insecta; order Coleoptera; family Curculionidae; genus Anthonomus; species Anthonomus grandis. The sequence continues at coordinate 25,797,732 of NC_065548.1, read as the reverse complement.
ATCGCCGTTTACAGTTTTGTGCAATAATATCCGAACTAATTTTAAATAATCCCAAGTATCTTTTAAATTTTTGCTTCTCAGACGAATGTTCATTTTTTCTCAATGGCTGTCAATCGTCATGATTGTCGGTACTGGTCCGACACGAATCCAAGGATCTACCATGAGGTTCATACTCAACACCCTCAAAAATTAAACGTTTGGGTTGTTATTTTTGGTGATCACATAATTGGGCCATTTTTCTTACCGGGAGAAATATAAAAATACCATAAATGGAGATACGTACTTAGACTTTTTGGAGAATGCCGTTAACCCAGCATTAATTGAAATTATGGAAAACTACCAACGCTACCATAAAGAAAATGCGATATTTCAGCAAAAGGGCTCCTCCCCATTATGCATTACCAGTACGGCAGTTTCTGGATGAAACGTTTCCTGGTAGATGGATTGGGAGAAGGGGTGCTATCAAATGGCCCGCGAGATCACCCGATTTATCTCCCCTTGATTTCTTTTTGTAGGAACATCTGGAATCGAAAATGTATGCCATCCAACCTGAATCGTTAGAAGATTTACGGAACCGCATCATTCATGAATGCCAACAAATAACACCCGATATTTGAACAGTTACTGTGACACTTTGAACAGTTACTGTACTATTGTATGGAGGTAAACGGCGGACATTTTCAACATTTAATCAGATAATGCGCAAGTATTAATCAATAAAATTAAATTAGATTTCTCTGGAACCCGCACCTGAAATTTAAAAAACAAAGCGTTATTGTCAAGAAAATTGAATGCCCTTTCAAAAGAGGTTAAAATTGTGGGGTTAAAAATTTAAATAAAAAATCGTTTTTCTAAAATCAAAAATCGACGGGTGCGAACATTTTTGTTTTGTAAGTCAAGTAAACCTTGCTGGACTATTTTCAATGGGCCACCCTGTATAATAGATTGCCTCAGGAACTAAGAAATAAAAAATTTTCTGAAATTAAACGAATAATTAACTCATGGCTAACCTTCAAGAAGATATACTTCTAACAGTAGTATAGGATAATTTACTGTAATATATTGTTCTTTCATATATGTGTGTTGTTTTTTTTTGTGTTGTTTCGACTAACGACAAATAAAAAGCATTTTCTGCTTATATTTAATAATCGATGATTATATAGACACACGCACAACTTTTAAAAGTAATAGTGTGTCTAGTCTTAAGTAAGTGTTATTCTCGTGAAATAAAGTGATTATTTATTTATTATTATTTATTTATCTTATTGTATATTTTATAAGCCTACAAAAATATTCAATATTAACAGTCGTCAACTGATTACTAGTTCAAACTAAACAAAACGCAGATGATAAGTATTTTCTCCTTAATATATTAGATCCACTTAAAGTTGGAGTGAAGGAAGTGAATTGGGAGGGTATGTAAGGTTATACTATTACTTTATGGAATCTATTGAAACGATGGTCGCTTTGGGAATTATAGACTTTTTTTAGAAGCGTCAGTAAATTTATCCTTAAAATTCGAGCAACGAATAATGAACAATACTAAATATCCAAAAAAAAACTGCATGAAAAGGTAGATTCTTTAAATAATTTTAAATCTTGTCTGGCTTAACCTTATCATATTATAAAGCTTATCGTGAAACATACATGTGTACTCTTGAGATTACTTAAAGACATGAATTGTGGTTTAAATTAATATATCAATTGCTATATGCAGGGTGTTCCATTGATCATGTTACAAACTTCTAGGGCAGATAGAAAACGTCAAAAGAAAAACAAAAGTTCATATAAACATGGGTCCAAAAAAGCTTCCTCAGGGAACTAGAGCTCTTTGAAAATAATATTTAAAAACTAGTTTTTTTTTTAATAGCTCCGGAACTACTTTAGCTACCGCAACCAATTTTGGGAGGTAAATTATTGTTAGTACGTTTATTCTTTTGAACCTACTAAATAAAAAAAATATTTACCAGGGGCTTCAGAATCAGGGGGGTATTTGGTAAATTTAGGCCAATTTCTTTAAGACTTTAATTTCTGCCCGTTTGGGCATTAGATTATGATGTTCCTATGTTTTTTACATAAAAAAGGTGCTCTTAGTAAAAGTCGGTAAATATCACCCTTTTTGTGGAAATTGACTAAAACCAAACTAAGATACAGCACCTGAATTAATTATTTTAATAATAATAATAATGCTAATTTATTGCCACTGTCAGTATTTTTTAAATTTGTCACTGTCAGGTTTTTTTTACATGATATTAATTCCCTTTTTATTACGGTTAAGTAATGGAATATTACACTTTTGCTGAATACGCCGATATGCTTTTAATTTATGGGGAAGTTCGATGTAATGGTAGAGCTGCTTCTCGACTATATGAAGAGCGGTTTCCCGAAAGGCGAATCCCAGCTCACACACTTTTTGAAAGGGTCAATCAACGGCTCAGGGAGACTGGCTCCGTTAAAATAAAACGCCAAGATAATGGCGCGCAAAGGAACATCCGAATCCCGGATTTTGAGGAAGAAGTGCTTCAGCGATTTGAAGATAACCCATCAGTAAGTACTCGAGCAGTAGCTGATGCGATGCATGTAAATCATGTTAGGGTATGGAACGTTGTTAATGAACAGCTTCTTCGGCCCTACCACCTGCAAAAGGTGCAATCATTAGGACCCAATGATTTTATGCCCCGCGTGAATTTTTGCCAGTGGTTTCTTGACTGGTGTACAGAAGAACCTCAATTTCCAAAATATGTCCTTTTTACTGACGACGCTTTATTTACAAAAGAAGGCACTTTTAATTCTAAGAATAATCATGTATGGAGTGAGGAAAACCCTTATGGTTATCATTTTAGGAGCTATCAACATAAGTTTTCGGTCAATATGTGGGCCGGCATTGTTGGAGAATGCTTAATTGGTCCAATTATGTTGCCTCCTCGTTTAACGGGAAATATTTATTTAAATTTTTTAAGAAATGTACTGCCAGAACTATTAGATGATCTGCCCCTAAATATACGACAGAACTTATGGCTACAACACAATGGAGCGCCAGCTCATTTTTCACTTGTCCGCGAGTTTATAAATGAACATTTTGGAAGGCGCTGGATTTGCCGTGGAGGCCCTGTCACCTGGCCAGCGCGCTCACCAGATTTGACACCCTTAGATTTTTTTCTTTGGGGGCATATGAAAAGTCTTGTATATGAAACTCAAGTCGAATCAGAAGAAGACCTGGTGGCCAGAATTTCCGCAGCTGCTGAAGTAATCCAAACCACGCCTGATATTTTTAACCACGTCAACCTTAATATGGTGCGTAGATACAATAAATGTATCGATCGTGGCGGCCGGCATTTTGAGCAATTAATATTTTAAGTTTATTTTTGTAATACCAATCTTTAATAAAATTTGTTTACGTTTCTAAAATTGTTAATTTGTTGGTTTTTTATTACACTTAAAATCATTTAAACATTTTATGCCTCAAGGTAATTAAAGTGACAGTTAATTAATTTGAGTACCAATTTAATAAAGTGGCTACCTTAACTTTTTGTAAACATTTATTTTTTATTTACGCCAGATTTTTTTATTAATTGTTTATTAATAATAATAGGTAATTCATTTTTGTATCTCATAACTTGCTTTTCGTCAATTTTCACATAAAAGGTGATATTTATTATTTACGGACTTTTACTAAGAGCACCTTTTTTATGTAAAAAGCATAGGAACATCATAATCTAATGCCCAAACGGTCAGAAATTAAAGTCTTAAAGAAATGGGCCTAAATTTACCAAATACCCCCCTGATTCTGAAGCCCCTGGTAAATATTTTTTTTATTTAGTAGGTAAACATACTAACAATAATTTACCTCCCAAAATTGGTTGCGGTAGCTAAAGTAGTTCCGGAGCTATTAAAAAAAACTAGTTTTTAAAGGTTATTTTCAAAGAGCTCGGCCCTGAGGAAGCCGGACCTATGTTTATATGAACTTTTGTTTTTCTTTTGACGTTTTCTATCTGCCCTAGAAGTTTGTAACATGATCAACGGAACACCCTGTATAAACCATAATTTGTTAATATAATATGACTTTGGGATCATTTTGACAAATGATTTAGAGCATCATTAAAATATATTTTTTTTCAAAAACAAACAAATGTTACTATTTATAGCTACTATCCCCTAGATTTCAAATCGAAGACTTAAAGAAGCTCTTGTTTAATTGAAAAAAAGGGAAAGCCTATAAGAGCTTGTGGATTCCGTGAGCGCAAAACAATTTGGTAAAATCCCGTTTTAATTAAATTTTAATTTTTTTTAATTAACTCCGAAAACACTAAATTATAAATTGGTTAGCACGAACTAAAACATTTTTTATCATGGTTCAATAGATACAAGCGTTTCATTAAATGCGGGTTGCACTATTGTATAACTGCTTATTAATCCAATTTTATTCTCTTAGTCATGTGTTAATTAAATGCTCATTATAAGAATGCATGTCGTAATATTGTAAAAAAAAAAAACATTTGTAAAAACTATGACTTAAGCGATGTTTAGTTCTTCCGTCAAAGATAAATGAGTCCATTTAAATTTTTCATGTGTGAGATGTAATGATGTTTTTATACACATGACAAGCAATTGGAAAGAGAAGAAATATACGAAAATCATGCCAAGGCAATTGATCAATGGTAGTCAAAACTACGGCCATAATATCCAAGTCAATATCATTAAAAATTGTGTCACAGTTATTGGTATTGTTTCGTTACAAAAAAAAATGGGCGTTGATATTATGCTGGGCATACGCAAGTGAATAATTATTATGAAATATGTAACTACCTATTACATTATGTATTTTTCATATGTGCAATTATTAAATTAAATCGGTAGGTATATCGGATTTATTTTATGGTGGTTTTGTTTTTAATGAGTTACTTAATGGTGTTTTTATTGGAGCTATTTACTCTACACTTTTTTTCAAGAATTAGTTTTTTTAATTTTTTTAAATAAAATAACTGTTTTATTTCTTTCATTCTTAATCAAAAGCTAGCACGTCAAACACAGCTCTCTGGCGTTCTATTATGAAAGATATATTGCTTCGTGATTTAGATATTAGCCACGTAAACGGCATTTTCGAAGTATAAATGGGTTTGTAGGTAAATTTAAAAGGGTTTATTGCAACTAGGCTGACAAATTTCAATTTTACGTGAGAGAACGAGAGGCGTCATTGTTGAAAACCAATTAAGAAAACAATCCTGTTTTAATTAATTTTATTTTTCTCGAGAAGAAATTGTATTGCCGAGAACTTAATATTAAATTCAACTTCAATTAGATTTTAAACATTTATTCCAGAGACAATATTAATAAATATACTTTTTTAATATTAGACTTTTATAACTACTTATTCAGTTTTATTAAAATTTTACAAAAGAGAAAGACCTTTTCATCCAAAGTACAGAATTTTAATTAAATTAAAAGATGTAAATTGAATACTATTAACTGAATTCTCAAAATAATAATAACAATTATTATTTCTTTTACTTTTTACGCACTAGTGTCTAAAAACAAAATCTTATATTTATTTGAAATTTGAGGTGAGCAATATAATACAAATAGCCCTGCTTAAAATTTGTGTTATGAAAATATGGAAATTCTGATTATTGAAACGTCGGTAATTTCCCATTCATAAAAAAGAGAATAATTTTACACATTTATTACATAAATAACTATTTTAGGTTGACACCATAGTGTCCAACAATTTTTAGTAAAATAAGGTTTAATATTATTAAAAAACTTTATATTATAAGTATATTATTCATATCAACAGATGTTCAATTTTAAGAAAGGTTCATAGAGTGTAAAACTGGGTGTTCCATTAAAAATATCTGCATACATTCAGTTTAAAACATACGACGACGTTGATCCCATATCTAGATCCCATTTGCTTTTATCCTCTATTATCCATCATCAAATAAGTTTGTTACGCTCATTATTTGCTGGATTGATTTTCCTCTTTCCAGGTTCTTTTTGGGCTCCCTCTTTTTTGCCGATGGTATGGTATCCAATTCATTATTTGTTTAGGAATTCTGTTTTTGTTCATACGTTGTACATGGCCGTATCAGATTGGGATCTATTTTGGTTGTTTTTACTATTCTATGTATTCCGTCATTTTCCAAGTTTCTGAACCGTACAATAAATTGATTTTAATTAGACTATTATATTTTTTACTCTTCCGTATATTTTTACTTCGTCAATTGCTATTCGTGCCTGTATCACTCTCGTTTTAATTTCTTTGTCGTCTGACACCGTTTTATCCAATGTACTTCTTAGGTATTTACATTCTTCACAGGCTTCTATGTCTTGTATGTTTTCTAGCTCTAGATTATAATTTTCTCTGCTTATGCATAAGTACTTGATTTTTTCAAAATTCATAGTTAGTCTCCAATCGTTGTAAGTTTCTTTTAGTTTGATTTACTACATTATTTTTTTTTTGTAAATTCTACTCAATCTCTTAATATTGTTCCATACAATCTGCTAATTGTACTTATAACTGATATCTCCCTTTAATTATGACAGTATGCTTTGTTGCCTTTTTTGAAGACAGAAAATATTTATGCCACGTTTCATTGGCTAGGAACTTCCTGTCCATTCATACATTTGTCAAATATTTGTGTTAAATATGTTATCATTATAAATACTTCTCAATTAAACAATACAGCTAAACTCTGGAAAACTCTTCAAGCTTTAAATGCTCGCTCACAAAAAAACACATTATACCAAGTAACCTCTCAAATCCTAATGAAATTAATAGTTATTTTACATCCTTTTTGCAATCCATCAAATAATCAAATTTTATATTATAACACCCATATATTCAACCCAGAAATAAACTTCAAATTTTCTTTAGCTACAATAGATGAAATACACTCCGCTCTACATAACATCCGAACTAACGCTGTTGGTATAGATCAAATTAATGCAAAAATGCTAAAAATATGTAGCCCTTTAATAGATCATATAATTTTACACATTGTTAACACGGCCATAGAGAAGAAACAAGTCCCAACAATCTGGAAAACTGCTCTGAGAATCCCACTACCAAAGAACAGTCAGCTCTCTCATTTTTCTGAGTTGAGGATCATAAGTATTCTTCCCACCTTGTCAAAAATTTTTGAGCGAATCCTTTATAACCAAATATTCACTTATTTTACTGTTTTTAAATCCTGCCTGATAATCAATATGAATTTCGAGAGAATTTTAGTACAGTATCTGCTTTAGCATCTGTGCTTGATGATATATTCAGGGCCTGCGATGAAGGCTACATAAATATTTTGGTACTTCTTGACTTCTCCAAGGCCTTTGATACTCTGGATCACCGTCTCCTATTAGCTAAGCTAAAATATTATGGGTTCGACGCGGACTCTGTTCAATTAATTAATTCATTTCTAAGCAAACGATCGCAAAAGGTGGTCTATAACAATATTACGTCGAATGCATTGGATGTTCTGTCGGGTGTGCCACAAGGAGCTATTTTATCACCCCTTCTATTTATTATTTACACCATTGATATAATTTTCACACCTAAATACTGTAAAACACAAGCATACGCGGATGACACACAAATCTATGTCTCTTTTGATTATAACAAATCTCAAGAAATGGCCGATAAATAAACGCTGATCTTCAGCTAATTAAAGAATTATCTGCTGAACATAACCTAAACTTAAATTCTGACAAAACTATACTATTATGTATTGGCAGCAAAATCAAAAGAAACTCTATTAAAAACAACTTAAAATTAAAAATAAATGACACTACATTAAAATTTGTATCCAGCGCAAAAAATCTTGGCTTAACTATCGACGAAGATCTCAGATTTAGTGCACACGTTCAGAATATAACAAGAAAAAGCTTCTGTACGCTGAAATTATTATATAATAATCGGCACATTCTTAACTACTCGTTGAAAAAAAGTTTATGCGACACATTAGTACTCTCACATTTTAACTATGGTGACTTTATATACGGTCCATGTCTTACAGCTCTCGATAAACAAAAAATACAAAGGGTACAGAACGCATGCTGTCGATTGATATATGGAATCAGGAAGCATGACCATATTACTCTATTTTACTACTAATTTATTCATGATGAGTTTGTTGATTAAACAGAAACACACGCATTTTGTATTTAAATTTATTAATATTAAATATTTTAAAATTATCAGGTATGGAATTATATAAGGTGATTGCATTATATGAAATTATACATAGATGTTTTATGTAACGGGATGATGAATTTGTTTTTGTTTCTAATATTTTGTCCATGAATGCTTGTCCTTGGCAGAAATTTATTTTTAAGAGTATTCGATGTGTTAAAGTGGTATTGAGAAGCTTATGCACAAAATTTGAAATATGTAGTTTTCTACGGCTTTCCATATTTAGCCAGTTAGATTCTACAGTTTTTTGAGTAATATGATCATGCTTCCTGATTCCATATATCAATCGACAGCATGCGTTCTGTACCCTTTGTATTTTCTGTTTATCGAGAGCTGTAAGACTATATATAAAGTAACCATAGTTAAAATGTGAGAGTACTAATGTGTCGCATAAACTTTTTTTGAACGAGTAGTTAAGAAAGTGCCGATTATTATATAATAATTTCAGTGCACAAAAGCTTTTTCTTGTTATATTCTGAACGTGTGCACGAATAAATCTGAGATCTTCGTCGATAGTTAAGCCCAGATTTTTTGCGCTGGATACAAATTTTAATGTAGTATCATTTATTTTTTATTTTAAGTTGTTCTTAATAGAGTTTGTTTTCATTTTGCTGCCAATACGTAATAGCGTAGTTTTGTCAGAATTTAAGTTTAGGTTATGTTCAGCAGATATTTCTTTAATTACCTGAAGATCAGCGTTTATTTTATCGGCCATTTCTTACGATTTTCTATAATCAAAAGAGACATAGATTTGTGTGTCATCCGCGTATGCTTGTGTTTTACAGTATTTAGGTGCGAGAATTATATCAATGGTGTAAATAATAAATAGAAGGGGTGACAAAATAGCTCATTGTGGCACACCCGACAGAAAATCCAATGCATTCGACGTAATATTGTTATAGACCACCTATGTTTTTAATTTATTATGACAACCAAGTCTTTTTCATACTTTGTCTCCTGTAATTGTGCATCATTAATACTATAAGTACATTTGACTATATTTTTATTAAGCGTTAGAGACACAGAGCAATACTTTTTTTCATTAAAAGTAAAATGATTCAAATTACACCAGCTTACAACTCTTTTTAAATTTCTCTGTAAACTATTACAATCCTCCATTCAACTTATTTCCATTACATTATAAAGTCATCAGCAAAATATAAGGTCTTTGAATTTAGAAATTGGAACCCCAGTAGTGCTAGATAAACATTAGATTTAGCACCCTTAACTTTAACATATCTCTACCTATCATTTAAATAGGAGATAAGTAATGTAATTAAACTAATTGTCACATTACTTTATAGAAAGAGTTTATTATCTGATTATGCCTTACTTCATCAAAAGACTTCTCCATATAAGTTTAAGGTATCTATTTTTAAAAAATTAAAAGCGTTATGTACACATTAACAAAATGTTATTAAGTTAGTTAATGATGATTTTTTCGCATCATCATCACTTTACTTTATCATATAATCGATCAAATAATATAATTTTTAAAACTTTTCATACGGAATTCAAAATAGTAACAGGTTTATCACTTCATTCCTGTCTCCTTTCTTTAATATTGGAATCAACTTACTTGTACATTAAGCCTTACGATAGATTAAAGTTTGTAAGCCGAGGTTAAAAATGTACAAAAGAGGCTTTCCTAAAAAATCACCGCGACCTTTAATAATATATCCTCAAACCCCATCAGGACCAACAGATCTCTTGCCTTTTAACTTTGTAATAGCATTTTTGGTTTCCGATTCGGTAAGATCTCTATAACAAAAAAATCCTTGGAGCATACCTTACTCTGACACAAGCTCAGTTAAGAAAACAGAACAAAAATACTGAGCAAACAAATCTGCAATATTTTGAGCGCCATTCACGGAAACTTGTTATAAGGCATTTGGGCTGGTATATCTACTTCTAATTGCACTTGTTTTCCTTCAATGTTAACTGTATTTCTTTTTGCCTTTATTGTATTCTTGTTTCTGTTAATAGGCTACTATAGTAATATATCCACTGTTCTTCTAATGTTTTCGAATATTTCAGTTCGCGTTGATCTAACTTTATTAATGAATCACCATGTTTCTGTATATCTTCTTCTACCTACGTATGTATCCATTTATTTCCTGGCATTTTTTTAACCCACATCTTATTTTTAAGATGATTTAGTTTATTTTGTGTTTTTTGTTTAGTCCTGCTATATGCTTTTTTTTCTTCTATCTTATAATTTTATTCTCTTTCATAATTAGATAATCTCTTCTCAACTTCGGTTTTCGAGTTTGTTATTCCCGTGTACATATTTATGTATCATTTTATGTTTGAAGGAACCATTCATTATTCTCAATTCTTTTTGAGCGCAGATGTCGATTACTCGTGCCTCATTATCATTTACAGCTTCTTTTTTCTAGGTTCACACTATATTATCTGCATAATTTCCGATTTAAACGTAAAATTTCATTAAACGTATTAAATTTTTTTTTAAACTAAATTTTTTACTAACAAAAAAATGCAGTAATAGATTATCGCGAAAATTAAAATGGAATAAAACACGTATTCAGCGTAAAAATTAATGCACCAATATCTGCTTAGCGCGTTCGGCCTTAGGCCGTCATCAAGGCTATGACTTTGTCAAAAGAACTACTTTTTTAAAACTAAAACAACTACGTGCTTTTTTACTCCGATTAACAAATATATCTTTAGCTCCTAATTTTTTATGTTTAAAAGCTTTAGTTAGTTTTAAAAATTTTATAGCTTATCGGTTTTTTTTACGTGTTCGTGTAGACCTAGCCTTATATTTGGCGTTGCTACAGTATAAAATCCACACCTTGGAATAGGATTGTTTTGGTATCGATATAAATTTTTTCTAGCAGACTTCTAAATCATATTTTGGCTTTATCTCTCGAGCTTACCGATTGTTTTTGTCTTGCAGTTTTTGTAATATTATTAAAACAATAGGTGCCATATATAGGATACTTTTAGTTAATATTTTTTCTTAGTTTTTAAGTGTTCTAGTTGTTAGGCTTTTGGCTACTTATTATTAACAAAGTCTAGTATTATTTTTGGCTTAGTATTTTTTTCTTAACACCCCCTTTTTAATTCTTTTATTTTTAATTGTTTTAACTGCGAGTTTGTCATTTATTTATAATACAAAATACGTAATATGTTTTATTTTAATTTGAGTTTCCCGACAGAAAACTCAGGTAGAAACTTGCTTCAAATATCTGAAAGAAATAAAAAATAACCTAAAATATCTGGAATCGAGTAAGAAATTAAAGTAATCTACGGAACTGATTCTGAAGGCCTGAACGACAAATATTCAATTTCCTGTAATAAAATTAAAAATAACAAAAATTTAAAATATTAAAAAATGATTTGACCTTCCTGAGAGACATTTAAAATTATTTCATAAGCTTGGAAAGTATGAACAATTATTTAAATTTCCTATGTGCTATGAAATATTTAAAATTGCTTGAAATTACTGAAAGAAGCAAAACATGAATTTAAAAGACTGGAATGAAATAAAAAGTTACATCCGATGCCTAGAAGACATAGGTATAATTTCAAAAACATTTTTTATGGAATATAAATCTTAGAATCATAAAAGAAATAACTTGAAAGATATAAAAAATTACTTTCAAATATCTCCAACAATATTAAGAAGTATTCTAATGTATAAAAAAACACATATATTCTAGATTTTTTGAAAATTTGCTTGAAATGTCTTATATAAAAATTTAATTCGAAAATTAATAATTGGAACCCTATAGTAATTTTTAAGTATCATTTTTATCATTTTAGGGTAGGTATCATTAATAGCAATCTAGTGGAAAATGAAAACCTAATAATCAAATTTCAAAGATAAAAAACAAAAGACTCACAAACACTATAAACGAAGTAATAGTAATTATATGTAAAATATATAACAAGGAAAAGACCAAACACTTTCTAACCCGCTAATTTTTTTATTAAAGACGTAGTATTACAGGTATTTATATAAAATAGATTCTTATTAATTATTCTTAATCTAACTGTTTAGTCTTTTAATCACGGCTTTTGTATTTAGTATCATTGATGATAAAATATACGAGCAAAACTGCATTATTCTGTCTTCTATATTAGAGCATTTGAAACTCGAATGTTTTCAACGGTGACCTGTACGATGCCACATATGGGAATTCTTTATTTTTTTCTTACATACAAGAATCTTAAAAAACCTTTGTGTACCTTTTTAATCATGTCCGAATGTGATTATGCTATAGATCACCAGATGTTTGAGGTATATATCAGATGTATCCTCACAAGGACATTATAAATTCAATGAACGATAAGCCTTATTAACTAGTTCGTTATAGTGAGAATTAAATTTTATGTTGGCCTAAAATGTTACACCCAAATCTGTGATAATGTTCTTTCATGTCATTTTTGGTATCACCAACATAGTAATCCCCAAGAAGATAGTTGGCTTTACGGGTATCAGTTTTCAATTTTTTAACATTAAGAGATTTATCCGCTTAATATATAGGATCTCAGAATATTTTTGTAAATGATAATTTTAATAATTACGACATTTTGTTCGAGGAATTTTATAACAATTTTAAACAACTTATTCATTATCCGTGTACTACACTAAATAATTTTGTTTAATATTTATTGAATTACAGATTTATTCGTTTAATATATAGTCTGTTAGAAGTTCGATTTCCGATATTTCATCGACGTGTTGTACGTCCAATTTTATCTACAAAAATCCATATAAATACTCTTCATATCTCTGAAGATCACTGAAACTGATTTTTCTATCACTTTTATGCCCTTCACACGCATAAGAGTTGTCTTACTTTAAAGATAAGTGAATTTACTAGCTTTTAAAACCAATTTTACAAAAATACTCAAAATATTAAACAAAAAACTTTGATTTTGATAAAAAGTGTGGTAAACTGTGTGGATTTGTTCAGTAATTAACTTAAAAAAACCAGGCCCTTAACATATCTTTTTTCTTCTAGTTGGCACGCAATAAATTATGTGATTAGTTTATTTAGCTTAAGTTATTTGTTTAATGGTGCGACACTGTATAATAGCTAAATTTGATTTATCATTCCTGCGTTTCTCGATCCTTTATTCCATTATGCGAGAAACAAAGAAACGAGACAATCTGTACTCTACTTTTGCGTCACGTGACCGGGCAGGCCAATCGAGGCTCTCCGCTTTAACCTGCGCGATCGCGACGAGTCAACGGGGGAGAATCGTAGAGAAGAGGCTGTGAAGAAGTATTTTTTAGTTCGTTCAGTTTAAGAATATAACAAAAATGTAACTCAAACCATTAAAGGCAAGCTGTAAATTGAGTAGCCTTTTTTATTAAACCGATATTGGGAATATCTTAGCCCAGCCAGGGGCAACACAAGAATCCCGAAACATTATGCTAACCAATAAACATCAAATTATTATCGGCACTTATGCACAGAATAAACGATCTCAGATCTGAGATCGTTTATTCTGTGACTTATGCTAGTAATTTACGTAAATGGCCTGGCAAAAACAGGTAAAAATTCACTATACCTATGCAAAATAAGTCCCTATACCTATGCATGTAATATTTAATTAGTTAGTAAGGAAGAGAATTAAGTTCGACGAATAAGTACGTGTTATGTGAAAAATACCTTTATTAAAAAATTAAATTAACAAAATTTGCTCAAAGTGGTCACCATTATTCTGATCGCAAGCTATTGACCTCAATCCAACCTGCTGAGTAGCTCTCATAATCATTTCTCGATCGGTCTTAATCTCCTCAGCTGTAGCCATAATCTTTTTTGGAAACTCTTCCCTGATTTCTGGAACTTCCTGGTACACTTTATGTTTCATAGTTTCAAAAAAAAGTCCAGAGGTGTTAAATAGGAATGAGGTGGCCAGGCGATTGTACCACTACGTACAATCCCTGTCCTTACCTTTCCGTAAAAATACCCCCCTTTCTTACTACCTAATGAAATGGTACCTGCATAGATCTAGGGATTTAGGGATTTAGTAATTTCTTAGTAAAATTGGTTTTATAAGCTGGTAAATTTAATCACCTTTAAAATAAGACAACTTTTATGCGTGTAAAGGGTATAAACATATAGAAAAATGAGTTTCAGTGAAGTGTACAAATTCGAAAAATAAAACTTTGATATGGCTCCCATCAAGCGGGTGAAGAGTGCGATCTTTATTTATATGTTTTTTTTGTCGATATTATTAGACATACAACATGTGTTTAAAGTATCTGAAATCGAACCCCTAACACACTGTATATGATTAAAATTTGGTAGTTTTTTTTTAATTTATTTATTTACAGTAGCGGCTTAAGGTTTACATAATAGGAAAGACACCAAAATTATTAAAAGTAATAATATAATTAAAGTTTATTATTACATTTTACACCAAATTATTATTAAAGAGAACTTAGAGGCGTAAATATTACTTCAGAATTCCAATTATTAAGTTTTTATATCTTTTCTTAAATTAATTTGTTAAGATTCCAGTATATTTTTGTAAGTAATTATGGTAAGTTTAAAATCGTTAGCATACATCAAACTTGCAGATAAAGAGACACACTCAGGTAAGTCAGAAATGAAAAGTATAAAAAGTAACGGACCAAGTTTATTCTTCCCTGAGGGACTCTTGAAGTTGAAATAAGTATATTTATTTGACAAACAGTTACCAATTTTAGTTACGTTAATTCTCCCTGAAAAGCTCACTTTGACTCGGTTGCCTAAGTGATTTGTTCTGAGAGGACGTAAATATTTATGTTGTACATATAAATTATCCTGATGGATATTTTCAAGTATTTTTTATTTCTAATTCTTTAATTCATCGCCACTGTTATACCTGCATTTTTAATTTGGACTTAAAAAAATCCAGAATGTGTTTATATAATCAATTAAATGACCTTCTATTAAGATCTTATATCAGTTAAATTTAAATTTAGTTTAAAATTTAATTTTAGCTCTAAGGAGCCGATATTCAACATAGTAAGTATTTTCCTTACTACTTATTTGACGATGAATATTTTATTTCAATTATGCTTTAAATCGTAAGAAAACTAGTTAGGAAATTTAGCGGAGGTATCGAATTTAATTCTTGTTCCTTAAATCAGCGTATCTAAAAACTGATACATTACCTCGTAACCAAGTATTAAAACCGATACGAACATCATAATATTGAAAATCTGTGAATAATTTCATTGTCCTTCCTAAAAATATGAACAAAAATGAACCACAGGCCGCCACTATAAATGAATAATTTAAAAAAAATCCACGAACTTTGTTTAAAATAATTAAACAATTATTATAAAATTCTTCAAATAAAATATCATAATTATTAAAACTAATATTTTCAAAAATATACTGGCATTTTAGGGAAATTATTTAAAAGATAAAAAATTAATTCGGAATTCTGAAGTCATCAGCGAAGTTCTTATTAATAATAATTACTAAATCAAACGAACTTACCTGTAATGAAGTTCTATTGTAATTATATAAGTCCTCGTGAAGTAAATAAGACAACAACGTAGTATCCCTACTTTATAACGCACACCACGAATTTTAAAGTGAACCAATAGCTTCCTATATACCTGCGCAGACATACCCCTCGGTCCTCCAACGTCATCCGGCTCATTATTTTAAAGACTAGTTAGTCTGCAGTGCCACAAAAAAGGGGTACCTACACTTAAAGACAGGGAGGGTGGGACTTATTTACTTCACGAGGACTTATATAATTACAAATATAATTACAATCAAACTTCATTACACGTAAGTTCGTTTGATTTAGTAATTATATTACGTCCTCGTTCCGTAAATAAGACAACAACGTAGATGTTCAAAGAATTTGTGCATCTGTAGACTAATACAGGAATCTTTTATTACAAAATTAGAAATAAAAACAAACACTCTAGTGGCAAAAAACTTTTTTATAAGGCATAATTGTTGAATAAACTAAGTATAACCCTAAAGTTTAAGTAGAGACTTTATACTGCAAATGAGACACTACTCTAAGCAAAAAACAAAAACAAAAAATTTTCCAAATCTATCAGCTTTTATATTCTTAGCTAATGACTAAATGGTAACAAAATAAGTCAATCCAAACACAACAAAAAATAAGTAAACAAAAAATATATATACAAAATATAGAAATATATTCTATACACTAACTTCAATTTGTATTTAAATAATATATTTAAATAACAAGGTTACTTTAATTAATCTAATATAGCCCTTGCATAAGAATACGGATCAGAAACAGGTTTCTTATAAAATTTAGCAAATGTTTTTGAGTGATCGGTCCAGCCTGCTGCTGACCTAATAACATCCATCGAAACACCTCTACGATCTGCTAGAGATGTAGATGCGTGTCTCGTAGAATGGAACCCGTATTCTGAGATATTAATGCTTGACTTAACCATAACATTCTGGATCCATCGAGAAATTGTTTGTGATGACGCATTGTGATAGGGTCTTTTAAAGGTTATGAAAAGTCTATTGCATTCTGAATTTCGCATGGATTCTGTTTTGTTCAACTAAAATAATAAATTGGTAGCTACGCAAATGGTCTTATCTTGTTCATGAAAAGGAAAAGAAATGATGGGTTGTTTTCTACTTGGCCCAGAAGTTTTTATTCAGTTACGAATAAATATTTGAACCCCCTGGGAGGAAGATTTTATATCTTGACATTCTATTACTGAGAGGGTCTGAACTCTCTGGCCAGAAGTAAGGGCCAACAACATGGCAAATTTACGTGAAATTAGTTCCATAGAAACAACTTCATTTATTAAAGACCTTAGATAATTTAAAACCTGAAAAGGATTCCAAGTGTTAACATATTTAGGTAAACTGGGTCTTAAATGAAAGATACCCTTAAAAAACCTTTTTACAATTAAGTCTTCAGCTAAAGAGGGTCCTAAAATTTGGGCTATAGCAGAACGATAGGAATTTAGTATTCCATATGAACAGCCCCTGCTGTATTGCTCCTGCAAAAATTCTAAAACGACTTCAGTTGAGGCAGAAAAACAGTTCTTGTTTCATGAATGACAGAACTGGTACCATTGTTTAAGGCCCGAGTCATACGGTTTCATGGTGGAAGAAGTAATTCAACATGCCAGGCAAACATCCACCGCGGCCTTTGGTGTCCCCCTCTTTTCTAAGGCCTGCTGGATAAGTATCCTGCCACCAGGGTAAGTTGCCTCCAAAGAGGGTGCGACCGAGACCTATCAAAACATAAAAGTAATTCTTCATTAGGTTTTAAATAAACAGGAGGTATCTTTAGAAGAGATATAAAAACGGGGGTACCAAGGCTGGGTGGGCCAATAAGGTACAATTACAATACCCTCTGCTTTATATTTAATAATTTTCTGCATAACTTTAAGAATTAAAGAAAATGGCGGGAAATCATAAAATTTAAAATCTTTCCAGTCAAGAGTAAAGGCATCTACCTTAAATGCATGAGGGTCTGGGTGCCAAGAAACAAACCGGGAACATTTGGAATTGATGCGAGTTGCAAAAAAGTCTATGCGTCTGATCGCCCAAATTTTAGGATTACCTGTTTGTAAAATTTATCGTTCAATTCCCATTCTGTTTCGAAATCTAACCTTCGAGATTCTGAATCTGCAATCACATTCTCCTTAGTATTGATGTAAGAAGGATGGCTAGCAAGATTCCTCTCTTCACACCATTGCGAAATTTCCCGACAGAGGGAATTTAATTTAGGGTACTGAATCCCCCCCACTCGATTAATGTAGGCGATGGCCGTTGTATTATCGATACGCAGAAGAATGTTTTTATTATTAAGATTACTAGCACAGCATTTGAGACTAAAAAATGCAGCCTTCTATTCTAAAAAATTTATGTGCTCTTTCTTTTCTTCTAATGACCAGAAACCATGTAATTTTATATTGTTACAGTGAATGCCCCAACCTGTTAAACAAGCATCTGAAAAAATTTCTAGATGGAAAAAACTTAATTTGATAGAATTACAACTGTTTTCTTCGAAATTTTACAAGTTTTGGACCTTAGCAAAAATTTAACACATTTTAAAAGATGAGGCTTTTTGTCATCCGGTATACACAATGTCATATTTAGTGAATTATAATTAAACCCCAGATAACGACATGTCTGTGAAGGGGTTAATTGGCTTTTATTATAATTAATAACAAAACCCAAATGTTCAAGAAAATTTACAGTTTTTAAAAGATTTTCTTGACAGTCTTTGAATGTTTTACCCAAGAGCAAAAAACATCAAGAAAAAGTACTGAAAGTAAGCCTTTTCCTCTGAGGTGAAAAAGAACAGGTTTCATTAATTTAGTAAATATAAATGATGCACAATTAAGGCCAAATGGCCTACAATTATATTCAAATAATTCACCGTTAAACATAAATCTTAAAAATTTCTTATAACTTTTATTGATGGCAATTAAATAATAAGCATTTTTAAGATCCAGAGTAGACATGAAAAAATTTTCATGAATAATGTTGGAAACCGTTCTTTGGTCTTCCAGTCTATTGACTTTAAGTTTAAAATTAAACGTTTAGAACCGTCAGGTTTTGGCACTAAAAAAATAATAGAGATATATTCTCCTCTACGATGATCTACTTTACTAATAGCACCAGAATCCAACAATTCGTCAAGTGACTCCCTTAAGGCAGTTTTTTCTGAGTCTGTCCACTGTCTCTCGGAAGGCCTTAAGCATTGTCTGGGCTTAGTTACAAAGGGAATTTTTAAACTTAATATCCAGGATAAAATATTTTTGTCATGGGTAATTTTTTTTCTCAATTTTTTCCATTTTTCCAAAAATTTTGACAAACGTCCTACTAAACTAACCTCATCGTCTATCGACTGTGTCTCGGGGCTGGACGGTCGACGACAGTCCTGGTTGGACGACCTTGTCTGGGTCGCATAAGGCCTTTGATGGGCCAACTGGGAGGGAAGTGTCCTGTTCTGCCGTCCACCTCGATAGTTCCCCTTTTGCTGCATTTGTCGAGGTGGACGTTGAGAGTTTCCCAGAACCGGTCCCGGAAACTTTTTGGTTGAGGTACTAGGTCTGGATGACCTCGCAGGCTTTAAGTCCAGTCCAACCTTTTCGATGTCCTTGAAGGCCCTTATCCGCTCTCCAAGGTTTCTCCCGAATAGCCATTCATCTAAGATTGGAGTCCCTACGAGAGACCTGCTAGTTTAATACAGAAGAGATCTCCGGATTAATTTGGGGACTATTCAGGAGAGGACAGTTCTCTGCCGGTGGGTATTTATTGAATAAGCTTTTTACTGTCTCTTCCTTAAGCCCTTTAGTAAGAATGAAGGACCACCGACTAGCAACATCTTCATAGCAACCAACATGAATGTTAGGGCCTCGTAATTCTGGAGGTGGCTGCTCGTCCCCCAAAAGAGCTAAGATGGTGGCATCCAAACCTTCTCGGTTTTCTGTAAAAGAAACTTACTGTTTAGAACTTTGCTAATAAGGATGTTTGTACTTTAGCGAGTACTTTAGGAAACTATTTCCACAGTAAGCAAAGAAAAACTACTATTACCATAAATAGTAAAAACTTATACATGGTTTTGTCTGAAATACAGCATAATATCACAGGAAAAGGTAAATAATTTTATTAAAATACATTAGGATTAAAGAAAAGCTAGGTAGATGACACCAGTCTTAAAAGTATAATATTTTATTATACTGGTCCTATTTATTTAGTATAATATACCATACTATATACCAGTCCTTTTATATATATATTATATTATATACCATAATATTATACCGAATTAAACTTCAAAATAAAACCAACAGGGGTTATTCAATTTTTTCTGTCAAAATAATCAGAGTTTGACCTTTCATTGGCGGGAGCTCTAATGTCAGTTGAATTAGCGGCTAAAACCAATAATGGTACATCATCACCCTCCGAATATTCTGAAGAAATCAAATATTCGTCAACGGGGTCAGCGTTCTCAGTCTGAGAGCGAGAGCAGCTCGGATTTTGAAATATAGACGGCGACACTGACCTCAACGATCTCCTGACGTCACTCTCGTTCTCGCTCAGGTTCGGGCTGTTCCGGCGGTCGTTCTGTGAGCGAGAGCGGCCATGATGGCGTCTTTCACACCCTTTCTTCAACCGCTTTTTCAATTTCGAAATTTTACATTGAATATAATCCTCTTCGTCCAAATCTGAATTGGAATAACGCCTCTTACGTTTCTCTGACATTTCCACACACAAAATGAATAAAAAACTTAAAAAATTTGGCTCACACACGCGAAAAACTACGAAAAACCCGGGTGCAATAACGTGGCGTATGGCACGAAAACAGAGAATGAGCCGGATGACGTTGGAGGACCGAGGGGTATGTCTGCGCAGGTATATAGGGAGCTATTGGTTCACTTTAAAATTCGTGGTGTGCGTTATGAAGTAAGGATACTACGTTGTTGTCTTATTTACGGAACGAGGACGTAATATAATTTGGTGTAAAATGTAATAATCAAATGGCTTTTAATAACTTCAGTATCTTTTCTGTTCAACTAAAATATATAAAATTTTAATCCTATACATTAAACGAGTAAATAATTATAATATAAAGTTAATGCAATAAAATGTCGTAATATTGAAATTAATATTTACAAGAATATACTAGGAATATAACGAGCTAATTAAATAAAAAGCTAATTAAAAGAAGATTTATTGACATATATTTAATTTTGGTTATTATGCATACTGATTATGCATATTACAAGATTAAACTAGATAATTATTTTTTAATGGAGATTTGGAACCCAGGATATGCGTACTATTAGTAGATTTAAATCATATAATTCATTATTATTTTTAATATATTGTAAAAGTGAAGTGCAAAGCTTTTTACCTTTAGTTAGTTCATTATATTATCTCTTGTACAGACCTTTAATTTAATCAAATTTATTTTTTTTTGTTTTGTTACATGACTTATTTTGTTACATGGTTTATTTTTTTCTTTTTAGATTTTTGCATTTAGCATTCTTCGCTACAGGGTCTCTGAAAAGTTTTTTAAGAAATTCGTTCCTTTGGACCATATTGATAACAAAATTTTAAGTTGGTATCTCAATAAACGTATCATTATTATTAAAATTAAAAATATATTTTTAAGAATTTTAGAAATATTCGTGATTTTTCCTAAAATAAAAATTAAAAACCTCAAAAATTAACTGGATAATCAATCACAATCCTATGAATAAATAGAATAATAAATTATACCTCAAAACGGCTATAACCGAATAATATTTACTTTAAAAAATAATACAATTATGCTTTTAAGTTATCACTAAGACTGGAAATAATGATATTAAGCGCATAAAATTATGTGAATATATATATTCGATATATAAGTTATATATATATATATATATATATTCACATAATTTTATGCGCTTAATATCATTATTTCCAGTCTTAGTGATAACTTAAAAGCATAATTGTATTATTTTTTAAAATAAATATTATTCGGTTATAGCCGTTTTGAGGCATATATATATATATATATATATATTTTATATATATATTTTTTATTAATATATATATATATATATTATTAAAAAAATCATATATAATTTATTTGTAGAGCTTGGGCAACTAGTACATATCTAAGTAAGAGAGAAAAAAATAGAGAAAAGATTACGAAGAGGTCAAATGGGTTCAAAGGAGTTTAAATTCATTAAACAAAAATCATTTCTAATAATAATAATAATAAATTGTCTTTTAGTAAATACCACAAAATACATATTTTCAAAAAATAAAACTATTGTATATGGCCTGCTAATAATTGCCAAAAAAAGTAAAGTATAGAATTTTTGTATAAAATTTTCTTTGGCCTAAATTTTAGGTTAGAAATAAGATATCAACATGCGGTTTTCGCGAGCCTACTTGGGCATCAAAAATCATACTTTCTAACACAAATTTACCATTTCTGTCAGAATGTTCAAAAAAACCCTCTGGCGGCGACATGTGAAACTAACAAAACTTTGAATATTAAAATAGTTAAAGCCCAAGAATGGCTCTTTTTAAAGAACACATAAGTTTTAAAGTCGACCAAGCCATTTTTAAGATACAGGCTGTTTTTTACAGAAACCTTTGAATACCCTTCATCACTTTATTTTCAGAGATACAGCAAAACCTGTCAGGCAAAAAAGTTTTAGATTGTCCTCTACTTTAAAGATTTTTTTGTTCATCTCATTGCGGTCATTTTAAAAACTTATAATATTTTCCAGGTTTTTTTTCTTGGCCGTTTTAGTAATATTTTTTACCGCAAGCCTCTGCGATGAGTACGTTCCGACCTCTTATCTTAGTCTTGTCGACCTCTTTCGACATTCTTAGTTGGCCACCCTGTACATATTACAATTATTATTATTATTAATTGAAAATAAACAGCTTAAGCTTTTTCCTAAATTGGATAAAGGCTATAGACTTAAAAACTATCAGGTAATGCATTGTTTAATTTAATGGCATTATAAACAAAACTTCTTTTAAATAAAGCTGTCTGGTGACGTGTTATAGTAAGTGAATTCACGATACGAAGACTTTGTATATGTCCAATGCTTCAACAAAAGAGATGTTGTCATTAAGCAGTTTATCAAAAAAATTATCCACGTGAAATTTTCTACAAGTCAAAAATAAATCTTGTGCACGAGTTTTGAACTTTCTTGATTCTATACTTTGTATCCATATCTAAACAGGATTCATATATAAAGTCGCAGTAGTTGAAATCAGATAGTGCCAAAGGTTCCCAGAGATTTTTCCGAATATGATTGCTCGAAATAAGTCTATTAGCGGATCAAAGTTTTTTTATTGTACGAATGGAATTTAAGTAAATTGCAAAAAAGTAAAAAAATTGATTTTAAAAAACTAATTATTTTTAGAGATGATAGAAAAAATTCGCAAGTTTCATACAATTTGAAACTGCTTACAATTTTGCATTTAACTGAGGGGTAATAAGATAAATATATAATAAAAAAGACATGCATCGAACTGCAGTACAACATAAGAAAAAATACAAAATTTGTTGCTATACCCAAAAAATTTGCTAATACGGGACGATTTGACAACTGCGTATCATTTTGAATTTAATTTTAGAATATTCAATTATATATGTAATAAAAAGCATTCACGTAAATGCAGACCAACTGACAAATGTTTACAAATATTAAGAAAAATAACTGTTACTAACTTATTATTGTTTTATGGACATGTTTTAGCAAGCTTTTGTTTTTTCGGTATGTTTCAATATACAATTTATTTGGTTTAGTATGTTTGCTTTAAAAAAAGAGTTACTACAAAAAAAACAGAAACATCAATCAAGCAAAATCTAAATTTTATTACATTAATTTTCATTATTATCCATGGCAGCGATCAACTCGTGATCCGAATCGGAATCACAGTCATCTTTTTCCTAATCGTCATCCTGAAAGTCTATTACTTGTTCTTTCTCCTCATTTTCACTGGCGGATTCATCTATTGGACCATCTTGTACCTGCAATTATATCTTCGATATTTTAAGGTACTTCATCCTGTGTAAATCATACGAAACTGTAGTTGTTTTCTTCAATTTTCCGTCTAAAGTTTTTTGGTACTAGACCATTATTCGGAATTGGTTCCGATGAATCTTTCGATACATGGCTAATGTACGAAGTTCGCAAAAGCGGCTGCAGAAGTTCATGCTTGCAAGGGGACAGAGTGCAAGCGTTAATGTCTCGCAGCTTTTGCCGGAATTTGGCTCAATGTCCTAGCCGTAGGTCGTGGAATAAATTGTAAGACGCACCTTATCTACACTTTTCCAGCCTCTCAAGCTATATTTAGATGTGCAGTATAATCTACAAATGAATTACTCCATTATTTTAAGCGCCTGTTCAAAATGTTCACTGCCAGGGTTTTGCAGGGTGAAAAATGCTTCCTGGAAAGATTCGTTAGCGCAGTACAACTGCCATGGTTTTATTTTTTCTTTTGGATAACCAACGAGATATAATAGCAACCGGTTAGTGCGTGGAATGGCCGCAAGCCACGGCATATGTTTTCTCCCGATGCATTAAATATTTACCATGTCGATGATTACCGATGCTAAGCATTACCCATATATTTAAACTTTTTGATATTTTCTCCATGTTGTCCAGGAGAATGATGAGGTTGTTGGTATCGGAGTATTGTATCAGATCTTCTTTGTTTTCACCGAGCCGGGACAGAAAAAATACTATTTAAGTGTCGGCCTCCTCATAACCTTCACATTTTAAATAGACATTTCACACACAACTGGTAATTCTTCAGCTGTATATCTTAAGAATCTGTAGAATGAGACAAACACAAGTTTGTATTTCAATAGTTAAAATTCTTATTTCAATATTTTAAATTCTTTCAATACTTTAAAACGAAATATTGTCTTTGAAAGTTTATGAGGCTAATGTAGAAATTTAGCATTAGAAAGTTGCTTTTTTTAAGTATATTCTTTATATTCTTTAAGTATATTGTTTTATATTCAAATTATTTTAATTTATGTACTTAACCATTTAGTCTTTATATTACTCTTAAATAAAATAGTATATTTAAGTTAGTTAAGATAAGTTTGTGGATACTTTTTTGGGCTTGTAGTCTGTTGTATCCCTATATGGTCACAAATAAATAAATCAATAAATAAATATACTCTGGCACAGAGGCCCAAAAATCGTAAACTTCCTACCTATATCAAATCGACATATACGGATCAACGACATCAACTCTTTATATATGCAGTAAAAATTGATATTTTGTGGTACACATCAATATCATCATCTTCTGATCGCCTTTTAATTAAATGCGAAATGGCAAGCAGTTTCAAATTGTACAAAATTTGCGATTTTTTCTTGAACTTTATTTATTTTTTATAATAAGATGGTTTTATTATACATGCTTGCCCTTCGGGTTGACATTATTTTATTACGAAATTAATATTTTTCTTTGTTTGAAGCAGCTTCTATTTTTCTTTAAATTTTACAAGATGTCCCTGAATTTATTTAAATATGTAATGAATGGCACGCTTTCTGGGTACTTTTCATTACATGTGTTTTAAATCTTAAATCAGTGTCTAACCAAATATCCAATTTTTTTGCAATATTAACGACAGGAATATTAATACCATTAATATGTATATTTATTGCTCCCTTATTATGTTTAGCCTGGCCTTGGACCCAAATATTAGCATGGAAGATCTTGCTGCATTAAGTTTTAAATTATGTTGACTAGGTAACTCACTCACAATACCAAGATCCTTGTTTATTAAATTATTGACAAGTAACATGATGTCCGATTTACAACTCAAATATGATTGAGTGTCGTCAGCATAGGTCTGAATTTTACAATGTTTAACTGAGTGCAAGATACTTGAGGTGTAAATTAAAAATAAAAGAGGTCTCAGTACAGTACCCTGAGGAACACCAGATAAAATAGATATTTAATTGGACATTTGGTGTATAAACTGTGTTTTTTCCTTAAAGGTTAGCCAATTACGTACGAAAACAATAATTTTAGTAAAATTATTCGAAATACCTTTTAGAGTGAAATGCGAATTTAGGTTAAAAAAACGTAAAAATTTAGATTTTTTATTTTAATTTTAAGTATAGTATATTATAATTAGAATTTTGTCGAGTTGGTTTCAGTACTAAAGTTCTCACAAAAATCTGAGAATGTTAATTTTATTGTTTTTTGGATCATTTTTTGTATTAATATTTCTTATGAACTAATATGCATCTCTAATCAATCTTAAAATTTCATTTTGAAATATTTCTACCATTTTAATATTAATGTTAAAGCTATTCGATCAATTGTTAATATTAAAAAATAAAAAAACTATCATTATTAAAAATAAAAAAAAACAGATCAGCACTTGTTTGCAACACCTGAAATACTTACGATTCAAGTGTTAAACTGCAATAAATCAATCAACCCAAATATATTCACGTAAATGAAGATTACAAACGCAAACAAATAAACAATAGGCACATTCTATTACTCCATACTCATTATAGTAATATAGTTTTGCAATTTTATGACGGTCGACATGTTGAAACGCTTTATTTTCTTCGATGTCAATTTTTGCAGTGGTGCAAATGATGCCACCAATCTTAAAAAGGCAAAAAACCTGTAAAAGAAGAACTTGCTGAGAGAATGGATTTTTAATTTTCTAATTTATAAGTTCTAATAATTTTTAAAACAGAGTCGCCTCGGTACTGATTTACACCTAATAAACCCTTTATTAACTTAAATATCCACTTGAATAAGTATTAGATTGTATAGCCGTATAAGATACATCTGATTCAATGCAATTCCGGTTATAATCTAAGGTGAAAACCAGTGTTATCTGATATAATTATAGCTAATAATTGCACAATACCGGTCAGCTGCCTACATAGGAATGCATTAACATAATAAACAATTCAAACAAGCAATATTGGTTTACAGGGTGAACTGATTATTAGTAACCTTGGATAAGATGTCCTTTCCATGTACCACCGTTGATTCAGATTGAGAGATAAATTAACTAATTTCTGGGGATTTTTAGTTAAAATAAAATACACCTACTAAATTGAATTGCTGATATGAAAAGAAATTAATAAAAATGGATGTAAGGGACACAGTAGGGCATGAAAAATAGTGACTTTAATATATCATGTAAAGTTTAATCTGTAAGAAAAATTTATAACAATTTGGTTTTTTTCAATTTATTTATTGAAACCATAGTTAGACTTTCCTTGCAAATTAAAAACAATGCTTTAGAACAAAATTTTTATTTATTCAAATTTTTATTTATATAGTAATTAAGCATATATACTTGTTATTGTAATTAAGCATATATATACTTGAACGAAAATTCACTTAAAAAGAGAGGCAATAATGAAATTAAGGAAAAGTTGAAAAAATTATACTTATTTTTTCCATATTAAATTTCAATAATCTTTTTGGAGTAATTTTTATTTAGTATATGTAATAAACCTTTCGTAAGTTTTTGTAAATCCATGTTTGGTTACATTCTCATGTATCTTAATTTGTTTTAACCTTTTAACCTTGTCTGTGGCACTAGATCTGTAAGATGTATTGACAGAATCGCTTAATTTTTTATCCCTGATGACGGACATGTTATATGTCCGAAACATGTAGGATTAATATTTTAAATAAATTTAGTGGAGGATGACCGAAGTATTTTTAGTTATCCATTCATTTTTTTATTACTAAAAACTTGTAATTTATTAATATTTTTTAAATAGTTTATATTTCTTTATTAAATGTATCATGTTATTGTCATGACATTTTTTTTTCTCTCAGTATTCTTTTAAATTGATGTTAGCAATATTATCAACATATTATATTTTTTATTGTTTTTTATCTTTAATTAATTAATGCTACTAGAATCTAGCAATTTTTTGGTTCTGAAGTGGATTTATTTACATATATATAAATAAAAATAGTAACATATTTACATATATATTCACTAAATTCATATGATCAATAGTTTCTAATTTTTTCTGAAAGAGAAATTGATTTTGGTCTCTTTTTTGATTTTTTTCTTAAGTTTCATTAGTAATTTGTAATTTTATAAATTTTTTGCTTTTTAACGAAATTATTTATTAAATTTATGTAAGTAATATTTGTTAGCTGATTTTCCTCCTATTTTGTTTATTAATTTGAACAATATTGTCATATTTAATTTTTTTCTAGCCAACCTCTATTAAATTTTATTACAAAAATTATGCGATTGTTTATTATATCTTTTTAAGAAACTTTATTAAATTAATTAAATATTTTTTGAAGTGTAGTATCTTATTTTCAATTAAATTTACCATTTTACTTCTTTGATTTATTATTTTCGACATTTTTTTTATTATATAAAATAAATTTAGATCATTACCATTATAAATTTTGTTTAGTCTTTTTTATCTATTCATAAATCCAAAAATCTTCCTATGATTTACCTTCTTATTTTAAACCCCACTCCAAAATGATATTAAGACTGGCATTATTGGTTGCTACCTGGCGACGCTTAAGGTACTGGGTGTCAGCACAGATATAACTAGCTAACTGCGTTAGCTAGTTATATCTGTGGTGTCAGCGTTGATTGAAAAGGGAAAGGATGCGCAGATACTGTATAAAATTTCGTGACCGCGGCAGCCAGCCGTTCTTTGCTTTATCTAGCAATTTAGAAGCTAAGAGGTGGCGCCCCCATACGTAGGAATGATGAAACTCGCTTGGCAGCCTTGGTATTAAAAATTACCAGACATAATATCGCAGAGAAATGGAAGTTTTCGCATTGCGCTATTTCTGTTTGAGGACATATTCGCATATTCCATAGTATAAATTTCGGAGAAAATATTGAAAGGTTTAGTTTCATATTTTGTTTTTTTTTTTCTAATTTTTAAGTATAAAATCTAATAAGTAATATAAGTAATATAATTTTGCTTATTTTTAAAAGTACAGTATATTATAGAGTTTGCCTACATTTCGGCAGAACCAGAGGCTGTTATTTTTGATACAAGGTGCAAAAATATACATATGGTAAAGTGTTTTAAGCTTTTGGGCCTACGGCTTATAAATTTAAAAAAAATACCTTGAAAAAAAATTAATTTTAAAAACATATCCAGGGTGTTCCGTTCATCATGTTACAAACTTCTATGGCTGATAGAAAACGTCAAAAGAAAAATAAAAGTTCATATAAACATGGGTCCGGAAAAGCTTCCTCAGGGAGCTAGAGCTCTTTGAAAATAACCTTTAAAAACTAGTTTTTTTTATAGCTCTGGAACTACTTTAGCTACCGCAACCAATTTTGGGAGGTAAATTATTGTTAGTACGTTTATTCTTTTGAACCTACTAAATAAAAAAAATATTTACCAGGAACTTCAGAATTAGGGGAGTATTTGGTAAATTTGGGCCCATTTCTTTAAGACTTTAATTTCTGCCCGTTTGGGTATTAGATTATGATGTTCCTATGCTTTTTACATAAAAAAGGTGCTCTTAGTAAAAGTCGGTAAATGATAAATATCACCGTTTTTGTGAAAATTGACGAAAAGCAAGTTATGAGATACAAAAATGAATTATCTATTATTATTAATAAACAATTAAAAAAAAATCTGGCGTAAATATAAAATAAATGTTTAAAAAAAGTTAAGGTAGCCACTTTATTAAATTGGTACTCAAATTAATTAACTGTCACTTTAATTACCTTGTGGCATAAAATGTTTAAATGATTTTAAGTGTACTAAAAAACCAACAAATTAACAATTTTAGAAACGTAAACAAATTTTATTAAAAATTGGCATTACAAAAATAAACTTAAAATATTAATTGCTCAAAATGCCGGCCGCCACGATCGATACATTTATTGTATCTACGTACCATATTAAGGTTGACGTGGTTAAAAATATCAGGCGTTGTTTGGATTACTTCAGCAGCTGCGGAAATTCTGGCCACCAGGTCTTCTTCTGACTCGACTGGAGTTTCATATACGAGACTTTTCATATGCCCCCAAAGAAAAAAATCTAAGGGTGTCAAATCTGGTGAGCGCGCTGGCCAGGTGACAGGGCCTCCGCGGCCAATCCAGCGCCTTCCAAAATTTTCATTTATAAACTCGCGGACAATAAGTGGAAAATGAGCTGGCGCTCCATCGTGTTGTAGCCATAAGTTCTGTCGTATATTTAGGGGCAGATCATCTAATAGTTCTGGCAGTACATTTCTTAAAAAAATTAAATAAATATTTCCCGTTAAACGAGGAGGCAACATAATTGGACCAATTAAGCGTTCTTCAACAATGCCGGCCCACAAATGACCGAAAACTTATGTTGATAGCTGCTAAAATTAATACCATGGGTATTCATCATCCACCAAGGGTTTTCCTCACTTCACACATGATTATTCTTAGAATTAAAAATGCCTTCTTTTGTAAATAAGGCCTCGTCAGCAAAAAGGACATATTTTGGAAATTGAGGTTCTTCTGTACACCGGTCAAGAAACCACTGGCAAAAATTCATGCGGGGCCTAAAATCATTGGGTTCTAATGATTCCACCTTTTGCAGGTGGTAGGGCCGAAGAAGCTGTTCATTAACAACGTTCCAAACCCTAACATGATTTACATGCATCGCATCAGCAACTGCTCGAGTATTTACTGATGGGTTATCTTCAAATCGCTGAAGCACTTCTTCCTCAAAATCCGGGATTCGGATGTTCCTTTGCGCGCCATTATCTTGGCGTTTTATTTTAACATAGCCAGTTTCCCTGAGCCGTTGATTGACCCTTTCAAAAAGTGTGTGAGCTGGGATTCGCCTTTCGGGAAACCACTCTTCATATAGTCCAGAAGCAGCTCTACCATTACATCGAACTTCCCCATAAATTAAAAGCATATCGGCGTATTCAGCAAAAGTGTAATCCATTACTTAACCGTAATAAAAAGGGAATTAATATCATGTAAAAAATACTGACAGTGACAAATTTAAAAAATACTGACAGTGGCAATGAATTAGCATTATTATTATTATTAAAATAATTAATTCAAGATACAGCATCTTAGTTTGGTTTTAGTCAATTTCCACAAAAACGGTGATATTTACCGACTTTTACTAAGAGCACCTTTTTTTATGTAAAAAGTATAGGAACATCATAATCTAATGTCCAAACCATGTTGGGGCAAAAATTAAAGTCTTAAAGAAATGGGCCAAATTTACCAAATACTCTCCTGATTCTGAAGCCCCTGGTAAATATTTTTTTTATTTAGTAGGTTCAAAAGAATAAACGTACTAACAATAATTTACCTCCCAAAATTGGTTGCGGTAGCTAAAGTAGTTCCAGAGCTATAAAAAAAAAACTAGTTTTTAAAGGTCATTTTCAAAGAGCTCTAGCTCCCTGAGGAAGCTTTTACGGGCCCATGTTTATATGAACTTTTGTTTTTCTTTTGACGTTTTCTATCAGCCATAGAAGTTTGTAACATGATCAACGGAACACCCTGTATATGTTACTCACCTTTAGATTGACTTTTATGTTTTATAGGGTAAGTTTTTAGCTGAAAACTTTTAAATGTCTTTTTTTTAAATCTAAAAATGTCTACTGTAGATTTGATAAAGGTCAAGAATATGAAGACCGAAACGTTATTAAAATTATATGTTAAAGCAAGATAAATTTTATGTTTTAACAATTACCAATACCCAAGAAAATAATTGATTTCAAAAATACATAAGCAGCATACATAACCCAAAAACAATCCAACCCTATATATCCAACCAAAGAAAATGGTAAAATTGGATTATTTTTGGGTTAATATTCTGGTTTGATAAATAGCATCATATTTCTTAAATTGCCCGGGCATTGGGCATTATGAATAATCGCCATGTAATTACATTGTTCATATTATACGAGCCCCGTCCCACTTCAGTTGGCCCAATTGAAAATTCTTAATTATTCTTAAAATTTCTGTTTAAACCCCCAAAAAAAAAGACAAATTTTATAGTGTTATATAGTTTTAAACAAATAATAAGCTTTACTTACTCTATAAACACAACGAAATGGGAAAGTAAACTTATTTATATTGAACATATATTTATTTTTTAAAACAGTCGCAATTCTTTGAGGCATGGGGTTTATTAAGTTCTGATACTACCCCTGATTAAAACTATCCCAAATTTCTTGCTAGTGGATTTCGGACCTAAGGAATAGAACACTTGTATATGCCTAAAGAGTTAAAATAAAATAAAAAATAGAAACAAGAAATTTATTTCTACTATTTAAAATATGATTCAAAAATTTATCAATCAACCAAAATCTAATTTTAGAGATAACACATAATGTTTATATGAGATACTTTTTGGTATTGTAATATTGTGGAATAAAGATTCTCAATAAAAGAATAATAAATTCATTTTTTACTAAGCGGGCCAACTGAAATAAGACGGGGCTCGTATATATTTTTACCAGAAAATTTTACATAACGAAATAATCATAAATAAATGGTAGTAAAAGTATTTACATATAAAGATGATTTAAACAATCTTTATCAATATTTTTTATTTTATTTGTTTAAACATTGACTGAAGAGGCAAGATTTAATTTTCAATCATTGATTAGATACGATACGTATTTTGCTATGCGGCTTCTTAGAAGTTTGTTTTTCTCTCGTTTGCTGGTATTTTTCAGTTTCCCATTTAAAAAAACTAAAAGAATTTTCAAAAACCTAAGAGAATTGTTTTTTCTCTTCCTAGTATTAGTACATCCCCGATAAGCACACTCGTTAATTTTGCTTGAATTTGACATAATTCAAAACAATAATAATACAAAATAATACGCCAAACATGCAAAAACTCCCTTAGACGATGCTGGCGAGCTCCGCTAAACAATAATGAGACACAAACGGCAAAAAGATTTCCGCGCGCGTTTGAGCGTGGCGCCATCTACCCGCCGCGCGCTTTTTGGGTCACGTTTTTGCCCGTAAATATGCGTATCTTCTCGCCTCTTCAATCAACGGTGTCAGCTAAAGTCATCTAGGTGGGCGAAGCCTTGTAGAGAAGGCCGTTGATATATAAGAGGAAGAGGATAGAAGACAAGAAGTAATCCTAATGGCTACCATCGTTAATTTGTATTCATCAACGACAATCTGGGTGAATCGAAAGCTTCCAAGCCAAGCAAGGAGAGTTGGCGGCAAACCATAACAATACAGTTTGCTTAAGAGGTTTTCATGCCAGACCCTATCGAATGCCTTTAAAATATCCAGACGTAGGTATTACAGATAATTCACTGTATTTCTCGATATCTGCAATCTAAGCATGCGTGACATAGGCCAACACATCACCAGTAGATTTGCATTTGCAAAAATCATACTGACAGTTGATAATGATATTGTTTAGTGGATTCCAAATATTTAAAAATTTGTATTTTTCCCTGTGGGTCTACGGTAGAATTTGGGGCGAACATCTGACCCAGCAAGTCTGCCTTGTCCATTGCGACCATTGCAATAGAACCATTTTCAGTAGCCAAAGGTAGAATTTTTGACCTACAGAAATCTTGATGAACTGCTTGTGCTACAGACCAAAACGCTCTTGATCCAATTGGGCAATTAAATAGTTCAGTCTCTCATTATATTTTTCTTTGTAGATATCGATAGTCTGCTTGCATGTATTACTTAAGGCAACAAAGTTGCTGTTGAGCATATAAGCCTCCTGATAATTTACGTTATGTAATACCGACGGTTACCAGAGACCAATAGCCTTGGAAAAGTTAATGAGGCACTTTGGTCTGAGAAATTTGATGTCCCTGTGCAAACTGCAAATATTTATTTGAATGGCAGGCACTCCCTGAAGACGTTTTCTGTAGCTTCTGCCTTCTTCTAAAACCAACGGCACTCTCGAATATCCGAAATACTGCAGTCTTAAGTGCTGTTGTATAGTTAAAAGAACCGGCACTAGTCGGATGTTGCGTGTCTAGATGCAGTAATTGTCTGGCCTGTCGCAGCAGTGCAAGTGCAGGTTTGGAGTTCATCTTTTCGGCCGTAAATGCTTTAATGCCGGCTCTGTTGTTCGAGAACATTCAGACGACTGTGTTATGGTGTCTGTTAAAATTTTCGGTCCGCATTTTAACACAGTAAATACTTCAGCCTCGAAGACAGTAGTGTGCTACTTCAAAGAGTAGGTCCTGGTTGTATCTAACCTACACCAGCTCTATGGTTCATTCTGGAGTTTTCTGTGTTCCAGATTATTAATGTAGGTATTTTAAAGCCTTGCCACTCCCCTCTGCCTACCTCATAGTGGATTGTCACAGGTGCCATATCTCCTCATCAGAAAATAAGGACATTCTGTGAACAGCTCTGGTTAGAGCCATTCGCATAAGCTTTAGCTAGCAAGCAAGGTCAATGCAATTTTTAATAAACTTAATAGTCTTATGGCTGGAATCTTTGAGGTAACTTTGGTGGTATTGCAATAACAATCAAAAATTAGATGCGTACAAAAGTTTTGCATTCAAAAATTTAAAAATCCATTCTTAATAGGAGTCCAATCCCCTTAACTTTATTGTCAACTTTATGGTTTAGCTAATATTTAAATTTTGTTCATGCTTCATTGGATTTTTCGATCTATTAGTTAGATCTTTAGAATATACGGCCACATGTAGGTAGTTTTAGTTTAGTTTTAACCTTTTCCCGAAGATTCGCTAACAATGTTATCAAAACACGTGTTGAGAACAAAACAAAGAGGTTTGGATGGTGGTAAAAATGTTTTGTGGTTTAAACTTTTATTACAATATAATATAAAATTTTACAAAATGTTTATATTATAGCAAATTCCTTGTTTCAAAAAGCCAAGTTATAAAAATTTAATACATTTAACAACTAGAAGTAATTAAATCAAGTTTTCTACCTCCGAAGGTAACATTTTACTATAAAAAAATCTAATTCCAACGTTGGCCCCGTAGTCTTGCATCTGACAATGCAATTATTATTAAAAGCACAGAATTCCCGGTGTGTTTGCCCAAAGACAAAACCGACATTGCGTAACTTCTAAGCAAATTGTTTAATTAGATAATTAAGCCAAAACTCGTTTTTCAGAACCGCTTAGATTTTCGTTATATACGCGAAATAATTTCGACGCCCGTCTAGATTACATTGTATTTATTTTGAATCTCTATAACAAACGGAGGTTAAAATGGATAATTATGGGGTATTAAATATTAAATGAATAGACTTCGTAACTTAATATTTTTGTTCCAGAATAGTTTAAAAATCATTAGTTACTTATTAAAGGGAACCAGTTTTAGTGTAGATCTTAATTATGACCCTAAATAAAGGTTTGAATGATTGTAAATGGTTTCAATATTTTAAAAAATATAAATAAACAATTTTAAATTTTTTTAATATATTCCTAAGTAGCATTAAAAAGGATAAAAAGGATTTGCATTCCAGTAAGATTCCAGTAGACTTTTAATAACGGCTAATCGGCTAATAAAAAAATCTAATTAGATACATCAAGCCAGGAAAACACAATTTCCAGACGATGCAAACAGTAACTTAGAAATAAAAAAAAACGACATAGTAAAAAGGTCTAATTTTCATTCTTATATCATCATCTCAGTCTGAGGTAAAATAACATTATATTTTTTCTATTTATATTTCTTTTGTGCTAGAACAAAACACAAAAGATCTGGACAGCAATTTTGAAATACATGAAATGAACGCAAATGAAAGAAAGTTATATTTTTAATCTTACACCACGCTCTCTGTCTGAGGTATGATAGGCAATCATTGAGAAATTCTTGGTGAAACAAGATTTTTGTCTAGTGACTTTTTTTTTAACGTGGTTCAATTCTGCGTGCTTTTCTTCCATAGTCATAACAATGAATATGACTAACCCACTATATGACTTTTAAATGCTCTTTGAAGAAGATTATTTCAACCGCATTTTTCACTTTATTAAAGGACAAGGAGAAGGCATTGTCGATTTTAATACCGCAACTTAAAGGTATTTATTCAAAACAAAGTTGGCATTTAATATTTTAACCTCATTTTTTCCAACAAACAGAAGTCATTATAGAAATTTAAATATTCAATTAATAAGAAGCTATTATGGATATTATAGACGCCATTGAAGGTCTTAATTGTTTTTATTATATAACTATTTATAATTATAATAAAGTAAAAGTCTCATCGGCTATAGAATGTATTTAAATCGTTTTATTTATTGTCGTAAATCTTTTTGCTTATATGGAGACAATCTCTTCCTATGTTATCCAATAGTATCAGGACAGGTTTCATATAATAGTAATAGGTTTAAAATGCAATGGCTAAAACACTTTTTTTAAACATGGAAATGTTTTTTGTTCACACTTAATGACTAAAAACTTAAATAAATGTTTTGTATCGATGAAAATATTCGTTATTATTCGTTATATTTCGTTATACCTAAAGTAAAGAAGACAAACTCATATAATAAATATGGTCTAATTAATTGGGTGCCTACTTATGAGAAAGCTTTACAAAAACTTGTACAAAACATAGTACGGAAGAGAGAACATATTTTTTTTTATATTAAAAAAAAATTATAAATAATTAGTGCCGACCCCGGTAGCACCGTGGGCAAAGTATTCACGATGCGATCGTGTGGTTTCAGGTTCGAATCCTGGCATGGGCATTGTTGTTTGTGTCTGTCTTATAAAACGAAAGCACTTGTGGTTCGGAACTCACATTAAACTGTAGGTCCATAATAAACAACAAAATTAGGCGGCCGTCGAAATTCGAGGCGAGTCCATTGTAATTGAGGCAGAAGAAGAAGAAATAATTAAAGTTTTAAGAAAATCCTTCTTGTGAATATGTGGTTGGTACTTGTAATGCACTTTTCAGGGCGATTGATTGTGCTAACTTTATGATGTGTTAGTCTTTTTTTAGGTTTCAGGAGAGCTTTTGAAATATGATCAATCTGTTTTTTACAAAAATATTTGATCGAATTTGTGAGTTAAAAATACAGCGTAAAGGAATGGTTTTAGGTCCATTTTTGGTTTAATACCCAGTTATTTATGTGATATGTTAAGGATCTTATATAAGTCCAAAACCTAAACAAATTCAAGCTGTTCTTAATAAACTTTGTTTTAAATAAATATTCCTATTTTAGTTTATTTTATTTTTGTCTTGTTCTAATCATTTTATTTGTACTCTTTTTATTTCTATTATTGTAATTTCTTAGGCCGAAGATAATTCATTGATCGAATCGTTGTTAAATAAGTAAGAACGTCTGATAGTATACATGCTGTCTATTATAAAAACCGCCAACTTTAAGAGGTGATTATACAAGTGATTTGCAACAAAAAAGTCGTATAACATTTTTTCCAAAAGTTGTTAGTTCTTCTGGTATTTAACATGTTTTGATTTTTCAAATTTCTTTGTTTTTTTTTTCATATAAACAAGAAGATCTCCGTTATTCTTATCATCATATAAAATTTAGATATACCATCTGAAAGAGATATACATTTGCTGTAAGATGGGTATATTTAAGTTTTTGAGTAATTTTTTATACCGGGTGTTATCAGAGGTTAAATGTAACATTTGGGAAATGTACAAAATTAGTGGTATCTTCTTCGTTGTCGTTTTTCTAAAATTTGGTAAATAGGGACATGATTTTTTTTCTGCTAAAACTACTGCATTTAATATGCTTTTCAATAATATACTTACTTTTGTGATAGCTATTTATTTTTACAGCAATATCATGGGCAAAAGAAAGAAAACTACAAAAATTGAAAATTTTCAAATGTTATATTTCTTGATTGACCAAAATTAAAAAATAAAAATTTCATTAAACAAACCTAAAATTATAACAATTTCCTACAATTGTTATAATTTTATAATTATGTTATAATTATAGAAGTATTATAGGCCCGAAAAGGCGACTTCTCATTAATTCTATCCATACGTTGACCCTTATCTCATGCTGAAAATGTGAAACAACACGTCACTTGAATTAAGCTGTATATTAGCTAAGTTTGAATTAAGCCACTTTTTATAAAAATAATATGTTTGAATAATTATTTAAATAAAAAAAATGGAAAGTTGAATGTTTGACTTATAAAAAAATAGTACTAAAGTATGTAGGTTCATGGTTTAAAGGGAATATTACTTGGGTTTTTCAGAAAGGGTTAAAAACCCCCTTCAAAAAAGATACGCCCCTAAGTTTTTTTTATAAAATTAAGTTCAAAAGGAAAATATGACATACAAATAAAATAAATACATGTTTTCTCGTTAACATCAAGTTTGTTTTATTAATAAATGACAATTTTTTTAGTAGAGTAATTTTACGCCAGAAAAAGTATAATATACATATGGGAGTTAATGGAAACAATTTTTTTTTCTTTGAGTGTCGGTACAGATCATAGATCTAAACTGAAAAACAGAATTCAAAAAAAAAAACACAACAACAAATCTTACAAGTTAGTATTGACTTAAACTTTTAATAATAAATGTTTGTTAGTGTGGTAATTCCTTGTAAAACATTACATGCTCGGGAAGTTTTATCACTGACGTTGAGGTAGTGCACAAGCTCATTAAGTCGTTAAACTTTTCAGAGGAAATTTTGGGCCCAGAGGGATGATTTAAGCGGGGTGGAGTAAATTTAGCTTGCATAGCAGTGCGTGTTAGTGTGATACATTGATAATCAATTTGTAGGTGACTGCTTTTAAAATAAATTTTGTCAATGGTTTCTTTTTTCAACATTATTTCGCGAATAATTTTCCAGTCGATAGGATTTCCGTCATCGACTATTCTTACTGAAAGAATCTTCAAATTTTTTGACAGCTCTTTAAAATTTAGAAAATCATCAGATGTAAGAGAATGCACAATACAAGGATTTTGGCGCCTTGCTAATCTTAATATCGGTGTTAGCTGTGAGGGTACAAATAAATCACCAGATTTTTTAATTGCGTTATCAATCGCACTATGTGCAGAATCACCCTCACTCTAACCATGATATGGCTCAAAAAATCGCAGTGAAATGGTTTCTATGTTTTCTAATGAGCTAGTAATAATATAGATACTACAATGGAATTTTTGTTCTTGCCGCTACATCCATCAGAAAACAAAGAAACATTTTTTGTGCCTTTTTGGTCAAGTTCGTTAAGGTAGATAT
The DNA here is from genome assembly GCF_022605725.1 of Anthonomus grandis grandis. Classification (NCBI taxonomy): domain Eukaryota; kingdom Metazoa; phylum Arthropoda; class Insecta; order Coleoptera; family Curculionidae; genus Anthonomus; species Anthonomus grandis. Next base: position 25,758,928 of record NC_065548.1, on the reverse strand, counting down.
ACTAGCAAGTAGAAGTTTCACTACAACCCCGCTTACTCAAACCCTCATGCCATAAAAAACAATGACACTCCTTAGATTTAATATTGTAAATAGTGAAGTTATAGTTCGCTAATCTACGTTTATAAAATAACTTGTTCTCGTTGGTATACCTATTACCAATAAAAAATTACTTGTTGGAGATCGAATACAGCACATACTTTGGAAATGTCTGGATCGTTTTTTTCTTGCTGCTTCTTACTCCGAACACACTTTTTTTCGGCTACATGCTGCTGGTACTCTTGCTCTAATTCTCTTTTTTTGTCGGCGTTACCCTCTCGGTAGGAAAAACATAATCCGCACTGGTCTTTTTCCGGATGATGGAAAGATAATTTAAGACTTTTGAACACCTGGAGATACAGTTGATAGCTAAGGTTATTATCACTATTCTCATTTGTAAACATGCTATACATTTTTTTAATTGTAAGATCAGGGTGAAGTTATTCACGCTTGGAGTTTTTTCGGCAATAGTGCGATTCCATCCGAGGAAATCTTTTAATATGTTCTAATATAAGCTGTCGAATATATTTATCATGTTTTTTTAAATTTGAACATCTACCTCCACGTTTGTCTTTTTTAATAATACCAGTTTATTTTAATTTGGCTAAGGTATTATGTACAAATTTATCAGTAATGCCTAAAATAAGTATTAAGAAACATTGTTTTGCACACAGGTATTGGTATTGAGTCATTCCCCGGCAAAAAGTAATAGTTACTTTTTTCCCGTCTAGAAACATGGCCTTTTTCTGTTGTTTTCTGTTTGGTATCTCTACGCTTTACAAACCGAGCTAGAAATTCCCTCTGAAGTTGTAAGTTTCCAGTCCCATAAAAGTCATTTAGAATTTTGTGACATCCTTCATCTGTTATTATTAAAAAACATTTCCCTACTTTATTATAAAAAGAACCACTACACCTGGCTCGAAGAACCTTCCTGGCAGGTATTTGCTTTTTACTATTGTAACTAAAATATGCTTCACCTAGATTTCTAAGATGGGAAGCAACTTTTTTTTTTATTTTCCTTCTTGTGTGCAGTCAAATCTGTCTCATTTTCCTTAGAATTTAAGTCAACTGTGAAGTCCTCTGGTACTTCTGAAATCTCTTCTATTAAGCTGACTACAGGAAGCTCATGCATGCGCTGACACGTACCATCCTCGGAGAAATGAGTCCAACACAATAAGCGCAGGCAATTTGGACACGCAGCAAATACCTCATCTGATTCTCTGCAATGTGGAACTTCACAGTGCTGAATGTATGTCGGATCTTTATCCGAATCATCTCGAAATTCGCACGGTTCGGAGTCGGAGAACAGTTCATTGCTAATACCAAAAACTTTCTCATTACTGAGAGGTATTGTATTATCTTTAGGTTTTTCCCTCGGTTTTTCCACTTCAACAATAGCTGCAATCTTGAGTGAAATGCTATGTGCACCAATAAGCTTCTCTCTTAACTTCTGAAGCGGAAGATCTTCTTCGCTATCGCCTATAATGAGTTTTTAGACAACAAATTTAATGGAATATCATCAGAGTCGCTATCACTACTAGTGAAGCTATTTTCGATCGCAATCACTGTTAATACCATCACCAAATCACCAAAATACCATTTCTTATGCGGCTTCCAATACATTTTTATTTCAGTACCCATTTTCACTACCGTATCTGATTTATTGACACACTCTATTTGGCTAATTAAAATGACATTTTCAGTTCCATCTTGCCATCTTATAACTACTTCCATTTTAACAACCTAACCTTGTGGATCCTTTAATCTATTATAAAAGTAAATTCTTTATAGAATACAATTCATAAAAACAAAACCTCCTATACATTACCAATTACTAACCACCAGAAACTCCCAAAAGCCACTATAAAATAAAATTATTGTAGTAATAAACCTCACCATTAGTCAACACACTAATAAAACGTTTGTTTATAAACTATTTTAGGTTAGGTTGTTATTGTTTACTGGCGCGCACGTCGCGTGGTGTGAGTGGGGCGGAACACAAACGCTACAGTTTTAAAATACGACATGGGCGTAAGTGGAGTTAAGCCCCTTCGTCATATTATATACCGTCCTTACGTGAGTTAGATCCAGACCTATTTGCGGAATGGGTAGGTAGATAGATACGCCCTTCTGCCATATAATACTACTCTCAAAAATATAATCTTTTCGAGGCTTATCTCAAAAATGGCTTTTTTTGAGATACGCCCCTATGTCTTTACAGTGACGAACAGTCGCGAAAGGAACCAGTTTCCCCCACAGCGTCTGAACACTTCTGGAAATGTACTTCTATGGGGTTACCGTCTATTAGGAAAACGAAGCCCATACTCCCTTGCTGCCTCCCGCGAGTTTCCATTTGCGATACCGTAAATAAATAAAATTTCCCGATATTCAATGTTTGTGAAACTAGGCATTATTTTTTTAAGCACGTTTAAATCAAATTACTTATTTAACTACTTTAAGTCGAAGTGAAAACTTAATGACAGTTCTTGTCAAATTGTAAATATCTATGCTTTTATTTTAAAATCAAGTAATCAAATTTCCAAAAAATGGTTTGTGAATTTCAAAATTCATTGCCATTTACAAATTGTTGTAAATGGCAATGAATCCGCAAAAGAAGGAAAACCTGCCTTTCTTCCTAAAGAATGAATATCGCGATATGTTATTTCTTTACGACTTCTCTAATGGAAATTTGTGGAGTTGTTGTGTTAGGGAAGATAGATCTACAAGTACTCACCGCATTGGTGCTCAAAAGATCAAGAAATATAAAATTTGAAAATTATCAATTTTTGTGGTTTTCTTTCTTTTGCCCATGATATTGCTGTGAAAACAAATAGCTATTACAAAAGTAAGTATATCATTGAAAAGCATATTAAATGCAGTAGTTTTTGCTGAAAAAAAAAAACATGTCCCTATTTACCAAATTTTAGAAAAACAACGAAGAAGATACCACTAATTTTGCACATTTCCCAAATATTACATTTAACTTCTGATAACACTCGGTATAAAAAATTACTCAAAAACTTAAATATACCCGTCTTATAGCAAATTTAATTCTCTTTTAGATGGTATTTCCAAATTTTATGTGGTGCTAAGAATAACGGAGATATTCTTGTTTATATGAAAAAAAACAAAGGAATCTGATAAAATCAAAAAATGTTAAATACCAGAAGAACTAACAACTTTTCTAAAAAATGTTATACGACTTTTTTGTTGCAAATGACTTGTATAATCACCTCTTAAAGTTTGGCGGATTTTATAGTAGACACCCTGTATATTAACAAAAAGTAAATAATAGAGAAAAACTGAAACCAGAATTTTGTTGAAACGTTTTGTGATATTAAGGGTGTGGCTTATAAAACACATCTCGTGAGAGTAAGCAATATAAAATAACTGGTATAAATAAACGAAATAAAAAGTAACTTTAGTAATATAACTTACGGAGTACCTCAATGCACTGTAGTTGAACCATTATTATTGATTACATGTGTCAACGCATTACATAAAATTAGTGTTTTGGGGCAGATAATCTGTTACGCATATAATATTGTTATATTTTACTCTGGTGATTCAAGAAACTCTGTAAATCTTACATCTGATAATGATTTTAGAAATATTGTTAACTGGTTTTAAAAAAAAAAACAACTGTCTTTGAATACTTCCAAAATAAAATATGCTTCTTTGAAGACCAGAACCAGACACAATAAAAAGTTTGAGGATTACATTAGACACATTTTTAAAATGGGACACACAAGCAACTGAAAAGAATGAAAACTCTTTTGTAAAGACTTAAAAGTTTTTTTACCATCACCGTATGATATAAAGGCGACTAAAGAGTTGCTCCTGGTCAGATACTCATAGAGCTTATCAAACTTTTTGATATTTTTCGGAACCTCTTTAACAATATTTATGATAAGGAAGAAATTCCTAAACACTGAATATCATCCATTTTGTAGGTACTCATACCCAAGAAATCAAATCCAAAAGCAGGCGGAAATTACTGAACTATCGCACTTGACTCGCAATGAGCCACACCTTAAAGTTGTTCTTAGAGATCCTTACAAAATGATTTGCAGGAGACTCAAGTTGCATGACAAGTTGCATCAGCTGATCGTTAGTAAGAAATTAACTCCGATGACGTCAATTACTAAGCTCTATTGAGGCCAAAAAGCTAATACAATGGTAGAAAATCACCAACAGAAGAAATTGAGATTCTTAGTAGTGATATTAGTGAGATAAGGTTGCATCCGATCACCGCTGGTATTTAATCTCGATATCGAATTTATTAAGAGCGAGGATAAATTAGTGGGAGTAGTTAATAGTAATAAATAGAAAAGTAATTAATAATATGAGGTATGCTGATGACACCATCTTGTTAACAAGTAATATTAAAGATACACAAATGCCGGTTAGAAAAATGAAATGATCAATGTAATGGTAATGGACTAAAATTAACTTAAAGATAACCAAGTTAATAATAGTTATAAAATTTTCACAAGATCTGTACCATGTCAACCTGACGGTAAAAAACACGATAGAGAATATGCCCACATATAAATATCGTATATATAAATATAGTAACCTAGATGGAACAATTTGGTGACAAAACAAGAGAAATAACAACAAGGATGGAGATAGCCAGCTCAAAATTTATAAAAATGAAAAAGTTATGTCAAGTCGAGATATTGACGTAGAACTACTTTTTTACACTTTTGCACAAAGTTCAAGTATTACATTCAAAAAAAATTTAACGAACAAACTACAAGCCTTTGTGTGGTGCTGCCATAGATACGCGGATTTCCTCAAGCAATAAAATTACAAATAGCGAAGTACTGAATTAGCTTTGCCTTGGAACTATGGTCAGTTTGTTTGCTTGCAACCTCTCTGGTGCAATAATGCTAAATGCTTCTGTAGAAATGGCAAGAAAATACTTTATAAAATCATAAAAATTTTTATAAATCTTTATTTTGATAGGCACAAAACAATACCTACTACTCTTCCTCTTTAATAAAATATGAAGCTTCTTTTAAAAATGAAATACGATAAAAAACTCTATAAAGAAATCAATATTTAAAGTTAAATGAATGTAAAAAACGTATATTAGAGAAAAAAGCGACAACATGGCAACACCGCTCAATTGCGTTATTGATTTCACCGACACAAGGAATCCTTACCACTGACGTCAAAACATATTCACATGATGAATTATTATTAATAATAGATTATGCTTTAAATTATCCACAATATTACCGTTTATGAACTCTTTAAGCCTTTGTTTAATGTACTTCATGAAAGTAAAAGTAGCTATATAATAAAACACATTTTTATGGAACTTAAATATTTTAGAATTATTATTGATTTCTTATTAAGTTTTTATATAGGTTAATTTCTATGTTCCTTTATTCTACGTTTATGATGACGGTTCTCCCTTGATATGATGTTATGACAGTATTGATATTTACTTGTGAAAAGATCGGCTTGAATCGCGTTTTTCCCATTGTGCGGCACAAATGGCAGCATTGTAACAGTTCACAATAACAAATGAGACCTTTTTCCTTTTTCAACCAAAAACTAAAGAAAAAACACATAACTTTAAAAATGCCGAATGTAAACACAAAACCGTTTGACAAGGTGACATTTCACCATCACATCAGTTTTTGCTTGCGGAGTTGCCATTCCAATTTTTTCAGAAACGGTGACGGTTGTTAATTGTTTTTGGGGTGAAGATGTTATTTTTGTGCTTAGAATATGTTATATTTATAACTACTTTTTATTTTTAATGGAAATTAGTTAAATGAACAATATTATATGTGTTAATATATAGCTAAACATTTCTTGACAACAGAGAAGCGGTGAATATCTTTCTGAATAAAATACCCCCCTTGCCCCTGACACCACAAAAAAATCAAACTCAAACAAAGTGGTTCTTTATCAATTTTAGTCTTTCAAGACTTTTTGTCATAACTAGAATACAGGACATAATGACAATTTTAGAATACCGAGGCATAGGACAGCAAATTATCAGACATCATTTGAGCTTATCGCAACATAATTTTGTAATAATTTAACCGGAAAAGTTTAAACTTACAAAAGTTTAAACTTTCTCAATATAGTAGCATAATATATACGACATATTTTGTTAACGTATATGTATTATAAATTAATTTTTTTCTCTTAAATATGGAATTAAGAACGTCTTCTTTCATTGATGAATAAATGTGTTGTAAAAATGGTTGGCTCCCTTGTAGTGTTTGTTGGTTATCGTGTTTAAGGTGGCTAAGTTTAATACGAATAATTTAGTTTGAGAATCTGCACATACTTGCGACCATATTTTTTTTACCGTTTAGAATTATGCTTGCCACCGATTTTTTATTTATTAAAAGCTTACTTACTTAAATTTTAAGGTTTTATTAATTACTTATTATTTACTAAAAGGTTTTTTTAATTTGGGTATTTTGTTTTTTTTTATTATGAGACTTAATATCGTACTTATTATATTATCGCATTTAAACCAATAGGGCCAAATACATTCTTACAAAATTCTAAAAGACGGTATGTAGCAATCATAAAAAAAAAATAAAACATTTGACCCTAATCCTCAACGTGACTTGATATAAATATAAAAACGAGTATAAGTTTCAGTCATAAGTCTCGTAACCCATATTTTGTTTTTTATACTCACTTAATTCTGGGAACTTTTAAAATTACAAGGTCATAGGATAAATAAGAAAAAAAAGTTAACAAAAAATATTATTTTAGGTATTGCAGGTCGGAGGAATTTTTAAATCATTGTCAAGATAGATGAATAATTTGTGGCATCAGAGCCGATAAGAAAATTACATAATTTTTTTTGCTAGTCGTTTATTGATAAACCTTAAAAAATATTGCTGAATAACTTAGAGTTTTTATGTTTAATAAGAACTTGTTGATTGTTTTATTGTCAAAATATTTTTTGATCGTAGAATAATGACAAATGTTAATAAATTCATGGATATGACGAGAATATGGTCAAAAGGTAGTCAACGTATGCTGTAATGTACTTCAAGACCTGTTACTTTTAATAGTAACTTAATTTGCAAGTTAATATCAGTCCAGTAAATATAAAAATTAAAATATAACCAGTATATAGCATTGGGGCCGAGACCTTGTCTGATAAATTTCAATTTCTATATGAACTTTTTTAGGGTCACGCGAACAATGCATTGAACTAGTCATAGTTGACAACGAATTGCAGTTTTTTAATTAACTGAAAGGTATTTTTAATTAATTGATACTTAAATTATCTAGGGATGTTTGTAAATTGTGTGAAAATTAGTTTTTGTAACAAGGTCATCGCAAATCAACTTTATATGATTAAACAGTTTATATAAATTTTTTTTTAACTTTGAAAATATAATTTTTGGTTTTTCACTAAGGAAGAATTGCTTTTTGTTTCAAGATGGATTAGAGCAAAAATCAAGGATCAAAAGACCGAGAGCACCACCATCTGAACCTGAAAATGACGTAGAAAGCGACTTTGAAGAAAGAAATAATGAGTTGAACGACAACTTTCTACCTCCCGGATTCCTTAGTCCTTCAGTTTTAGAATATTTCGAATTGGGAAAGTCGATACCTGGTAAGCAAATTCGTTTATTCATTACGCTTCCGGAATACTTACTTAAAGGCCACTTTAATATCCAAACAAGATATATTTCTACGACAGTGCTGTTATTGTGTTCCTTAATGGTAACTATAACAATAAACTACATTAACATCTAATGACCATAAAAGTTGTTATTGATACTTGTAATTAATAATGAATAACACCTCCAATATGGAGCAAGGCTATTCTTAACTAAAGCAATAATAATATCCTCTACGTCAGAGTAGATTTTTTATAACTAATTAATAATGAAAAAGGCTAAGGTCGATTGAAGTTAATAACCCAAAACGTTGTTCTCCGGGTGTTTGTATAAGAAGATAATTAAAGAATAGTAATTAAGACTATTGGCAAAACATGTTATAATGAGTATGTTTGAATTTATGCCTAATGAGTTTTTCTTGTAGGTCGCCCAGGTACAGATTACCCAGTCTTAGGTATGGTACCCTATACGAATTTCTATTGTGATGAGCAAGATTATCCAGGTTTTTACGCTGATCAAGAAACGAGATGCCAAAGTTGGCATTATTGCGATATAGATGGCAGACAGACTACCTTTCTATGTCCGAATGGAACCCAGTTCAGTCAACTGGTACTAGTTTGCGATTGGTGGTTTAATGTACGTTGTGATCTGAGCAAAAAGTAAGTTTCAATTTAAAAAAAATAAATATATAGTATTTTAAAAGCATAGTACCAACTTAAATATAATTTTAATTGCATTTTTAAGTTGATATTAAAATTAATTAAAGTATTGAAGAAATAAAAAAATAATTCATTTGAATTTGGATATAGTGAACAGCAAGAAAGGTGCATGCGCATAAAGGTTTCCTTATCCACCCGTCATACTGAGGGTTACCATAGGCAAAGACAATGATATTCACTGACATAAATAAACTATATTTGTTTACCAAATATTAGAATATTTAGAACCTAGCGCCCACGAACAAAAAATACATTCCAATGACGTTGTCTGCTGCAGTTTTTCCACCTCACAGCACTAACGACATTGTGGATTGTCCGCAATACGTAGGTTATGGAGATGGCATCTTAAGAGTCAGTGTGCAATTAAAAGACCCATCCCATAATTAGCTGGCAGAGGACCCAGATATGTGTGCCTTAGATTGTCTTATGCCAGGTGCTTCCATTTATCTCCTTTAGTAATGCGACAGCTACCCATTTAGCTATGCCGATTATAGGGTCGGATCCTACCGGTAGTTGCTCGGATGGCAGCCTAGCAAGGACCAGCATTGTCTTTAACCCTGTGTGGCGACGCATCCAGACAAGTTTCACCCTGCAGATTTTTTTTATCAGTTCCGCTAGGAAATTATCTGTTTGACCGAAACAGGTAGTGTCCATAATTTCAAATTTTCTCTTTACAATTTAAAACAACGAATGCTTCAGCTTAAAAGACAGTAGCGTATTTTCCCAGCGAGTAGACCCTCCGGGTATATGGTATAACCAGTTTGTATAATATATAATCAGATAATAAGAAGATACATGAGAAATATAAAAAACTTGATTAAAATATATTATTAAGATCAAGTTAGGAACATCGAAGTATCAAGAACAATTGAAAAAAGAGATAAACTATATATGATTATAATACAAAGCGAAAAAACATACGTAGGAATAAGGATAAATAGAAGGGCGCACCATGGATATATATCAAAGTATTAATTAAATTTGTATCAAAAATGGAGCCAACCTATGCCAGATCAGCATAATGATCACAAAATGCCCAGGGATAAAAACGTATTCATCTAGTACCAAAATAAAAAGTGTCTCTGGGTGATAAGTTTCAACAGTATAAGAAATTAAATAACATTCAGTTATGATTTATCTTCATTTGTATAACACCATTATAGAAATTATTGCAAAAGGGGCTACGTATGAGGACATATTTTTCAAACGGATCCACTAATTTGTAGAATTCAAACTCAATTTAATTGATCTTGGAACATGCTTCTTGGAATCTTTTCTCATATGATATTTTAGCTACTGAACAAAGCTGTATTAAAATTATTTGAATATTACTTAGATATTAGACCCCCTTCTAGCTAAAACCTACGGCTAGTTGAAGTATTTATTGCCATATGCCCATTTGATGCAATATATGCATACATCATCTTTTCCAGAGTGTACATATTTGCCATCTTAAGTAACAAATTAGGATGAATGATGTACGGCAACATGAATTTAATCTGATTTATAAATTCCTTATTAATTCTTTAAGAATACGACATAGACTTTTCGATCAGAAAAATAAAAAACATCATAATTAATATTTTAATATTACATCTAGTTTGACGGAAGGCTTAATAAGTCAAGAAAATAAAGAACGATATGATAAAAGATTATCAACTAGACGACATAGATTCTATCTAGCTGAAGACAAAAAATCTACTTGTATAGCAGAAATACAAAACGAAAAAAAGGGCATATCTGGTTTTGTTATTAGGTTGTGAAAGTGATATGAGGAAAGGTAGATAATGCAAATTTTAAAGAATACTAAGTTTTAATAAAGATTAGATTATTTCATAAATTCTTATTCTATACTATTCTATCTTTGTTTTCTTGGACTTCATTTATTTTGGTCATTTTAAATTTCTACTGGTTAAGCCTCCACATTTTACAATCCTTGACTTCCAATAAAGACAGGAGACATCTTAAATGACTACTATTCAGAATGGCAAAATAGAAATCTAGTTTACATAAGAAGAAAGATTATTCCGTAGTTAGTGATTATAGGAAATGAATCTGTTACCTATTTAAAAAAATCCAATTAAATTCATATCTATTTAGTATTACAGATCTTAAGCATTATATGGTTTCTGCAGTCAAATCAATTTAAAAGAATCGTTCAGCCAGTTCAGCAACAAGGTTTATTTAAAGCTGATTAGAACAGACCCTATAACAAACAAAAATATACTCGAAATAAATATTACAATGATAAAGTAAAAGTTTTAATTGTTAACGTTAATAAATCAGAAAAGTCCTGTAAAGAAAAGGACTCCTATGGGCCTTCAACCTAAATTCATTTTAATATGCAAGGTAATCCATGAGAAAACCAAAAAGGTTATCAATACAAGAAATTTAAATTAAAGGAAGAAGTTTTTGGTTCTTTATTCAAATTATCCAAAAAAGTGCTTTTAGAATAAAAGAAAAGTAGAAATCTTCTTGTGTTTAAACATTATGAATGTAACTGAAGATAATTTTGATTCGGGTTGGGTTAATTCAGTATCCCAGAGTAATATGGTCTATGTATTTTATATAAGGCGAGCAATAATTCACTGCTGGCAATTGAAATATCTTTGATTGTTTTTGAATTGGTACTCTCGATAATGACCATCGCATAACCCAGACATAAATACCAGGAAAAACCAGGACGTAGATACTTGAAATGATAACGACAATCAAAAATATCATTTCAAGTTTTACGATGATAATGCCTTTCCCTTCTAGTAAGGGTTATACGTTGTCTCATTCTCCTTACAGTCCACATCTGGCACTGCCAGGTATCCTTCTTATTTCTCTGTTGAGAGAGAGCTTAAAGAAAACTAATAAGACTATTTAGAAAACGGCTAAGAAATCGTGGCAGCATCTGAAGAAGATTCCGGACGGAACTTCCAAAAGGCATAGACGTAATGGGGATCGCATTATGATGAACCACATTAGGGCTATTTCGCAACTACTAAGGATTTGTTCGATTAGTTCAATAAATAAAAATTCAGCCCCACTACTTTTTCATACTTCTATCCTATATTTTATATGCTGTTCTAATTTTACAGTTAGAGTGTTAATGATTTGTATTACTCACCTTGCTTAAAATATACACATTTTAATAAACGGATATGCTGACCGCATTATTCAAAGGTGTTATTAAGATTAAGGTGACCGTACCGAACATCTTAATAAGTGGGTAACTTAAGATTAATATTTTCAAAAAAAAAAAATCGGGTCCTATTATAAACAATGACGATAATTTTCTACCTGCAAAACATAATGACGTGGTTTTCTAGCAAGAAAAATTATTGAATGAAAAAAATAAAAACGTGCTTATAACGCAACCATTGTATCTTATAAACTATTAGTAATCATCGTCAAGGTTTATTTTTTGTAAATATTTTTAACATTCATTCATATATCTTTTTACTCGCTGTGCCGAGTAACAATAATAATAAACTTCCTTGTTGGATAAATGGAGCAATTTATTTTATGGCTCGTAATTATGTGGTTCTGTGTTTTTTTAAGGCATTTAACTTTTGTTATTGTTGTAAAAGTTCTATAGCTGAGTTATATAATTTTTAGGTTATACATAATCAACAGTCGACTCTATGGCAGGCCCAAGATGGACCCAACAAAACCCCACCGCAGCATCACAAAACAACTATTAGAAGATATTTTTAATGACGAAGATGAAAGATAAACACCATGACGATTGAAGAAAGATTTTTATTTAACTCTTTAGTTATAAACAAAATAATATTGTCGTTTTGTTATCACCTTTCTTGTTCTTGAAACCAAATTTACATGGTGACTTTATTAATATTTACGTAAAGAGTTTTTGTTAATATTAGCATGTAAAAGGCCAAACAGGGTAAACATCCCGAACAGATACAACTACACTTTTGTTTGTTTTGTTAGCAATAAACCAGTTTCGATATGTATATTTATGTTGAAATGCGATTTCCATGTTATGACTCTTAGTTTCAGACTTTGTTTATGCTCATAATAAAAATGCAAAATAAATAAAAGTATTAAATCCCCGCTTGCAAGTTTATTTAGTTACAAAGTCCAATAAAAAGTCTTTAATCTTGTCGATGCGATTGTTTTAAAATTCAAGATATATTATTAAATCACAAACACGCTTAGTTTATTTATCAGACTAAGAATACATGTATACCATAAAATTATTTAGTTATAAAACTAATTATTAGTACTGTCTTTGTAGTGTAGCATATAGTTTTAATACTGTGACTTTAGTTTTAAGCAACAGAGCCATAGCTGATATCAGTATAAAAGCATATTAATGTTTCAATAGATCAACTGTTATTATGTTAAAATGATTTTTATTAACCGCAATATTTTTTCTAAGGTTAAAAGTATTGGATTGAATCTGTAAGCAAATTCAAAAATTAGTAATGTTTAGGTTTAGTTGGATATGGGGTCAAAACCAAACCCAGCCTTTCAAATTCTTCCTTTATGCCAACGTTTAAGCCTACATTAGGCTTTCTTCAGGGTGACAGAAATAAGTAACGCTTTTTTATTGCAAAGCATTAAATGGAACATTGACACAACGTTTAAGATGTCGATTAAGCGTCTATTTTTGGAGAACCTATACCAACTCACTAATTTTTGAGTTATTAGATGACATCTTCAAAGTTGTGCCAATGTTCCATTTAACTCTTTACACCGAAAGATCTTAACTTATAATAAGGCTTAATATAGGCTGAATAATTAGAATATTTATTTATATACAAAGCAATAACTTAAGCTTAAATACTTAAAAATAATATAATAAAAACTATAACTTATAAATTACTCAACCAATAGCAATGTTAGGAATATGCATTTTGTGAAATACTCCATTCAAAATTAAAAAGAAACGTTATAAAGAAAATGCATTACATTTAAACTAAATTAAATTCCAAATACGGCCTGAGCTCATGGCCCCGGCCAGCCTCTCCCTGAAATCCCTCTCAACATCAAAAAAATGTAAATTATGAAACTCACTGGCCAGCTTAACACAATGACAAATATAACTATTGGAACCATAGTTGGTTCTATGAAAAGGGACATCAAATACAAGGTTGCTCCGAGTTGTTCGAGCAGGCACATGAAAGGACACCTTCCGAAGTAGTCCGGGACAATCGACCTTAGAGTGGATCAGTTTGTAAAACAAAATCATGTAATGAGAAATTCTTCTTCAAAAAAGTGGCAAAAGATTAAGAGTTTGATAAAGGACATGGTAATAAAACTCTTGGTTGTTCATGTAGTGCAAAAAATTTTCTCTGAACCATTTCAATTATATGCACATGATTAGCGTAATATGGATTCCAGACCGACGAGGCATACTCAAGTTGGGATCTTACTAGGCTACAATAAAGTATTTTAAGAGCTGACACACTAGAAAACTCTCCAGAGTGGCGCTTTATGAAACCCAAAAGTCTTAGAGCCTTATTTGAAATGTGTTCAATGAATGATAGTTCGGGGTCAACAGTAACACCCAAGTCCTTAATATTTTCGGCGGTTGACAACTTATTTAGCTAAATAAAATATTCAAAATCTATCTGACGTCTTAGTTTAGAAAATCTCATAAAAAAACACTTCGAGACTTTAAGCTCCATTCCATTTTTCTGACACCACCACACCAAACTATTTAAATTCTGCTGCAGCAAGAAACAATCTTGAATGTTTTGAACTGCATAACTGAAAGCATAACTTAAAATCATCAGCGAAGAGAAGGCATTTTAAGTGAATGAAACAACCATACGTTGAAGAGCAGTGACTCTATATGAGAGCCCTACGGAACCCCGGAAGGAACAGGAATATCACGTGAGAGAAAATTATTCAGTTTGATAACCTGTGAACGTCCCGTCAAGTAACTTCTTAACCAATCAAACATAGCTCCAGAGATACCCGCGCGAGTTACGTTTGGGCTGAGGGCATCAAAGTTTTAAAACAAAACAAACTTTATTTGAAATACCTCGTATAATGTAACAAATTTATATTTTTGGAAGTTAGTTAATAGTTAATAGAGAAGTAGTGGTATATTGTGCTGGCATAAGCTATAGTAGGGATGTAACTCGCGTTCTAATTTATTTAACAGTATGTGATGAGGAACCCTGTCACAGGCCTTGGAGAAATCGGCGTAAATAGAATGCACTCCCCACCTCCCTCCAAAGCTTCTGATAAATAGTGATTTGTATAAAAGGAGGCTTAGCTCAGTATTTTTCTTGGCTATAATAAAGTAAACCTAATGCTCTGGCATCAGAAGAGAAGACAGTTGAGAAGTAAGAAATCTAGTGAACAGTCTCTCAAGGACCTTCGGTACAACGCGGAGGATAGAAACCAGTTTATAGTTCTTAAAGTTGGTTTGCTCTCCAGATTTGTGGATAGGAACTACATAACTGGTCTTCCAAAATTCCGGAAATTTTCCGAGCAATAGTGATCGATTGAAAATATGTTACAGGGGACGAGCCAGAACAAATGAGCAGCTTCGAAGAAATAAAAGATGAAGGCAGTAAAGCCCTGGACCCTTGTTGATGTTTAACTAAGGCAGTTCAGAATAGACGTCTGCTATTGGGATTTCGTAGTTTAAGATGTGTGTGTTATTTAGTGACGGATGACTGTCATTAAGATTGACATCACTATCGTGAGTAAAAACTGATCCAAAATAAGTAGCAAAGATATCTGCTGATTCTGGCCCGATACTTGCAGAAACATTCTCCAATGAATTGTCATTGGGCAATTTGAAAAGTCATTAGACAATTGTTCGTTGTCGATTTAGAATTGATATAGTTCTAAAAATATTAGGGGTCTCTATGTAAAGAGTTTTCAATATCTTCAATATAATTTGCGTGGCATTGCTTAGAAAGGGTTTTACATTGTGATCATAACTGGGAAAAAAATGTGATAATCTGCAGGTATTTTTTTCAGTGGTACATAAAGTTTTAAAGTTTTACTTCTTACTTCAATGTTATCAACTATTTTTCACTGGGTCCCCTCCACAAATAGCTGTAAATTATCCATGACAATTTTTTTCTTATTTTTTGAAGCGAAACACATTGCAGAATATTAGATAGGATTTAATTACAAATTATTGCTCGACAAGAAAGTTGAAACACATGACAAGTCTCCATTTATTGTACTACAACCCTACATACATCATCAGCTTTAAAAGAATAATAAATTTGCATATTATCCGCAAAGCCCTGGATACTGTCACATTTAACAAGCTCCAGAATTTATATAAAACCTGTTTGACTCAACTTAAATTTTCTAATATTACCAGCTGCTCTCTTTTAGAAAGATGAGACCTAAAAAAGTTTAATGAATTATTATCGAATCCATAATAGGTCAATTTTGCTGAAAGTAGGCTGACTGTGATCATGAGCGATGAGCTGTGATCGAACGTATCGGAAGCTTTAGAAAAGTCAAGCAATACGAGCGCTGTAGTATCACCCTATCCAAAGCATCAATGATTTCTTGAGTTACTTTTAACAAGGCAGATGCGGTGTTGTGCTGATTTCGGAAGCCAGACTGGTCCTGCGGAATTATGTTATTTGTGATAAGGAAATCATAAATCTGTAGTTGAATAAACTTTTCTAAAATTTTTGAAATTACTGGAATAATGGATATAGGTCGAAGGTCGATTTTAGCTAAAAGCATTATAAAAGAAGCCTTCCAAACATCAGGATCAACACAAAACAACCTCTTTCCAAATAGGAGTTTATAACATAAGTTAGTGAGGAGCAAGATGTTGAATACAATGTTGGAGCTTATTCGCTGAGATGCAGGCACTACCACAGGTATTAGATTTAAGGTCTAAAACTATTTTTGAAATTTCTGTTACAGTGGCTAAACGACTATAAACTGATGAAAAATATTCATTAATTTGGTCAGAATTTTGAAGGTTTATAGGTATAGAACGGTAAGAAGAATTTCTGAAGCTGAGGTTTTATATTACTTTCGATAGTTTTTTACTATTACTTCTATTTTGATGAAATGATTGACAGAAATTTGTCAAATATAAAATGAAACGTCCCCCTGTGTATCTAAATTGACGTTTTTTAAAGAAGTTATTAAGGATTCGTTTTGAAAAGAAAGCACTGTATATTTTTAAGCTATTGTACTTACTGATTTTCCGGCGATACAAGTACAATTTGGGAGGTCAGTAGCCACAACAGGTGAAGACAAATACCAAGGCCGCCTCTACAACGTCAGTAAACAATTTACAAGAAAAGGGACAATTTACCCATAAGTATCCTTTTTAAACAAAACCAGGGATTGGAGGTAAGCCTTTATTCATCACTTTGCATGTCATTATTGGTCAATCACGGGAAAAGAAGTGCTCCTGTAATATCGGATTGCAGTTCAAGCTGAGTGGCTTCGCCCGCATTAATGTATTGAACAATAGTCAGTAATTAGTATTAAAAGAGACGTTAATACTTATTAATCGCATTTCAATTCATATATTACATAATCAAGTATCGTCATAGTCGTCGTTGTTCATACCCACTACTGCATTCCAGAATTTACATGTATTCATAATGATGTGTTATTTTAGAATTTAGTGTACATAGTTTCAATCAGCTACATTCATATTTACATTATATTTTATTTTATCGCATATAGGCTAAATTTTAGCATATACAATTAGAATTTGTAAAGAAGTTCTAATAGTGCAATTCTGTCAAATTAGCAAATTTGTGTCAAAGAGTACAAAATACATACCTTTGTAATTCATTTGGATCATCAGAGGCTGCTCATTTTTCATACCTCTTATATTTCTTTGGGAAATTGAACACATTTTTAAACTAAAACAAACCTTGTCGAGTTTTTCATAATGGCACCAAGAAAAGGAGCAAAGGGTAAAAATGAGTTAGATGAAGATGAAACACTACCCCGAATTTAAAATCTAGTAAGAAAGAAGGGTATGATTAGTTCAAAATTATCACGTTTATTAAACTATTTTAATTCTTCAAAGGAAAATGCTAATCCATCAACAATTCTTGAAATTGAATTGAGGTTGAAATAAATCGAAATAAAATTGCTCACAGAGTTTTCAGAGATTCATTTTGAACTCGAAAGTTTAGATCCTGATAATTTCACTGAACAGGACCTAAATGATTTTGAAACTTTATATTTTAAAATAATTGCTGATATTAAACAATTTCTTTCAATTAAAACAACTTCAAGTGATCAGCAAGTTATACACAATGAATCCATTCATTCTTTACCACCCTATATTACATCCTTACAACGTCTCTGTTAAAAGGCAAAACACAAAATTGCCTGTCATTGAATTGCCTAAGTCTTCTGGCCAATATAATAAGTGGCTAGAATTCAGGGATTTGTACACTTTTCTAGTTCACAAAAATAATTGCCTTGAGCCAATCGAGAAATTTCAATATTTAAAGGCTACACTAGAGGGTGCGGCAGCACAATCAATTCAGGCTATTAACATCACAAATGAAAACTATGATTTGAAAACAAAAGATTAATAGTGCATAATCACATTAAATCCTTATTCAATATTTATGATAGAAGACCGGATTCTGCTAATTCATTTCGCAATGTACTAGACATTATTTCGAAAAATATACGCTCTCTTAACAATTTAGGTGTTATAACGAACTCTTGGGATCCATTAATCATATATTTAGTAACCAGTAAGCTAGATGTTGAGTCAATCCGGGAATGGGAACAATCAGGCTTCGCTGAAGAACTGCCCTCTTTGGCAGAATTATATGATTTCCTGTCATCTCGTGCAGATTTCTTAGATAAGGTAGCAATGCATAAGGGTAAACCACGCAAAACCTTCATTGTCAATCAACCGTCAACTTATCAGAGTTCTAACTTATGTTGTTTTTATTGTAAACAACAGCATGCAATCTAACATTGTCCTAAATTTACTGCTCTTTCAGTAGATCAGAGATAGTCTACAATTAAATCACAAAAATTATGTGTTAATTGTTTGCGCAGTGGCCACAAACTAGATAAATGTCGGTTTAGTCATTGTAGACATTGTAAACAACGGCATAATTCATTACTTCATAAACAGCAACCTTTAATTCCAGTTGAAGATGGCCACCTTGTTTCAAGTAAAGAAACTACTCAAGGTCAAGTTGCCTTATATAATTCAACTAAGAGTCAAATCTTACTAGCCACAGCAGTGGTGCAAGTTTTCGATATTCATGGTAAAAGGCATTCATGCAGAGCCCTCCTAGACAATGCTTCAATGTCTAATTTTGTATCCCAAAATTTTGTGAATAAATTAGGCATCACACAATACAAAATTAATTCCTCAATCCTAGGAATTGGGCATTCAGTGTCTAATATTAACAAATCATGTCGAGTCAAATTCAAGTCTTGTTATAACAACTTCAATGTTTCATTAGATTGTTTAGTCATTCCAGAAATCACAGGTGATTTAGCTAACACATATTTCAATCCAGAATGTCTAGATATTCCAACTAACTATCATTTAGCTGATCCAGCATTCTTTGAGCCCAATCACGTTGACTTACTTATTAGAGCTCAAGTATTTTGGGATATTATTTCTGCGGAACGCATTACTTTAGGCCCCAATAAGCCTATTCTGCAGAATAGCAAATTGGGTTGGTTGGTGTCAGGTCCCATAGGCATTCCTAACTCATCAAAGAATACCCTTTGTCATTTCTCAAAAACCTTAGATATTCAAAATCAGTTGCAAAAGTTTTGGGAAATTGAAGAGGTTTCAACCTCATTGCCAATCCTTTCAGAAGAAGAACTCTTAGCAGAGAAACATTTCATCGAAAATGTTGAGAGAGATTCAGATGGCAGATTCATTGTAGGGATTCCGCTAAAGAAGTCTTTAGAAGTCTTGGGTGATACAAAGGTTCAAGCAACACAACAATTTTTATCCTTAGAGAGAAAATTACATAAAAATCCGAAGTTGAAGCAAATGTATCAGGAATTTATGTCCGAGTATCAAAGTTTAAATCATATATCACCATTTATACCTTCTAATAATCAAATTTGTTATTTTTCTCCCCATCACGGTGTGCTACGTGAGAAAAGTCAAACTATCAAGCTCAGAGTCGTCTTCAATAGTTCGTTTCCAAGCACTACTGGTTTATCATACAATTCAATTCAAATGGTTGGGCCAGTAGTTCAGGACGATTTAGTTTCTATAATCTTAAGATCTCGACAGCATCAAATCGTTTTTTCAGCAGATGTTTGCAAGATGTATAGGCAAATACAGGTAAAGCAAGAGTTTCGCCCTTTACAATTAATTTTATGGCGAAGCGATCCAAAGGATGATCTAAAGGTTTTCGCTTTAAACACTGTCACATATGGTACGGCTAGCGCCCCTTTCTTAGCAGCACACGGTGTCTTAAGCAGTTAGCATTAGATCACATCTCATAACACCCTCAGGCATCAAAAATCATAAGTAAGAATTTCTACGTTGATGATTTGCTCGCAGGAGCAGACTCAGTGGAGGATGCAACTCGGTTATGCCTCGAAATTTCCTCAATTTTAAAGTCAGCATGTTTTGACTTACGAAAATGGAAGTCCAACAGCAAAGATCTTTTATCAAACATTGCACATGGAAGTTGAACTCCTGATCATTTTTTCGGGTCTTCAGAAAAAAACAAAACCTTGGGCATGTTTTGGCCTTGTGAAACAGATAACCTTTCATTTCATATCGATATCCCCTCAAAAGTTGGGCAATTCTCAAAACGACTTATTTTGTACGAAGTGGCAAAGATTTTTGATCCCCTTAGTCTCTTAAGTCCAGTTGTCATTAAAGCGAAAATACTTCTACAGATTTTATGGACACTAAAACTTTCATGGGACGAACCAGTTC
Source organism: Anthonomus grandis grandis (assembly GCF_022605725.1). Lineage (NCBI taxonomy): Eukaryota > Metazoa > Arthropoda > Insecta > Coleoptera > Curculionidae > Anthonomus > Anthonomus grandis. The sequence goes on along the minus strand of NC_065548.1, from coordinate 25,738,682 downwards.
CAGTTGACATAGCCAAGAAGCGGTTACATTTCAGATCGCAACTGTTTAATTTAAATAAATTACAAATTTCAAGAGGTATTTCAGTAAAAAATCCAGTCACTGTTCAACTCCATGGATTTTCGGATGCATCAAATAGTGCATATGGAGCATGTATCTATGTTCGAACTGTGGACGAATATAATAAAGTTCATGTCGAACTTCTTACATCCAAAACTAGGGTAGCGCCACTCAAATCTTTAAGCATTCCAAGATTGGAATTATGTGGCACTTTACTTTTGGCACAACTGTATATCAAGGTCAAATCTTCTTTAACTTTACAATTCAGTGAAGTCTATTTTTGGTGTGACTCGACTGTAGCCCTTGCGTGGTTAAGATGTTCACCCAACACTCTACAGGTTTTTGTGGGAAATTGCGTTTCCACTATACAACAAATTACTCCAATTGACTCATGGAGATATGTCTCTACGGATCAGAACCCTGCAGACATTCTATCAAGAGGAATGCTACCCAACGATATTATTAATTCAGAGATTGTGGTTTCATGGTCCATTGTGGCTTCGTGAGCCATCTATCAATTGGCCCTTAGATATTCACATGCACAAACCAATAGCTGTTACAGAATTGCCACATTCCACCAACATTTGTGGAAATCGAAAATCAAAATTTATTTCCTTTCCACAAATTTTCAACTTTTACTCGTATTACTCGAATTATGGCATTCTGCCTTAGGTTCATTTTTAATTGCCGAATTAAAAAAATCGATAGGCATTTTAGCCATTTGACAATATCTGAACTTCGCAATGCCAAAGGCATGTTAGTCAAGCTATCACAGCGTGAGTCATTTTTTGATGACTATCAACAACTGTTAAAATTTGGGGTAGTGTCAAATAAAAGTAGGCTACTCAGTCTCACTTCTTTTATTAAAGAAGGAATTATCCGAGTTGGTGGAAGACTAAAGAACTGATCGTACTAATTTCATAAGAAACATCCAGCAGGGTTATGTCCCAAGCATCACCTAACCAAGTTGATTCTTCAGCATGAACACAAAGTGCTTATACATTTCGGCTCTCAATTATTGCTTGCACACATCAGAGATAATTACTGGCCTATATCTGGTAAGAATTTAGCAAAGCGAATTATCAAAGAGTGCCTCATTTGTTTTCGTTTCAATCCTACTTCACCTAACCCTATCATGGGTAATCTTCCAAGTTCCCGAGTCAGTCCTCGAATTCTGTTCTCTGATGTTGGCATTGACTATGCTGGACCTTTTCAAATAAAGGATCGAAAGGGACGTGGTTGCAAGATCAGCAAATGTTATTTAGCACTCTTCATTTGTTTAACAATAAAAGCGATCCATTTGGAGCTGGTTACTGAGTTAAGCACGTGGGCCTTTCTTGAAGCTTTTCAGAAATTTATTGCAAGACGTGGTAAACCATTGAATGTTTATTCTGACAATGGTACTAATTTTGTAGGTGCATGCAATTATTTGAAGGAACTAGGTACCTTCCTAAAAAGCAATTCACCAACACTTAAGGAAAATCATCTTTTGAAGTTTCATGGCATTTTATTGCAGCATATTCTCCTCATCATGGTGGTTTGTGGGAAGCTGGTGTTAAAGCGGCAAAACATCACATAAAAAGGATTTTATTTAACACAATATTGACTTTCGAAGGTCTTTACACAGTAATTACCCAGATAGAAGCTATTCTAAATTCACGACCTTTAACGCCACGCTCGACAGATCCAAATGATTTGCAAGTGCTCACCCGAGCACATTTTTTAATTGGGCGATCACTTCAATCTGTTATTCACCCTGATTTACAGAATACTGCTATCAATAGATTATCGAAATTTGAGCAATTAGAACTTTTAAGACAATAAATTCTGGTCGCGCTGGACCAAAGAGTATATTTGTAATTTGCAAACTAGACTTAAATGGAAGAAGAACCAACCGAACATTCAATTAGGGACTATGGTTCTTATCAAAGACAATCACTTGCCACCGTTTAAGAGGAAATTAGGTCGCGTTAATACCTTCTATCCAGGGAATGATGGTGTTGTGCGCATTGTATCCGTGAAAACTATATCGGGTAACATTAGATGCACTGTTACCAAACTGTGTCCGCTTCCAATTAGTGAAAATTGACATTTAGCAAAGTTGACATTGTTTAGAATAGTTCTAATTTAGTAAGTCTGTTATTAATAATTATTAAGTTCATTTTCATTTTTACTTCATTTATTTCAACTAACCTGCGTATTTTCATTTTTTACTTAGGTTAAGTCATGTTTTTTATGTTTAGTGATTTGTATTCCTCTAGTTTTCATTGAAAGTATTTTCATTCTTTCAAGGTGAGGGGCATGTTAAGGTTTACGTTAATTAAAACACCTAAATCGTTTTTGACAGACAGAAGAAAAGTCACGTTGTTGTCAACGACTAACTAACGCCGTAAAATAAGCCCTCCACTTTCTTTACACATTAAGTGCATTTCTTAAATAAAGAAGTGGTTCACGATGGACTTGTTTGTTTAATTTAACTATAAAAAAAAATACAGTCCACAATTAACCCTTGCTGTTCCCAGCAGCAGAGACACTACACAATTTGGTGATCCAGCAGCGGAGCAGCAACAAAACAATCACAAACTCTTAAGTAAGGCAAAATGTACAAATGCACAGTACGTATCTACGAATAACGTCATTACTCCATGTCGGCAATACGAAAAAGATGATAATACAAATAAAAATAATAATAATAATAATTTATTATATTTAATTTATTTTACTATATATAATAATATTATTATTATAATATTATATTTGCACAACAAACCAGTGCCAAATCTGTGTGGGACAGTGCTAACATAAAGCAAGAACAGCACAGGTCTAAGAATGGACGCTTAAGACCATTTTTATGCATACAGATTCTGACGAAAAGTATTCTGATCGATTTGTCAAACAGATCTGCTGTCTTATACTTACGTACGATTCCAAGAGAGAGAAACACAATCTTATAGCCCCTCATATTAATATTAATGTTAATATTTAATGTTATTATTAATGCTCCTCTCTCTTGGAATAATATTAAAACTGTTAATAATAATATTAATACTAAAGAAAGAAAGTCTGCTCTTATATATAGGATTTTTTTTTCTACCTTAAGCATACTGGTATAATCAAAATATGGAAAGATTTTTTAAGTCTTAAATTACAACAATATATTACAATTAAAATCCAATGAAAATATTATATAACATAGCATCAATAATGTAATTAAAATATTTTAACACTAAGAACTTCGAGTAACATGTTTATTAAAATTGCTGACACAGACTGATTCTCTAAACACGAAACTTCTATATATATATATATATATATATACAGTTCTTGTATGTATCTATATGTATAGGGTGGTCCATTTAACTTGAGACCTACCTCACAATATCTCAAAAACTAAACATGTATCCAGAAAATGTTTCATGTGAAGTTTGAATGGATTCCAGAGGACCATAAGATGACGTCATTGGCTTGACCTTGAGTGGACGTCTTCAAAGTCAAATGAAGGTCAACTTCATTTTTTTGCATTGAAACCTATATTTTTTTAATAGTATCTGACTAAGCGTTACAAAATAAGTAACTTTTATCTGACACTTTTTTACATGCGACCTCTCGTTTTCAAGATATTATTTCTTGATTCTTTTACGATTTTTTTCCTTGACAATGATATTAGAAAGAGGAATAACTTTGGTTCAGCAATTCTTCAATATTGTTGTGACAAGGCATTGTTGATCAATGATCAATGCAAGTTGTTAAGATGCGAAAATTTTCTATAGTGAACAGATCTCACGAATTTATCCCAGGTATTTCAGTATATGTAAATTGTAAACAAATACTGATGAATAAAGTAAATGAGAGATTATTTTGGTTCACAGTATTCGTTCAGTTATCAAGTATTTGACTATTTTGTTGAGTGATTATGGAATGCCTAACAATAAATGAAAAAGTTGAAATGGTCCTTATCTATGGTGAATCTGAATGGAATATTAATAGAGCCATTGGACTGTATACCATGCGACATCCTCAACGGCGACTTCCATGGCGAGCATCATTTTATGGTGTAGTGAACCACTTTATAGAAGATCGAAGTGTGAGAACGATAAATTGATCACGAAAGAGAAGCATTATTGGTCAAAATAATGAAATTGCCGTCTTAGCTGCAGTTGCCCATAATCCTGGAGTCAGCTCACGATCATCTTCTTCTGCTTCTGAAATCTTCAAAACAAGTGTCCTGAGAATTTTGAAACGCCACAAGTTTCATTCGTATCACTTGTCGTTACATAAGAGCTTCACGGGAATGATTTCCAAGATCGAGTGTTGTTTTGTGAATGGGCCCAAAATCAGTTGCATGAAAATAACAATTTCTTTCTGCGTCTTATTCACCGATGCAGCTTAATTTATAAACTATGGTGTAATTAATCGTCATAACATGCATTATTGGGCAGTTGAAAATCACAGGTGTCACAGGTGGTTTCGAGCGATAGAACATCAGCGGCCATGGTCTGTGAATATCTGGTGTGGCATCATCAATGATAAAGTCATAGGACCTTATTTTATTGATGGTGTCCTTACAGGCCACAAATACCGTAATTTTTTACTGGAGATTCTACCAGTATTTTTGAAAGATGTGTGTTTTGAAGTGAGACTAAATATGTGGTACCAGCATGATGTCATGCACATTATTCACGCGTTGCACGCCAAGTGTTGGATCGTGACTTTAATGGACGTTGGATAGGTCGTGGTGGAGCAGTCCACTGGCCGCCACGGTCACCTGATTTGACGCCCTTAAATTTTTTCTATGGGGTTATTTGAAGGAGATCGTATATCGCTATCTACCAACGACTCCCGAAAATATGAAGCCGCGAATCACAGAGGTTTGCGGGCAGATAACTCCACAGATGCTGCACTCTGTTCATAGATCGTTTAGAAATGTATAGAAGTGGAAGGTCAACACTTTGACATTTATTGATATAATTTTCTGACTTTTTTGTTTCAATTTCTTTTATTTGAACTTTGTACGTTTTATTTTCAAGTTTTCGATTCTGTTGATAATAAAATTCTATCATAAGATACTTTTACTCCTTTTGATAGATCATCAGATACTACCTACAAGGGCAAATGTCATTGTCAAGGAAAAAAAATCGTAAAATAATCAAGAATTAATATCTTGAAAAGGAGAGATCGCACGTAAAAAAATGTCAGATGAAAGTTACTTATTTTTTAACGCTAAATCAGATACTATTATAAAAAATAGAGGTTTCTATGAAAAAAAGTGATGTTAACCTTCATTTGACCTTGATTCCCTGGAAAACATTCAAACTTCACATGAAACATTTTCTGCATACGTGTTCAGTTTTCAAGATATTGCGATGTCTTAAGTTAAATGGACCACCCTGTATATATAGAATAGACGCTTGAGGCCATTGTCATGCATACCGACTCTGACGAAAAGTATTCTGAGCGATTTGTCAAGCAGATCTGCTGTCTTATACTTACGTACGATTACAAGAGAGAGGAGCACAATCTCATAGCCCCTCAGCTTCTCCAAGAGCATCCTATGGCATTTTGAGTCAAAAGCTATCCACAGATCAAAGAAATGGCCTGCTACTTTGTTGTTATTTTATATATTGTTAATAATATAATCAATAATATAACAAGTTTTGTGTAAAAGACCCTCTCGAAGAACTTTGATCTAAATTAAAATAAATATATCATTCTAGTTTGCTATGTCAAATCTGTCACCTTCTAAACATGATTTCTTTACAGCCCTAGTTTATAATGCGTAACTGGATGTAAAAATTATTGGAAAGATAAGATTTAGTAGGTACGTTGAAATTTAAGTTCGCTTCTATTACATTAAGCATATAAAGCATTAGGAAAAAGAAAAGAATTCTCTTTAATCATATTGTTATGTTTAAGTTTGATTATCTGTTTGATCAGATTTGCTCTTATAAATGTTAAAAGCTGTTTTTGCTTTGTCAGTTGAGCTAAGAATGTTATTTTATTCATAGATGGCTTAATGTGAGAAACGTAGGTTCTATATCTCATTTTTATAATGCAAATAATCTACTATTGTCTTATATTCTCTTTGTTGTTTTATACCATACATACAAATCTTTAATGAACTCATCAGATGCTTTTATTTCAAAACTCACCCATGACGTTTTCGTATTATTTATTTGGGTACGTGGAAAGCATTTATCAAAATAAAAATTATACTCGTAATGCCCTATATCATTTACCTTAATAGTTATAGTTGCCGGCAGACATAACTCATGTTTTTGAAGGTGGTAGACAATGGTACAGTGAAAACATCTTGTCGGACTTGCATTGTCTTATTTATTTACACTACTTTGTGTTACATTAAATAAATAAGACAATGCAAGTCCGACAAGATGTTTTTTTTTTGACATAACTCATGTTAGCTACTTCATCAAAGAACCTGCTTGAACCAGTCAAACAATGCGAATAGCAGGTGTCACAATAGTTGTAACAGGTAAAATGCAGGAGTTTTGTCAGATAACCAAAATAAATCATCTGGCGGTGACTATAACTTCTGTTCTGTAGTTTGAGGCTCTTTTTTTAAATCTCAAAAATAAAACTTAATTTAAAACGTAATTATTAGATAAGGGATAGGGATTTGATTGCAGCCTGAAAAGCAATCAGAATTGCACAGGTGATTCGCGCCTTTGCGTATCAACCGGGCGCAATCCTTCCGGAAAATTCATTCGAATAACAAAGTGACAATAATAAACCTAATATTTAATGCAAAACCCGGAACTCTGGCAGTAACTACGCCACTCCGGGGAAATTAGGCGTATAAGGATCATCCCAAAACGAATTAATGGAAAACGCACCTCGCATAGGAAAATTATTGTGGGCGCGATCATTCGGAAAATCACATCGTTGTGGCGAGACGAGATGCACTTTCCGTGTATATTTCAACAACTTTCTCAATTTTCTCGATTGCAATATTCTCTTTTTGGGTGAGAGCGGGTTTATTTTACGGCTATGGCATGCACAAAGGGAGCAAATTGATGAAATTGAGTTCAGGGGCGCCGACCGTGATGCGTGCGTATTAATTACAATTTTCACATTTTTATCCTTAATATTTGTTGATAAATATAACATAGTGTATATTATATTTCCTATATAATATAACATAATATAGTAAATAAGTGGCTTAATTTTAGGCGTTTTAGGAGTTAAGAAATGAAGTAATAATCTAATTGGCGTCGGTCCAGTCTCCATTGATGTAGGATGTCTATTATGGATGGAAATTATATTTCTTCATTTAGGTATCCGCTAAACAACCTTTTTTTCTTCCCCTTTATAGTTTCATTTATTGTTGTTTTTATGTCTTCATTGTTTTCTCTGCGGTTCTCGATGTTGGTATTTTCCAATTCGGTAATCGACAACCAAAAATAATCAAATTTCTGTAAGAAAAAGTTGATGACACGATATGTCGTGTCTGTTTTGCTATAATTACATCTGATGCTGAACCTATGAATTTTTCAAAATTTTTGTTTGATTCTCTTCAACTTTACTTTTTTTCATAAGCCTTCCCAACTATGCCGGAAATGATATCTTCAATATTTATTTTACTAGGGTCTCAGATGTTTATCTACTTATCAATCAGCTGTGCATATGAGAAGAAAGTGTCAATTTAAAAAAATTCTCTTTGCACTAAACCACAAAATATTAAAACAGACTTACAACTTTTGCTGACCAGTGATGAAACGGTTGATTTTTTAAATACCAGCATTAAAGCATTAATTTGATTTCAAAGATAAATATTGGTATCAGAAGCATTGGTTAAATATATTCCAGCTACTTATGAGATACCAGTTTTTTAATGACATTCTATTATTTAATTTCCTTGCTATAATTATCTCCACCAGTAATCTGTATTTTCTGTTTTTTTAGCAGCATATTTGACAAATTAACCTCAAAATAGTATATTGGTCGCAGATACTATCCAATATATCTATTTAAGTTGGCAACAGATGGGAAACTTTTTAATTATTAGTTTTATAAAAGTTGTTCTTTATAAAAAGTTCTCCATGGTCCAAAACGTGAAATGCAATAATTAATCAAATTATTATCAAATTTTATTAGTCGTATACGAGGTTTGTCAAAAAATGTGAATTTTGCTCAAGTACCTTTATTTTTAAAAATACCGAAAACTGTTATAAAGAGAAGTTGGTAAGAACTAAAAATGTTGTTTAAATCTAAAATTAGATCCTGATATATAAATAATATTTTTTACACATTTTTCTCAAGTTATATAGGGATAGCAAACATATATTATATTTTTTATTTATAACAAACATGAGAGCCTTTACGTTAAGAAATTAATGAGCAAATTTTCATAAAACAAAATAATTAATAATAAGAACTAATCTTCTCATTTTTATTGAACATTTATACACTTATAACCTTTCAATTATTTAACATCTTTCTTGTAACAATTTAGAGATGCATTTAAATTAATAATATCATAATAACAATTAGGTAATTGTTGTAATAATTTTATCAAACATTATTCGCTCCTTTAATTTGCCTCAATTTAATAACCTTCTCTTTCCGTACACGTAATTGCTCTAGTCTGTCACAAAAGTTTTTCAATACCCTTCTATAATCATAGCATGAGTAAGACTTTGAACCTATTCTATAATGGTTCTTGTCATATACCTTTGAAGAGATACTGAGTGGCGTCAAATCTGGAGAGCCAGATGTCCAAAAAATTTCCGAAAACCTATAACTCTTCCATTAAAACAATTTTAAAGGTTTTATAAATTCCTTTATTATTACCTGATATTTAACCTACATGTGCACCATCCTGTTGGAACCATATTTGTTGACGCTGAAGCAGGGAAACGTTATCCTTAATTCATTATCCAAAAAAATAAATGAATAAAAACGGTTCGCATTCAAACACTCGTGAAAAAAAAGGTTTAGTTATTTTATGTCGCTAAATTCTACACCACATATTTGTTTTGAATGCATACTGCTCATAAGTTTAGATACTAAAATTTGGACTACCGATCCTCTGGCAATTTTGGGAAGAAATTATTCCATTTGATAAAAATGTTTCTTCATCCGAAAGAAGAATATGTCTCCATAAATGTAAGGTTATCTTCTAACATTCCTCGAATATTACAGCAGAATTTAAAGTGTGTATCACAATCACCTGGTTTTAATGTATGAATAAATTGAGACTTGTATGGGTTAAACCTGTTCTTTTTTTAAATTTTTGAAACCGTATCTTTGTTAATAGGATATGACTCGCAAGGATTTTTTAGGATGTTCGTCTACATCTCCAAATGTTGCTGGGATTTCTACTAAATTTTAAGTAGGTAATAAGAAAACCGATGACTTTATAATTCATTTAGTCGTAAATCGCCCTGTATGAAATCTTTCTAGATATCAATTCAAAATTTTTATGACAATTCTTGAAAATTTTACTGGTTTTATCTTCTTATAAATTTATACTGTAAAAGTTATCTAGTGGTGAGGATTGTCTATCCGTAATAGATTCTGCATGACTTTAAATAGTAACATTAAGAGATAAAGTTCCTTTATTGACTATTGTTCTTTTACACTTTTGGACCAATACATTTTTGTCATTTGGTCTTGATGTTTTTTGCTAATATAATTATTCATCTAGTTCTTGTTCTTAGTGTTTTCTTAGGATTATCTTCATGCTTTATTACACTTAGTCTCATATGAACACTATGTCTCGTTTTGGATAAAATTGTAGGGTATCTCTGTCATTTTTTAATATATAGCTTTGTGGTTTTTGCGACTCTGTATCACTTTTTTAAAAAAAATCTAAAGCCACAAATAGAAATATTCTACTAACTATTTTTGTTCCTAAAATGTTATTATTACTCTATGTATAATACTAATTATGTATATGTCGAAGCAGCTCTGGAATTATTTTTGAACAGGTAAAGAATCAGCTTATTTTATGTTGTTACAAAATTCAAACAATAAAAAAGATGCTGTTAGGTTTCTAGAAAGACGTCAGCCATCTAGGTCTACGGTATTCAGATCAAAATCTAATCTTTTAAATTATGGCTACTAATCAAAGGCTAGGCAACCTCATATTGAAATAAATAAAATTGGCAAAAATAATATTTTAGCGTGTGTGGATAAAGGATCTCCTAGAAGAAATCCTCTAGAACCTCAGAGGTAGAAGTTTCAAAAACAAAAGTGCAAAAAATAAAAAAAGCATAAATTAGAACTGCATTCAGTAATCAACTATAATAATCAAGAATTGCATCTTAACCATTCATTTAAATGATTGGAATTTTCTATTTAGTTTCTAATCAAAACTAATAAAGATCCAGTTTTTACAAAAAAGAGGATTTGATCTGACAAATCCCATACAAGCGATAAAAATACGGTGGTTTATTTTGGAATATCTATTCATTTTTGCGTCGCGTTGCCCTGGTTTTCCAGCCTCGGCTCGTGTTTTTTGCTGCCCTTCCTCCTCTCTGCCTATTGCACAAATGGTACCTATATTAATGTAATTGATATAGTCAATTATTACTCTATATTTTTTTTGTTGTTAGCTTTTATATGTTTTTAGGGTTTAATAACTTATTTTCTTAATAATTTTAAATGGAAAGTATTTTCGTTTTAGTTGTAATTAGGTTAGTATGTTTTAACGGTTTAAGCAGCACATGCGCGCTAGCTCGCGTATGTGTTATCGGTTGTTTTTATAATCGCAGTTTAGTCAGCATTACTCTTAGCATTGTGTAAATTCTTGTAATAAAAAAAATGTAATTTTTTATGTACAATGTTTAAGTGATAATAAAAGTCTTTTGAATCTGAATTTAAATAAGCAGCAGAGGTATCTTTAATAGGCAAAATACAAGACATTGGTATCAAGAAAACCAACAACATAAAATCTATGCAAATCGGCATAATAAAAAAGATGAACTTCGAGCCTCCACCGAAGAAGCATTCAGAAACTGACAAAGGTAACCCTTATAATATAATATATTTATAATATATTTTTTCTTGGATTTGTAATTAATTTTCTAGCTCGATTCTTGTAATAAAAGTAAAGACGCCAGTCGATCTCAGGCTGAACTCATTAAGCAAGTTTCGGACTAAAATTAGGATGTTATTTAGGGTAAATGGCTTATTTTCTTTCTGGTGTTTAAAATTTTGGAAAATTTTTAAAATTTTATAATAAAAATTAGTTATTTTACGTATTTGCGTTATTAAAATTTGCGCCTCTAATGAAGATTTTGGTTCTCTACTTTCAATATTGTTTTTAATTTCTTAATTTGGATGTAGAATGTATGTTATGGAGAGTACATATACTTGCATCTTATAATATATATTTTAATGATTGGAATATTTTCTATACTTTCACAATTATATCATATCTATTAAATTCAATTTTTGCATTCTTTTTTTTTTTGCTTCTTGTATTATTAACAAATGGGACTGCTGGGGTTTATTGCCATTATTTTTTACATATTATGGATTTCTCAGATTATTATTATTTAGGTACTATTAAGTTATATTTAGGTATAGTAATTTGTTTACGGTCAAAATTGTTTTCATTGGTATTTAGGAGGGTCGTTTGTTTTTGGTTTGTGTGTCATAGGTCTAGTCTGGTCGGGGGGAGGATTTGCTCCATGGGGGTGCAATATATATAATGTTTTTTTCTAAATAATAATAACCCACAGGTGCACGGGGGTGCTGACGTTAGTAACTTTTCAACAGCACATCTAAACACCCGGTCAAAATACAGGTTTCGACGAATTTCTCAACTATGTTCAATAATATAAATTTGATATTTTTCGGCTATAAGAAACGTGGCTAGCTGTTGAGTGTGATAGTAAAAACTTGTTAGCACTTGGGTACATTCTTGAGCGCCAGGATAGGTAAACTCGTCGAGGGTTTATAAGTGATATATAAGTGATTATGTATGCTATGTATGTACATTAGAGACTCGATAAAATAGGAGAGTTATATTTAAAGATATTTGACTAAATATTTAATATATTAGTTTAAAAATTAGGCTTCAAGGCAAAACTTTATTGCTTTTAAACCTTTATAGACCTCCCACTCTAAAATGTGACTTTTTCTTGGAAAATCTGGAAAATATTTTTCGTAATAACATTTTTGCGTATACGATTATATAATTTTAATGGGGGATATTAATATTATTATGTTGATTGACTCTAATAAAAAAAAAATTTCAAAATTTATTAACAGAGTTTAAAGCAATGGATCTTAGAACCAACAAGTAGACACAAATTCGGGAAGAGAGAGCCTTATTGATTTAATTATCTCTAATGTTGAGTGCCCTCCGCACTGCTCCTTTTTTGTGCCAATATCTGATCAGGTTAGTGGTTTCAATTTAGATTTTGGAATTTTTAATATGCAAATCAGGAATCATAATATATAAAAATATATATAATATTAATAAAAAATAACATATTTATTTATTTACAAAGGAAACAAAAACTTTTTTGTCTTTGTATTAATGAAAGGAAATGAAAAAGTTTAAACACATGCCTAATTTGCAGTCTAGTAAAATTTTTCGTTTCATTCTTATGGATTCGAATTTTTGTTAAAATATCTATAGTTAGTATTATGAATTATATTATAACTTTTAAGTTAAGTCTATAAGTTGAATTGTGTGTTTGTGAAAGTTTATATATTATTGTATATATTTTATCTGAAGGGAAATTTACTTTAGAAACTATATAAATATACATTTTACTGTAAATGTGGATGTTAAGGTGGATATTTTGACTAAAAACATATATGTATATTTAATAAATTAATATGCACCCATAAAAAAAGAAGAAAATTAAAATAAGCCATTTATTCCGTGGATAACACCAAACATAAAATTATTTATTAAACTAAGAGATAAAGCTTTAAAAAAATATCAAAAAAATAAAACCAATAACAACTTAAAAAGAACGAACAAACAAACTAGAAAATTAAAACTACAGGGATTTACAAAAATACAACCTAAATAACCTAAACTGGGGCCAAAATAAGGCTCTTAAACAAGATGAACTACTTAAAAACTAGACACTATAGATAAAAATAATAAAACAAACATAAGTAGAACCCTAAATAAATCCTACGAATCAGCTTTAACCACAGAATACTAATAAAATAGTACAAAAACTATGAGAATAATTAACGTTTTTACATTTTCATAATATTATTAGGAATTTAAGAAATTATACGAAACATGCGATTATAAGAGAAAAAATAACTTATTTTAATCAGTTTTCTAAACAAAAGGGCAAAGATTTTTGGTATTTCCCAAAAATCTTTATGTAATATTACAAACAAATTAAATAATTAAATATTACAACCGATAAAAATAATTTAATATCAAGTGACCTATTAAACCCCATGCAATTAAACCAATATTTTGAAGAATGTACTAATAAAACTAACACAGTCTGTCAAGAATTAATTGATTTTTATAATTCTAGTAAATTTACAAATAATAATCTTGAATTTTTTTCCAGCCTGTGGATCAAAACTCGATAATTAAATATATTAATCAAATAAAAAGTAAGGCTAAGGGAGAATATAATTTATCAATTTGAGCTTTGGTTTATCAGCTTGATATAAAGCTTTGTCTGCCATTTTGTTTAAACCATTTAACAAATATTATAAACTCTTGTTTCTTAGAAAGCTTATTTCCGAATAAGTGGAAAAAAGCCGCTATTGAACCTGCGTCAAAAGTTTTTAAGCCTAAGGAAATACAAGATCTTCGTCCTATAAGTATTTTATCCATTCTCTCTAAGATCATAGAAAAACACATATATTGCCAAATCTCGAAATACATAGATTACATTTTGAATAATTTCTAGCTCCCAATCAGGTTTTCGTAAACATTGTAATACAATAGTTACGTTAGTAAATAACACAACTGTAATAGGACCTGCTCAATAAAAAAATTATAGTACAATTGTAGCTTTATTAGATTTTAGTAAAGCTTTTGACACGATCTTTCATAATTTACTTCTAGCGAAATTCAAATTTTTTTGGTTTTTCTGTCCAGGCTTTAACCCTAATATTAAATTATCTAAGTAACAGAATGCATTGTGTCTCCGTTACTAAGATGGCATCTTAGAGAAATCGACTTATTTAAATATTACAACTGGTATGGCACAAGTGTCTATTTTGGCTACTCTTGTTTTCTATACATGTTTTAGACATGAATTAAACCTTGCAATACTCTAAATTACAACAATATGCAGATGACTTCCAGGTATAAAACTTTTGCACTTTATTAAATTACAATACTCAATTAAATAGTGACCTGAATAAATTAAATAAATATGCACAAGTCATAACTTAAATTTAAGGAAGTGACTCCGCTGCCGGCGCCGGTTTCCAAAAAAAAAAATAATATGGGTGCCGGCTCCGGCAATCCAATGAAGGGAGTATGGAAACCGGCGCCGGTAGCCGAGTTATTCCACGTTGTTTTGACTCGGGAACCGGCGCAACGCTCATAACCTAGAAATCTCTTTTGTTTTGAAGTTTAGTTAATTAGTTTATTTCACTGTTTGAAGTCATGAAAAATTATGTTCGTGTTAACTAATATAGGTAATTAATTGCTAACTGTTAATAAAAGTAAAGTATCTTCTAAAATAGTGAAGAGCAAAATGAAAGTGAATGATAAGTTTTCTTCATTTGAGGAATTTGAAAGTGCTTTATATAAGTTTAAACAAACTACTAATAATGAATATTGGTTCCGCGATAGCAGAAGAACTGAAAAACAAAAAATTCGAAATCCTAATACTATAGTGAACATCAACTTATCGCTGAAATACTATTATATTCGCCTAGCATGTGTTAGAGGAAGAAGACCATTTAAGAGTAAAAATGAAAATTCCTTGAGAAAATCTAGTACTTTCAAACAGCAGTGCCCAGCAAGTATTTTCATAAAAGTAAGTAGCTGTAAACAATTTCTGAATAATAAAATAAAATAAATCATCTGAATAAAAGAAAATAAAGATTACCACAATCATACGTCGTCAAAAGCATATTTTAATTCTCTTGCAAAACAAAGGTTAAATTTGCCCGAAAATATTAAAGTTAATACGCAACATGCTTTAAACGCAGGAGCAAATAAAAAAATTATTTTAAATCAAATAACACAAAAAACGGGCTGTAGACTAACTTTAAAAGATCTGACCAATTGAAATAATAGATCAAAACCTCAAAAGAAAAATCTTGAATAATGTGTTAGAATTTAAAAAATAATATATACGTATACCCTGAAATAATCTTTATTGATGGAACCTATTGTCTTGTTGATCTTCGTTTCGCTACATATATCATAATGATAGAAGATGGAAATGGTTTAAGTGAAATTGTTGCAATTTGCTTGCTTGCCGAAGAAAATGAAGAGTCTCTAAATTTTTTTATCAATTCTTTTAAAAAACAAAATCCTGCTTGGGAAAGAGTACAAGTTGTTATGTCTGACAAAGATAAAACAGAAAGAAGCGTTTTTTCGAAAAGTTTTCCTAATGCAAAATTAATGATTTGTCTTTTTCACGTTTTTCAAATATTTAATAGAGAAGTGTCAACTAAAAAAATGGGTATTACATCTGAGGAAGTTCAAATCAGCAAAGAGTATTTGCAAAAATTCGCACATGCATTGTCTGAAAGTAATTATGATGAGGTTTACACTCAAATGATTATGAACGTACCCGAATGTGTCAAAAATTACTATGACGCAAATTGGGAAAATATAATTGATCAATGGGTGCAGTACTTAACTTTGAAAAATCAGTGCATGGGGAACAAGACTAATAACCGATTAGAGTCTATTAATGCAAAACTAAAAAGTGTAATTACAAGATACAGTCCACTGGAATATTTTATTGATCATCTTTTTATTATCATTAACAGTATGCGAGCCGGCAAGGATGTAAAAAAATTACAGATGCTAAACAAAACATTAACACGACCATGTAAAAACAATTCCATAGAATGTTTGTACTATGAACATTTAACTGACTTTGCTTTTCAGAAAATTGAAAGACAGCTTAAACTTAGTAGCTCCTATAAGGACATAAAACAGCTCGATAATGGGACATTTTTGGTTGTAACATCAGAAGGTTTGCTTCAAGTTACGGCTTTAACTTGCAAATGTCTATTTAGAAAATCGACAGGGCTTCCCTGCAGACACATTTTTAAATGTAGATCTGTTAGATCATTGTCTTTATTTGATGTTAGTTTGTGCCCAACTCGATGGACTAGATCCTATTGTGAAAAAATATTAAATGATTGTGAAGCCATTCGCCCACTTCTTGCACCTGTCCATGATCCAGTTAATAATAATTCTGATTGTAATATTGACGGGGATCATACTGTAAAAGTTTTGCAAGCCTTAAATAAAAAAACAAGGTATTTAAGTAATCATGAAAAATTCAATCTAAGCAAGAGGGAGAAAACTAGCAAAACTAAGCAGTGAGGTATCAACTGGTATTTTTTATAAAAGACTAAATATTATTTAAACTATCGCAGAGCATTGGACTGACCATCAAGATTCAGTTATTTTAAAATTATTTAACAATTTAACAGAACACAGTAATCAAGTATCAGACCAACAATTTCAATCATCAACAGCAACAGACATGGAACTACAGATACAAACAAGTGAGACTTTTATTGAGAATGAGGAATATCTACAAAAAAACACCCAAAACCTAACTGAGTTTACAGAGTTGTTAAATAAAAAGACAAATGGAGATGACAACGAAGATATTATTCTGGAGTTTGTAGTTAATACAGATGGTGAGCCTTTCTCAAATGCAAACTGCAATGAAGAAACAGTTGAATTAGGTTTGTAAAATTTTTCATATGACTACGACAGTTTGACCATTTTTTTCTTTTTTTTTATAGCTACAGAAGCAAATTCGATGATTGAAATAAATAATATTTTTGACCAAAATAAATCGACTGCTGAAAAACCTATAAATGCTGTTTTTTTCGAAAAAAAAATGCTGCCGATGAAACTAATTCTTCTAATACTGCTGGTAAAGGAAAAATTATTATAATATTGCCTTAAGCATTTATATGCAGGGTGTCCTGTGCGTCGATTCTTCATTTGGGACTAAGGAGCATCCTTAGGAGAGAATAAATGCATCCTATTGGTCAAAATGACTGAATGTCTACAATAACGGTAACTTTTGACACTAATAAAAGTATTTTTAAACGAAGTTTGGTCACCTAGAGCGGCAGACAGACACCAGGAGACACAGACCAGGAAACAAACTTCTATCGAAAATTCTGTTATTAGTATTAAACATGACAGTTGTCGTAAAATTTTAGTGAATTTGCCCAATAAGGTGCATTTATTCTCTCCTGAAAATCGACGCACTGGAAAATTTGAGAAAGCTCTCGGATAATTAAAAAAATATATTTATTTCTTCTGAACCTTTGACACACAAGGCGTTGAAAATGTAAGCATTAAAATGTACAAGGTGACCCATCGAGGACGGAACAAGCTAATTTTTTGACTTGTATGTTTAAAAAAAAACTGAGATAGCCATCTTATGTTATATTTTTGTCCTGTCTATCCGAAAATAAAAATAGAAAAAGAATTGAACATGAAATAAAACTGATTTTTTGAAATAAAAATGATTTTTCGATTCCTCTTATATTTTTCTATATAAATATCCAATTTAAAAAAAAAATAAATAAAATAAACATTATATACTGTTTGCAAAAACCCATAAAAAAATATTAATGTGATAGGTATTATTACCCACCTAATGTTACCTTGCTTGAGTAAGTAGTAAAGTAAGTCAATGAAAATTCATCAAAAAATTTTGTGTTAAAGTTTACTTTTTAATTTTTCTCATAAGAGTTTGACATGCTGTTTTATTTACTGTTTTATATGTTCAATTGTTTTTTGGTTATCATTTCGGTCCGGTAAATTAATCAGGATAAATAAGTAAAGTTTTAAGGACATCATTTTAAGAGGTCCTTAATAGTGTCTATAATATAACATTTTTGTTTAGAATATACAAAGTAATTTAAAAGATAATCAAAAAAAATTCCAGGGGCGGACTCTATATAGAAGGCTGTATCATCACAGGGACGCCCGGTGATTTTTTTAAACTGAATGTTACTAATTATATTTAATTCAAAATTTTATTTTTGGATTTAATTAATAATCTAAATCCAAGAGATTTTCCACATTATCTAGGATATTTGTATACATATTTTATTTAGCCTTTATTATCTATTAATTTAAATGACTGAAAAAAACATTGTTATAATTCCTAATGCTTAAATTATGTTACAGAAAAAAAACCGATTGTTCCATGAAGGAAGATCTCGAAGATAACATGACGAATCTTCAATCTACTAATGGTGCCATTCAATCTTTGGAACACGAGAGTAACGAAAAACAAATCCAAGAAACGACCGTGAACCTGCAAAAAATAAAAATGCCATCGAAAATTCGAAAACGGGGACGCCCAAAAGGTTTGGGAAACACCGTAATTGGACTTAAAAAGTTCAGGAAAAAATGAAATATTTAATTTTACCCATATACCTGTATTACGGTTTGTTTTTTTTTATCGTAGATACTTAAAATACTTAAAAATATACATTTTATGTTTTGTTTTTTTTAAATCTTTTTTTTAACTTATTTGGTGGAACCTACCGAAGGTAGTAGGTATTGAGGATGCCGGTCAAAGAACTTTAGCCGGCATCCATAATAGAAACCGGCGCCGGCAGCGGAGTCACTTCTTAAATTTAAACCCCATTGATCTTGCATATTGCTGTGTGGTAATAATAATATTAATTATAATCATATTAAAATTCAAATTCAAAATAATGTGTTGCCTATTGTTAAAGAATCAAAAAATCTTGGCCTAATTTCAGACCCATTTTTATCATTTGGGTCACATATTGCTGGTAAACTTCGTATTGCGCACATGCGGTTAAAGAGTTTAAATAAATTAAAAAATTTAAAAGATTTAAAAATCATCTAAAGTAAAATAGAGGTTATGCGAACGTCTTGTGTTGCCATTGGTTGATTATGGAGATATGGTCCTCTGGTTGGAACCTTTGGTGAGATGCTCAAATTACGAGACAGTTTTACTGTCTCGTAATTTATGAAGATATTGTTTACAGTAAATCACTCACATGAATGTTGTATGGTAAAATCCAAAAATTACAAAACTCTCGAATGAGGTTTGCTTATAATATTTCATATAGGTCTCACATTACTCCTTATTTAAATAATAATTTGATTTTAAATATGGAAAACAGGATAAAGAGTCATATGTTTTTTATTAATTTTATTTATAGAATTCTCAAAACAGGTCAACCAGTGTATTTAAAGGATTTATTCAATAGTTTTTATCATAATTATAATACACGACACATTGACTATTTTAGAGTACCAAGGCATAGGTCAGCTAATTATCAAAAATCATTTGAGTATATTGCAACCAGGTTTTTTAATAATAACTTGCCATGAGAGGTCAAGTCTTTTATCAGCAAAAGTTCTTGTTGTATATTAAAACCATGTTGCTTAATGAGCAATTAGTTGGGGGTATGAATTGCGCCTAAGGAATATCTCTAAGTATGTCTAAGTGTGCCTGATGGTTCCAAAAATAATTAAATTAAATTTAAAACATTTAACTTTGAGTAGCTGCACCTTCCTCTGAGCTTTATTAAATATTTTCTTTAAGCACATAATAAAATAATAAACCTTTTATATTTCTTTTTTTTTTTGACAAAAAAAAAACAAAAAAAAATATTTCTGTGATATACGCGTCTATGCAAAATATGCATTAGGTTGCTTATGTTATCGGTTTTTTATAAGCGCTGCGCAGGTCGTTGTCACTATATTGTTATTTTTAATTTTAATTAGTGAATAAAGTATTTTTGAATTTGAATTTAAGTACAATTTTTAATGTTAAATCATAAATAATGTTAATAATTTTTTTTGCTTTATATTTAACAGTGATATTTTGAATTTATATTTAAAATAAAATTAAATAAATAAAAAAAAGTTATAATTAAATGCACGTGTAACAGAATTCATGTTCTACTATTTAAAAAAAACTATATTAGGATTAATACATCAAATTTTATTCGCAAAAATTTTTACAAAATTTGGACTTTGGTTTTTGCCCTGTATTTCAGGAACAAAAGTAGTTGGAATATTTCTGTTTGTGGCTTTAAACAATTCACAAAAAAGTGATTCAGGGTTGCGAAAACCGTAAATTTATATCTTAAAAAATGACAGAGATACCCTGCAGTCTCATCCAAAATGGGATACAGTATACATTGCTATGTCAAATGAATGATGCTATGTCTTGAATGTTTCTTATTCTCCTATGAATTTTGTATCTATTTTTAACTACTATTTCTATTTTTTATTATGCACTTGCAACTTTACTTCTAATATTTAGCTTTACTTCATTCTATTTGAAATGCCAGTAAACATCTACTCTGTTTACTAGCATTTCAAATAACATCTTTAATATTTGTTTTGTTGTCAATAGATATTAAGTTTTATATTTTGTTATCGTTCTTACTATTTTGCGTAATTATGTAGATATGCAAGAAACTGGAAGTTTGATGAGGCTTCCTTTTCTAGCAGAATCTTTTTAAAACTACCCTCTTATGATGATCTACTGAGATCTTTCATTATCTTTTGCAGGTTACTATTGCTTTGTCGATAAAATCGTCTTATAAAAGTTTTTTAAACCAAGGGCTGGAGAGATGGAATCTCTAGGTCCCAAAGAAATAATTATTCGAGTATTCTTCCTAATTTTTAGAATTATCAATTCCTGCACGAGATGTGTAGAAATTTAGAGAAAGTATAGACTTAGTAATGTATGTTGTAGATGTCGGTTATCTTAAAAAATAATGTAAAAAGTAGGAGAATCAGATCAAACTGTGTGTAAAATATTTTTTAACTGCTATTTTTTCAATTTACCACTTAAATATTCGTAAACATATAGACACTTTCCACTTAACTAGAAGATGTCAAATATGTGTTTAATTTCTTCTATAAGCATTCATCCCATCAACATTGTCCGAATTCTGTGTCGAGACTTTTCTGACAAGAGTATTTCGGAGGATTATACTGGATCGGTTGCACGGTTTTATAAGCAGATGTTTAGTCAGCCCAAATGTTTTCCTGCTGACCAAATTTATTTGTTACTTTTAAAAATAGAAAAGGAACTCGGGCTACTTTCATAGATTTTACTAGGCCATTGAAAAAGGCTGGAAGAATTTGTAGTTTCTCTCCTAAGATTGTTTGAGTTTATTCCACAATATTAAATCTTATACTTTAAATAAAAATTACTGTTGATGTTTAAAGAAGGTATTCTAAATCTTGTGAAAAAATAAAGAAACTCATTAAGTTATGAAAAAATCAAAAATAGATGTTTTCAAGCATCTATTTTTGAGGATATCCAAGAATAGGATTTAAGCAAACATTTGATAAGCTTTGAGAAATATTAATTAAATGAATTAAACGATAAAGTTTAATCCCTAACCTGTTGTTTAAGGCAGGATATTTAATTTATGTAAACCGCTAATTCATGCTTGAGGTCAGACTGACATTTCTGATTGTTTTCTACCAGATTCTGTATTTAAGTTTATAATTGTTTTGGTTAATTGGTCTTCTAATTGGTAATCTAGGACAACTATATATTTGAAATATAATTTTAAGTTTTTTGTGCCTTGAACCTTCATGTGGGTTTAAGTTTACAGTAAAGGTTACAGTTTTCTTATTCCCACAGTAATTACGTTAAATAATAATATAAAAAAAATGATTTTCCGTATTTAATAATAAATGAATCAAAAAATGCAATCCTGTTAGCCAAACCTCGTCAATAAATTAATTTTCCACCGCTCCATCGCGACTATTATTATAACGTACCCGTGCGGAAAATAAAACTTTGTTACCATCGAGTTTTATAATCTGTTGCGACAGGCGTAAATTCAATAAAAAATCTGATGCAGTCACGTAATTGACAGATCGTAAAAGTGTTTGCAGATAAGAAAACTTTCGTGCAAATGATATCGTAGAGGTGTATCGTAGAGTGTGTATTGTTTTTAAGATGAAGATAATGTAAATATTTTAAACTAAATATTTTAAACTAAAGTGTTTATGAATATTTTAAATTGTAATGATATTTTATTAGTACAGAAGCTACAAAAAATGCTTTAGAAATAATTAGTCCAAATATTAAAAAGCCCATATAAATATTAAATTAAACAGAATAAAAACATATTTATTAACTTAATTCGTTGTATGCTCAAACTATTATTCTAACTTTTAAAACCAATATTAACTTACGTAGCTGTACACTACGACGACTTCATCTCCTAATAATTAAATTATTGTAAACTTTATAACAAGCTGCATCCATATGTTGATACCTAGATACTAGAGGACATAAACTAAGCAACAACTAATAATTGGCACGTCTTGGGTCCAATATTCTAACTCTTGTATGTTAATTATGTTAGGAGTCACGCAATACATCTTTACTTTAATAGTTACATTATTTAGTTTTAATTTATTTTTTTTATGTATATAATTTACGAAATGAGCAGTTAAACTTTTGGTCATTGATGGAAAATTAAACCTTTTTAATTTGGCAATTAAAATACTTAGTTTTCTCTTAAACTAAGTATCCTTTTTTACATAAGTCCATATAAAATGCTTTACTTAAGCTACTAATAATAAAAAAAAAATTATTCGCCTTTTAGAAATGTATGATATGATATGATATTACATTTTAGGAATCTATGTAGGGTATGATGGCTCAAAATGATAGTAAAAAGAAACTTTTTTTGAATGAAATACCCTGTATATATCTTGAGTCAAAAATAAGTAGTCTTCAAATTTTATGTAGGTTACATCAGAATTAATGCGAGTGTGTAATCTATTGATAGCTCGCCACTACCTGCTGGTCTACTGAGCCCCACATCTTGAGGAGCTTCAGATTCTCTTCAATGATGGACAGTCAAATAGAATATGACGTGTCTGATGTATGATGTATCTTTTCTTGGTTCTCCAGGCATAATGGTTGATTTATTAATCAGCCTAATAAAAGTATTTGTGAACATTATTTATAGCAAATAAATTAGCGCATATCGTCGGCCTCATATGAATTTTGCGTAAGTCCAAAAATGTAAATTTTACAGTAGGCGAAAAATAGTTATTGACTAGTGAACAGTAATGTAACTTCAAAGACTTTTTTTAAATTATGTTTTGTTTTATGAAAACTAATATCGGAAATGTCAGTAAAAGAATTTTCTTTTTTATTTAAACAAGTTAAAGGACTTAGGCAGGAATCATATAAAAACTCATCGCATTTTAGACATACGCATATTTCATATTAAAAATACAACTATTATAATTGCTAATTATTATTTGATTGTTTATTAGTTGGTTTTTAAAAAACATTAAGTACTTACATTCTTAGATAGCATTACATGTTATACAAACCCTTAGGATTCATGTTCAAAATTGTCATAGAAAGGATGGTAATCTGGTTCCATAGTATTTTTTAGCGATTGAAGGTGTTCAAACTTTTCCCTTTTAATTTTTAATTTACCTTGATAGAGTTTTGGTAGCTTTTCCATGGGCATACTCAAGTATTTTTTATTAAATCTGACTGGAAGGATTTGAAATTCACCAGAATGCCTAATCTTATATTCAATGGATCCGTTTGAATTATATTTTAGAGCTCTAATATCTTGTACAGTAGGGTCACCAGTTTTACGTCCAGGCCGAATTGAATTAAAAAAGTTAATTACAGAAAAATCTTTAAAATAATCATGATTCAAATATTGAACATAAAAAGGTCTTGGGTTTTTTCTCGCAACTTTTATCAAATTTACGTAATCGGCAGGTACGTTTATTACCCTGCCTGTAATCTTTCTTTCAATTGTGGAATGCATAGAATCGCATTTCATTTGTGCATGACCCTTCTCTAAGTATTTTTGAATAACACATACTTTTTTTTCCATTGAAAAATTTAATAGGGCATTAAACAAAGTGGAATTGCGATTCTGTGCACCACAACCGTCACTGTAAAGAATAATAGTTTTAGTATTTGGATCCATAGTTGGCAAAACCATGGTATCTAAGAAGGTACAAATAATCGAGATAAAACAGTTTGCCTTTAACTCCCCTTTCCCTTCGTACTACAGAAAACAGTAACCTTCCTTTGTATGTAGATTAAAAATAGTAAAATTGTGCAGAATCAATTTAGTTTTGTAGTAAAGGGCAGACACGTTTGACTGTGGACACAGTAAAACAGATTGGAGATCCATGGTAAACACTTCAAGGGGTGTCTTTTTACTGCTTGTCTTTTTCTTTTTTATTTCTTGCCTCCTCCTTTTTTTTATATGTGCTTCATGAAGTAGATCGGAAACGTTTGTGTTGTGTTTGGTGCCCTACACAAATATCACATTCGTCCTTTTTGGTACTGAAGAGAGATACATTTAGTTCTTCAAAAATAGGGTTAATCCAACTGGTTCTATTTTTTTATCTGTTAACCAAACATTTTTATAAAAATCATAGAGTTCAGTTTTGTTTTTCCAGCGGGGTTCTAGGTATAGCTTTGAAGACGATTTGCGGCAGTAATGAGATTCTAGCTTTGGTAAATTATTAAGAAAATCTTTAACTGATTTTTTTTTCTTAATATTTCTTATTTGGTGTTTTTGGTCGCAGTCTTTAGTTTTAGTTTCTACATTATTATTTTTTTTATTTTTGGGTGAATTAAAGCTATTATTTAACCAGTGAGTAATAGTTCTTATGGATACACCAAGTGTGTTGCAAAACATCATTTTGCATACTCTAACTCTCTCTTTTTTATGTCAAGAAAGAAAGAATAAGAGCATTTTCTTCTGCTTTCCTACTCTTCCATTGACAAAAATGTTTTTCTCCTCCCATGTATACTTCAAGAATTTTTGAAATATTTTTTGTCTTTGTTTGTCATTTAAGAGATAACATTTAAAAATAATTTTCTTTGACTTTTTAATTTTCTTTCAGTTCTCTGAACAGAAAATTTGTTATCCTTTCTGCCCATATACGAATCCCCTTCTTGTCTCTTCTTTTTGTTTATGTTGTACTCCCATCCTTGACTGTCGCTCAACCTGTTTTTCTTCCTCTTACGCTTTTTGTCTCCATTTTCTGGAATACTCTCCCTTTCACTTAGGTCTTCATCTTTATTTAATCTGGAATTCTCTTTGTTCTCATCATCAACTCTGTCAATATTGTCAAAATCACTTAAATTTCCCGTTTCATTTGCATAGATCTTTTCAGAAATATTTTCAAAACTTGTGGTGCTTGTAATTTCTAGATTTTTTTGGTCGCTAGTCCGAACATTATTATTATTGGTCAGATTTGTGCCCGTATAACTCTGACTAGCCTCTTCGAAAGTTATATCGGCGTTGTTTATGGTATCCAAGTCAATAAAGGCATCTAAAGTATCAAATTATCAGTTTCTTCGCCGACAAAAAAAAACATGCTCAAGGTCTTTTGAGATCCAATGGAGTTAAAGGTGCTATTTTAACTGGCAACTGTCCGTGTCTTTCTAAATGCATTTGTAGGCAATAGGCAGACCTGTCTTTCAAAGCTCTCAAAAACTTTCAAGGCTATTTTAGCAAGTTGTTGAGTTCCACCATACCAGATCCATAAGACATCATATTTTTATGACTTGTGTATACAGCCAGAATACTTATTTTAGGTTTATTCTTTAGGATTTGTCGCATATTCTACGGTAGTTCCAACGCCAAATGACATTTTAAAGATGAGAGTTACAATTTAGCATTTTATCCAGGGTAAACCCAAGATATTTCGCTTCCCTTGCTAACGAATAATTTCAAGTAGCTCTCTGTTAACTACCATAATGGTTCTAACAGGAAATTATTGACACTAAAATAAAAATTATTTTATCAATTAATTGAATCGTTTTTCTATGCGCTCCATCATATAATGAATATTATTGTTTCTAATTTTTTGGTTTAATTAATATTTGGCATTAATATACATATTATTATTTAAGGCGATTACAATTATGAATTTCTAAACATCTAAATAATAAAACTAACATTCAATTTATTTATGCATTTAAAAACATTTAAATAATTATTAATTTTTAAAATTTTTTTATTTAGTCAGCTTGATGCAGATTTACTAAGTTAGTTCAAATTTATAAAAATAAAAAGGCAAATATATTTAAGTAAAAAGGCTAAAAGATCTGTTAACTAGCCGTATGTTATTAAATATTCCTTGCCGATGTGTTTTTTCTTTTAAATATCTTATTTTTAAAAAATCAGAGATATCGTAATAACTGCCAGTTTCTTTACTGTATATTTAAGTTTTTCTGTGTATATCTTTACGATTTCTTTCATTGTTCTCCAATTTTTGGAGTATTACATATAATTTGCAGCATAGTATTTCGTAGCTCTTCTTAGTAACGCCGTTTTATATATAGCTGACCGTTTATCGGTAACAAGTATGTGCGATAGAACCGGACGATTATTATTTATCCAACCACAAAACTGCATACTCCTAACATAATTTTTTGGTTTTATCACAAGAGCTGTACACGCATTACACGGTAAGGATATAGGCCATACTCGTCGAGGGTGTTGATTCTCTAACGAATGGAGTAGCATTGAGTAGTGGATCATGACGTTAAGTGTGGAAAGCTAGAGTATTATGAATTCGATCAGACTTTAGTTATGTTCTTTCGAGCATACCTTAAAAGAAGAAAAAAACGGATGGTGGTGATGGATAACCTGGACTTTTCACATTCTCGTAAAATTATTTTAGTCCTTGGGCCAATTCTTTATTTGGTATATATTTCTGATATATTTAACTTTGTATAAACTTGCAAAATACAAAGCTTTATAGATGATAGACAATTACGGCAATCATTTAAAATAAATCAGCTGCAAAAAGCTGCAATTAAAATGAACTACCACCTGAAACCAATATATTAATACGCGCAGCAAAATAACTTAAAAACGTATGTACGTTATTATCCTTGACCCAATAAGTTTACGGCTTTAAGATTAAAAAACATTTTCATATTTAACCTTAGGAAATATGATAGAGTACTACGAGTTGGGTTGGCAATTTAGATGAAATTGGTCCTATTTCCACTACTATTAAAAGCAATACTACTTCACATACTAAACTAAAGAATAAGAAGAAACTAAAGAATCCAGAAACTAAGAAATCCAGACAAGTTACCGAAAGCGGACTAAACACATTTCACAGCATTAGTTCTAGTCATAGGATATTATTGACTGTTTTGCATTAATGTGTGACACAAAAAATGTGACCTATTTATGAATGTATTAAATATACCTCTATCGAAGTGCTTTCCAGAATAATGGGTAAATGTCAGATCAGAGAATGGTATGGCCTGGGTTGGTCATGATCTGTTATGAGGGAACATCTAAGGTTTCCTGTGTACATTAGTAAGCAATATAATATACCTAAAAACAGTGACATTAATAAAAAATATAAAATTGATTACAAAAAAGCAAGGTAGAAGCATTGTAAGGGATTACAGGTAGACATAATAAAAATTGTGTATTATTTAAATATTATTAAATATTACATAATTTTACAACTTATAAAAAAATATTAATATTATCTTGAAAGAAAATAAGATTCATTTTATAAAAATGCATACCTGACAAAAATATATTAAGCTCTTAGTTACATAATTAAAAAACGATTGCCTAGATAGTACAAGCCTTATAGAAGAAATAGGACTTACACTCTGCTCGACATTACCTTTGAGGAAACATGGCCGAGTCCTACATGGACACTTCTTTGGGCCGTTGGTTAGTATAGGGATCTCCATTGTCTAGCCAGCGTAGGACTCTGCTGCATTAATCGAAGGGATATACATTGGGGGGATATGGTTGTGGATGTTGGATCCTCTTAAAAGGAAAAGTCTTGACTACGTCTACATGTGGAGAAGCACGGTTGAGGTGCGACTCGTCTTCAATTCTTGAGACAAACAGCAGCCTGAATTAACTTCAGCTCCGACAAATCCTCTTGTAGAGGGCAACTCCCAGATAACACCAAAAAGCTGCATAAAAAGCCTAGAAAATATGGAAAAGTCTATCCTTCAAAAAGATGACCAGACCCGTGTATTTCCTTTCCTAAGAAAAAACATCCACGAGGGATAAATGACACACTCACTTCCGGCTCCTGCTGACAGCGGAACAGTCAACAGGGCAAAGTAGGTTATTTTCAGCCCGGACGGAGAAGGTGACCAAAAAGAAGGAGAAAAACATGAGACTTCACCCTATCTCTGAGATGCGAAATGCTAAGGCCGAGCTCCACTCCCAAAACTCAGGTCTTACAGAGACGGACTGGTTTCTGGTCACAACGGAAGACGAGCCTGGCTTGAGCTCATGTTAACCACTGATCGAGGAGGGTTACACCTTCTCCGCGGTGAGGTTATCTAACGTCGGTGGAGATGAATTTCTGTTGATGTAGAAAATAGGCGCTTAAGCGTACCCAGCTAGCAACATCTGAGGACTTAAGAAGAGACTGGAAGGTTTAACCTTCATGGTGAACAGGGATCTCGAGGAAGCCAGTTGGATACTCTTTTTTTAACTGGTCACTGTCCGAGCTTTTCGACTGACCAGAGAACGTTCGCTAGGGCGAACATCTCAGCCAAAACCTCCAGGCCACCAGAAGGAAAGCTTTAACCAAGTGGGCTAGTCCTAACCTTATGGATGTCCCCCCTGGCGCTGTTAAGGGTAAGTCAAATCCACCGCAGAATTAGCGAGCATTATGACTGGTAACACTAGAAAAATTGTATTAATATGTTATGAATGTTACTTTTTAGGGAACAAATAAGAAAATTAAGGGCCACAGGCTTCAAAATCATAGCCGGTAAGGAAGGAGACAAGATGCCCAGAACGCGTCTCTTAGTATTCAGGGAGCTCCAACTGACAAGTTTGCCACAAGAAAGCTCCAAAGATGCTATGGCAGCTGTGCTAGAGTGCCGCATGCGGCAAAACATACAAGTTCATATTTATGTAGTTTATATATCCCGTATGACAACTTTCCCTGACGGAAGCATTCAAAAAATAAAATATAGTGGGGATAGCGATATGACGCAGGTGCGCATAACATTGTATGGAGAAGTACAGACAGCATTATTACAATATGTGTATAGCGGAAAAAGTTATAGAGAACAAAGAAATGTTACTTGTTCTTTCCTTTGACGTGGAAGGGGCATTGGGAAAAGGAAAATATTTATATACAACTACACTACAATGGGAAGATCTTCAAGATCTGAACTGGGACAACGTGCAAGTCTAAGTCTATAAGAAGACTCAGAGGAAACGGGCCGATTCAATAAGTGGGCCCGTAAGGGTGAGTGATTTTGAGGCTGGCAAAAAGGAACTTTGGACTAAGAGAAGTAGAATTAAGCCTACTTGGTGAGCTCTGGCTCCTCCACCCTTACTACTACTACTACTACTACAAAATTAAAAACAAAATAATAAAGAAGCTTAATTTAAAGTTTTATTAGTCTTATGGGAATTTAACACATAAAACAGGAAAAGCTCTAGGGTTCTCTTTTTTTACTTCTGATTTGTTATTGCAAGTTTATGTATTGACTTTTGCAGCCAAGACCTGAGTTGGCCAGATGTGTATATTTAAGGACACAAATTATAGATTCTAAACATATGCATTTCCTACAATTTTAATTCGGCCTAGAGAAACAATTAATTGATATAAAATGAAGGATTTCCCTAGATCTCTCAAGACAAACAATAATATATCGATGCTAGTCATTTCATCTCTGCGGATAAACAACGAAGGGAGGGAGGATTGCATTGTTGGCAAATTCCAAGTCCGCAAGTAATTTGAGTTAGCGCGTCGCATTTTGGCTTCCACGTGTCGGTTTCTGTTGTTGACCGTTTCCATTACTCTGGGATCCGGTCTGGATAAACTCTGTCCGGACTCCGATTTACCTCGTTAAGGCGCGATAATTGTTCTGCGCCGCAAATTTATTAACGATAATATCTTTTTGGTGGGCAGCCCGTTTTAATCGAGTAAATTGTATTTCGCATGCGGCTCATCAGGTACAAAATTTGGATTGCGTTTCCCAAATGGCTTTGTTAGGCAATTTTTGGCAAAAAAAACTCGCCTAGCCTTTTACTAAGCTTTGTGAACTGAATTGTTAAATAGTCGCAAAATGCATTTTTTAAGCAGACGTTTATAGGATTTTCATCATATCATTTTTATGTGATTTTGGCATAACAGCTTTAAGCTTATTTGAAAACATTTTATGAGAAAAGCGGTATATAAAAGAATAATATTTTAAACCAAAACAGCATGAAATCAAATATCAAATTGATATTTTCGCTTTTGCTCTAGCGCCAGCCACTTCAAAGAGAAATTGACAGCTTTAAAGGCAATAGTGATGTAAATGATTTTATCGTTTCTCGCATGACAAGCTGCAATTTAAAAATCGTATTCAAAGTGGAAGTAAATGGAATTAGGATGCCCTTTGTAAATGAACGTTTAAGTGTCAAAATTGGACGATTTTTAAAAATATTTTTAAACCCTAAATTCACCTTAATGTTTTTAAAACCATACGAATTATAAGAGGTACAATATTTTCAATTGGTCACAAATTAAGACTTGTGAATAAGACAAAGCATAAGAAAAGCTAAGAAGTTATAACTATCAAGTTGTAGATTCTTTATTTATTGTTGTCTTATTATAAATAGTTATAGTCTAAGTAATATTATGGACGTATTATAATAATTTATGGAATTTATGAGCTTGCTGTGGTTGTTCCTGAAACTGATTCATACATAATAGAACTAGAAAGTGAAATGGAATTGGTATATTTTAATATAGATCCAGAGATCCAGAGATGGTAAAGAGAAACTGAGGTGGTATTTTACTCGCGAACCGTCTGAAGAATTTGTTCTTAACGTAGCTGAGTCTTTTCCTAGCATTAACTCTAAAGCTTTTTTTATCGTTTCAAATGAAGACTGAGTTGTTTTTCTAAAAAATAAAATAATATTAATAATTATAATGATAATACCTCAAATAAGATAATACAAATAATAATAATAATAAAAATAATAATAATAATAATAATAATAATAATAATAATAATAATAATAATACTAATAATACAAATAATAATAAACTGTTTCAGAACAACGAGAAACAGTTTTATCAGAGGCTTAGAAATGTCACCAATAACGACAGCGGTAAACCACCATCTAAACGACAAGTCAGGGAGTTTTGGGAGTCAATCTGGTCCATACCTACAACTCATAATGTCGAAGCACCCTGGATACAAAAAGAGATTGACAGAATGGAAGAATGGACGACCAGTGGACGAGCCTATATATCTCCTAAGCTGTTGAGGCAGATAGTGGAGAATTCCTTCAACTGGAAACCAGCTGGTAACGACCGAATTCATAACTTTTGGTACAAACGGTTTAAATGCACTCATACACATTTAGCTCGTCATTTCAACAGATTTTTGCAGGAACCAACCACAATGCCAACGTACATTGCGCAAGGACTAACATATTTGCTGCCAAAAGATAATGATACTAAAAAACCTGCAAAATATAGGCCTGCCTGCCTACAATCTATAAACTGCTTACAACATGCATTGAAAAAATAATTTATAAGCACTGCGAAGACCATGGAGTTATCGCTCTAGAACAAAAGGACTGCATTAAGAGGTCTCAAGGATGTAAAGAACAGTTACTTATAGACACTGTAATTATGGAACAAGCAATACAGAATCAGAGAAACTTATACACCGATTTTATAGAT
Source organism: Anthonomus grandis grandis (assembly GCF_022605725.1). Taxonomy (NCBI): domain Eukaryota; kingdom Metazoa; phylum Arthropoda; class Insecta; order Coleoptera; family Curculionidae; genus Anthonomus; species Anthonomus grandis. The sequence continues at coordinate 25,706,764 of NC_065548.1, read as the reverse complement.
TACCGTAAGGCTTTCGATACCGGTCCACACACTTGGCTGCTTAAGGTCCTTGAGATTTATAAAGTCGCTCCACCGCTTATCAATTTATTAAAACATATGATGGGTTTTTGGACCACACAGGTGAATCTTAACTGCAGAAATAAAACTTTAGCGATCGAGCCTATTAAAATAAAACAAGGCCTTTTCCAGGGAGATTCCCTAAGTCCCCTCTGGTTTTGTCTGGCTCTGAATCCCCTCTCCCATATGCTTAATCAAAGTCAGCATGGATTTACCGTTAAAGATAACAGGGAAAACCTATATAATATTACACATCTAATGTACATGGATGATATCAAAGTCTATGCTGGGACATCAACGCATGTCAACTCATTGCTGCGAACAATTGAAATATTTTCCCACGACATTAAAATGAGCTTTGGTATCGACAAATGGTATTTGGTATCAATGAATGGTAAGAACATAATTAAAGCGGTTAATACCTACGCTATCCCTATCTTAACGTATTCTTTTGGAGTCATTAGGTGGACAAAGACTGATATAGAGGAGATTGAGAGGAAGACCAGAATAACCTTCACGACGCTTCGAGCACACCACCCTCAGTCAGCCATCGAAAGACTTACTCTTCCCAGATCCAAGGGTGGCAGATGACTAACTGATATTTCTTTTCTCTTCAAAAAAGTAGCAGATCTTCAGAAATACTTCCTCACTATGAGGGAAACCTCTTCTCTTCATAGAGCACGGTGCTAGCGGATAACGGATACACACCCTTGAATCTCCGCGCAGGTATAGCAGAACACATTACTGTAACAACATCAGAGCACACAGCCATTAAAGTTAACACATGGAAGCAGAAGGCAATACACGGAAAGCATCCTCACGAACTTAATGCCGAACATGTCGATTATGAAATGTCGAACTACTGGTTGACTGGTGGAGATCTATTTCCTGAAAATGAAGGCTTTATGATGGCTATACAAGACCAAGTGATTGCTACAAGAAATTACCTTAAGTACATTACTAAAGATGAGAAAGTAATCGACGGTCGATGTAGAAAATGCCTGCGCGTACCGAAGACAATTCAACATATAACATCAGGATGCACATCTCTATCAGCTGCCGAATATCTGCACCGACATAACTGTGTGGCAAAAATTATTCATCAAGAACTGGCAAAACTTTATCATCTAATTGGCGAAACTTGCGCCTATTACCAGTACAAACCAGAAACTGTACTTGAAAATGACGACTTTCGCCTCTACTGGGACAAAACTATTTTGACCGATAGAACAGACTAGATATAATCTTAATAAACAAAGCCCAAAAAAAAACCTTTCTAATTGACATAGCAGTGCCAAATACCAATAATGTCCTAGAAACGACACACACTAAACTTGCTAAATACGTAGATCTAGCTCACGAGATAAAACAACAATGGAGGCAAGATAATGAGGCAATATAATGAATTGTCCCTTTAATACTGTCCAAAAACCTTAACGCATTGGGTCTTTCCTCCTGGACGATTGTCACTATACAAAAATCTGTTATACTGAATACATGCAACATTGTTCGAAAGTTCCTAAATCTACCATAGCAAAATTCATCTTGCCTTCAGGCCGATGAAATTGACAACACCGCTATCAGCAAGCTAAAACAGAAAAATAATAATAATAATAATATTAGTAAAAAATAAATAAACGATACCAACGAGTAAGTAACAATAGGCCTGACCTAATACTAATCGATAAAATTTCTAGAAAGGCAACCCTTATTGATGTAGCTATTTCTAATAATAACAACCTAAGAGCGAAAGATAATAAAAAGATTATTAAGTACAGAGATCTAGAACACTAAATACGAAGACAATGGAACATGAGAGAAGTGCGGACTGTTCCAATTATTGTCAACAACTGGAGTAAGTGGAACAACACCTATAAGCTAATGCAGAAGTCGACGCTATTATCCACATCTCGAATCGTCAAAAAGTTCATTGGAAACGCAGATAACGTCAACTAGTTTAAGAAACATATAATATCATTTAAGTTTAAGTGTATTTTTCCATGTAGGCCAAATTCACCCGTTGATAATCGACCTAGGCTTCTTTTTGTGGGTGGAAACTGTAGTAGAGTGTTCCTGAAGAAATTGCGTCTGAAGTTTGAAGCTAACTACAAAGTCCAGTGTTTCCTGAAGCCAGGAAGTACAAACAATGAACTGATTTATACTGCATCATCTATGGTTAAGGAATTTACAGAAAATGATATGTTGATTTTAATGTTAAATGGTATTTGCTCATCATTCGATATTTTAAGAAAATTTATACATTTACACAGCAATAGTTTAGTGATGACAAGCCCTTACATGTATCCAAACCATAATGTAATTTATAATAGCAATAAGGCTCTCTATAGAATATTTCACGCAAATAATATTAATCTAAATAGAATTTTAGAGTCTAATCATGCCAGCAACTTTGGATCAGATTTAGCATCATTACTGTATACCCATATTTTAAAACATTTCAAAAGTAGCATTTTATCAAAAAATGTGTCCACAATAAAACCAAGTAATCAATCTGGACCTCTAGATACTGGCTGTGATAGGGATTCTTTTTTATAGATAAATGCACAGAAGATGAAGCTCACTCACATTCTATAAATAACATTGAAAATAAGCATGCGAAAAGTTTCAGTAGTTTTATTTTAAATATACAGTCTCTAAGAAATAAAATGGACGAGCTTCATCTTTTACTTGATTCATGTGATTTTCCTGATATTGTATTACTAACTGAGCACTGGTTAAAGCCTAACGAATGTTTCTTAATATCTGATTATATTCTCATATCAATTTTTTGTCGGCAACACTCCATACATGGAGGAACAGCTATTTTAGTTAAACAAACAAATAAAGCTTTTTTCTGTAAAATTAATAAGTATGACAGCTTTCTGTTGGAGAAGGTTTTTGAATTCTCCCTTTGTTTTTGTAAGCGATTTAATTTATATGTTCTTTGTGTTTATAGACCACCCACAGGAGATATTGCTATGTTCCTGGACAAACTTGATTCTCTATTATCCCAATTGTCTCTACACTCCATGGTTATATTGGCTGGTGACTTTAATATTAACTTCACTGATGTAAGCTTGCCATCATATCGTACATCCCTTTTAAGTATATTGGAATCTTATGACTTGAAGATGCATGTTCTTTCACCCACACGTATAACATCCTCATCTGCAACTACTATTGATTATTTGTGTACAAATTTAAATGATGTGTCATGTAGAGTACTCTCATCTGGTATTTCTGACCATGAAGCCATTCTCGCTAGGATTCCATGCAACACTGTATTTCCTTCATCTCATTATATAGGAAGAATTTTCAGCAGAGCAAATTTTAATGCTTTTTCTTCTACTGCAGCTTTGGTTAATTGGAATGCAGTTGAAATGGCTCCTGACCCGTTTACTTTGTTATTTCATGTGCTATGTGACAAGATCAATCAGTGTTTTCCTAAAAAGAGGCTTAAAATGAAAAATAGAAAACCATGGGTCACAGCAGGCCCCAGAACTTCAGCTAAAAACCTCCGTTTTTTGGCTAAGCTGTGCAAGTTTACAACTAATGCAAACTTTATTCTTTATCATCAGAAATATCGTAGTCTATATAGAAAGACGATAAAAGCAGCTAAGGTTAAATATTATAGTGACCGCTTGAATATGTCCTCAAATAGGCAGAGAGAATGTTGGTCAATTATAAATGACTTCAGGCATTCTCACAAGAAAGTTTCAGAACCAAAAGTAAGACCAAATAGTTTAAATGATTATTACTGTAATATTCCTCATTTATTGCTCAAGGATGTGAATACTAATATTGATCCTTTGCATTATATTCAACAAGTGTCAGTTCAAAATTCTTTTTTCTTTTATCCTGTTAGCCTTACTGATGTTAGAGATGCAATTAAAAGCTTAAAAAACCATAAATCAGCTGGAGCTGATGGAATATCATCAAAATTACTACTCCTTTTGCCTGACTCAGCATTGAATGCCTTAGCTTCTGCCATAAACAATTCCTTTCATAATGGCATCTTTCCAGCATGTTTGAAGGAGGCAGTGGTTATCCCTCTTTATAAGGGTGGAGATGTGAGTGAGCCTTGTAATTTTCGTCCAATTTCTATATTATCTACCCTCTCCAAGATAGTTGAAAAACTTGCAAAAATCAGAATTTTATCTTTTTTGCAACATAATTGCATTTTATCTGCAAATCAGTTTGGATTTCAAACGGGAAAAGGGACTCATGACGCTGTTTTCGGCTTTTTGGAGAGTGTCTATGTGTCCTTAAATTCTGGAGAGTCCGCGGCGGCAGTGTTTTGCGATTTATCCAAGGCATTTGATTGTGTAGATCATGGAATACTGCTGTCTAAGCTCAATAATTATGGCTTTAGAGGTGTGGCATTGCAATGGCTGGAATCCTATCTGTCTAATCGTACCCAAAGAGTTACAGTATCTGGATGTTTATCCGATTCCAGATCCCTTAAAACTGGAGTACCTCAGGGTTCAGTGTTAGGACCACTATTATTTTTGCTCTATGTAAATGATTTGGGTTCATTAAAACTGCAGGGCAAAGTGGTTCAGTTTGCTGATGATACCACCATTTTATGGAATCATAGAGATTCTGATAATGTTAGAGCCCAGGTTTTTAAGGATCATAAGATTTTATCGGAGTGGTGTGCTGCAAACAGGCTTGTATTTAATGTGGGCAAAACCTTTATTATGGGATTTAAGTGTGACGTTCAGGGCCTTATGTTTAGTGAAAACTCCCCCTTGCAAAACAAAGAAAGCTGTAAGTTCCTTGGTATTACCATTGATGGTCGCCTTCGCTTCGAAGATCATATCCTAAATCTTGCATCAAAATTATCCTCTGGATGCTTTGCAGTAAGAATGGCGGGGCATGAGCTGGGAGGGGTAGTTGCGCGTTCAGTGTACTTTTCTCTTATCGAGTCCCACCTTCGTTATGGCTTGCCTTTTTGGGGTTTAAGCAACAAGGGATTATTAAACATAATTTTTGTGATTCAAAAAAAGGCAGTTAGATACCTATGTTCCGCTGGGTTAAGAGATTCTTGTAAACCTCTCTTTATATCTCAAAAAATCCTAACTCTTTTTTCTCTTTTTATCTTAGAAACAGCTACTCTTATTCATAAATGTCCTAAACCTCCCTCTAACACTGGTCATATGACTCGCCAGGTTAACGATTTTCCCTTACCAATCCCTACATCCTCCCTCACGAAGAACTCACTTATATACCTCAGCAAAAAAATTTACAACCATGTTCCTCTATGTATCAGACAAATTTTAGAAGTTAAGAGATTCAAAAAGGAATTAAAATCACTTTTATTATCCAGGGCATATTATAGCCTTGACGATTTTTTTAATGATACCTTTTAACCTGTGCTCTGACATCATTTTAGTGTTTTAGTTTTGTTTCCTGTTAAATAATGTAATTTACTTCTTCTAAATTCTGTTTTATTGACAGCTTTACTTATTTTTTAATGAAATTTATCAAAAAGATGCTTTTTTTTCTCAATCTGTTTTGTTATGATTAATTTTGGTAATGTGTGTAAATTTTATGGTAAAGTGTTTTAGAAGTTATGTTTGTTTGAAATTTAAAGTGAATTTGGAATTTTTTAGTTTTTAGGATGCTTGTACACAAGATTTTGTTGTCTTACGTAATATAGCACATTTTCTTTCTTTCTTTCTTTCTATTATATGTAAATAAAGGTAAAGAACAGAGTCCAATAATATGAAAAGAACTCAAGCAACGTTACCGAGACAGCGCTTAAAATGGAGAGCAGCCATGAATGAATCTATAATGTGCATTTTTTTAAAGGTAACAAATCTGGGGAAACAGATGATTGGATATAGACAACAGCTACATGTCGAATTTTGCAGACAATATCCAAATATGAACGTGACTAAGCAGAGAGTCGCTGACCACATTTCTACTACATGTTACACGGTTACAAGGAATAAAAGGCCGACACCGCCATGGGAAAGGAGAGTACTAAGAAAGTTTGAAGATATTAGTAAAGACATTGGCCAACTAAAGAAATACATCGGTGGTATCAGAACCAGAAAAATACAAGACAGAATAGAAAAAATAATGCGTCAGACTCAACAACATACGCAAGAGGGGCCCAGAAAATTATACCCCGGAACAATATTTAGACACTCTTAAACAGGATTTTTCCATTTTTTTAGGCCGCTTAAAAAGGTATAAGTCCAGTAGTAAAAGGAAACAAGATAATTTACTTTTTGAACGCTCAGAGAAGGAATTTTATCAAAATCTTACTGCTCCATAAATACTTCCATTAGCATTTACCCTACTAAAGAAAATATCGAGGAGTTTTAGAACACTCAATTAACAACAAATAGTAAATGTAACCTCAATACTGAATGGCTGGATGAAAAACGAGCAAAGTGTCAAACATATAATCAAATAGTATTTTTACCTTTTTCAGTTGACGAAGCTACTAACGTCATGAAAAAGCTACATAACTAAAAAGCTCCAGGCCCAGATCACGTCCAACATTACTGCACTACGAAATTATGGTCAACGCATTGATATTGATACCAGCGACCTTTTAAACGACGTACTTAAGAATCTTCAGAATCTCAGGGAGATTGATTAAGTCCAGTTTGGTTCTACCTTACCAGAAACCCACTTCCTAGCTAACTCAATTCAACTAGGTGCGGATTTCGCCTATAGCGTTTATACGCTCTTTATAGGATTATTCCTAGACTCAAGTGTAACGAACCACGTAAAGACTAAAAAACGAAATGATACCTTTCGGTAACTTCATGGTTGCTCGTAGTGCTTAATATTTATAGAGCAAACCAGAGTCTAATTCATTGCTTAAAACAGGTAATGGCACACTGGGAAACTTCACTAAGCGTAAATATACTAAACACAAGCTACACAACAGAAAGTGTAAAGGTTCGAAAGGAAAGAATAAACAGATACATAAGAACAACCGTTACACGTCACTGTCACTAACCTATTTTATCGGTCTACAGGCTTTGCTTACCTAGAAATCAAGAAGAGAGAGGTTTAAGGAACCTAAAATATATATAAATGATAAAGAAATAGAAAATGTATATACTTACGTTAAATCAAATCCAATCCACACTCAGCCTACCAAGTAATTTTTGGAATGGACAATAGGCTTTTCCCTCGCAATCTCGTCGAAAACTAATAATAAACAAAAATTATAACACAAAAGCTAGATAGCTAGGTAAAGAAAAAGAACCACATGGGAGATTTACTACAGTACTAGATGCTAATGAGGTAGAACCTAATTTATCTGTAATATACCTAACGCGCAGTAACTTAACACTTGAAATGGAAAGATTTATGAGAGCCATACAAGACCAGCTTATTTGTACGTAAATACAAAAAGAACATACTACAACAGGAAATACTTAATACCAAATATAGACTGTAAGGAAAAATCATAAATCATACATTTAACATCAAACTGCTCATATTTAGCATCCAGAGGTCACAAGATTCGACTCGATGATGTGGCAAGTTTTATACACCAATCATTAGGAAAAGAAAAAGACCTAAATATAGAAATGGTCCCATACTACAATTATAATCCCTAAGAATATATCGAAAACGAAAAGGCAAACTTTACTGGGATAAAACTATTCAGAGTGACTAAACAGATCGGGAAATAATTCACAATATACCAGAGTGATTGTAAGTGACAGTAATTATAAGATATATTCTTCAACAAAAAAGATAAACAGCAAACTTAAGAGAGAGCCGTAGCCAAAAAATCAACAAAAATATTGGCACTTGAAACATGAAATTAAAACTATATACTTACTTTAGTATAATCCATATAAAATAACTAAATAAAACTAAATATCCCGCCCATAGGTATTTCCGCTAGTGGTCTTGTTCTCGCTAGTGAATCTCAGCTGAAAAAAGACTTGGAAAAACTTAACAGCTCTGCAACCCAACAGATTACCCATAATCACCACACAGAAACCTGCTATATTAGAAACCTCCAGGTTTCCAATAGCTGGACCACCGTTCGCCGTGCTCTTAAATGCGGGGAGGTCGTTGACTATCCTGTCCCAAACTGAAAAATACCAACTAAGACAACTTGTGGAAAAAAAATTAAATAATAATAATAGTAATAATAACAATTGCAATAATAATACTATTAATATTATTAACAACAATAATAATTATTCTAGATGACGTTGGGATCTAGCACAGCTAAGCTGTCAACTAAATATATTTTTATAGAATAATATTTTTAATTTAAATAAATGATACTTTACATAAGAACATTTTTTCTTTTCTTTAAATTAATAACGTAGTAAAATAAAATTAGAAAATAAATAACTGAAAAGGATTTTTAGCCGATATAATTATTTATTTTTTTATATTTCACCGTTGATTGAATATTTGGGAAGATACGCAACCTTATGGGCTAAAACGTGACCGCAAATATGCGTGAAAAATAGATGGCGATTCTCTCCAGTATGCGCGAAAATAATTTCGTTCGTCGCTTCTCATTAGTAATCGGCCGATCATCCGAGTCGTGTGGGAGAGTTTTTGCACAGGTTCGTGTTTGCCGTATTGCAATTTGGTAGTTGTTAAAAATTTTTTTTGGATATCATAATCACAAATAGATAGATATATGTAAATGTGTTTAGTTTGTGAGACGATGGCTTCTTTAGGCAAAATTAATCAGTGTGCGTATATTAATTAAGACTTTGATTTATAACAACCTAATATGGGAATCTCAAAATCTTATTAGAAAATCTTATTTTCAGTAATTGTTTTTATGATGAAATTCATTCATGAAAAAGATAAAAATAAAGCCTAAAAAGCCTTTAAAGTTATTGAGAAACTGGTTATAGTACGAATGGTAGCTTTCCTAATTTAAAAAAATAACATATTAAATGAATGTCGAGTAATGTTTTCATTCCTGGAGAGATTATATTTGAGCTTGAAGAAGGTCACTTTGCTGCAGCGGTATTCTGCGACTTCTCTAAACACTTTGACTGTGTCAACCATGGAATATTGCTCGGTAAGCTTTCTAGATATGGGTTTAGGGGAGTTGCTCTAGAATGGTTAAAATTTTGTTTTGTTAGACAGAAAAAAGTTTGTTTGGCCAAATGGCAGTTTGTCTGAACTTTGTGTAGTAAGCAGGGTTCGTTTCTCGGTCCTATTTTATTTCTATTGTATATAAATGACCTGGGATCTCTCCAGATAAGAGGATTCTTCACTATTTTTGCAGATGACACCACTATCTTATGGACAATAATAAAAGCACATTAACCTAGAACAATTTCTAAAGATTTATTAATGATTAAACAGTGGTTTGATGCTAATTTGATGTCTTTAAACATAGATAAGACTAAATTGTTAAGTTTTTATGCTCAGAGCAGTTCATGATTCACAACAAAGAATTGGAAGTGAATAATTTTAACAGATTTCTTGGAATTGTTATCGATCATAAACCTAAGTTTTATGGAGATATGTCAGGAGGCAAAAACTGGCTAGACGATGTTATGCTGTTAGAATGGTTTTAAATGAACTGAGATTGATATTTTTTTTGTCGAAAGTTGGAACTTACTTTCATACAAAAATACCTACAGTATGGAATAACATTTTGGAGTTGCATTAGTAAACGGCTTTTTGACTCGATGTTTGTTTTTAAAAAACAAGCCATTAAATATATGTGTCATAAATCTCCACAGGACATGCAGACCCGTATTTAAAGATACTTTCCTTGTGTTGCTTGTTTATTGTTGAGTCTGCTTGACTAATATACAAAAAAAATAAATTGTATCTTCAAAATAATGGCTCCTTAAAACATTATAATATCAGAAAAAAATACAATATTCCAATGCCCATCCCGAAAAGTGAACTAAGAATTCTCTTATTTACTTGAGCATAAAAATTTTTAATCATTTTCCAAATGTCATAAAAGTCTCCTCGCTTTAAAAAGTCCTTAACGAAACTTCTTAAAAGCAAATATTTTTATAGCATTAGAATTTTTTGAAGATAGTTAGGAATAGGCCAATAGTATATAATTAGTTTTTAGTAAAGATGTAAAGGTTAGAATTTGTAATGTTACTCTAAAAAAATTTTAAGTCGTCTTGCTTTGAAATTGAAAATACATTTTGTGTTTATACTAGTATGTTGAACCCACAATTGTGTATTGTTTTTAAATTATGTGTTAGTAATATGTCGATTAATGTGCCTATTTTATATCATAAAAGTACCATGTCAACAAGTAGGTACCATGTATTTATGAATAAAGTATGTTTTGAATTTTTTGAAATTCGAAATTGTATTTAAAAGAGAGAGAGGTATATAATATTTAATAGGGATGATTCCAACTACTAGCTAGAAATTACCTCGTTGATAAAGTAATTAAAAGGGTTATTCAAAACTGCAAGTGGCCAACATGGCGTCGACAAGAAGAAACAAAGTTGATTATGACTCTCTAAAGAAGGAACGTCGTATTTAAAAGTTAAAGATGTTAACTTGTAAATGAGAGAAAGTGTTTACAACAATGTATAAATGATTTTATTTTATATTTTCAAATAACGCCAGAAAAAAATAAAAAAACCATTTTGCCAAATTTCACCTTTTTCCTGAATATTAGGAAGTATTTGGCATTTTTCCAATTTTTAGATTGCATTTATTCAATCCTGTATAATCGCGATGAGACCTTAGAACATTGAAATGCCTTTCAATGTTCTAAGGATGAGACCCTTCATACTGTTAAACAAAATATTTGTTTTTTTTCTTATTAACTTTTTCTAGTTTTAAGAATTAGTAATTAAGTGTTTGCCTGTATTGCAAATTAAAATGTGGCCTATTTTCTATATTTTATAGTGTTGTTACACCCTTATTTAAAACCTTTTAAATTTTGCGATTTTATTTTTATATTAATTTCAGTTAAAGGTATCTATTTTTCAATATTTTTGTCCAAAAAAAGTGTACTTCACAGATCTCACTACCCTACACAGTTTTTGAGATATTGGCTGGTTTCACAAACCCGTATTGTCAAAAATCACATTACGGGCTACTTTTTGCAAAAAATTATTCACTCTAAAAAACTATAGTATCGTATATAGATATTAAATCTTTAATTATTTAATTTACTCTTTATATTTACGTGAAACCTACCTATATCATCACCTTTATTTAATATTTTTGTTAATTTTCTAATTAATAAATAAAAGCTTATTGAATTTTTCTTTTGTTTTTATTTATTTATTTTTGTCTCAAAAAAGGATTTTGGTAAGTAATTTATTATTTGTTAATAAAATTTAAGTTGTAAGAGATAGCACCTTCCAATACATTACTTGACCACCACATTTATCTAGTTATTTATGCGAGATCACAGCGCATTTAAATATCGGCAATAACAAAATAAATAAAAGCGCTGTTATCATCATCGCCCTTGTCTTAAAAAAATAACAAAACGGCCGGGCGCCCAAAGATTCCCGCGTCGTTAAACTGCAAATGGTCAATATAGCGCCGTCAAAGAAAAACAAAGTTGATGATGGCTCTTTAAAGACAGAACGTCGCATTTTAGGGTAGGTAGGTGTCATCGTATAGGCGAGAAAAAGTGGTCACAATAATTTATTCATTTAATAAATACTTTTGTCATATATTTTGAAATAACGCCAGAAAAAAAATAAAATGATTTTGCCAAATTTCAGTTTTTTGAAAAATTTAGGAAGTATTTAGATTTTATTATAAAAGGACACTATATTGCTCAACTTTCCTCTAATTGACCACCTCTATTGACGTCCTGTATAACCGTGATGCGGGGTCTTTAAACAAAATGTTTTTTTTTGTTACTAGGTATCTTTTTATAGTTTTAAGTATAGTTGTAACAACTGGTAATTGAGAATTTTCCTGTGTCGCTTAAAACTTAAAATATGTCCTATTTTCTATTTCTATTAACATCCTCACTCACAACCCCTTACTTTACAGATCTCACTAGGCTGCACAATTTTTCAGATATTGAATCACATGACAAAATGGGTTACTTTTTACAAAAAATTATTGATCAAGAAGTTATATTACCATCGGTATTAAGTCTTATGAATTATTTAAATTATTCTTTATAATATTTACGTGAAACCTACTTATATCTTAAAATTTGTTCCACATATTTTTTGTATATTAGTTTTTAGTTAATTAATTGCAACGGGCTTTTTATTTAAAAACTTGACCCTCTTGAACACAAAATGAAGGAAACATAATGTTTGTTGGAATTATAACTTGTATTAAACTTTTTTGGTAATTTTGTAAAAATAGCTTTTTATATATATTTTTGTATTAATTTTTGTCTCAAAAACATATTTTGGTAAGTAATTATTTGTTTATAAAATTTAACTTTTAAGAAATTTCAATATGCCTCCACCCTTAAGTATATCACTTATCACTTGACCACTACATAAATGACACTGTGTTGTATGTTCAAAAAAAATAATAAAAACATAATTGGCAGCATCATCCCATATCTTAAAAAAATATCCAACACGGCCGCGTAACCGGAGATTCCATCGTCGTTGAAAACCTGACTCAAAGAAGCCAAAAGCCAGGTCCACGCAGCTAAAATAAATCGTTCCTAGATTTGACGCTTTGCGGCAGCACCACACGGTGCACGAAACTGAACGGCAATCCGATAGTCGACCGGGTACACTTTTTAACACAGGATTGCGTATCTTCCCAAATATTCAATCAACGATTTCACGGAACGTCCATTACGTGAGTTTTATGAACGCTTCGAAAGAATAGTCTTTTTAATAAGGTGTTTAAACTTAGATAGAGGGATACCAGACTTTAACTCACTAGAGAAAGCATTAAAAGTATTAATTGCATTATAGCTAAACAATTTTGTAAACTTCTGCACTTTTGTGATTAGAATTGACAAGACTATTGCAATTATGTGTATAGCGATCATGAATGATATAGTGGGTCACAAGTTAATTAAAAAGGTGAAAATTTTTGATAATACAATTTTATAATAGTAGAGAGATGTACTAGATAACTCTCTTCTTGGTTTAACCACGTGGATGTTTCAAATAAAGACTCACATGCTCCGTCGGATAAAATAATATAGAGATTTATTTGGTTTTTTGATTGTAATAAACTGTAAATAAACCAACTGATATATCTGGATATAATAATTTTTATTAGGATATCCCAAACAGCAGTAATCTGATCCTATGAATATCCAATGGTTCCCTTTTTTTTAATCTGAAAGTTCATTGCATATCTGTTCTGTAATGTTACTATCTAATGGATGTCCAGTAGATGACACAAACTTTGACCACCATAGGACAATCCACTAAGATTGTTAATTGAACAGACTAATTTATTGATGTAAAGAAATTTTAAAGTTTGCTTCATCCATAATATATCCGAATAACTATGAGACAAACCTTGGATTCACGTCCGGAAATAACATGATTGTTGATGCATATGTGTGCATTTTAATTTCTTTTCTTTTTTTTTTTATCGGTATGTTTGAGATATTCATACAAATAATAACATTTTTTCAGAAGGTCGTCTGATGAATCTTTAAAAATTCAAATATAATGGCTTTATATTTTCATTTCTTTCCAACGGCGTCTAATTTTTTAAAGTCATTGGGATAATTTGAATTAAAAACAAATAAACTAAATACATCGTATGCAGTACAGCCTGGCATATATAAATGAGTCCAATGGCTTTAAAAAATTAAACTTAGGCAAGCTAACTACACTTTCCAAACATCTTTTTTGAGGTCAATGGAACTTTATTGGAGAAATATTTTAAAGTTCATTTGACTGTTTTAGCCCAACATTATGATTCATAGGAAGTCCATTAATAATCTAAGATTATTTCAATTTTGTTTGGACTACTATAGGACTTGCATATGAAATGGTAATAAAAATTGTCGTCTATTTGGCCACTACATGTTGCTTTCATTTAGCTAAGTAAGTAGTATTTTTTTATTCTCAACAAAAAAATTATGTTTTTTATTAATTTTCTTAGTAAGATTGAAATAACATCCAAACTGCCCTCGTTCCAAAATTAAAACATTTACTTCAAACATTACTCGTGTTTATGGTTATTGCAAAAAGTTGTTACTGCTCTTGCAAAATAATCCTACTATAGTTCTAATTAAATTAAATGGGTGCTCGTACATTATACCATTGAGGATTTATGTAGTAATTAAAGATTAGTGATTGCCTTTATACCTGAATGGGCACTTGTGGTTCAACAAATAGCGAAATTACACACTTTCTTTTTTAACCTGGTAAATTTGGAATATCAGGATGTACCTTGTTATCTTAAACTTGTGCATAAAGTATTCTAAATAATAATATTTCATAATTGATTTATTGTAGTTTTGTAACATACATGTACTTATTGCAATTATCCTAAATAAATAGAATATTTCATATAAATAATTTAATTATATCATCGAGTGCATTGGTGCTTGCAAAGTGCAATGGGATGTTACGGTTTGTTCAATTTATTATTTTTAAATAGGTTAATTAATTAAGTTGTTTTATCATAAAAGTTGTTAAAAAGTTTAATTATGCTTGAATGGTCATTTTTTGTTATGAAATTTTATTTGTTTATTTTCATACATATATTGTTAAATTAAATTAATTTCTCTTTTTCTATCGTAAACTGGCCTAAATAATAGGGTGACCTTTTATAAATATGCCATAGTCAGTACCTAAAGAACAAACAAATTAGATGACACGATGACCTTAAAATGAACAAAAATGTATATACGACGTCATATAAAATTCTTAAAATCAATTGGTAAGAACCTAAGTAAGTTGCTTACGGCCCAAGTAACTAAGATCCCATGTTAGACCTGTCATCTCCTATCGAGAATTACCAGAAACCAATAATCTTGAAAAATTTAATAAGATGCTCTGATTTGAAAAATTGTATGTTTTGATGATGCAGTGGTCTGCAATTTCTTACTTTTTTTCAGTGTCGCCAAATGCCAGTCTCGTTCAGTTAAAAAAAATGTCACTAGACGAATTTCACGTCTTTTTTAGAGAGTAGTTGTCTGGGGACACGGGCAAAGGGGTGCAGTTATGCGTGCCTTAGCTTGTCTGCAAGGAGCTTTGCTCATATCCAGAGAATTTGGCTGCTGAGCTCCAGTAAGGTAACATTGAATTTGGCTAAGTCAATTATAGGTTCCTAAGTCTTTAATTGACTGGGGGTGGGGCTGCAGCTTTTGGGCTCGTTTGGCTTGGGGTTGGGTCTGGTGTGCTCTGGCGGAGTTTGGGTGCGGTGGTGCGGGACACCTTGTATATCTGTATATAATAATAATAATAATAATAAATATTTTTTATTTGCATAGAAGAAACAAAAAAAATACAAGTTTACAAAATCTAGCAATAAATTTACGCAAATAAAAGGCCTACAAATTCAGAATTCTGCCATGGCAGATTCTGGTCTTTAACATTGTGGCCCCACACTTCATTAAAAAAAAATGGTAATTTCAGTAACGCTCATTAACAGTAACGCTTAACTAATAACTGATTAAATACAGCTTTTTCTTTAATCATATACCTAATAAACCTACATATAAGAGTTCTAAGTTCTAAATTTGACAGTTTAACATCAAGCAAAACAATACACACTGCAAATACCCAAAAAACAGATTAAATTATTTGTTAAATAACAAAAAATAGAAAAATTATTGCAGACAATAAATAAATAAATAAAATGATCCCAATACCAAAAATTGTAATAAATTACTCAAGAAAACAACCATTCAAAAAGTTAAAAAAAAAAAGAACTTAAATTATATACCCTGCTGATTCATTAGATGTACAATCATCCTCCTATGAAAAGTATTACAAGAAATTAATAATTGGTCCGGATCCCAATTTATTTGATAAGCAAAATTGTAAGAAAATGATCGTTTAAATAACTGTGTTTTATGTCTCGGAATGAGAATAGTATTTCTTCTTAAATTTAAATGATGTACATCATTTCTAAAAGTTATTTTTTGATAGAGATAGGGCGGACTACGATATATTAAAATTATATAAAAAAATCTTAAAGAATGAGCAATTCTTCGATTATGCATATTAAGCCATCCAAGTTCGTGAAGTTTATGGGAAATGCGGTTTCTCCTACGAATGCCAAATATTAGTCGAATGCAAGAGTTTTGGAGCTTTTGCAGTCTACCCCTATCCTCATAATCAAGACACCAGCCATACACTACATCACAGTAATTACATTGTGAAAGGACCAATGAATCACATAAAAGCTTCTTAATATCTTTACTTAAATAGCGTCTATGCAAATAAATTAATTTCAAAGCAAGATATGCCTTTTTAAGAATATTAAACACGTGATGTTTAAAACGAATATTATTATCTACTACTAGGCCCAAACTCTTACATTTGTCAACAACTGGAATTCTTTCGTCCCCCAATTTAATGTTTATACCATTTAAAATATTATTTACATTAGTTCGATTACCTATGAACATTATAGATGACTTCGAAGGATTTAATTTTAATAAATGCCTTGAAGAAACATCACAAATAGCTTGTAAATCTTGATTAATTTTAAACTCAGCCATTTTAAAATCTCCTGGTAAAAATGAATAATATAACTGCGTGTCGTCTGCGTAAAAATTATGGGCACAATGCTTTAATTGAAGATAAAATCTAGACGTGTAAATGATAAAAAACAAGGGTCCTAAAATACTACCCTGAGGCACACCACTTTTAACTTCCAAAGGATCAGATATGTCGTCATCTATTTTAACACGTTGAATCCTATTATTTAAATAAGAGGCAATTAAATTAATAGCAGCATCAGAAAAGCCAATATAATGAAACAAAGACTTTAAAATTGAGTGGCTAACGAAATCAAAAGCTTTAGTATAATCCAACAACACCAGAGCAGAAATCTTACCATCATCCCTAGCCCGAATTACGTCATCAATAACGTCCGCCATAGCCGAAGTACAACTATAATTTGTTCTAAATCCAGATTGCTTAGGTGGTAAAATATCATTATTATTAAGAAAACTACGAATTTGAGAGTCTAGAATGCGTTCGAGAATTTTTGAAAACGTTGGTAAAATACTGATAGACCTAAATTGACTAAAATCTGTTGGATTATGCACTTTCGGCAATGGCAACACAAAGGCTTCTTTCCAGCATTTGGGAAAGTAGTTTTTATTAATACACTCGTTAACAATATATAAAATAAAGGGTATAATAAAAGGACAGCATAGTTGAATTAACGTAATATTAAGATTATCCACCCCGAATGCTTTAGTCTTAATACGTAATATAATTGCAGAAATAGTATTATAATCAGTGGGATGAAAAGAAAACTTATTTAAGGTTGGTAATGCATTCTGATCATTAAAATTAATTAACTCATCACAATTATCAATATTTGTCACTCTTGTACTATCTATAAAATATGAATTAAAATTGTTGGTATTTACAAAAGATTTAGGAATTTGCTTCTGCTTTGATGGCAATATTTTTCTTAGTTCACGCCACTTGTCCTTGTATGTACAATTCTAAAATTTATCACTATAAAAAGCCCTTTTTTCCGCTCTAATCGCTGTTGTTTCTAAACTGTTTGTAATAATTCCATTTAGCTGGCAGTTTAGTTGTTTTAAAATCCTTTAATGCCTTATTTCTTAATTTTTGCAATAGTTTAATATTATCTGTCAGCCACGGAGAATCTTTTTTTTTTCGAACAACTATAGTTTTAATAGGAGCATGCTTGTCGAATAATTTGAGTAAATTATTGTTTAAAAAATGTATCCTATCATCTATGGATTCGAATTCATATATTAAATGAAATGGAACAGCCTCCAAATCCTCTTGAAAGTTGTTTAGGTTTATATCTTTTAAGGATCTATAAGATACAATGTGCGGTTGTACAATAGACTCCGTCACATTAAATTCACAAAAAACGCCAAAATGGTCAGAAAATGTAGAGCTTATTATGCCAGATTTCAAAATGCCAACATGATTTGTAAAAATAAGATCTATAATTGAACTAGTGTTGTTGGTCATACGAGTATGCTCGGTTATAAGTTGTTTCAAATCGAAAGTTTCACACAAAGAAATAAGCTGAGTTGCATGACTGTAATTTAATTTAGATATATCAATGTTAAAATCACCTAGACACGTTATATTATTAAAGTTTGAAAAAATGTCAATTAGTGTTTCCTCTAAAGTTAAAAAAAACTCTGAATATTTGAACTTGGAGGCCTATAGACTATGCCGAAAATGTATAGCTCCTTACTAATAAAAATTTTTACCGAGAAACTTTTAAAAAAATCATGACTTTCAGATAAAATAATATCATATGATAAACCATTCCGGACATAGGCAACAATACCACCACCCCTAAGATTTTGACGATCATTTCTTATTAATTGATAATTACTGATCTGTATTGCACTACTATCAATATTAAGACTAAGCCAACTTTCTATGTGCTATTTTTAACGACATAAAATATTGCGATTAGTTATAAGTTTTTAGGAATAATATATACTTAGTTGTTGCAGATTTAGGTACTTACTAGTTATGCACTTGTAATAAATTGATATATCTGTATAAAATAAAAGCTGAAGTTCTCTGGTTATAAAAAAAAATCTTAGCCAAAAAACTATCTAACTACGTATATTCCTAAGTATAAAAAGTTAGTTTAATAATAACAATAAAGAATAAATATAAGGATTATACCTACACCTACAACAAAACAAAAAGGAAAAAAAACTAGTTTGTCGTAAAGTTAAACAAAAAGAGTTTAGTAAGCCAATCATATATAAAAAAGTACCTGATGTTTCGGACTTGTTCTTAAGTTATTCAGTCCCAACATTGCTTTTAAGGTTGATTAAATCACTTTCCGAGACTACACGATGCACCGAACCATCACTTGTTTTGACATAAACATTGCCACTAGACACCCACGCAAATTTGTTTGTAAAAAGGTTTATTGCTCGGTCTCATAAAGTAAGCCGTAATTCAGTGAGATCCTTCTTAATGTAAACACCGGTGTTTTTTAACATTTTTCTGCTTTTGAGTACCGACAAACGGACATCAGCAGTAGAAAACCGTACAAGCACTGCCGGCGGTTTACGGCCCGGAATTTTTGGCGAAATTCAGTGACATTTTTTTATTTCGCTACCGTTAACCTGCAATTTTAGTTTATTATTTAGTATAGACAGTACGGTTTCTCGGACATTTTCATTTCGGTCATATTTGATGCCGAATATACGGACATTGTTGCTGCGCATTGTTTGTTCTTGATTGTCTAGTAGAGTTCTAAGTTGACAGTTCTCTTCCTTCATCCGACTTAACCCTACTTTAAGGGCTGCGATTTCTTGGTTTTAAGCTTCTAGCTGTTCATCAAATTTTTCTCTTACTAATGCAGCTACTTTCGCAGCTATTTCAGAGAGAAATTTATTGTTAAACACACTAGAAATTATGGATTTTATTTCTCTCACATCTGTTGTTGGATGCCTTGAATGCAGTAACTATTACAAACCCTGGACACAAACACTCAAAAACAAGTCAATCGTATGAAAAGGCTATTGCTCACCCCTAACTGTATTATCTTGTAAAAAAACAACTTTAAAAACACTATTTTGAGGGGATTTTTGAAGAGCGACAAACACTACGTTCTCTCTACTCGAGCATCATCTATGTCGATGAGATTATTGTATACTATGAGATATATTGTAGACTTTTAAGAATAGTTGTATAACAAACTAGTTTTTTTCCCAACTTTTTTGAGGACAGTACTGCATACAAGTTGTTAAAACAACTTAGGCATGCCCCCTCTATTGTAAAACAGTATGTGTATATAATGTTTGAATAAATTGAGAATAAATTGAGAAATGAGAATAAAAGTCTTTAAAAAATGTCAAATGCCTGGAATAAAATAAAAATTTACTTCACATTTCTGGGAAGACATAACCTGACTGCAAAAACATGAAAAGGTATTTGGGATTAAACTGGAATATATAAGAATTTACGTTAAATGTCTGCCTTGAATAAAATAAAAAAATCATTTATTAATTTATTAAACTAAGAAAAAACGCATAAAATTATTTAATAATAAAAGATAAAATTTCTCTTATATTGAAATGTTTAAACATTAGTAATAGGAACAAAAAAATTCTTATTATTAAAATTAATAAACCTTAAACGTTAAAGCCCAACATCGTTCGCGACACGTGTTGCACAAAACCTCAGTTTCCACCCCAATGCATTTGGGTGACCTAGTAAAGGATCCAGAATACAATAAAGTGTCGCGACGAAATCCTGTCCGACGCCCACATTACTGTTGAACTTGTCTGTTTAATATTTGCTCGAAATTACATACTTTACATTTTGGCAATTCGCCGCATTAAGAACCCTTCTCGGAAGTTGCGATTAAACCTGGAGAGCTTAGTTGAGATTTGTTGCTCGTTTGGATCCTTTACTTAGAGATTTTAGGTGTAAACATGAATATTTTATTTTAGGGGTTAACCTAGGAAAAATATATTAAGTACTGAAGATTTAAGTCCTTTATAAGTATTTTTTTGATGGGAATTTTCGACGTCTTAATTCACGTCTACTAAAGACCCTCAGATTTTCACAAAGCATGGTTTAGAATAGTTAAAAAAAAATCGAATATTGAAAGAAGATAATTTTTACTTTATACTCACCACTGTCACTGATATTTTCACTAGAAAAAAAATTCGTTGAATTGAAGAAAACCCTGCAAGGAGAAAGGGATGAAATCATTAAGTAGTTCTTCTTCTTCGTGTACCATCTTCTAGCAGAAGTTGGCTATTAACATAATTTTACGCACTTAAGTTCTTTTTATAGCCTGACAACGCCTTCCCTAAATTTTCCCCTCCATAGTATTTTGCAGCGATTGTTATTTTAAGCCTGCAACAATATGCCCAAATATTTTTGAGTTTCTTTTTCTTTACCCTTTGATAGATATCTTTTTTTTTGTTCATACGACGCAGTACTTGGACGTTTGTAACTTTGTCGATCCATGAAATCTGCAACATGTAACTATAGCCCCATCTTTTAAATGCTTTCAGATTTCAGTTGTTTTAAGTGTCTGTGCTTCGGCACCATATAATAGAGTTGAAAATACATAGGATCGAAGCATTCTTGTCCTTAGTCTTTGCTACCAAGAATTTCATGAGTTTGATAAAAAAAAATTAGCTTTCTCCGTTCTAAATTTTAAAATAATTTTATTTCATGTAATTGTTAATAAGTTCGTTTATTAATGCGCCTAAATATTTGTAGTGTTGGACTCTTTTAATTAGAAGGTTATCAACTGTTAAGTTTATATCTATATTTTGTTGCTTTGTGATAACCATAAATTTTCTTTTTTTTTCAAATTTACATTATGTTCGTATAATTTCCAAGAGTCATTTATTCTTTGCAGCACATTCTGTAGATCTTCAATGCTGTCAGTCATTACTACTTCATCGTGGGCATATCTAAAATTTATTAAATATATAAAATTATTAATTGTTTATTTTGATTCCTTCATCTCCTTCTGCACGAAACGAGCTTTCTCAAAGATTATTTAACTATAAGTGTTGAAAAGGAGAGGACACAAAATTGCCAAATATTACGCTGTATCTATATCTTCAGATAAACAGTCATCTAATCTAACTGTAGCATTTTGCCCCTAGTCCAGGTTTGCTATTAGTCTTGTATTCCGAGTATCAATAATTTTGTAATCTTTGTAATATTTCTATTAATTTTTCGTGTTAAGCTCTGTTAAACACGCTTTCTCAAAGTCTACAAAATAAATTTATATATTTTATAAATTTAAATTTAAATTTATAAATTTATATGCTTAAGAGAATTTAATCTAAACAGTACTGCCCTTGTACTCATACTTTTTTTGAACCCTAGCTAGTTGTCACTTATTTTTATATCTAATTTTGCATACATTCTATTGTGAATGATGAGCAATAGAATTTTAAGTGTATGGCTCATCAGTGAGATCGTTCAGTACTAAGAACAATATTTGGCGTTTAGCTTTTTGGGTAGCATTGTAAAAGTAGATTGGAGCCATTTTTTAGGAATGATGCCTATCTTATATACATTATTAAAGATATGAAAAATGGAGTCACTATCAATTAACTTTGACAGTTTGATGGGAATTTCATCGAGACCACATATTTTACTCTTTTGGTCTGCTGAATGGCATGAATTACTTTTTCTTTAAGGATTTCCAGTCTTGTGTTTTGTGCAAACTCAAGACTTAATTCAGGTCTAGTATAGTAAGAATTTTGGCAAGATATCGGTTTCTTCTGCAAGTTGTTCGACATCAATTATTAGTTTTCCTCTCCTTTTTTTCAATACAGAGGATCATTTTTGTTGCCTTAGACCTATCATTTTGTTTATTTTTCTATGCATATTCAACCTATCTTACTTCTTCTCATATTCCTCATAATTGTATTCCGCATAATCATTAATGTTCTTCTTGTTTTGTCTTCTTTCATCTATAAGTTTTAAAATTTCTTCATTCATGAATAGTTGTTCAACTTCGCACTTGTTTGGTAGAACTGAACCTACTTTATCTACTGCCTTTTTAAATTTAATTAATTTGTTCTTTTGTTTTTTGTCTCACTTCTGGGTCTTTTAAAGAAGATACATTAATTGATGTCTGCATAGTTCTCATATCGTTCTTTTATAAGAATAAAATCGATTTAATTTCGAAGAACAACTCTCGATTTGATTTCGTAGCTATCAACTTAATAAAATTCACTAGCCGATCTACCCACTTATTACGTTGCCCAAGTCCAATTTCTCCTACGCAGTTTTTAACTTCACCTTGTCCACCTTTGGTATTGAAATCATTAAGTATGATTGTGAGTTTAATTTTTTTTTCCTGTTTGGCGTGCTTTTTCTTGATAACTCTTGTCTGTAGTAGGTGCATAAACTTGTAAAACATTAACTGCTGTTGGACTTGCTTAAAGCTTTGGAGCATCAGAATTCCATTAGAAAGAGATATAGAACAGATTACTGATTTGCTGAGTCATGATTGATCTACTACGAAAATGTTTTATGCAGTGGTTTTCTGTTGCCGTCTACCCTAAGTGATTTTTAAATTAATATGGTGAGTAGTAGTTCGGTGTTTGATGGCGATCCTATGGATTTCTGTATAAAATATAAATTGCCATTTGAAGATGTTGGAACTATTATATAATGTACAAGCTGCAATCAATATTATCACGGAAAGTGCTGTAGTGTGGATATGCGTGGTTTTCCTATGAAGAAGGCAACTTGGAAGTGTGAAGTTTGTGATCAGTCCCTTGGTATAGCCAAGAGTACTGAGAGAACGAGAAAAAGAAACAAAAAAACAAAAGAACAAGAGATAGACATAAGTGCTACTTCATTGTTTTCAGTTCAAAAAACGAAGGAGTTAAATGAAAAGGTAGACTTGTTATTGGTGGAAAATGTAATTTAAAATCAGAATTTGCCAGTTTAAAAGAAACAAAAAAATCAGAAACTGTAGTAGCAGGGAGTAATTCAACATCATATGCTACAATTTTACAAAAGAAAATAAGGAGAACTTACGAAAAAAAGTAAACCCTACAGATATTGGAGTAGGTTTATTTTTAGGTAAACAAGGAGAGATTCATATAGCGTTGAGGTCCCCATGGTGTTGGAACATAGAATCAAGGTAGTGGGTATAAATAAATCTGAATATTCCCTCTCAGAAAATGAGCTAATTAAAAAAATTGAAAGTCAAAACAACTTGCAAGAGTCTGCCAACAAGAAAATTAAAATTTTACGAAGGTGAAAAATTGTAAATAAAAAATTTAACATAATATTTGAAGTTGATGCCACTTCTTATGGGCTATTTTGTTAGTAATTTTAGTGGAATTAATATATTGCTGGGGATTTTTACTTTGATCTTCTTAAAAATACGTCTTATAGTAACAAAATAAAAAATATAATTTACACAAATGGTTTTACACAAATTGAGGAAACACCTACCAGAATAGCCCCTACGAGCCAGACATTAATCGATTTTGTAGTCACCAATGACAATCATCTGGCACACAAGGTACATCTAACACCTAAAATTAGTAACCACTCAATTTTGTCTATATCTCTTAATCAGGAAAATAAGCAAACTATCAGAACCATTAAACATCAAAGATCGTTAAAAACTACGACTAGCATCTACTACAAGAAAAACTTCTTGCTATTGATTAGAACAAAAATAGCTCCGCCATAAATCTACTAGCTGACTCATTGATCGCTGATATTGAGATTATTGTAGACCAAATGTGCCCTAAGGATCAGAGTATCCAGAATCAAAAATATGTGGTTAAAAAATGGATATTGTCTGACATTAAACAAGTGATGCAAGAAAGAGATACTTTATATGTAAGAGCCGTTTTAGATAGAAATGAGGGTGCCTGGAAAGAGTATAAAACTCAAAGAAATATTATTGTAAACAAAATTAGAGTAGAGAAGAGAAAATTTTATACAGAATGCATAGACGAAAACAAAAACAATCCTAAAGAATTGTGAAATAATTAAAGCTCTACTACCAGGTAAAAAGCATATTTTGACCAAACAAATCAATTTCAACGGGAAATTAGTCAGCGATGAAGCAAGCATTGCACAAGAATTTGATAATTATTTTATAGAAAGTAAACACATGTCATTGTCACTAACATCCCACAGTTACCAAATGTAATAAATAATGGTACCAGAGCCCCTGAACCTAGTAAACTATTTTCCAAATTGGGTCAAGTATCAATGAAAAAAATGAAAGAAATTGTGTCACTCATGTGAGTCTGTTGTTGGCAATATATGTGATAATTTTCTCAGAGCCATAGATAATAATAAGTATATTTTAGCAGTATTCTTAGATTTTAAACGAGCATTCGAAACGATAGAGAAATTCTGCTATATAAATTAAACCAATTGGTAAAAGTTATACCAAAATGTAAAACTGTGTTATTTGCAGATGACACAATGATTTATATAATAGGAAACAATATCAGATATAAATATATAAATAGTGACCTAACCAAAATTTTCAGCTAGCTTTGTATCAACAAATTATGTTTAAATACAAGTAAATCTAAATTTCGCCTTTTTACCAAAAAAACGACAAATTAATTAAATAAATATTGACAATGTGAACATCAGTGTAGGTAAAAAGAGTATGAAAAAGAAATAAAGTATTTGGGTACAATTTTGGATGCAAATTTGAATTTTATCGCACATGCAGATTACGCCATGAGAAAATTTTCCAAGGAAGTTGGGTTTATTAGTAGGGTTTGAAAAAACTTATCAATGCATACAAAGCTTCTGCTATATAATGCCATTGCTGTTCCCCATTTGCAGTTTTGCTCCACATTATTGTTCAACTACCTAAATACAAGGTAAAACAGTTTAAAGTAATTAAATAGAACAATGAGATTAATCCTAAAATGCAATCTGTACACTCCTGTTATTATGTTAAGTGTATATGTAGTTATTTTTAAATTAAAACAACGTCTACTACCCACATATATCTGTGATAAAATAAGAATGTTCGGAGACGCCCACAATTACTGCACCAGAAATAATACAGAATTTGTCCTTGATAGTTGTAATACTAGTCAGATGTTAAATTCTGTAATCAGCAATGGACTTATTGAATTTAATAAGTTGCCAACTGAATTCAAAATCTGTGATAATTTAAACCAGCTTAGGAGGCTATTGAGAAACTTGATCAGTGTGTGAATGTCTTATTTTATTTTTATTTTTGTACATGTTAACATTTTATTCTTAGTTTTAGTTGTTTCATTTTATTTATACATTTTTAAACAGTAATTTTTAAGTATTTTGTTTTATTTTAGGCTTAAATTTTATTTATACATTTTCTGTATGTGAGACTTTTTGTGTTTTTGAATATATATGCCATTTTCTACAAGCACACATTTTTTTTAATTTTTATTGATTTAAATTTTTAAGTTTTTTTAAAAATATTATTATGAAAATGTAAAAACGTCAATGCCCCAAGCCTTTAACAGATCCAAGGAATCAGAAAAACTTCAACTTTAAGCTGGCTGGCTGCTACCAAGCCCCACGTATAAGACTAAACCGGCTGCCACATCCTGGAGAGAGCTTAGTAGTACCGGGAAAAATATGCGGCCGTGAATGTGAGATGGTAGTGGATACAGGATCAAGTCATACTATCGTGACGCCGAACATCGTAGCACACTGTAGGCTTTCAGCACCACCCAATTTAATTCTGGAGTTTGCAAATCGAAAAAGGATCCCGATTCTTGGATTGCATGAAGCTACAGTCACCATTGGCTTAACAACATTCCAACACCCAGTACTAGTGGCAGAAATCATGGATGATGTCATATTAGGATTAGATGTTATGAATGCTCAGCAGTTTAAAATGGATTTATATAACCGAATATTGACGACGAGAAATTAAGAGATTTTTATGCACCACCTATATGAAGATAAAGTAAATACCAGAGTCGTTAAGTTATTCAAGGATGTTACTATACCAAGAAATTCAGAGGTGGTGGTTAATGCTACAACCGGAGGAAAAGAGGGAGAAACTGTTTTGATTGAGCCCATGGAAAACTGCAAACTATATGGTCAAGGAATTTTTCCAGCCAAGACGTTATCTACGCAGAAGAAATCTACTGTTTTGGTTCGAATGGTAAATTTAAAAGGATATGCTCAACATCTGAAACAAGGAGAACATTGGCGTATGCTCTGAAGTAGTGGCAGTCATGAAAAATGCTGATAGAAGTCGTTATTCAAACAGACCTTTTCCTGTATGTTTACAAAACCTATTTGAAGAATCTTGTGCCAATGTAACCATGGACCAGTGTAGTAAATTGTGATTTCTTCTTGAAGAAAATCAAGATGTGTTTTCGTTGCACGATAATGACCTGGGAAGAACTG
The DNA here is from genome assembly GCF_022605725.1 of Anthonomus grandis grandis. NCBI lineage: Eukaryota > Metazoa > Arthropoda > Insecta > Coleoptera > Curculionidae > Anthonomus > Anthonomus grandis. The sequence continues at coordinate 25,679,753 of NC_065548.1, read as the reverse complement.
ATTTGGTGCAGCATCGAATTAACACTGGAGGCAATGCTCCGATTAAACAAGCACCTCGAAGAATTCCGATAGCTAAACAAGGAGAAGTTTCCTCAATCAGCTTCACAATGGTTCTCAACACTCGATCTAAAGAGTGGATACTGGCAGGTAAAGATACATCCAGAAGATAAGGAAAAGACCGCATTCTCGATTGGAACAGGACTTTGGCAGTTTACAGTAATGCCCTTTGGACTCTGCAATGCTCCAGCTACCTTTGAGAGACTTATGGAAACAGTTTTACGTGGAATGATTAGTTTATCTGGATGTTTAGTTTATCTGGATGACGTCATCATACTGGGGAAAACATTTGAAGATCATTTGAAGAATATTCAAAAGGTCTTTGTTAAACTGCGAGAGGCCAACCTCAAGCTTAATCCTAAAAAATGTTGCTTATTTCAAAAAGAAGTTCGATACCTTGGCCATGTTATATCAGAAAAAGGTGTCAAGACTGATCCAGATAAAGTAGAGGCAATCAAAAAATGGCCACGACCCACTGACAAACACCAGTTAAGAAGCTTTCTGGGCCTTTGTACCTATTACAGAAGATTTGTAAGAAATTTCGCTAATCTTGCAAAGCCTCTACATAAGCTCACGGAGGACAAAATGGTATTTAGTTGGTCAACAGACTGTGAAGAAGCATTTCAACGGTTAAAAACAGCACTATGCACATCTTCAATTTTAACATATCCGATTCCTGGACAAACTTTTATTTTAGATACCGATGCAAGTAATGTTGGAATTGGGGCCGTTCTATCACAAAAATATGAAGATGGCGAGCAAGTGATAGCTTATTTCAGTAAAACGTTATCAAAACCAGAAAGAAACTATTGTGTCACCAGACGAGAGCTATTGGCAGCAGTAAAAGCTATTGAACATTTCCATAAATATTTGTATGGTCAACGATTTATCCTTAGAACTGACGATGCTTCGTTGAAATGGCTGTTTCAGTTTAAAAACCCCGAAGGACAAATAGCAAGGTGGCTTCAACGATTACAAGGGTATGACTTTACAATGAACATAGGAAAGGCGAATATCACAAAAATGCCGATGCTTTATCGAGAGGACCCTGTATTGAAACATGTCAATATTGTTTTAAAAAGGAATCAAAACAGCATCCAGAGATATTTACTTGTAATCGTATTAACCTTCACAGTTCTAAAGAGTGGGATGTAGCTGGTTTAATCCAAGATCAGTGTGATGACCCAGTATTTGTTCTTATTTACGAACTGAAATCTCGAGAAATTTCAAAACCAGAATGGAAAGACATTTCTGACAAATCTCCAAAACTAAAAGCTTATTGGTCTCACTGGAATTCATTGGTTATAAAAGATGGATTGTTAAAAAGAGTCTGGGAGAGCGTACATGGAAAAGACATATCTGACAGTCCTTCCTCGAAAATCTTCTTTGAAAATCTTCCGGATTCCGGAAGTTCTTAAAGCTGTTCATGGCGGTGTCGGCGGAGGACATTTTGGAGTTAGTAAGACCTTGGCAAAAGTGAGAGAACGGTTTTACTGGCTGAACAGTCATCAAGATGTTGAACGCTGGTGCTGACAGTATGAGCAGTGTTCGCCAAGCAAGGGTCCAAGAACCTGGATAAGAGGAAAGATGATGCAGTATCTTGTTGGTGCACCCTTTGAACAAATTGCCATAGACGTAGCAGGACCCTTTCCTACTAGTAGCTCCGGAAACCGATATGCTATTGTTGCTATGGATTACTTTAGTAAGTGGCCCGAGCTTTATCCGATTCCAAACCAAGAAGCAACGACAGTAGCTGAAGTGCTGTTCCAGAACTGGATTTGTCGATTTGGTGTACCCAGAGAGATACGTTCAGACCAAGGAAGGAACTTTGAGTCACAACTATTCCAACAAGTATGCCAGTTGCTGGGAATCAATAAGACCCGTAGAACCCCACTACACGGGATTTGAGGATGGTGGTAAACTCTAAGCAAACCGACTGGGATACCTGCATACAACCATTCCTATTGGCATATCGTTCTTCTATCCACAAGTCAACTGGAAAAAGCCCGGCAAAAGTTGTCTACGGTGATAAACTTTGTTTACCTTTGGACATTATTACTGTTAGACCCCGTAAGTCTGAAACCCTTAAGGACGTCGACCATTTACAAGAGCGTTTACAAATTGTTCACGAACAAGCACGGGATAAACTTCATCTAGAAAGTAACAGAATGAAATCACGTTATGACATAAAGGCAAATTCTACCGGTTATAATCCTGGGGATAAAGTCTGGTTATACAATCCACGGAGGACGAAGGGCAAGTCACCAAAGCTCCAGAAGGATTGGGAAGGTCCATTCAATGTGGTCACCAGAATCAACGACGTGGTGTACCGTATCCAGCGATATCCGACAACGAAGATGAAAATTGTAAACATCGTCCGGCTAGCGCCCTATTATGACTCAGGTGCTCCCATGTTTGATCGGGACATTTAGACAAGAGCGATCATAAATATGTACTAGAATTGGTAAGGAAGTTTAAGGAAATGGGACTTGTTTGCAATAGAAAGTGTACTGAAGTAGAGACAGGTTGTTAATGAAGCATGCCAAATTTAGGTACTGGCACAATTCGCAATGGATTCAACATTATCTATTCCCAACGCGCAAAGTTAAATATTTTAACAGGTTCTGTACACAAAATTTTGAAAAAAACAGTTTTTCCCTGTAAAGTTTAAATCTTTCAACAACGTTACAACAATAAGACGATTTTGATAGGATAATTGAATTTTGCGAACTGATATACCAGCGTGGACTTTTGACGAGGACCCTCATTTAGTAAAGACTCTGGTTCAGTGAAATTAAATTTTTTTGTAAATGGACTAGTAAACCGTCATAACTTTAGATTTTGGGATAATGAAAATCCATACTTTTTTCACGCAAATCATACTTAGGATCCTGAAAAAATTAATGTATGGGCAGGAATGTATGGTGACGAAATCATCGGGCAATTTTTTTTTGTAAGAAATTAACTGGATAAATTTATTTATATCTGCTCAAAAATACAATATATCCTTCAATTGTCCAATCTTTGAGAAACCGGATGAAAATGGTATTGGGATACTAAACAAAAGTAATTTGTATGTCCAACAAACACAATGCTCTGACAGTTCGAGAGTGGCTCAACGAATAGTTTCCAGATAAGTGGATTGGCAGGCGTGGTGCTATTGAATGGCCCGCATGGTCGCCAGATTTAATACCACCAGATTTTTTCCTTTGGCGGTATTTAAAAAGCAAAGTTTATAAAACCCTAGCTGAAAATATTAATGATTTAAAGAATCGAATTACTCGCGAATGTAAAGATATTAGCGGACAAACAATTGCCAGAAAACAAAACAGATATTATTATTATTTCGCGAATAACGTAGCATATTTTGAGCACTCAATAAAATAAATTCTGTAAACTGATTAAATTATTGATTTATTAAACACCTTTTTACACCCCTACTGTTTATAAGCCCAGATTTTTTTTGTATAAACTTATATTTTTTATACACCGTTGGGTGATAGATTGTATGCTTTTTAAATTGATGTATTACACTATAGGATAGCCATTTGACATAACAAAGTATGATGTGGATAAAATATTCATCACACATAATAGTGTGTGACAATAATCGTAGACAGTGTCACACGATGAGATTCTCACTTGACATATCAAAGTGATGTCCATTAGCTATCCAAAGCAGGTGAAAAAAAAACTTGGTATATAAAAGCCTATTAAGTAAGAATTTATATCATGTAGGATAGGACGATGGTTAAATGTAAATAAACAGTTCAGTTGACTATTAATTATTTATCATTATATCCTCATAAAAACTAAAAATAATTTAGAAATATAAAAGAGTACTATCATATATTTTTTACTCTTAAGCACTAAAATGCGCAGCTTCTTTTCCATTTAAATATATGATTTCTAAGAGTTTCTAACAATGTACAAGCATCCAATGGTTCGCTATTTCTTGTCTAATTGTTTAAAAGATGGTCCAATGAAACCTGAGGAATTTTGTAAGGAACAGTCCAACTGCTAAAGATTTGAATAATGTAGGGTCTATTGAAGCTTGATTATATTGAGTTCTTAAATCAGCCTCCTGCTACTCAGTACTCAGTACAAACTGAGCCCAATCAATATTCAAGTTAGTATTACCAGTGTCGCTACTTTCAATTTCATCACTCAGTCCCATCAAAGTCACTAATACTGCTTCTACTGAGGGTATGTAGTATTTCATTAGATGCATTAGTACTACTACCACTTCTAGAAGGCTTTTCTAAATAAAAGAAACTATTTCTGCATTGTTTGAGTGTGCAAAACATTTTAAATCAATAGTTTCTTTTGCTTTTTGGGTTAATGTTTTGCTTGATTTTTGGAATTATAAGTGAGTATTATTTTGTTTTACCTAGAGAAAAAGCAAGGGCATCGGAAATTCAATCACTATACCTATGAGCACACTTATTACACCCTATAATTCACTTTTAGGAGTTAATATAAGCATCAAGAACTAAATTGTCTATAGATGTATCAAGTAAGTGAAGTTTTCAAATGACATTTAACATTGATATATGATATTAAGAAGTGGTATGATATTTGTCGGGCTATTATAAAAGGGTACGATTCCCGATTATAATATACAGTGTGGTGACTTTAACTGGAATACATTCAGTTAAAACTAATCAAATTTTATCTCGCAAAATTCCTGAGACCCGTCGATTTCTGTTTATTTTTTTTTCACATTTCAAGATAGTTTTTGTATTTTTTCACCTACAGGGGGAGGGTCCAAATTACCCAAACTTTTTTTTTCAAATGAAAAGCCACTTTTTTTAAACTCTCATTGAAAAGAGCCCTTTTTCCTGATTAAATTGCCCTATTTACTTTTATGATTATTTAAAGGATAAATACGAAAAAAAAATAAAAACCATTAAATTATTAAAAGTCTCGAAATATTTTGTGTTGGTAAATTTTTGGCGTGTTTGTTTATTTTATTGGTATCGAGACATTTCCTGACATTGTTGTAGTGTCACTGTTAAAGTGAATTTCAACCAGTTGTTAAATAAGTTAACTTATATTGAAAAAATGCCTTATTTATCCGAATCCCACAAGATTGAAATCTTAATGATGATTGGTTATGGGGACAGAAGTCATACTCAGCTAGAGGTTGTCCACTTATTTAGGCAGAAATATCCAGATTTGCCACCTATTAACCAAGGTACGGTTAGTAAAATCGAAAGCAGATTTCGAGAAGTTGGGCACGTGAGGGATGTTTCAAGACAAAGGTCTTCTAAAATCGATGAAAACACCCAATTAAATGTATTGTTAGCGATGGAAGAAAATCCGGTAACTGCAGCCAGAAGAGTAGCTCGCGAAAACTCTATTCATCATAAATCTGTGCTAAAAATTTTAAAAAGTGCAAACAAACGGCCTTATAAAATGCAACCCGTTCAAGAGTTATTGGAAGACGATCCAGATCGCAGAGTTCAGTTCTGTGAATTAATGACGAACGCCTTTGACGAAAATCGCATCTTCGGAGTGGATCCTTTTTTCTGATGAGGCTACATTTACCCTAAATGGCCATGTTAATAAGCAGAACTGTCGCTACTGGTCTGACGAGAACCCACACTGGGTAAGGGAAACTAATACACAATATCCCCAGAAAACTAATGTTTGGGCTGGCATAATTGGCAGGGAAGTTATAGGGCCCATATTCTTCAATGATACTTTAACTGGGGAAAGATATCTAGAATTTCTTGAATATGAACTAGTTTCAGTCTTACGTGCCTTATATCCGAGTCAGTTCGATCCAGATTTGTATGATGAAAGAATATGGATGCAACAAGATGGTGCTCCCCCACATTATGCCCGTAATGTACGCCAGTATATAGATGACAATTTTCCAAACAGATGGATTGGTAGAAGGGGTGCAATCGAGTGGCCGGCACGTTCTCCCGATCTCACCCCACTTGATTTTTTTCTGTGGGGACATTTGAAAAGTCAAATTTATATGAGCAAACCAGGAAACCTAGACGAACTTAAAGAACGTATTAGGCAAGAAATCCGACAAATATCTCCAGAAGTGTTAGAAAATGTCAGAAACGAATTTTATTATTGTCTTGGGCTTTGCCAACAAGTAAATGGTGCTCATTTTGAGCATCTTATACATTAAACGCAACTTTTAATAATTTAATGATAATCATAAAAGTAAATAGGGCAATTTAATCAGGAAAAAGGGCTCTTTTCAACGAGAGTTTAAAAAAAATGGCTTTCCATTTGAAAAAAAAAGTTGGGGTTAATTTGGACCCCCCCTGTAGGTGAAAAAATACAAAAACTATCTTGAAATGTGAAAAAAATAAACAGATATCGACGGGTCTCGGGAATTTTGCGAGATAAAATTTGATTAGTTTTAACTGAATTTATTCCAGTTAAAGTCACCACACTGTATACTATAACGCTAGCTTTAGGTTAATAGAAGTGTAAATGTTTGAAGCATTCTTGAATCTCTTATTTCTATTTATACGTTCCATTTCTGTTTCACTAACCACAAAAATAACATAAATCAATTACTTTTATTTACTCGTATATTTTCTTTTGGTTCCATATGAAACTTTGTATGCATTTTTGAGTTAAGTAAATAAAAAACATTATATAACATTATATACAAACATAATATTACATTTATTATTATTATTATTATTATTATTATTATTATTATTATTATTAATAATAATATAATAAATCGTGAATTTATTTCATTTTCTATTGTAGACTTCGAAAAGTCTTAAATATTTATTTTATTACTTTTCTTAGAAATCCATATTTTCAACTTAGGATATACAGGGTGTTCCGTTGATCATGTTACAAACTTCTAGGGCAGATAGAAAACGTCAAAAGAAAAACAAAAGTTCATATAAACATGGGTCCGGAAAAGCTTTTTCAGGGAGCTAGAGCTCTTTGAAAATAACCTTTAAAAACTAGTTTTTTTTTAATAGCTCCGGAACTACTTTAGCTACCGCAACCAATTTTGGGAGGTAAATTATTGTTAGTACGTTTATTCTTTGGAATCTAATAAATAAAAAAAAGATTTACCAGGAGCTTCAGAATCAGGGGGGTATTTGGTAAATTTAGGCCCATTTCTTTAGGACTTTAATTTTTGCCCGTTTGGGCATAAGATTATGATGTTCCTATGCTTTTTACATAAAAAAGGTGCTCTTAGTAAAAGTCGGTAAATATCACCGTTTTTGTGGAAATTGACTAAAACCAAACTAAGATACAGCACCTGAATTAATTATTTTAATAATAATAATAATGCTAATTCATTGCCACTGTCAGTATTTTTTAAATTTGTCACTGTCAGTATTTTTTACATTATATTAATTCCCTTTTTATTATGGTTAAGTAATGGAAGATTACACTTTTGCTGAATACGCCGATATGCTTTTAATTTATGGGGAAGTTCGATGTGATGGTAGAGCTGCTTCTCGACTATATGAAGAGCGGTTTACCGAAAGGCGAATCCCAGCTCACACACTTTTTGAAAGGGTCAATTAACGGCTCAGGGAGACTGGCTCCATTAAAATAAAACGCCAAGATAATGGAGTGCAAAGGAACATCCGAATCCTGGATTTTGAGGAAGAAGTGCTTCAGGGATTTGAAGATAACCCATCAGTAAGTACTCAAGCAGTAGCTGATGCGATGCATGTAAATCATGTTAGGGTATGGAACGTTGTTAATGAACAGCTTCTTCGGCCCTACCACCTGCAAAAGGTGCAATCATTAGGACCCAATGATTTTATGCCCCGCGTGAATTTTTGCCAGTGGTTTCTTGACCGGTGTACAGAAGAACCTCAATTTCCAAAATAGGTCCTTTTTACTGACGAGGCTTTATTTACAAAAGAAGGCATTTTTAATTCTAAGAATAATCATGTGTGGAGTGAGGAAAACCCTTATGGTATTTATTTTAGGAGCTATCAACATAAGTTTTCGGTCAATATGTGGGCCGGCATTGTTGGAGAACGCTTAATTGGTCCAATTATGTTGCCTCCTCGTTTAATGGGAAATATTTATTTAAATTTTTTAAGAAATGTACTGCCAGAACTATTAGAGGATCTGCCCCTAAATATACGACAGAACTTATGGCTACAACACGATGGAGCGCCAGCTCATTTTTCACTTATTGTCCGCGAGTTTATAAATGAAAATTTTGGAAGGCGCTGGATTGGCCGCGGAGGCCCTGTCACCTGGCCAGCGCGCTCACCAGATTTGACACCCTTAGATTTTTTTCTTTGGGGGCATATGAAAAGTCTCGTATATGAAACTCCAGTCGAGTCATAAGAAGACCTGGTGGCCAGAATTTCCGCAGCTGCTGAAGTAATCCAAACCACGCCTGATATTTTTAACCACGTCAACCTTAATATGGTGCGTAGATACAATAAATGTATCGATCGTGGCGGCCGGCATTTTGAGCAATTAATATTTTAAGTTTATTTTTGTAATACCAATCTTTTATAAAATTTGTTTACGTTTCTAAAATTGTTAATTTGTTGGTTTTTTATTGCACTTAAAATCATTTAAACATTTTATGCCTCAAGGTAATTAAAGTGGCAGTTAATTAATTTGAGTACCAATTTAATAAAGTGGCTACCTTAACTTTTTTTAAACATTTATTTTTTATTTACGCCAGATTTTTTTTTGTTTATTAATAATAATAGGTAATTAATTTTTGTATCTCATAATTTGCTTTTCGTAAATTTTCACAAAAACGGCGATATTTACCAATTACCGACTTTTACTAAGAGCACCTTCTTTATGTAAAAAGCATAGGAACATCATAATATAATGCCCAAACGGGCAGAAATTAAAGTCTTAAAGAAATGGGCCTAAGTTTACCAAATACCCCCCTGATTCTGAAGCCCCTGGTAAATATTTTTCCGGACCCATGTTTATATGAACTTTTGTTTTTCTTTTGACGTTTTCTATCTGCCCTAGAAGTTTGTAACATGATCAACGGAACACCCTGTATATACTAGTAGAAATACAGATAGATGTCCTGAACCGGTAATCCATTGGATATCCTGTGCTATCTGGAAATTAACATTTACTAAATTTCTTCTTTCATAAAATATTGGGGCAAATAGAATATATAATCAATACCACCGAAAAATAATCAAGACCTATATCAACCACTATTATTGTGTGAAATATAAAAACAAATAATAAATAATTGAACTAGAATAAAATAATATAACTGCTAAAATATAAATTATATAATAAATTTATAGGTTATTGTATTGCCACTAAACCTAAATTTAATGCACTTTTATTCTTTAGTAGCCTTAGTACTATCTTGATCGCTACTATAGCGAATCATTATTAGAAATATTATAGAAGTTTTCTTGCTTTATATCATTAAGGATAATATAAATAATAATTAATTCAGCACTGTAATTATTTCCATCTGTTAGGTTTTTTTCACGCTACAGTGCACAAGGTGACGCAAAAAGGGCTAAAAGAGGTTGGAGCGCTTTTGTATTTTACTTCAAGAAATATCAAAAGCAACTCGCTATATTGTTTTAGAAACTTCAATCTGTTGCAAAATATCTCTCGTCTTTTTCCATTATAATTTTGTTTACGAGGCTTAAGTGGGAAACTTATTACTAATCAAAAAAGGTTTCTTACAATTTAATAGTTTTATTAAATTCTCTTAAAATGTCCGTTATAAGGATACATAAGATATAGTGCAGTAAAAAAAATAATTATAAAATAGATTAAATTTTTTTTATTTATCTGTGAACTAAAAAACTCTCATATTGCTTTCTAGTAAATCTTTCAATTCATTTATCGAATTATATATATCATTAAATAATAAATAAATAAGTTCATGATAAAATAAAAATTAAATATTTGATTTGCAAATATGAAGACTACAGATTATTCCATTAAATGAAATACTAATATTGTCACTTGGAATTTAATAATGGATAAATTGAATAAGAGAACGTTGTTTTTAAATCTTCGATTTTATTTTTAGATCAGACATTTTTTGACATCTAACGTAAATATATCACAGAAAAGTGTAGCAGAATTTTTTTCTTAAATAGAGCCAGCCTCCTGTATATTTTGTTCAAATTCTACGGAAAAGTTTGGATATGTCTTATAATGTTTTATATCCATCTGTAACTATTCAAGGAATAATTATGTTTAAATAATAATTATAGAACCTAATTGTTATATACATTGATGAATCACATTCCACATTTTTTAAATTTATTTTATAAAATGCTGGAAGTAGCCTTCTCAGCAGTAACTCAAATGATCGATAAATATTGCTATGGATTTTTAGCATGGTCTGGAGAAATATTCCCAATTTCATTACGAATGTGATCTTTGATTATATCAAGCGTGTTTTATATATTCAAGCTTATTTTTGCACAGTTCATTTTTGACATAACCTTAAAGAAAGTAGTTCAATGTGGGTGACGTAGGCGGCCACTTAAAAAACATTATTTAGGGATCTTCTAATAATCGCAGCATAGTGGGGAGAGGCTCCATCTTCTTAAATCCGTAACACTTGGCTTAGCATATCTTAATTACTCCCATCAGATGTCTACTAAAAAGTCGTGATGATTCCCTGTTCAGTAAAATCCTTTCAAAGAAGTATGGTTCTGTTAGTCTGTTAAGAATAATCCCTGCCCATACATTCACCCTCTCACCATTATTTCAAGAATTCTGAGAATGAGTTTTTCTGAACTAGTGTGGATTTTCAAGTACCCAGTATCTAAAATGAATCCCATTTACTTGTCATGGTGTTAGGCAAAGCTCATTTCTGCGATATGTATCATCTTAGTAGCTCTCGAAGTAATTACATTTTATAAGGGTGCCATTTTTCTTCTTTAATAATTTTGTTACAGTCGCTCTATGAAGCGTATTATTCAAAGGCAACTGAGAACTTGAGAGATACATGTTATGAAACCAGGATATCTAGTTTTTGATCGTTAGGAACGCCAGTGCTTCCTGCCAAGAAATCTACTAGTTCCAGTTTGCCTTAACTTACCCTCAATTCTACAGATTGTAGCTGACTTACAGGTTCTCTGTTCAAATATTTATTATTAAAGATTATTTGAATTTCATTACGTGTTCTAGTATTTCGATTCTCTAAACCTCAGTTAAGTTAATGCAATAATATTAAATTAGGTAAAATATTTTTACTTTATTCACAATACAGTTAAAACTTGCAAATAGTTGACGCTTTAATTTGGAGATTATGTCAAATCTTCATAAACAGAGGTGTAGGTAATTGACATGATTTATTGTAAATGGTTTAAACTAGTTTGAAATGCTGTTAATAACGGCCACTTCTAGCATTTAATAAAATATATTTTAGGAATGTGGTTTTATAGTTAAAATCTTTGATTTGATACTTAAATCACAAAACAGTTTTACTATTAACCAAAACTATTCAAACTAGTGTTAATCTTCCAAAGATGCTAATATCGTTACCCAAACACGTATTGAGAGCACAAATAAAGGGTTTTTGTAAATGTTAAAACTGTCTTGTGGTTTAAGAATGGAAAATGTAACTTATTAATTTTTGTTGCAATAAAGTGTTATAATTATTATTTAAAGCTAATTATTTCGTGCAGTTGTCGAACAGCTGAGTGTGACGAACTTCAAAACAGTTGAAGATACAGGATCTTATAAATAAAACTGCCATACTAAGGAAGCATAAAAGTGGTTTACTGCATTTAAGTTAGTTCCGAGAAAGTCGATTTTTACTATTTGTTGGAGCTTTCTCAACACAAGAAGATCATACGTGCAGTTATAGTTCAGTTCAGAGATCTATTAGAATCTTTGATGTGCCGCGAATAGTCCGTGTGCCGGTGTTGCTTATATTGTCACATGACATGCACGTTTAAATCGCAAAATTTTATGTGGAAAAAGTCATAAAGTAATGTTCTAAGCGATATTTAATCATTCCATTAAATAAATAGATTTTTTATGCATTTTTTTAAGAATTTATACATTTGATTCACAAAATTTGACTACATACGCCTACGTACTATTTTGATAGACGTCTGACCTCAGTCACAGCCACTCAAGCGTGAAAAGTTGCACAGGTCCGGCCTTAAAATTTATGTGTATTTAAAACTTTATTATTTGGAATTTTTGGGTTTAGTTTGATTAAGTTAGAAATTCAGGATAGTCGATAGCAAGTTAATATTTAATTTAACTCTAAGATTTAAGTACGTAAAATCAGTAAAACCAAAAATTTTAATTTAATAGGTTTAGTTTTTAGCGCCATAAGGGGGGTGTTTATAACAAGTGATGAGAGAATGGGTGGTACGAATTACTTAGGCCCATTTATTTTGTGGATTAAGGCATTAAGGATTTACTTTTTGACACGAAAGGGTAAAGTGTTTTGTTTTGTCTTCAAATTTTATATATTTCTTTTTTTTGGGGGGTATTGAGATTTATTTTTATTTGGTGGTTATTATTAACGAGAATTTTGGCTGCCACATCCAATATCCTTAATACATATTATGGTAATAATATACTCATGAAAACCCCGATCTCTATATTTAGTACCAACATCTTTGGATAAAAAGTAATTATGTAGTCAGAACAATGGAAGTATATTTTTTAAATAAACTTTTACATTAAAATTATCTACCTGTCTTTATCTTATGTGTGTAAAAGACACAAGTTTTTCTTATAAAAAAATACACACACTTTAAATCCTGAATGTAATATTCATTAATTTGTGTTTGCCTCATATTTAGTTATTGTGCATAATAGGCGAGATTAGATGAAAATTAACAAAAATAAATGCTTATACCAAAAACTAAAAATCTTATACAAAATCTTAAAATTACAGTGAGGATACTAAATACTTTTATAAATGTAACCACTCATTTGAATCTGGCCCAAAGAGTTAAAACAATTTTCTAAACTCTGTTTTTTTGCTTTTTTTCTTTAGCAGTTTCTTCCATTAAGGAAGGAACCAGTTTCTTTGTTGCCGCTATGGATTCCAACTTCATCTCGCACAGTCGCACTGAAGCATATGGATAGTAAAACAGATTTAAAAAGTGTACACGAGTAGCAGAAATACTGTACTTAAACAATTACGTTTTAAAATCCCTTAATTTTCCCCTGTAGCTTTTACTTCCCTGGCTTCTTCCTCTGCTTCCTCAATACTAGAAAATTAACCATCAGAACTATCTGAGTCTAAATCACTGTCCAGATCACTCTTATTGTTTTCACCACAAATATTATTTTCTTTCTTGTGCACCCACCATCTCCATAAGCCGGCACAAACACTGTCCTCTTCATTTGCCAAATTTTCCTGCCTATTTTCCCAGGGTCGAAACATTTTAGTGTCTTTAAGTATAAAATCAAAACAAATCCACAAACAAATAAAAAACACACTTCCTCACAGTAAAAACTGCAAAAAATTTAGACGAATACAGGCCAAATTCTAAATTCTCCAATTTTATAAACGTGTAAAAAGCAAAACTGGCAAAACACATTAAATAATAACCTCACATGACCCCCCTCCCAAATATTAAAGGCGATAGACCCATGCAACAGAACTATTTTAAAGGCGATAGACATATCCTTAAAGATTTTTTAAAAACACGACGAAAATAATACAAAAACAGCCCAAAAATTTATCTGGGTACGGCCCCGTAATCCTCAAAATCAGTGGGATAGAGAGAGATACACAATCACTTGCACAGCCTAAAGTAGGAATCGCCAGATCGCAGGTGTTTTATCTTTGTTTAATAGACTACCTACAAAGAGGTGACAAGTCTGGGAGTGCTGGGAGTGTTTAAAATGATTTGTAAAATGCTTGGATTTTAGTCCGCGGTCAATTTTTTGATATTATTTTCTTTTTAAAAATGGAAATTTTTGAAAGAAAAATAAAAAATAGTGTAAAACATGGGGTTTTACGTATATTTAAAATGACTTCATAGATAAATTATATAAAATTTTGCCATTTAAACATGTATATCAAGCGACAATAAATATGACATAGACGTACGGACTATTTAGTGCGGCATCTGCGACATATCAAAGATTCTAATAGATCTCTGAACTAGACTTTACCGGGCATTCCCGTGGATAACAGTGACGTGGTGCTACTTACGGCCTCCAATTCTTTCATGCATAGTAAACTTTGCATCGATATTATCAAAAAACAATATTTGTTTTTCAAAAATAAAAAGAATAATGATATGTAGAATTCCATAACGAATTCATTGATGTAAAGAAACTAAATTTTGACCAAAATGTCACTTAATCACTTTTATGCTTTGGACGGTAGAGAATCCGAATCGATTTCAATACATTTATCCGTTATTCAAGCACAACCTTATATATTTCTAATACTACAGTTAAATTAAAAAAAAGTGGAATTCAGACTTGAAATGAAATGGAAAAAGAGGAAAGTCTTACTAAAGTCATTGTGTTTATCACTTAGTAAATCCATCGTGATCTAGGGTTCAAAAGTCTAAAATCTAAATTCTAAAGTCAAGTCTAAAGTCTAAAATTCTAAAATTTATTTAAATACAACGATGTTAAATAATACCAATATCCGATCATATATACAATCTTTTCGTGGTCACCTCGATCGTGAGTTCTATTTACTGTACCTTGAAACAATTTATGTAACACAGTAGATAATAATAATTCCATATAATTGACTAAACAATATCTAAAGATACGTAAAAGGGAGGTTTAATTTTATGCAAAAGCACGTTGTTTTGCACCTTTTTATATAAGTCATAGATTTTAAATAGTATTCTGTGAGGCAATTTCTTAGAACCCATAAAAATAAATAACTAATACATTAAACAAAGTACCTATATAACTCTTTTTACCTTACTCAATTTTATATTATTTGAAGTCTGTTAACTTGAAGTTTCGATTATGTACGCGTACAAGTTAAATACAACTTTGAATAACAATAATTATAATTTATTAAACCTAAAAGCGGGACGCTTTCAGCTAATTATTAGCAATTTTCATTATCAGTGTCAAATAAAAAAATCACAAGAGTATTGAGCGCAAAAGTGTGATTGCATGATTTCTAACATTTTGTTATTATTAGAATAAGTTGCATTTATTAGTTTATTCAAGTTGTTTTTTATAAACTGGTGCATTTTTATTAGGAAGTCAATTAATAATTAAATATAAAATTTTATAATTATATATCATGAGCAAAAATTAAAGCATTGCTTGATATATTGATAGATAAATGTAATTTATAAATAATAAAAAAAATATTAATTTATTCCTCTTCAAAGAATATGCATATAGGTTGCGTCACATATTAAAAAATTAAAAATAAATAAAAACAAAAATATGGAAGTATAATATAAATAAAATTAACCTAACAAAAATAAACAAATAGATAACACGGAAAAACTTTAACAAACTGGTCAAGACTGAAGGCACGCAGATCAGTTTGTACAGAAAAATATAAGGTAGGTCACAACTACAGACCCAGTAACTACTAAGTACAGAACATTTTAAAGTAAGATTGACTTTAACAACTTCTGAACTACCTCTTTATAAAAATTAAAATATTTTTATCATTAATATTTTTGAGGTTAGATGAAAGTGCATTATAAGCTTTAATTGCACTATACATCGGTGAGTTTTCAAGAAAAAGCACTAACATGTTGAAGAATTCTAAGGAATAAAACATATTTAGTCAAAACCTACTGTTGTAAAATGCATTATTTCTGAAATAACTTTCCTATTATTTCTCAGAGAATAGAAGTAGCTTAAAATAATATAGGGAGAAAATTGAGATATCTAAAAAATAATGAAGCAACATGAGCTCTCCACTTAAGACTATACACTATGCGCAACATGTGCTTCTGCAGCAAAAAAGCCACATACAACAAACTCGTAAGTAAGATGACTCATTACGTGTACAAGCATATAGAGGAGATTTGAATTGAAGACTTCCCTTTTTAGTTTAGTCGATAGAAAACACGATGAAGCTAATTTTTTCTTGTAAATAATCGATGTGATAATATCAACTTAAATTTAAATCTATATTAGTACCCAAGAAATTTGTTAATTGTACATTTATTTATTATAAGGTACGATTAAGGATTACGATCGGCAACACGAGAATTAAAAAAGTGCCAACTTAAAACAAAGTAAACATTTTTCTTCTATAGTAACGTTTTCTTCGTTCAGATGACAAACTATAAAGAAAATGTCATCAGTTAATTAGCTGATTTTATGTTGATGTATTTTTTCGGCAATTTATGGCAAAATAATAAAAAAAAAATCAGCGGTGGCAGTATCCCACCTTTCGGGGCACCGTACTTTACAACTTGAGTACTAGTAGTCGATTTTGTTATTGACAAGTGTCTCCAAACTAGATACCACTGTTACGGTTTTTTTTTGACCGTGAAACTTTAGTTTGATGTCAAAATATTTTAGTATAATTTAATAAACAACAAAACAACCCTAATTAACTAATAAATGTTAATAGGTAACATCTTTTATTTTATAAGAAAAATTATTAAGAGGAAATTTATTATTAAAAGATAATTTGGATTAAGTTAATAAGCATGCAATGGCTGGTTTAGCAAAATTGCATGCTTTTTATTTTCATACCTTTTTATTACCGGTAAAATATAATGAGTTTCCATTTCTGTAAAATTGTAAACAAATTAACTGTCAAACATCTCTTCAGAGAAGAGAGTGCAGTATTTTTTCTTGAGTTTAGTAAAGACTTTGATATTGATTCTGGTTGTGTTTATAACCGTCGGGATGGACTAAGAAGCTGCAAAAATTCTATAGTATACTATTAAATAAGTTTCCTATTAATGCCAACTTTCATATACTACTTAGGGCGAACATATTAATAAAAAATTAAGTGAATTCAAATAGTTGGGTATTGAGGGCAACTTAAAAAAATTATTAAGCATAAAAACTAGGACTACATCAGCTTAAACTTTATACAAGTTTTGGAATTTTACTAATTTTGTTTATTTGAGATAACGAAGATATAAAAATATAATCTTATGTGACTTTAATTGTCAAACTTCTCTTCTCTTAAGTTTTATTATGGGTGCTACATACTTACAGATTTTACAGTACTACCACGTAAATGCAAGTGTTGTCTAAGTCTTTGCAAGATTTCAATATTGACAAATAACTTATACATGGTAAAATCTGGGTGGAGACTTATCAGTTTTGATGCAACAGGTACTATAAATTAGTACACGCTAATTACAAAAGAAATTCGACCGAGAAAGGGTTTACCTTTTTTAAAATCTGCACCTAGCTAAATTATCTAGAGTCTGTCACTTTCTGATAAAAAAATAACTATAAACATATAATTAGGGTTAGTTATTGAATTATAGTAAAATATTCTGACATCAAAGCAAAGTCTTATCCTAGAAAAAACGTAACAAGATTTGAACAAATTACCATCTGTCTTTTATATACGGGAAATCTAAGGCTGGCCCATGAATACCAAAAGATTCGAGTTTAAAACTGAAAAGGTCCCTGTTAACAGGATCCAAGGCTTTAGTCAAGCAATAATAAATTCCAGCTACAAACTCCTTTATTTCTAAATGTGCAGTTATAAATGTAGTTATATAAAAATATGTAGTTTTTTTTTGCTTTCAAATAAAGCTGTATTTGTGGATTTTGCATTTAAAAAATCATATTAACATGTCAATATGCTTCAATTCCGTTTGTAAAGATCGGCATATTTGAAACAGGGCTGTAGTTATTTGGATTACTTCTGTTTTCCTATTATTATATTAGAATTACTTTTGGCGCATTTTAAAAGATTAGTATATTTCCCTTGCTTAAACGATTTATTTATAATATTTTCCAATGGAATAAAAAGCAGATCTATCACATGCAATAAAATAAAATATAAAATCTTATATGGACTAAGTGAGGATTTTTTCGAAATCTGTAAAACAACTCCAGAATTTAATTTATAGTTACAGGACTTAGAAGAGGTAAATCTTAAGGGGAATCCAACTTTTCGTGGATTTTCTTCTTAGCTTTATTTTTTCAAGAAAGAAGTGATAAAAAACTTTCTCAATAATGTTTAAAAAAGCTGAAAATATATCATTTACATCTTTAGATAAATAATTTTGTACCTTAATACCCACGTTAAGTTTTAAAAAGAAAACTAGATGATGAGAAAACGCAGTGGTTATTGGAATCGATTTCTTGCAGCGATTATTTGGTAAACATATTTTTTTATATATAATTATAATATATAATTTTGGATTGAGATTTGGACTGCGTGAATAATAATGTTGTGAGGTTTTTGAGAAATCAGTGAAGAGTACATCCAAGGATTTTTTAACATTTTGTGTAACAAGTTAAACACTCGAAAAGGGGTCATATTTTTTTAAATTTCATGGTGTATTTTACTTGCATAAAAACACAATTATATAATGACGACTTATAAACATTATAAAAACAGATAATCTCTAGTTAGTAATATTATTACTTCTAAAGTTTCCAACTATGATAGTTTCTGTGTCCCATCAATTATTATTTTAATTTTAGAACAAAATAGATTTAATTTAATTTTTAGCTGAGAAGAATCTATTTTTTCCGATTCCTTTTTACGTTTCTTTAATATATATTTTTTTAAATTTTGTATTTTCGTTTTATATCACTGATTATATCTGATGTCTACTGTAAACTGAAAAATTGCAATTGCTAATTATTGCTGTCATCGCATTTGACTATCTTGGCAGATAATACGTTTGAAGAAATTTGTCTTTGAATGTAAAGAAAAATTGTCTAAAGGGATATGTTGGCTGATATTGTTAATTCCTCATAATAGTATTGTTAATATGTTTAGCAATGATTGCCTCAATGACCTTAGGTAATTTGTGACTGACGAGGCAGAGCTTACAGAGCTAGACAGGCTTAAAACCTAGTACTAATTTTTATTTTACAAAGGGATAAATTCAGGATACTCTGCAATTAGCGATAACGAACGCAGTTATACTTCCTCCTATTACTCCTTGACTTCTTTTTCTTCTTATTATTTATTTTCTCTGTGGTAATTCAATCAGAAAACCCTCAGAGGAGAGGTTAGAACTTATAAATATATAAATTTATAACTTATATTCATGAAAATCTATAATCATAACATATTTATCACCGGTCTACAGAGAAAAAATATTTAGTGCAAGGCTTTGAGTACGTTTTGTGGGGTATTTGGAACCTGCTGAATCTAAAAATTATATTTTCTTTTTTTCGGTCAATTTTTGGCATATTGTAAAAAATTTGTTTTCGCAATCGGGCTAAAATTTCAATTCTTTTTCTGTAAATAATCATGCAAAAATCTATTGACAACATATTGTACAGTAGTAATATACTGCATGAAATTATTTTAAATGGGCATGATGACCATGAGTGAAAATTGCGCCTGAATAGAATCTTACTTTTGGAAACTGAGAATGCGGGAACATGGGAAATTTTAATTATAACTAAATAAAATTTAGCTGAATTTTTGCTTGTTGTATATATTTTGAAATTCTTAAATTTCAAATTGCTCGACCTTGAACCAAGTTAGTTATATTTATTTTTTGGGGTACGTAGTGCAAAATGCACATTTGTCTCTTGAAATATAAAAGACTAGGTATTTGAATGTTTGGATTGGAAAAGGGACATTGAAAAAAAGAGCTATAGGGAAAATTACTTTAACATTGGAAAACATGGGTCAAATATAAAAAGTCGGAAAAATTCTTACAATTATGAACAAAATTACCCCGATGAACAACAAGGTTTCCTTACTTTTCTTACATTTTTTCTTGAAGTATAAATTACCAATTTCCGCGGTTTTCCTACATTTTATCATTAGTTTTCGTTTTTTAGTGTTAAATTGTTCAATATTTTTTTCTTTGAGTACGGTCTGAGCATTTTTTTTAATATTTGGAAATTTAATATGCCTTAAGTTGACAATAGTAAAGCGTGACGCTGCAGTGTTATTTAACCAATTCAACTCAACAATTTTCGAATAAATTTACAGTTCAAATATATTAAAGTGGTATATATCACAGGTCATAATTCTAGTTCACGCAGAACTTAGTTTAATGTCAGTCATTTCAATGCTGATAAAAATTGTCAAATTTTCGCATCACTTAAACATTATTTTCTTGAAATGTTTAAAGCACGATTTAATCGATCAAAATGCAGGTGATTTTTTAATTGAGCAGGTCACAAATATTTATAAAAACTCACTTAGACCTTTGCACCAAAACGAATATTTGCGTGTTACTATCATAATATAATTTTGATATAATACTATTTAATTTTACAGTGAATTCTCAATATCAACCAATTCATTATACTTTATTTTACACTTTAAAAAACCTATAAGAGCTCCCCAAATAAATCATTAAAATTCTAGCACACAAAAATGCAAAACCCCAAAACCAGACTCGTTAATTAACCATATATTAAAATAATACACTTCCTGTTTTGTAAAATTATTAATTATTAGACGCCGTTGTTACAAATTATATGCCGCAATTTATCGCTCGATAATTTATCGAACAATGAACAATGAGTTAACCCCCTTGTAAACGAGGAATTTGAAAGTATAGTAATTGCACGTATTTGCACTAATTCCTTTACGTGCCTAGTATAGGATTTTGTGCGAAATAAATATGAATTACATTATGGCAATTAAGGATATAATGTGACCTTGCCATTAGGTAATTTACACTAAAAAGTAAAAATCGTGAATTTTAAAATTAATATAATGGATTATTCAGTTCAAAATACATTTTTATGATTAAAATTTTAATGCAAGATCTGATAATATAGGATTCATTTGCTTTATACTGAATGTTACTATGAATTGCACTTAGATGCTTAACCCTTTATGACCAAATCTTCCAGAATTACCATAAAGTAATTAGACTCATATTATACTCGTATTTTACGTTCACGCTTTATATCGCTTCGCCTTCTAAAACAGCGTAAGAGTAGTTTTCAAATGAATTCGTAATTCTGCTCTCATTCTTTTTAATGTGTTAGATAAGTAAATGAGTAATTTTGCAAGTGATGGGATTAGCGTTACAGATTAATTCGTTTCAACTATGGGATATGCCGTCGTTCTTTAAATTGGATCTTGTTTTATGTGAAAATTGAGTTCCTGGTTGTCATCAATCAATCTTTATTATGTGGTTTACTACCTTGTGTAGATGTGGAATTTCTTTATGAGCTATTACATATGTACATGCCTATTTCAGCATTACACGTCTATAATTTATCGAGAAATTTGACGCCATTAATTCAGATTTATAGCGGATATAGGCCTAAATTTAAATAATCTTCTTTTCTATGATGGTATAAATGTGTAAGTCTAACTAAAAGACATAAAGCTGACAATATAAAATTTTAAGAAGTGCAGCTAACTCCTAGTGCACTCTATAACACCTTAAAGGGTGTAGATTAAGAAAAAGATATATGGTATGGTCATAAATAAAAATAAAATCTAAAAAATGTCCCAAAATTGGATAGAAATAACCTGATGGTTTCAGTTAAAAGCCTCAGTAACTGTTTTGAATATTCAAAAGCTGAGAAGTGGATTGCAATATCATCTGCAGTAAAATTTAGATTTGAATATCGTATTATGAAATAATATTGTATATAAGAAATTATCTGAGAATACAAGAAGTGTCTGGAAAACAAGTTAAGGATAAGGCACGTATAGCGCTCTGTCAGTTTCATCAGTCAATTGCTGCCCCTAAAGATGAGCGAAATCCGGCAACTAATAGGTCTTTTAACTGAATACTAGCACTTAAAATGATCTTTCCAACCCGGAGCGCTCTTGGTATTAGGAAAAGAAAGAATTTCGCGAACATAAAACAATAAAACTCCAGGTGCCTAACGGTAATCGCCTTGGAACTAATACGATTCCTATACGTAGTGGTATATTCCAGAGAGATTTCTTAATACCACTTTGGTTCTGCGTTGCCATGAACCAATTCAGCGCTAGCCAACTCAATTCAAATAGGTATGGATTCGACCTAAAAAAGAAAAATACGGAACTAAAAAGGATAAACCATCTACTTTATATAGATGATTTAAGATTCTTGCGGCAAGACGAAATCAATTAGAACAGATGCTTAAGATAGTGGAAAAAGTTTCTGATGATATAGGAATGACCTTTGGACTAGATAAGTGCCGAACTGTGAACATTATTAAGGGTAAACTGCAACCAGATGACGTTCAGATAGAAAACAGTCAGATAATTAATGCCATGAACGCAGAAGAATCTACAAAGATCTAGGAATGAAGCAGGCGAATAAGAATAGACCATAGAACTATACAAAATGAGCTAACTACTAAGTTCACTACTAGGATTCGACAATTCCTTAAAACAAGTCTTAACATCGGCAACTTATTTAAAACTTTTATTACATTATGTAGTTCACTAACTTCCTCTTTTTGTGTTATAGGATGGAACAAAACGGACATTGAAAATTTGCAGAAAAATGCTAGAATACTCCTAGGGAGAGCCAATAAGGGGAAAGAGGGATGGCCGAAATAGAGAAGCAACTGACTCAAGCAATTAGTAACTTGCTATCCTTTTTCTTAAAGAATGCTAAAACATCAGATATTTATCGTGCCGTATGTGAAGCAGACGACAGGACACTACTTAAATTCTATTAACTTGAGCTACCCATACACCATAGCACCAAGAAAAAATGTAAGCTTGAATGGGACTACATATATATCATGGTAACCTATATCAGGTAATTTATATTTTGAGTAGGTATATTTATACATTTAGAAAACTCTGGGACATTGCAGAGAAAATTAAAAAAAACTAAATTTAACCTTCGACCCATATTATAAGGTCTGCGAACGCAATATTACAGGGAATCGCCGTCTCGACTAGTGCTGGGCAATGTTTATCGATGTTCTTGATCGAGTTCGATGTTTTTATCACTGATGTTGTATTTCACAAACATCAATGTTTTTATCGATATTTACCTTTCGATATCCGATGCTGATAAAAAGACAAAATATTGATTGAAAATTAAAATTCTTAATTTTCCTAATAAAAAAATAAAATATACCGCTTTTAAAATAGAAACAGAGTAATAAAAATAAATACCAATTTCTAACCCAATTCCTCACGTCTTTAAAAATATTAGGCTTGGACACTCGTGTTCGCCTCTATCTTGTTAGAAGCCGGATTTAGATTTTGATCGATTTTTCTATCTCGGACTCGATCGGTAAAGCGTTAAATCCCCAAGTCCCGTAACTCACTTTAGGAGACTTACCGATTGTCAGTGCCAAGTTATGTTTTGTTTGTTCTTTTCGTTCGTGAGTCTCGTGGTATATTTTTAATTTTTAGTAGTTTGACAAATATAAGCTTTTGTATTTGTATTTCACTATCCAGACCCAGACTAAGTTTCAATTTATAAGTGAAGTGCTTATTATTTATTTTCAGTAAGTCGGTCATCGATGTTTTCCTGACGTTTTATAACTTATTTAATAAGCTAAGCAACAAACATCCTTTTTGGGTTAAATATAATGCATTAAAACCAAAAACAGTAGCCAGGTGTAAGAAATGCAAGGGATTTTCCCACAAATGGAAAAACATATGGAAATTTGTGGTAGTAGCTGCTGAAGATCCAAACACAGAATATATATTACAGAATACTGAATTGCTAAAGTCCTTACTGTTAATTGAATTGTTGGTTTTCTTTTCAGATATTCAAGATGTTAGTTAGTTATTCTACAGCCCCCACCACCAAAAAAATAGTTGTTTTTGTGGTGTTCCTCTTTTATACACTGTGTACGAGAAAGCAAAATAAGAGTGTAAAGAAAAATTAAAGGATTAGGTTATGCGTATGTCGTTAGATAGTTTAAGCAATGTTCACGACGAACTGATTATATTCTGCAGTATTATCACTGCTATAACTGCTATAACTGCAGTATTGTCACGGCAAATGGCGAATCGATTTTAATCAATACTATAGATACAGATGTCACTTGACACACCGCTACCAATAAGCCTCATTACTACGCTCCCTCGACATATGGGAGAACGAGGAATGGCTGACATAGAGAAGCAACTAGCTCAGCAACCTAGTAACTTGCGATCTTTTTTTTAAGAAAGGCTGAAACATCAGACATTCATCGAGCCGTATGTGAAGCAGACGACTTAACGCCACTTAAACTACAGAAGCTGGAGCTACCCATACACCATAGAACCGAGAACGAAAAAATGCAAGCTTGGATGGGAAAACAACTACATAGAAGGCATGTTCACGAGGTTCAATAAGAGTATGTCGATATAGCGGCATCGAATTACTAGTTGACTTCGGGACAGCTTTTCCTCCAAACTGAAGGGTTTCTTGTGGCTATCCAAGATCAAGTAATACCAACAAGAAATTATTTTAAAGATTGTCCTAGGTGATTCGACGGTACAAGGTGACAGATATACGTATGGATGTGAGACAACGATGTCCATTCATTATGTCACCGGTGGATGTCAAACTTTTGTACCAACGGAATATAAAGAATGGCATAATTTAGTAGCAAAGATGATCAAGACGTCATAGAAGCCTCTTATCAGCAGCCAAGGTATCATATTATAACTATAAACCGGAACCAGTTCTTGAAAATGAGCGACACATATTGTATCAGGATCGCACTGTACTTACGGCCCAACGAGTAACTAACAATAGGTCTGACCTAATACTAATCGATAAAATGTCTAGAAAGACAATCCTTATTGATGTAGCTATTCCCAATAATAACAACCTAAGAGCGAAATATAATGAAAAGATTATTAGGTACAGGGCTCTAGTACACCAGATACGAAGACAATGGGAAATGATTGAAGTGCGGACAGTTCCAATTATTGTGGAAAACATATGAAGGGTACAGGAAAAAAACCAGATATGTCACTTTTTATTGAAAATCTTGGTAGAGGCGCCATTGAATTCTTCGAATGAAGACGCTTATTTTAGAGTACTAAAACCGAGAAACAACCACCGTAGTATTGCGTAAATTAGTATCTAAAATATAGCGTACCGAATAAAAACCAGCTTAGTCCAAAAGTCAAGGGAAAAAATCAGCGATGTCATGTAAACAAACCGGCTGATGCAATATTCATTTTTAAAAAACGTGCCAGTATTATTGTAACCGCAAAATTGTGACGTCTTGTTTGTCTGTGTGATTAATAATAAACCATTATGGCTAATAGTGATTCGGAGGGATCCGTTGAGAACAAAATTATGCCTTCAAAAAAAAGAAAGAGAACCGGTCGGATGTCAGAGGTCTCTAAAATGTTGAAGTTATCCACTTATGAAGCTGGACAGCCTTGTAATTGCTCAAGATTAAAGTGCTTTGAGGTACTTAATGAGGCGCAAAGAGCAGAAATATTGAGACATTTTAATGCTCTGAGCTCTCACGATGAGCAAAATTATTATTTAGCTGGTTTAATTACAGTCCAGCATAGAAGACCTCGTCAAAACGAGAATACTGCCAATTTCCATGATGCAAGTGATGCGTATCGAGTTCGAGTTCGCGATGGTGATATTCCGGTGTGTGCCAAAGCTTTTTGTTCCATTTATGGGATTACAAAAATAAAATAAATTATATAAAGGAAAGCCTCAAATGAAGTGGTGCAGCTCCTAAGGACAGACGTGGATACATAGTGCAACTCATAGGAAGCTGGACGACTTAACAAAAGGTTTGGTATGTGACCACATCAAAAGTTTTAAGGGTCGTCAGAGCCACTATAGTCTAAAAGATACAAAAAAGACCTATTTACCAGAAGAATTTACAATCAAAAAGATGTTTAACCTGTTTAAGGAAAAGCATCTAAATGCTAAAGTCTCGTATGAAACGTACAGAACAATCTTTAATAAAGAATTCAATATTGCTTTTGGATACCCCAGAAGTGACACATGCGCAACGTGTGATGAATTTTAAATTAAGCTTAAAAGTTTGACTGATACTGATGAAATTAGAGAATTGAAATTAGCTAAGGCGTTTTATTCAAGGAAAAGGCAAGCCACAAAAGCTGCAAAAAAAAGCAACAACAAGGAAGCCATCTGCATTGATTTTGCAAAAAATATTTCAATTTCTAAAATTGCCACTAACGACGTGTATTATAAACGCCAATTGTCTATGTACGCCTTTAATGTACATGTCCTCTCTTCGGGTCAATCTATTTTTTATACCTATCATGAAGGAGAGGCTAAAAAAGGATCAAACGAAGTTGCATCTTTTCTTCTCCATTTTATTAATAATTATTTAGGCGACGATGTTGAAGAACTGCAAATCTTCTGTGACTCTGCCGGAGGACAAAATAAAAACTTTACCATTTTTCGATTTATTCATTTTGTAGTAAACAACAAAATTCATAATCTGAATGAAATAAAAATCACATTCCCTATAAGAGGACACTCCTATTTGGAATGTGACAAAAATGTAGGATTGTGGGATTTGAAAAGCCCCTTTGAGGTCTCGGAAGAGTTCGAAGAAGTCATTAGGCATTCCCGCTCCAAACCATCGCCGTTTGTTGTAGTGAGTGTGTCACAAAATATGATACTGGATTGGAAATCATTTTTAGACACAATATATTTACAAAAATGCCCATTTAAAGTCCAGATTTTAAAGGAAATAGTGGCATCATCTGATCATAGCCGCCTTATCTACTACCGTTCAACATGGATGGATGGACCAGTTTTGTCTGGATTATTACGAAAACGCTTTGACCGAAATTCAGCTTTAAGATGCGGAGAATTTTTGCTGCCCGTTCCGGTATACGATGGTAAGTTATAAGAAAGTTTTAAATAAAAATGAGATGTATTAACTTTTGTAATTTTTTTACAGGTTCATTACTAATTCCAAAGTTTAACGACCTAATGAGCCTCATGAGGTTTTGCAGTCCAAAAGCCGTGACACTTTTTTTCAAAATCTGGCTCATCTCTAACTTACTTTATAATAATATGTTGATAAATAAACATTAAAAATTCCAAAAAATTAAATCTTCTTTTTCATTTCAAAAATAAAAGCAACTAGTTTTTGTCGGTTTCAGGTGACATTGTTGCTTTTGTTCCTGCAAAATCCTGAGTGATGCAGTTTTTTTTTGCAATAAAGCCGTATTTAGTTTTTCTACACCAAAAAACCATAGACATAATACTTTATAATAATATTAACTTCTGTTTTATGTAAACTACATGTTTATATACGTTTTGGAAATAAAAATAATTGGTTTTGAACATTAAAATTCAATTTACTCTAATGTGAAAAGAAATGACATATTTGTATGGTTTTTCCCCGTACCCTTCATAATAAGCTAATGCAGAAGTCTACGCTTTTATCCACATCTGAAATTGTCAGAAACTTCATTTGAAATGCAGATAACAACTAGTTTTAGAAACATATGTAATTTTAGTTTAAATGTATTATTTGTGAATAAAGGAAAAGATAAAGGAGTCCGATAACATAGGAAGGATTCCATCAGACCTTCATATTTCTCATATCTAGGATATCTGGGATAAGTGAATGTTCCCTCTCTTCCCAGGGGGGAGTGCGATTGCCGTTTGGCATGAAATCTGATAATAATAATAATAATAATAATATAATAATAATAATAATACGTATATAATACGCACTAATGTGCGTATAGTAATTTGGTATTTTTGATTTTGTTCTTAATGTTTTCTTGGGCAGTAGGAATGTACTACCAAGAAATTTGTATGTAACATGTGTGTAAAATCCCCTTTTTTATGAATGGGAAATTTGTCACATATAAGCCGTAAGCGAATGGAATTCATGCGAACTGTCGTGATTCTTGACTAATTTTCCATTTAGAAAAAAAGAATCATTTTACACGCTTGTTGATTTATGATTTGTGATGGACCAGGATCGTGCTATATACAAAGGGCTCTCTGTATTTCATATTCGAAAACATTTAATTTGTTATTGAATTAAAAGACTTAACTACAAACTGAACATTTATAAATACATTATTTAATTGGAATTATAATTAAAATTTACAATTTATAATAAAAACGAAAATCTTTCCTTTATGTAATAATACCTAAGTTCTTATTTACAAAAATAGCCAACTTAACTAGATTAGCTGCGCTACGTAAACAAACGCGTTGCTTTTATTAACGCCATTTTAATCAAACTTGCGTTGAAATTTTCTGCATGTTAACTTCTATTCCTATTCCCGCAAGACTAAACTGCCATTACTGGCGAAAACCTGTCAACCGATACCTCTATTTAAATAAAATGCAAATAGGTGTGCTAAAAACTAATTTGCTAGAAGTAATCGGATCGATTTTCCAAGAAAACTATGTTGATTAACATTAGTCCAGCGGCGGAGGCCGCCTACATAAACTAGAAGACTTCTTAATTTCAGTATTTTTGTAAATTATTCGTTCATGAGAAGATTTTCAGATAGTTTTAGAGATGAAAAAAGCATATGAAAAACAAGAATTTTATTAAATTGGTGTTTCTTATATGTTTTTGGGTAAACTAACAATGCCATTAGAAACGGTAGGATAGATAAAAACTCTAGAAAGTTTAATTTTTATTTTCATATCGCGATCTTAACATTCTCTAAGGTAGAAAAATGAACACTATAATTCAAAGACTCAGTTGTAGGTTAGATTTGACCTTAAAAATCACATGGTTGTACAGAAAAAAGTAAAAAAAGTTCATTTGTCATTCTTATATGGATACCGCTTATCTAAAGAGAACCAAGCGCCAAAACGACAATATTGAGCAAATGGCACCAAGCGACCTGTTTATCTGTTACCCTTATTTTGCTAAATACCCATATAAAAATAATACCCGTGGTATAATCTATGAGTAGATGAACCAAACGCCATTCAACTAAACACAGTTTCCTTGTTTATCTAAACCGATTCAAGGGACTGGTTCTGTTTAGATAATCTATAGACATCGATATGCGTCGTTTGATTCTTCCCGTATTTCTAACCTCAAAGTTATTATTCTGTTGTGTGGTTTATATATATTATTCAGTGTAAGTGCTGCACTTTTTTTTGTTGGTGGTTGATGGTTTTAGAATTTTTTTATCAAAATGTTGAAAAGAAATCTTACCAGGTGTAAAAAGTTGGTGGAATTAGCCCGTAGTAGTTTTCAAGTAAGTAATAAGTAAATTTAAAAGTTTTATTAAGTAGTATTTAAATTTAATATAGTACATAGTTATTTGTAACTTTTTTATAGAAAGTTGAAGTTTTCCCAGTCAATAGTATTATCATTTTGGACTACAATAGCAGGGGTTTGAAAGAAAAATATTTTACCTAACCAAACTGAGATAAGTCAAATTGCAGAGAAAAACGTAAGTAAAAAAATAATTTAGTTCTTAAGGTCGCTACATGAACACGACAGATAAAATATAATATAAAATAAAAGTTAGATATTTCTGTCTTGTTTATTATTTTATTATATATACCGCCCGGACTCAACTCCCAGGTATATGAAGATATTTTTGAATATTTATCTACTTTAACCTATTTATATAATCAAAGAGTACTTGTTTTGGGTGACTTTAATATCCCCGAGTTTACTTCTTATTCAGTTAATTCTGCCTCATTCAGTAGACTAAGTCAGTTTATTCACCTCTTGGAATTTTTCGACTGGCATCAAATTAATTCTATTAGGAATTCTCAAGGTAGGATATTGGATCTTGTCATCTCGTCTGATTCTGAGCTTTGCACAGTGGAGGGTTGCTCTGATTATTTGGTGGAGGAGGAAGCAGTTCATCCATCTTTACTCATAAGAATTAATGACGTCAAGAGCAAGAAATGTAATACTTGTAAAGTAGAAAATATTTTCTATAATTTTAAGAGAGCTGATCTTAGAGTTTTATATGATAGCTTCCTCGGAATTGATTGGAGTAATTTGGGAGTCGCTGTGGAAGTCAATAATGCCCTGGAGCTCTTTTATCAAAAAATTTATTCCTGTCTTAATGAGCTTGTTCCAAAAACTGTAAAACGAACACGAATCTATCCGCCATGGTTTACCGCAGAGATAATGAAATCCCTAAAAGAAAAACATAACAAGTGGAAAAAATTTAAACGTTTTGGTCATCTTCAAGATTTAGCCAGATTTAAAGAATTACGTTCTAAGATTAAAGAGATCTGTCTTATAAGCAATATTGTAGAGGGCTTGAAGATGAGTTAAAATTAAAACCTCATAATTTTTGGAAGTTAATTCAGAGCTCAAAAGAAAATAGCTCGTTACCACAATCTATGTTTGAACAGAGAAGAGAGCTGTTAAGTAGCCCTCAGGGTATTGCCAATGCATTTGCCGATTACTTCCAGAGTTCTTACACTACTGGTGAATCGCCGCAATATAATGTTGATACAACTCAAAAGCCTTATGTACAGTCCATAATTTTGTCTGATTTCACTGAAAATTACGTTTTACTGGCCTTAAAGACTATCAAGCCAAAATCAATAGTTGGCCCTGATAAAATACCAGCTTTTCTCTTATATGATTGTGCTTGTATTTTTGCTAAACCGTTAATAGTTCTCTTTAATCTGGCTCTAAAACAAGAATGTTTCCCGAACCTCTGGAAGTCATCAAAGATAATTCCAGTACACAAAAAAAATTATAAAAATCTTATCGAGAACTATCGGCCAATTACAATAATCAACAACTTTTCTAAATGTTTTGAACATGTTCTTCATTCGGCCTTATTTCCTTTAATGAGGGGTCTTATAGATCATCGTCAGCATGGATTTATGAAAGGTAGATCTACCACCACAAACTTAGTTTGTCTTACAGAACATATATCTGAGTCAATAAATGCCAGGTCACAGGTTGACGTTATTTATACAGACTTCTCGAAGGCTTTTGACCGTCTAGATCATGGTATTCTTCTAAAAAATCTTGACCAAAACTACGGTTTTTCTTCTCACCTAATACACTTTTTTAGCTCTTATCTTACGGGTCGTCTTCAGCACGTGGAATGTTATGGCCGTAGTTCGACTCAGATAGTTGCAACGTCTGGAGTTCCACAGGGCTCCATATTGGGGCCGCTCTTCTTCAACACATTTATTAATAGTATATCGGAACGGCTCACTGTAAATAGTTTGTTATATGCGGATGATACAAAATTGTATTATGGCATCAATAGTATCTTAGATTGTATGGAATTGCAAAATAATATTAATCTCCTCAATGCATGGTGCAAAAATAACAATCTTCCTCTAAATGCTGCCAAGTGTAAAGTTGTTTCTTACTTTTTGAAGAAAAACCTGATTATGTATGACTATACTATGGACAGTGAGACTGTCCCGAGATCAACGGAGTTCAAGGATTTGGGGGTGACATTCGACAGCACTCTTTCCTTTCAGCCACACATTCAGGACATTGTTAATCGAAGCTACAGAATGCTGGGTTTTGTCATTAGGAACGCACATAGCTTTAATAATATCTTTAGTCTTAAGTAATGAGATCAATACTGGAATATGCTTCTTCTGTGTGGTCACCATTTTATATGAATCATATACATGAACTAGAAAATGTTCAGCGTAAATTCTTAAAGTTCCTTTCATATAAATGTGACGGAGTGTACCCAGAAATTGGTTTTTCACATCAACGCCTACTAGAAAGGTACTCCTTTAGTAGTCTTGAGGAGAGGCGAAAATCTGCTGATCTGAAATTTTTATTTAAACTTCTTAATAATAAAATTGATTCGCCAGACTTATTACGACATGTAAATCTTCATGTGCCCCGCATATCATCTAGAAATTCTGACACATTTTACCTATCTAGACCTAGAACGAATATTTGTCAATATTCTCCAATGCGTAGAGCATGTGGCACTTTTAATTCTGTTCAGGATCAATGTGACATATTCAACTGCAGTTTGTCCGAAATTAAAAGAGTGCGCTTTTCCTAGATAGTAAACATAAACAAAATTATTTTTTATTCAAGTATTGTATAATATTGTAGGAAACTATTGCTATTAATAATGTATTCTTTTTTTTTCTCTAGTTTTGAATTGTAATTTGTATAATATTGTATTTTTTTCCCCCACTCAATAATTGGAATTTTTTCTGTGGAGTGGTGTAATTAAAATAAAATAAAATAAAATAAAAATAAAATATTTGTACGTTTAGTTTCTTAACTTCACTTTTAATATTTTTTACCTTAGGTTTCGAAAACTATTAAAAATATACAATGATAATGTCTTCCTGATTTGTTTAGGATTTTTTGGGAACTCATCCAATTTTGTCGTTTTAAATGTGCAATAAAATTAGCTTTATTTAAAAAGACGATCCTATAACATTATTTTTACTAGAGATTGTTGATCATAATATTTTAAATTAATGCTTTCTTGTAGGAAACTAGTGATTTGTCTGCCAAATTTAATGTTGCTACCAATAATGATACTATTTGCAATGATACACTCTTGATAAACCAAGATGGTGTGCCAGACAAGAATATGAGGTATATGAGGTATCAAGTTATCTTATTAATGCAAATAACCTATGAAATACTGGAAAAAATGGATACCTCCTATGAAAATTACTGTGGTCAATCTTCTAACGTGGCTATTCTTTAAGATACTGAAAATTACATAGATGTAAGTTCTGAAGTTTTACATTGTAAGTAGTAAGATAAAGGGTAGTTAAAAGCGTAAAAACTTATTTCGATTTTAATATTCTCTTGCAGGAATCTGAAAACATTAATGAAGCATCTCATCAAACTGATGAAGAGATTCCACAGCCTGAAAGGCAAATTATTACTACCTCTTCAGATTCAGAAGAGGATTATCCTTTAGCGGTAATACGCAAAAAGGAAAAGCTACGAAGTGTTAAGGAAAATGGTGAAAGGAGGCCAAAGAAAGGAAGAAAGAGGAAATATCCAGAGCAAACTTTTAAACTACGAAAAAAATTAAAGGACTCTAACTTGCCATTATTCAGTAACAGGAAGACGAGTCGAATCAAAAACTTTTATAGATGTTGAATGCAACTGCAAAATGAAATGTCAGGAAAAAGTTGACCAACAAAAACGAGCTGAACTTTTTTAAAAATTTTGGGATTTAGGATCTTATGATGTTCAAACAGCATTTTTAGCAGCAAAAGTTCAAATTAATGAAATAAAAAGAAAAAGAGTTCCAACAGTCTGAAAAGAGGTTACACAAAAGTTTTTAAATTAGGAAATGAGAATGTATGTCGAGAAATGTTTATTAAAACATATCAAATCTCAACAAAAAGAATTCATACTGCAGTAAAAAATTAAATAATCATTGCATTAAAGATAAAAGGGGCAAGAAATCAGCAGGTTTAAATGAAATATCCGAAATCACTAAGGATACTGTTCTTGGTCACATAGCTATGTTCCCTACCTACATATCGCATTACACTAGGGAAAAATCAGATGCAAAGTACTTAAACCCTGATCTTTCAGTTCCAAAAATGCATTCACTATACTTGTCTGAAAATAATCCTTTTGTTAGTTTAAGTACCTACAAAAAATATGTTATGAAAATTTCAATTTAAGAAGAAAGCCTCCAATAAAAGATACTTGCAATGTATGTGATAGCCAGCAAGTAAAACTACAAAACCAGAAAAGTGAGACTTTAAAACAAGAAATATATCTCGAACACATTGCTCATTTAAATAAAGCTAAAGAAGCACGTGAGGCAATGAAGGTAAATTTCGCTACAGCAAATGCGACCCATGACGTTATTAGTTACGACATGCAAAAAGTACTATAAGCTTACCGAAGCTGCCGACAAATGTAACATACTACAAACGACAGCTTTTTGTGTACAATGAAGGAATACATAGTGCGTCAACAAATTTGCTTTACTGTTTTATCTGGAAAGAAGGAATCGCTGGTCGAGGAGCACAAGAGGTTGGATCTTGCATAAAATACTTTATTGAAAATTATCTAGATCCAAATATTGAAGAACTCATTATGTGGTCCGATTCATGCGGTGGGCAGAATCGTAATATTAAAATAATTCTTCTTTTAAAGGCTGTCCTTAGTGGACATAAGAGTCTTAAAAAAATATATTTTAAATACTTAATCCCTGGACACAGCTTTTTAGCAAATGATACTGATTTTGGAGAAATCGAACGAGCTATGAAGCACCAATTACGTGTCTATACCTTAGATGGTTTTAAATCAATTATTTTATCAAGCAAGAAAAATAATAAGTTTATTGTAACTGAAATGAACACCCACTACTTTTTCTTTATTGAGGATGTTAAGAAGGCTATTTCAAACAGAAAGGTATTTGAAACAGGTGAAAAGGTTGGTTGGCTAAAGGCTAGAATAATCAAAATCGAAGAAACTCCTTATAGCATCTTTTTTAAACACTCGTACGTCGAAGTTGATTACAGGGAGCTAAAAATAGACAAAAGATCTAAAGGTATTAAAC
Source organism: Anthonomus grandis grandis (assembly GCF_022605725.1). Lineage (NCBI taxonomy): Eukaryota > Metazoa > Arthropoda > Insecta > Coleoptera > Curculionidae > Anthonomus > Anthonomus grandis. The sequence goes on along the minus strand of NC_065548.1, from coordinate 25,645,282 downwards.
TCAAAACTTTAAATGGAGATTTTAGAGCATAACTAAAAATATTATATCCAGAGGGAAAGCCGATTTTCGAAAAAAAGGCAGCGGATATCCAAAGCCTTATGACTTTAGTTCCCGAAGCGTGTAAGAACTTTTATAACACCAAACTGCAAATAGCAAATTTTGAAGAAGACTTGGAAGGATTTGTACCTGAAATTGACTTTGAAATTGAAGAAAATTAATTTTTTTTTAATATAAATAAAAAAAGTTTTAAGACAAAAGTTCTGCTAAAGCTCTAATTAAAATTTTTGTCTATAATTCCTTTTTATTTTACCTTATAATCATAATTTGTATCATACAATATGGAACCAACAGACAACTATAACAGATTATTGAATTTTCAGTTTTTCAAAAAGGAACCAAAGACCAAAAATGACATTTTTGACCTTGATCCTATGAAATTTTTATAAAATTCAATAATCCTCTTTATTTTACCTCTTATATAGAATATTTTTTTTTAAACATCATTGCAAAATTTTTACAATACAATTTCCGGGACAGCTTCAAATATACAAATTGAATTTTCTCCAAACGAGGAAATGTCGCTTGGTGCTCTTTAGATAAGCGGTATCCATATCTGAGTCCAAGATAGCATAAAGAATTATAATAAAATTATATTTTTTCTATGTAGCTAAGACAATTATGAAAAAAAAAATAATAAAAATATATAATTTTCAGAATATATAGACAGTAAAACGACTAACTCTATATATTAAAATTTGATATAGCAGCAAAAGTGAAGAAGTACAATTTTTATTCACATATCGCTATTTAAGTTCAAGGTTTTATTAATATTTATTTTGGTAGAAATGCTAAAGTTGATTTTTAATTCTCATGACATCATAAAAGACATGTTTTCTGCACTTCTACGTAAATATGGGTTATAACAAATAGTAAGAGAGTCATTTCAATATATACCAAGCGATTTTGTTATTATAGATAGTGATATGAAAAATATCTAAGATCAATTCAAAGCTATTAATTTAATGCTATTAAATTAAAATCAAATTCAAGGCTATTAAATAATTGTGTTCTTAAATTTAAACATAAGAAAACTACTAAACATACATGGCTTGTTATAATTTAAGATTTATGAGAGTTACATAACATTAATTTACTAATACACCTTCAGAAAATTACAGTTAATACCGAAAATTAAAAACATAGAAACCAGAAATGAATCTAAATAACTCTACTACACATAAAATAAAATAATAAAAAGAGTTAAATCCAATTTTAATAAAATCCCAAACATTTTTGGAATTAAACAGATAAACCTAGGAAAAAGTTTGCTGAGTCGTGTTAATATTTTTTATAATAATGCATTTATTAATAATAATTGTTAACAGTCTCCCCAAGTGTATACTAGATACAGATTGAATTTTAAACCTTTATGACAATAAAACGCACCCTTCTGTTAAACCGAAATTTAATTTCGAACTAATGACTTAATATTTGCTATTATATTTAAAAGCAAAACTCAAGCTACTGGAATTGAAGACATAAATATAAAAATTGGCTCTTAGATCTTCCCTACTTTTTACCCTGTATTACTTACATTATAAATAAATTCCAAAGCAGGTAAATCGATGGATTCACATGTGACGTATTACATTTTCTCCATCCTGTCTAAAATTTTGGAATTATATATGATTTATACATCATCTTATAAATCACTTCTTTATCAGTAGGCTGGTCTTGATATTTTTAAAATCTCAAGAGCTCTTGGTTTTAATCAAATTAAGACCCTAAGAACTAAAACAACTTAAATGCTTATTTTAGGGACCAATAAAGAGGACATTAAAACTAACCATGGCATAAATATTGATGGAAATCAAACGCTTAAACATTTACAAACAAACAAGTACGCAAGAATTTTCTGAATTTACTTTGCAATTTGTCATGACCTTAATGTAAGGTCATGAAAGATTGCAAGGGTGAGTCAACTGTGGCATGTTCGATACAGACATCATTTGCTACGTTGTGCGTTCTACATATTTATAAAGAATATTTTACTAAAGATATGAGGCTTATTATATCTAACTCCTTACTATTGTTTACTGGCTAGCAGTAATAAATCTATAAAGTAACTTAAAAATTGCAGAATTCTTGCCTATGGCATTGTTACTCTTACAGAAAATTCATATGACTCCTTTGTTGTGCGAATCTAGTTGAATTTAATTCAAAAAAGGTGTTAGCAACATATTAGTGCAATGGTTAATAAGATTATCTATACGGCATACCTAAATTATCCATACTTATTCAAATAAAGTGATATATATGGGCGTATTTCCTGAAGCAAAGACCCAGTTCCAAAGTAAAATACTGTTTTAGCGATTTTAGCTAACTCAAACAAAATTCTTTGTGAATGAATCCTTACACTGATATTACAAATAACAAATAGCACCGTATTAACCCTTTGAAGCTTCTTTTTAAAACAAAAACCAAGGGTTCATATACTTTACTATTTAAAGCATTACGATCTAGATGATTGTTTCTATTTTATTGGTTTTTAACTTAATTAAAATAGCATGAAAATGTAAAAATCAACTTTATTAAAATCAACAGTTTAATTAAACATTTTCTTTTTTTTTATAATGAGTATGTGAGCATAGAAATGCACAATTATTGTAATCAATAACACTTCTGCCAAGTACCTTTCAGTTTAAGAGCTTCCTAAGTCTGGTTGAGATTTTTTTTCCAAAATTCTCTTTTTATTTGGGACCCATCTGATTTAAAGCTATTCCTAGGTATTGATGGATTTCTTCTAAAGATAGCGGTATGATATTGTAACCTTCTCAATTTTTAGTTATGATTGTCGTACCTAATACAGTTATTGAAATCATTTTAACAGTGAATTTATTCTCTAAGGAGATAATGATCCAGACATTTTCCAATATAACATTTTTACTTTAATAAGACATAACAGTCAAAAAATAATATAAAAAAATGCATTTATTTTCCATCCTTATAACGGGGATCATAATATAATTATTATATATCCTATATGCTATCCTAATTATAAGTAATAATAATATTTTGATGTTTTTCTCAAACAAATTTTAAGTAATAAACCTTCTTTTAATTTAAAGATACCATGTACGATAACGTGAATGCATAAGAAAATATCCATGTTGCCTAAATAAAGTAAAGGATATAATCAATTTAGTTATGAACTATTTTTAAATATAAGAAATAAGACACTCTGTATAATAATAACGTCACTACTATTACAATCCATGTAATAATTAGTAACTACTGTCCTAACTGATATCGAAACCATTAAATAGTAACATAAAGAAATCTGAGAAAGAACAAAAAGTGAAATTCTCCTTAACAATTTTAACACCATCTTTGTAAAAACAAAGTCGGTCACATGACATTTTTTCGGCAAAATTAATATTCAACAGGTTATTGTCTTCGTATAAGTTCACTTTCATCATTCAACTAGCATGTGTGATATTCACAGCCGTTACCACTAATAAGCCATTAACGTATATTTACAAAAATGTGTATCTGTGAGAAAATCCATTATTGAATTGTCTTCAACAAGCATCAATAAATAGTTCTAATTAAGAGAAAAAGTTTCAAATGATTTATTTGTTTTTATGTAAATTTATCTTCAATCTGATGCGAAATCACCACAAAATTGCGGAGAAATGAAAGTATAAGCGCGGGCGTGATTAGAATACAAATTGTAAAGGAAAGGTAAAATATGTTATTTTGTGGAAATCTGATCGTGATGTTGTTGGTTTTTAAATTTTGTAATGAGGGCTACATTCAGACCAAGGAGTTTCTTGATAGTATAAATATAAAAACGTGACAGCCCTGAATATTTTATACTTGAAGATCAAAACTGAAATTATTCCTGAAGATATCATTGAGGAAACATGAATGAAAAAAAATTATTACGAAGTATGATAATCTATTTTGTTTCAATATTGACCACTTGAACGTATTTGGGTTTTATATGTAATAAGAAATTCAAGTTTATTTACAGTTTAGTAGTACTCTTATGATTTTTAAATTTTTTTTTTCAAAAAAGTAGTGCATATTAAAAAAGTACCGAGACAGCAAATAGAAAAATAGTAAAACTAATATAATTGAATTAAATTATATTTTTTTTAAATTTTGTTTAATTGCACAATTTGGCTGAAAAGGAAAAATCAAAAATTATTGCTAAACTGTACCAAAAAGGCTTAAAGTAATCATCAAATATCCTAATAACTTATCATATAAGTCATATCAAAAATCATATCACTTGAATGATTTCAGGGATATGCTGCAAAGTTCTAGAATATTTCTGGGATATCCCCAAAAAATTAGTTCAATCTAAAATAAACTCCCTGAATATTATCTATTGCCTTATCTTAGTAGAATCTACTAAGTACATTAATATGAATGTAGAACTTGAATTTTACTAAATTTTTCTTATGAATATTATATTACATTCTTTAAGTTTTACCGAAATATTTGTAATTTATTTATTTTGATAAAGTTAAGCTTTCTAAACTTCAATTATTCTATTTATCCTTTATCCATCACTTTATTATATCTTCTCAAACGTTTTAAATAAAAATCCAAAATCACATATTCAGTAAATATTCATAATAAAAGTTTTTAATAAATAAAAAGTTTACAATTTACAATTCAATTTTTTTGATTGTTCATGTAGGCAAATAAATAAAATAAATAAATATACCTTTTACTTGACCATTTATACCAATACAAAATATGTAAAACAAACATAATAGGCCTTCAAAATTGACGCAGTCTAGCTACTCTATTGTACCATGTTATATAGCAAGGAAAAAAAAACAAGCAAAAAAAAAAAGAAAAACTACGAGCAAAAAGTCTTGAAGGAAAAGCTCATAAAAAAAAATTCTAAAAATTAAAAAAAAATATAAACAAGAGTTCGTAATGATACATACAAAATATAAAGAAATATATAGTTTATAAATACTTTAAAACTAAATGTATTATAAAGTATTACTACATACATTTCCTAAAAAAAAACTCATTCATTTATTTATTTCGCACAAAGGCACTAAGTCTCGTGATTTGCAGTACTACCTGTCCAATTTCATTAGCTAAAACCGGCGTAAGTTAAGCTTTCTAAAGAACTCTAGGTATTACTTTAAAGTGTTACCTTAAAGTACAGAGGTCAGATAAAAACGATATGATTGAATGTTTCGAGCACATGCAAATTACATACTGAATATAGTTCGCTGAGCTACAGCTATAAGAAATGCCCTTGTATCGAAGCTTACATATATTTAGTACTTTGTAATATGTTAGTATTTAGTAATATATTTGGTACTTTGGCGAATTTGCGCAGCAATGCTGGCATCAGAGTTTAATACGTTGTTCAAAGGTTAAACACAAGTTTTTGATAAAAAGTACACGTCAAGATTCCTTTATGTTTAATTAATTCTAAGATATTATCTTATGTATTTAAATGTAATAATTCTAATTAAAAATTAACAATATTATTTTGTCTCTTTGATTTCGATATTTGAATCTAGAAATTTAAACAGTTTGTTTAATTTATATAGACAGGGTGCTCAAGATAAGGATCCTAAGCAAAGGGATCTCAATACCTGTTGGAGATACAGCTTAGGTTAAATAAGGATAAATTTACGTAATTTGAAGCGTATTTACATGCTATTGATAAACTCACTGATAAAAATGTTCATGTTCCGCTGATATATTTTGAAAATATGAAAATTTGACAATATCAATTTAATTTATTTTTTACTTTATTAAAAAAGACTTTATTATCAAAAAATTAAAACATCTTTTTCATTTACATTACATGATGGTATATTTTAAGGTTTTATATTTGACGTTTCGTTTACAAAAAACCATCATCACCTTTATATTTTGCTATGGTTCGAGGTTTAAATTGCACACTGTATCTGATGTCATTTTTTTTTTACGAATTCAAGTGAAAAATGCGTTTTTTTTAAGAATTTTTAAAAATATTTTGACACTCTTATGTAAATAACTGTTACTATTTTATCACTTTCACACATTTTATCACAATATCACTGATAGGTTGTTCTTACTGTGATTATCAAGTTGTCGCTTTTCTAATAATATTTGTGAATTTTGCATTTATTATTTATAGGTAAATAGTTATTGTTGCATTACTATCCTCACATATATCGGATAACCATTACAGTCCTGAAAAAAAATGTGTTATGTGACGTGCTACATTTTGTACCACAAAAATACTGCTGATAAGACAGCAATATATCATAAAAAATTCTCAGAAAAAAAAGATACCATAAAAGCCAAGTGCATTTTCTTAGAGTTGAATTAAAATATATAAGAATATGGTTTATTTAAAAAGTTCGTCTTGTCTCGAAAAAGAAATCTTTGGTAAAAACCCAAAATAATGTTTTATAAGCAGTTGTTGAGAACCCTGAGGTATTAACTAGGCAAATTAAAATAAATACAGGAGTAGCCAAATTCCAAATACATAGTTTAATTTATCTTACGTAAATAAATATATCAATTTTAAAAATGTAGGATTTTCTAAGTATCGGACGGGCTTTACAATACCTTTTAGTAAAGCCCGTCATACAACAGGGACCTTTTAACATAACCTGGTACACCATTTAACTATCAGTTCTTGGGTAGTAAAAAAACAATACCAGGAACCTTAAAGCCCACAGTTTTAAATGGGGAACTTTTCTTTATCTTAATCGCCACAAACTTCACTCATCTGGCCACGCTCGCAATTGCTCGTGCCATGTCAAATCTTCTCGTAACTTTAGCAGCATTTTATCAGCACCTATACGAGATGATTCGTCATGGTACAACCTTATTATATCGAGTCGCGCCGAGATCGGAACAAAACATCGACTAATTCTATCACTCGGGCTGCATAAAAACACCAAATTGTCCTTCACTGAATAACCCGGATAGCTCTGCGTTTTGTCCATTATAGCCTGACAAAATGCGTCTTCTTTTTGATAGTCCCCGATAGTTTTATTTGGCTTGTTTGCAATGGCAGTGCGCCCTACTAAAACTCTTTTTATCGGAACCGCATTACGGCTAAGATAATCTACATGAGTCATTGTAATTCTTTTTTGAAAGCCGTAGCGCGCACAGAATTACAATCAGTATAACTCGTAAACTTTATACCGTACAAATACGCACGAAAATAATGGGTAGTTTCTACTATAGCCAGAGTCTCTAGGTCATAGGAATGGTAATGCGATTCGCAATCAGTAGTGCGTGTATTACTACTGTAATACGCTACTGGGTGCAAAATATTATCCAAATCTTTTTGCATTAATACAGCACCTAAACCTATGGAACTCGCATATGTAATTCCGTATAGAAGTCCGGATTAAAAATATTTAAAATTGGATATCTGTTAGTGGTTTTATTAAGTCTAAACGAATATTTTCGCACTCACTCGACCACTTAAAAGGCTGTTCTTTACGCAACAGTGCGGAAATTGGTGCAGTTAAACTGGCAAATCCTTTTACAAATCGTCTGAAATATTCAGGCAACTCTAAGAACTGCCTAACACCCTTTACATCAGCAGGAGCAACAGTCTGCGCAAGCGCATCAACTTTTCGGCTGCTTGGCTTTACAGTACCATCTTCAATGACCACGCCTAAATATTCGACAGACGTTTTAAAAAAAACTAAATTTTTCCCAGTTCAGCACAAATCCCGATTTTGATAAGGTGTCAACAACCAGTCGTAAGTTATTAAAACCTTCCTCAATAGTGCGTGATGGGCATACAATATCGTCAATATAAAAAAATGCTATATTGTCTTTTAATGGTCCTAGATCCTTATCAATTGCTTTCTGATAAGTAGGCGGCGAGGTAACAAAACCAAAAGGTATGCGGTTATACTCATAAAATTAGTCCGGTGTCACAAAAGCTGTAATATGTTTGGATTTTCCTTCAACTTCGATTTGATAAAACCCTGACTTCCTGTCAAGTGTGCAAAAATATTTGGCCTTAGTAAGTGCGTCTATTTGGTCTTGTATGCGGGGCAATGGGTAATTATTACGCACTACTTTTTTATTTACCTCTCTGTAATCCACGCACAGTCTCGTATCTCTATTCTTTTTTTTACCAGTACAATCGGACTAGCGTAAGCAGATTCACTAACACGAATTATTGCAGTTTTAAGTTGCTCCTATATGATTTGCTTGACTTGCAACCTTTCTCCGTACGCCAGATGACGCGGTTTATAAGCAACCGGCTATGAGTCACATAATGTTATTGTTAATTTTCCAGTGGTTACTGCGGGCGGTGTTTGATTTATGGCTTATTGCAGTAGTGTTTTTATAGCATTAGATAAGGGCTCGTCCAATCCTGACAAATCTAATCGACTTTCATCAAATGTGCGTACAGTATAAATTCTGGACATATTAAAAGGGTCATACACAATATTTACACTATTTTGATTTACCTCTACTTTAACACCTAACCGTTTAAAGACATCCAAGACGATTAAAGCGTCAACGTCACCCCCAGGGATGGATCCAGCTGGGACAACAAGAAACATTTCTAATATCATTGTTGGCGTAAACATTATTGCAGTGCTGCGACTTATGGCCTTCATAATAGACTTTCCGATACCAGCCAAACATTGATTATCTGGTTGAATTTTCAAATTTAATTTTTTCGCCACTTTTTCATGCAATATTGATACATCTGCCCAGGTGTCTACCAAATATGAAATAGAAGTTATAGTGTTGTCATTTGTAAGTGTAGCTAAAGGTGGAGACTGCACCAACCGAGTATTTTGTGACAGCATTACTCGCTTTGGAAACCCATTTTTCTTATAGCAAGTGTCCTCTGTGTGTCCTTTCTTTTGGCAATATGTACATGTGTTTAGAATTACAGTCATTGTCTAGAAATACAGTCATGCCATGGTAAATAGTTTGTATTTGCTCCAGAGGGACTAGGAAGAGATTTTGCCATGTTGGACACAGTACCTTGTTTACAGCTTATCTGTTTATGTCCACATCTATGACACTGCCGACACTTTCCATGAAAAGCGGGGTGTTCTTCGCAAGAATTGTTTTGTCGATTTCGTGACTCTCTCACTCGATTAACCTCACTTGTTTTTGCAGCATCACAGACAGCTAACAACTTTAACAGATCCGCATCGCACTCGGGACTTTGCAAACAAATTCTATTTTTAACCTCAACACTTTGAATGTCATGCTCTACTAAACTTAGCACTCATCTTCCAAGGAAAATCATCGTAAAACCGTCTAATTGCTGTCAACTTAGCGTTTCCATACTCAACCAGTGAGTCGAAATTGGTGCTCATAATTGCTAGACAAGCACGTAACCGAGTAGCTGGCGTGCCTTGTTCTGGAAATGCTATTTCAAAATATCGCCTAAATGTTGCCCAATCTCTGACAATAGGCTTCCAGTATTGAAAAAATCGAGCTGCTCGACCTCGAAGAGCGTGACCAGCTTTCAAAACAATCACCGTGTCAGAAATTCGCAGCTCGCCTTGAATTCTGGTTACGTCATCCATCCATTCCACCACTGTGAACGGCGTCATCAGGATGAAAATTTGTTAAGCGAATTTGCGATGATGCCGCTGCCATAACTTCGGGACCGGGACCAGCCGCAGCACCAGATTGCGCATATGTTTGTTCCGCACATGACTGTAGTGCCGCTTCAGCCTGCGTAGCTTGGGCGTTGGCCATGGTGGATAAAATTTGCATGATTTGATTTTGAAAATTACTGTTATTCTTGTTGTATTTTAAACATCAACATCATCTGATTGTTTATTGATGCACTATCACTACCGCCGATAATAGCTGGGCTCCTCCTACCCGCACGGTAACTCTCACGTCTTTTGCGTTGATCCTCCTCAGCCATTTTAAACATGCAAGAAAAATTCACTTTTTAGGTACTTTTCTCCTGTGAACGGTTCACCAAGAGGTATCCCACTTCTGATGTTAGTTTTAATGATTTGTTGTGGATAATTTCAACACAAATAACACAAAAATTATTCTAAAAACCTCAATATTATTAATCACAAGAATGCAAATTACAACTTCTTATTTCACGACCCGAAATCGTTTACACTTTTACTGTTTATATAAGGAACGATGAGATAAGGTGGGTTTGAATAACATAAGCTAACATTGTTGAGCCCTACTTAAATTTCTGATTTAAAATGTATGAAAATATCTACAATTTGGCAACTGCGTTCGCCTCATCCTAAATCGCAACCCGTGCTGTTGAGAGGGGGGACGAGAGAGACACACGAGAGAAATCGAAGCGAACGGCAAACGATCGATAAGCATTTTGTTATTTTAAGTCATAAAAGTTAATAAAATCGAAGTATAAAAAGTATTAAACGTGTATCAATCCAATTAAGTTGTGTGAGAGGACAGGTGGTCCTTCGGAAAGGTGAACCCTCCCTGGAAAGAAAACCGCAATCCAAAACATGGTCAGTTCGAGACGGATGTGAAAATGGCGGCGTAAATGGAAATCACAGCCCGTTTGGTGAGTCGTTGCAATTATTCTATCCTATTTTTACCTATCCTGCATGCTAAACAAGCCTTTTTATTGTTAAAATTCGAAAGTAAAGCGTGAATTTTGAGAAAAACAACGGGTTTAAGTGAAATCGTATAAAGATCGTATAAGGTGATACTAAACGGATGTTTATCGTGTATCGTTTAACGTATAATTGTGACAAATAAAAACGTACCTATGCCAGGTTGTATAATCGTGAGCCAAAGAACGCAATCGTACTAGTAATTTAACTGTAAGTAACTCGTCTTTCCAAAAGCAATAATGCCTGCCAAAAGAAAAGATAAAAAATCGGATAATAGTCAAGTTTTTGACACCAACGAAGTTGAATTTCAGGAATTTATGCATGCAAGGGAAGTTATAATCGATAGGCTAGATAGATTTATAAGATTTTTAGAGAATGAATCTATACATCGAAAACGTAGACAAATTTCAAATCGAATGTAGGTTAAAAAACGTAGGAGAGGATTTTTCGGAATACGATAAAATACAGACGCGTCTTGAGTTCTTGGATCAAAGTGCAAAAGGTGGCCGGTTGGTAACAGAATCGTCATTTTACAATAATATATCGCACGCTAAAAAATTAATAGCTCGGGTTCAAACGAAAAGCCAAAGTCAAAGCGGCAGCGTAGCAGCCGATAACCACACCTCCATCTTTAACGAGTCGCAGGCGCTGCGCGTGGTTGCCAGCTCCAAACTACCAGACCTGAATTTACCTACGTTTAGCGGTAAGTATGAAAATTGGTACAGTTTTAAAGATGTATTTAAATCCGTAGTTGACAGTAGATTTGATGTTAGCGAAATAAATAAACTGTTGATATTAAAATCATGTTTAAAAGATGATGCAGCTGTTTTAATTGAATCCTTGGACTTGGTTGAGAGCAATTACACTATTGCTTGGGATATTTTAAATCAAAGGTATGATCATAAAAGAGCAATCATAAATACACATGTTAACACTATTTTATTTAATCTCCCTATTGTAAATCGTGAATCTTCTATCCAACTAAGAAAATTACTAGATACTTTACATCAGCATTTGTCAGCCCTTAAAAAGTTGAAAATGCCTGTTGAGTACTGGGATACACTGCTCATACCATTAATTTTGCAAAAAGTTGATGATCGTACAAAAAAAGAGTGGGAAAGTAGACAAACCGATCAAAATAAAATGCCCACATTAAACGAGTTACAAGATTTTTTAACTAAAAAATGTTTTACTATGGAAGCCGTGTCTTGTATCGAACAAACGAAAAAAATTCCCCAAACGAATTTGCTCAATTTTAACGCACAAAGACATAACGTTCAAAGTCAATACCAAAAAAGAGTTTCTTGTCCAATCACACAACCGAATTATTTTGAAAATAACGCACAAGGTTCAAACGCTCAATGCTATTTGGGATGTCAAGTAAGTCATTTCTTGTATCAATGTCCTGCGTTTTTAAACATGTCTCTAAACGAAAAATATAACGAAATACAAAAAAATAGACTCTGCACTAATTGCCTAAGACCGGGTCATTTTAAGTCAAACTGTTTTACAAGAGGTTGTAAAAAGTGCAATCTAAAACATAACTCGTCTTTACACGTAGATGATTATCACGCGAATCCCCAAACTCAAGGTTTAACGAGAAACAATAATTTTCAATTTCAGCATAATTCAAATAATGTTCGTGAAAATCAAACGAGTGGCAACGGCGGACCGTCGTTTGAAAGCGTGCGAGTGCAGCAGCAGCCATCACATGGAAACCGCGGCGCTGGTGGTGGAACTACGTCACGCGGGTCGACATATCCAAGTCGTTCCCCTATTTCCCCTTATTACAACGGACGCTCTAGCGGAGAAATCGGGAATAGAAGCCAACAGACAAATTTAAATTCGCCTGGTCATTCGATTCAAGCCACAGCATAAAGAAACCAGCAGTCGCACTCCGCTCGAAAATGTAAGCGAACTAATAGCATCCTTAGCCATGCCGCAGCCATGTTCTCCGGATGCCGAGCTCACTGTTTATCGAACTGTGTTCATAGGTGTATCGCCTAGTTCAGCGCCGTACTTAGTGACTATTTTAATAGCGTTTTTACAAAGCGTAGCGTTTTTTATAAAAACTTTTGTATTAAAAGAGGGGTATGTCAAAAATTTAATTTTAATTTAATGAAGCAAAATAATTGACTTTGCCAAAGTTTTTAATAGCTGCAAATTTGGCTGTATGGCTTAAATAACATAATTAAGCATCAATTAAGGTTGCAGCAATGTAATATTTTTTTTGGATTTTTAAGGACATTATTTATATTTCTGCCATTTTAACAGTGTTGTCATATTTAAGAGAGTTGCAAAATTGTATACTTTTACTTTAGTTGGTACTTAATAATATAACAAAAATTCGCAGATGTTAGAATTGTTTTGAATTGTTGCCAACTATTTGTCTTTATTTATTGGCCTAAGAGTTTCTATTTGTTTTGAAATATTACTTTATTTGTATAATTAGTTGTCCTTAAACTACTATGTAGTCAGATGTTAATCTAAAACCGTTACTATACAGGGTGTTAATTAAGTATGTACCATACATAATTTAACAGGCGATTATTTGAGTAATTTTAAGACAAAAAGTTCATATGAACATAGGTCCGCAAGTTCTCTGGCGGTGTTATTTATAATATTAAGGAGCTAATTTACCCCTAATATGATTAAATTTATTAGGTTCAGTGTAATCTCGAACGGGACCTGAAGAAATATTTGTGGCAAAAATTGGGGCACCTGAATTTTGTGCCATTTTTAATATTTTATTTGATTCACTCAAATACAAATACAACTTTTTCGTATCTCGCTTATTTTTCGAGAAAAAAAAAGTCCACTTAATTGCATATCCCTGGATCACACAAGGAATTTGGGGAAAAGTTTCTTTTGGAATTTATTATTAACTAAGCATGATATGAAAAAAATTCAAGAGACAAAAAAGTTTTATTTGTATAATCCACAGAACATAATAAAAATTGCACAAAAGTCAGTTGCGTATATTTTAGTTGTTGTTAAATTTTAACACCCTGTATATTGAGAACGAAGAATTTTTGGACATATGTTTATATGAACTTTTTGTTTTAAAATTATTCAAAGAATGGTCTCTTAAATTTATGGTACATACCTAATTAACGTCCTGCACGTATTCTTCTATATCGTCGTTGTTAGATGTAGAAATGCGATGTTTATTTTTGTTTAAATATTTTGTTATTGTATGAACTTTATTAATATTAAAAAATCAATATTTGTACTATGTAGGTATTTTTATTTTACAAGATAATAATATCTAAAAAAATGTTTAAGTCCGGCTCTAGCCAAGGCAAAAGCCGCGTGGACCGTAGCGAGTGTCAGCGGCATCCCTACTATAAGCAAATATGCCTCGCCTGCGTTAGTACACATGCACCGAACTCGCTTATTCAAGCCAATGTATTTTTATTGAAGTGCGACTGCTGGTTTCTTTATGCTGTGATTCAAGCCGCGCGAAACGATGTTCAGCATGCTATGTGCGTAGTCGATCAGAATGCCTTAGAATCGACCGGAAATATTGAAAATTATATTGTCTCGGAGGCTAACGCGGATAATAATTACGAGCACAGAACGTTTACGCATGCGACTATTTACACGAATCAATGCTTACTTTCTACAGCGACGGTTTTAATTTTAAATAATCAAAATTCGTGGGTTAAATGTAACGCGCTTTTAGATAGTGCATCGCAGTCAAATTTAATGAGCCAAAGTTTGTCTGAAAAGCTTAATTTAACGTACGAAAAAGTTAATATGCCGTTATCGGGCGTAGGACAAATCGAAACAAATATTATAGGCAAGACAAAAACGTGTATTAAATCGAGATTCAATGATTTTCAAGCGAGACTACAGTTTTTAATAATACCGAAGGTGACTGAAAAATTACCGTTAATAGGATTCGATAAATCGCAAATAAAATACCCGAAAAATTTGAACTTAGCCGATGAAAAATTCAATATACCCAAAGAGATAGATTTATTGATCGAGGCCGAAATCTTTTTTGACCTACTAAAAGAAGGCCGAATGAAGTTAGGAACCGTGGGTCCTGTTTTGCAGGAAACGTATTTCGGATGGATAATTACCGGCAATTTGAATTTTAATATAAACGCGACTGTGGATAAATTTCAAAAACGAGTATGTAATATAACAAACGTGTCAAATAAACAGTTACATGATTCGTTGAGTAATTTCTTGCTAATCGAAGAGTTAGAAAAAGAACGCATCTTATCAAAAAACGAGCAGTATTGTGAAGATTATTTTAAGCAAACAACTAAACGCGACGAGTTAGGTATTTTTACGGTTAAATACCCCTTTAATCCTGAATTTAAAGAGCAACTAGGTGATTCAAAGGCTACGGCGATAAAGCGTTTTAAAAGTTTAGAAACGAGATTTACAAAAAATGCCGACTTGAAAGAACAGTACGTAAACTTCATGCGAGAGTATGAATCACTTGGGCACATGACCTTTCAAAGTACATTAGATTCAGACAACTCGATCGAAAATAAGTCTTACTTTTTACCGCATACAGCAGTACTACGGGATCAATCCTTGACTACAAAATGCCGCGTAGTATTTGACGCAAGCGCAAAAACTAGCACAAATGTATCGTTTAATGACATTATATTACCGGGACCGACGATTCAAGATGATTTATTTTCTATCTTGCTGCGACTAAGACTAAGAAAAATCGTATTAAGTGCAGACGTAAAAATGATGTATAGGTGCATTAAAATCGATCCAGACGAACGTTCCTATCAAAAAATAATATGGCGTGAAAATCCAAACGAAAAAATGAAAATCTACGAGTTAAACACGGTAACATACGGGACATCTAGTGCACCCTTTCAAGCAACGCGCTGTTTGAAAGAGGTAGCAATTTAAAACCGGGAAAATTATCCAAATACGTCAAAAATAATCGGCAAATCATTTTATATGGATGATTTACTAACGAGTTTAAATTCGGAAGAGGAATGTATAACCACGTACCATGAAATATCAAAAATCTTATCGTCAGCGAACTTTGAGTTGAGAAAATGGTCTTCGAACAACAAAAACGTTTTAAATTTCATTTCAAAGAACAGCAATAGTACTGACGATAAGATAGTTTTGTTCCATGATGAAAAGGAATTAAAAACGGTAGGTATAACGTGGGATGCGAATAATGATGTTTTAAAGTACGCGATTAACATAAAAACGAACGAAAATAAAGTAACAAAACGGTCCATTTTATCAATTATCGCTCAGATATTTGATCCGCTCGGGTTAGTGGGTCCGGCAATAATTAGAGCCAAGTTGATTATTCAACAACTATGGCATCTTAAGATAGATTGGGATCAGGAAATTCCAGACGAATTGAAAAATATTTGGTTAGATTTTATAACGCAAATTAATTATTTAAAAGACATAAAAATCGAAAGACATGTTCTACTACCTAATGCACAAAAAATTGAGATTTATGGGTTTAGCGACAGTTCAGAAAAAGCGTATGGCGCGTGCGTATACTTAGGCTCAGTTTCCAATGGTAGAAAGGTAGTTCGATTACTAACGGCAAAATCCAGAGTAGCGCCTTTGAAAAAACAAACATTACCGAGGCTTGAGCTACTCGCTGCGCATTTGTTATCTGAGGTTGTTGGTAAAGTAAAAAATACTCTTGATGTGACTATATCAAAAACAATTTATTTCACCGATTCTACAATCGTGTTATCATGGCTTAGACTTGACCCTATTAATTTAAAAACATTTGTAGCAAACCGCGTTACTAAAATTTTGGAAACTTCGAAGCTAGACGAATGGTTTCATGTCAGAAGCAAAGACAATGCCGCAGACATTATTTCAAGAGGTCTTAACCCGAAAGATTTATGTGAAAACAAGTTATGGTTAAACGGACCAGAATTTTTGAAAAAAGAAACGTTAAATGACAATTTTGAATTTGTACCCGAATTAGACAACTTACCTGAAGTAAAGTTAAACCCTGTCATATTACATATACGTGAAAAAACAGATAAAGAACCCGGATTTGACATGTTTCAAAAATTTTCAACTTACGCAATTTTGTTGAAAGTTGTAGGTTATATTCTTAGGTTCAAAACGCAATGTCTAAAAAAAGACTAAACATACATCGAAAGTTTTGACAGTTAATGAACTTATCGAAGCCGAACAAACATTAATTAAAATTGCACAAAATGAAGTTTACAAGGAGGAAATTCAAAGTTATAAAAATAATACTAATATAAGCAAAAATAGTGAATTGAAAAATTTGAATCCCTTCCTTGATGAACAAAATGTATGAAAAAGTCGCAATTTATTAAATTCGATCAAAAACACCCTATTATATTACCCTACAAACACAAATTAACATCCTTGATCATTCTGAATTACCACTTAAAACATTTGCATGCCGGCACACAGAACTTGCTGTCAATTATAAGATTAACATTTTGGCCAATTAATTGTAAAAACGCAGTAAAACGAGTTCTAAGATCGTGTCTAAGATGTTATAGGGTGAATCCAAAGCCATGCAAATTTTTAATGGGTCAATTGCCTAGCGAAAGGGTCACTCCTAGCAGACCTTTTTTCAACTGCGGGGTAGACTACGCAGGTCTGATCTATGTAAAGCAGGGGTTATCAGCAGGGGCGTAAAAGTCAAGCAGCTAAGGCTTATATTTGTATTTTCGTGTGCTTTGCCACTCGTGCTATGCACATAGAACTGGTCACGGATTTAACCACAAACAGCTTCCTAAATGCGTTAAAAAGATTTTGCGCAAGGCGCGGGAAGCCAGGCAACATTTATTCCGATAACGGATTGAATTTTGTTGGTGCCGGAAATTATTTTCTCGAACTTTATAACTTGTTAAATGATCGGTTACACATTAAAAAAGTTACTCGTTTTTTGGCTGATGATAAGATAACTTGGCATTTTATTCCCGCGAGATCGGATCATATGGGTGGCCTCTGGGAAGCAGCAGTAAAGTCCGCGAAGTATCATCTAAAACGGGTTTAAGGCGACTCCTATTTAACTTACGAAGAAATGTACACCCTTTTAGTACAAATAGAGGCTTGTTTAAATTCCCGACCTTTGACTCCCTTATCACATGATTCCGATGATGTTTTACCTTTGACTCCCTCCCATTTCCTAATTGGCGACAATATGGCGGGTCCTCCTGAATACGACGTAAGAGACCTGAAGATATCCAGGCTGGATAGATACCAAAGACTCCAGGCGGCATATCAGCATTTTTGGGATAGATGGTCGCAGGATTACCTTCACCAGCTACAAACTAGGACGAAATGGAAGGAGAACGTAAGCCGACACTTTAAAGTCGGATCACTGGTCCTGCTCGTGGAAGAAAATCTTCCTCCATTGAAATGGCCGTTGGCCCGGATTTCAGCTCTACATGAAGGTAGCGATGGCGTTGTAAGGGTGGTGTCTCTTAAGTTGCCGCATGGTGGAGTTACGAAGCGAGCAATATCTAAGGTTTGTGTCTTGCCGTTAGAGGACCAAGAAGAGGAAGTTTAGAGACTATATGTTGAGACTTAGCTTAGACTTTTTAGTACCTATGTTTGTATATTATAAGCTAAGGGTCTATGTATACTACATGTACTTATTTAAAAAAAAAAAGGAGGGTTGTATTAAGTTAAGTTATTTAAGGTTTATTTATCCTTTGAAAAGTAAACTTTTCAAGGCGGGCGGCATGTTGAGCCCTACTTAAATTTCTGATTTAAAATGTATGAAAATATCTACAATTTGGCAACTGCGTTCGCCTCATCCTAAATCGCAACCCGTGCTGTTGAGAGGGGGGACGAGAGAGACACACGAGAGAAATCGAAGCGAACGGCAAACGATCGATAAGCATTTTGTTATTTTAAGTCATAAAAGTTAATAAAATCGAAGTATAAAAAGTATTAAACGTGTATCAATCCAATTAAGTTGTGTGAGAGGACAGGTGGTCCTTCGGAAAGGCGAACCCTCCCTGGAAAGAAAACCGCAATCCAAAACAAACATATATTTGAATTTCAAAGTTAAAAAATATCAAATCCAATTTTTTATTAAGTTTCTTATTTAATCTTTTTATTTAAAATGTTTTTTATAAGATTCAAATTAAGAAAAATAAAAAACTAAAAATTTAAAGAGAGACTTAAAACATCTGATTTGATTCAAAAATTACCAAAAAAATAGCTATTAGTAAACATAAAAAATTCAAAATTTTTAGAATATGTTCATTAATTTTTTATATAACTTGTGCTTATCTAGAAAAATATAATTTAACGGCATCTGATCGGAAGAACATGTGTGGCCATCACTTTAAAAGTTCGACTTATTCTTAAAGTTTGAAATAAAAAAAAGTTCTTTGTCAAAAATAAAATGTCTTAAATTAAAATGTAATTATTATACATTGCATTCCTTTAGTAACTTATATAATATACATTGTATACATTGTACAGATCCATATGAATATGTATTTTCATTTTATTGTGGACGTAGCTTTACAGTTGATTATAATTATACTATGATACTAACCGTTTTATGTAGAAGAAGCATAAATAAAATTCTTATACTGTTTGCCAACGTTTTGATACTGACATGTGTCATTCTCAGGGCTAAAAACATTAAATAAACCACTGAATTTACAAGCAAAGGAAAAAACACAAATTAAACAAATACAATATTATCAGATTTATTATTTACTATCCTTCGTGTTTTTTTAAGTTTAATAAACATAGATCAGACAAATTAAATTTTAAATAATAATTAATAGCTTATAATTACAAAAAATTTAAAATGTACTAATTTTTCAATTTAAACAAATTATGAACAACTTAGAATTCATTAAAAAATGGTATATTACATTATTTTGTTAACAATGGTTTCATTCATTAAGAAAGCAGCGCATTTCTCACGTTATTCGACTAGATTCTCGTTAAGGTTAAATTGGGAAACTTTCGTTTGTCTGAGGTAAAACAATACCACTTAAAATAATGTACGTTACGCAAAATCGAGACACATCTAATTGAGATTAATTTGAGATCTCGGGCCTAGAATTTATATTGTTTCTATAGGGTTTGGTTGTTCCTTGTCCTATGTATTTATTTCATTTATTGCTTAATATTTAAAAAACTATTTAGGCGTAATCAGGATGATATTTATAGTTTTTAATTTAAACTTCTGAAGCTTAAAAGGGTGTTAATATTTTATAACTTTTGTTATTCATTAATTTCGATCCACTTTATTAAATTTTTTTGGTTCTCAGATAAAAAATTTGTTTGCCTCTTTTCTTTCGACGTCACATTACAGGCACAATTTTAAAAACATATTTCATTACATTTTTAAATGACTACAAATTAACGGAATTTTGAAAAGTTGTTAATTTGATTTGACTTAATTAAGCGATAATGTGTTGTAATTTAAACTTTTAACTTTTAATAGTTTCTAGTTTCTTTACATAATTTACATAATATAATCTCATATACCGGGTGTTTCTTAAAGACGTGCTGATAGTTACGGGAGTGATTTCTGGACCGATTTTAAGAAAAAAAGTTCCTATGAACATAATTATGTCCTTAATGTCTTAACTTTTGAGATACAGGGTGTTAGGATTTTCAAAAAAAAATCAGTTTTTTAATAATAACTAAACAATATTGTAGACATTTTTATGAAATTTGGTACATGTATTCTATGCATTAAGACGCATTTTTTGACGTCTAACAAAATATTTTCTCAAAATATTTTCTCTGCCAGTAGCATCCCTATAGGTTTTCTATTAAATAT
The DNA here is from genome assembly GCF_022605725.1 of Anthonomus grandis grandis. Classification (NCBI taxonomy): domain Eukaryota; kingdom Metazoa; phylum Arthropoda; class Insecta; order Coleoptera; family Curculionidae; genus Anthonomus; species Anthonomus grandis. The sequence goes on along the minus strand of NC_065548.1, from coordinate 25,624,912 downwards.
TTTAGTGAAAAAATACTACGACAATACTTTTTCTTAAAATTAAAATTATTTTTAAAATCCTCAATCATTTTTAGCAAATTTGATATCTTGTTTTTTTTTCGTCCGACGCATGGTTTTCGCTTAAAAAAATAAAAATAATTTTTGATTTCTTCTACAATAGTTTCCTTTCGATCAGGACATTTTTAAAATATTATGTTTTCACTATAAAGCATAGTTTAAGCGTATTTAATAAAAATAGTCTTTATTATAAAATATAAAGGAAACACTGTACTATATGTTGAAAATAATTTCTTACAACAAATCTTAACGTAAAATAAATAATTTTAAAGAATTTTAGTAAATATGTTTAATAATAATAATAATCTTAATAATAAAAATAATAACTTTTTTGGCAGCTGAAGCGTACAAGAGATGAAGTTAAAGTTAAGCTTTAATCAAACCCCTACTTTAACCCAAGAGTGATTGACAACGTATTTCAATGACTAGTGCACACCATTTAACGAGTAAATAAATTGATAAAATACATAGAAAAAATTTCTACCACAAACTACATAACTCCAAAATAATATTCGGTAATCCCCGTTTAAATTTATGAAAGCTAATATTTTTAATTCATTAATATACGTATAAGACCAAGATTTAGTAACTGAATGATCTTTTAAAAAGAACAGTTTTATATGTAAGGGAAGGGTGATGTTACATACGAGCTTTAAATCTAAATCATGTGCATCATGCCTAAACCTGTGGATTTCTCTCAGTATCCTATTTATACCCCTATTATACTTCCTAATATTACCAATCAAACGCACACATTAGTTGTTACTATTAGTTCTATCTACTTAGAATCATGTTCAGTGACGTGCACCATACAAAACATCACAATTTACATATTGTGTAATTTGTGATGTTTTCAACTTGTGATGAAATTACACAATATATAAATTATGTCGTTTTAATTAATTGAATAATAGGTTGTTCAATATATATACCTATTATTCAATCAAGGCTATCATGTTCACAGAGAATCTTAAATTTACACTTTTGAGCAATAAAGTTGTTGTTGCTTAATAGCAATATTAAAATTATGTTTGTATTGGTTTCTAGCTTGCATTGGATCAAATAGGGAAATATGCCTATGATGGATCCCTGCTCATGATGGACCACTAGTTAAATATTTAAATTTACCGCGCAAAATACATTTTCGTCGCATTGGTTAGGTTGATTAAAGCTTTTCTTTAGTTGTCTATATGTACTCGTGCAAATATAAAGTGATTTTATGAAATTAAACAGAAAAGTTAAAATTGGTACTGATATAAGTACTGATATAACAAAGTAGGTTAACCTAATGTTAGATAGCTTTTGTTTTATTATTTGCTAGAATCTGTTTTTCTCACTGCTGTTTAGAAAAACTGTTTCGTTTTAACTACCGGGAAAAAATTGAGGTTATGGCAAAGAATTTTTTATTTTTATGCATTTTTGTGCTAAACAGCCTATGATGGACCCCTTGAAACTGTCTTATGATGGACCAGGGGTCCGTCATTGGCAACAATATACAAATTTAATTATTCTATAGATATATTTTTTTCTATTTAGGTTTAAATATGGCATCCAAAAAAAGGCAACAGTGGGATGAGGATGACATGCGGCAGGCTATTCAGAATGTAAGAAATAGCAATATGGGCTAAATTAGCAGCCAAAACCTTCAATGTACCGAAGACAACTTTAAGAAGACGTTTGGCTAAGCGGGACTGTTCTAAAGGATATTTGGAAGGACGAAAAGCAACGTTCTCTAAAGCCATCGAAGAGGAGATTGCCGAACATATTATTGAAATAGAAAAACGATTTTTTTGACTAACTTCTAAAGATTTGCGACGGATGGTATTTGAAGTAGCCGGGAGGAATAATATAAAACATGATTTTAATCGGGAAACAAAAATTGCAGGTTGGAAGTGGGTTAGGGGATTTTTAAGACGTAACCTACGAATATCTGTGCGATGTCCAGAAAGCACGTCATTGGCCGGAGCCCAGGCTTTTAACAAGCCAAATATTCAAGCCTATTTTCAAGCACTATCTAATACTCTAGAGCAGTTTAACTTTCTTTCGGAAAACATATATAATATGGATGAGTCAGGTTTGACCACAGTCCAAAAGAAATGTCAGAAAGTTTACGCTGCAAAAGGACGCAAGCAAGTTGGGGCACTCAGCAGTGCAGAGCGGGGGCAACACGCCACTGTAGTGTGCGCACTGAATGCCAGGTACTTACTTATATTCCACCTGCTCTTATTTATCCTCGTCAAAGAATGAATGATGAGCTAATGAATGGTGCTCCCGCTGGTAGCATAGCTTTTGTGCAAGAAAAAGGATGGATGAACACTGAATTTTTTTGTAAATGGCTAAAGCACTTTGTAAGGTATTCAAAAGCATCTAATGAGAACAAGGTCCTTTTACTTTTAGATGGCCACAGTAGCCATAAAAGCCTTGTCTAAACAGTTTTCTAAAGGAAACGGGGTTGTAGTATTTTGTTTTCCGGCGCACTATTCCCATCACGTTCAACCATTAGATGTCGGATTCTTTCGTCCTCTTCACACGTATTTTGACCAGGAAATCCAATTATGGCTGCGTCAAAACCCAGGAAAGGCAGTCACACATAATAAAATAGCAAGCCTTCTTAATCGAGCCTTTTTGAAGAGTGCTATTCCATCTAACGCAATAAATTTATTCATCCTTTTAATCCCGATATTTTTGAAGATTGGGAGTTTGCACCAGCTTTAGCAACGGATAGGCAGATTCCATTGGAGGCTCAACTCAGTAACAGCGAGTTAGACATTGAAAATCAACCAAGTACTTCTGGTCTTAACACCTCTTCATCTTCAGTTTTAAATGTGTCACTGAAAGAAATTTTACCTCCATCTCAAGCGGTACCTGGGAGCGTTGAAAAAAGAAAATGCAAAACTCGTGCAAAAACTAGTCATTTAAATTCCACTCCAGAAATTCAAGAACTCAAAGAAAAAGTTATTGAAAAGGAAACGAAACTAAGAAAACAACAAGGTAGGGCAGTAAAACGGCAACTTGTCATTGAAAATGACAGTTCTGACGAAGATGAGTCTATCTTGGAGGAATTCCTTAAAAAAGGTAAAGAAGACACATATGATGCCAGTTGCATTTACTGCAACGAGTTATTCTCTCACTCACGTAGCAAAGAAAAGTGGATTCGCTGTCAAGTATCTAAATCGTGGTGCCACATTGAGTGTGCGGGTGTTAGTTACCGTTGTAAATCATTTATTTGTGAATTATTTACTTAATTTTTTGAGTTTATATGTATATTGTACCCCACAAATTATGTTTTCTATTAAAGCTTAAAAAAGAAGTTAATAAGATAAAATAATATTTATTTACAGCATTTTGGCACATTATGTGCCAACATGGGCACATAATGTGCCGTTGATGGACCCCTTATATTTTTTTTTAATGGCGTTCACTATTAAAAAAAATATACATTAACACAAAATTCACTCTTTCCTACATTTGACATCCAGTGATAGATTGATTTTTCTATAAAAAAAAATGGAAACAACAAAACTAAAGAAATGGTAACAATAATTTCTTAAGGGGCCCATCACAGGCACACTTCCCCTAGCATCTGACATTTTTGAGTTTAGAACTATTTAGAGGCTTTTTGCCAGCGAACTAGAAATCTTCGGAAAGCTAAGTAGCATAATCAATATATTCTGGAGTATATGACAAATAAATGTGTGCTTCATTACCATAAAAATGCAAGACAACAAAACTTATATGGGTGTGAAATTGAGAAGTATAGAATGTAAAGAAAAGTGGACAGAGCATAGATTCTTGAGCACCGTTACAAACTGCTGGACTAATTTGCTGTTGTTCATTTAATTTTACGCATTGCGTGCCATAGGACAAGTAATTTTTTATTAAATACGATTTCGACTTCTTACCAATGTTCAAATACCTGCTCTAACAAAGGCAACAATAATAAGGCAAAACTTGTTAAAAGCCAGACTGTGTTTGAGCAAGATATTAAAAAAAAAAACACGAATCTCGCTTTCCGAGACTTTCAACGATCTTAAACATATTTTTTTTAGTCTTTACCGATATTCTATTTCTCAGTTCAAAATAATCATCCATTATTCTCAAAGAGACTTAAGTATATGACCAAAGCGAGGAGAAAGTAAACTCAAAGTCCAAGTCTCATAAATTGAGTTATTAAAAGCTTACGTTTCGCCGCATTAGGGCATCATCAGACCTATTTAAATACAAAAACTACTGAAAACGCACTGACTCACACTAACATAAATAAAAATATAAAATAAAATAAGTTTACACCATCGTGTATCGTTATTGACTATAGTCAATAAAGTAGAGAATAGATAGAGTTAAATTTCGTAAAAAAGAGTAGACAAAAAATACCTATGGTCTGGTCTGATATCCTTAATCTGAAATCTTCTCCACTATTTAAAATGAAGTCAGTATTTGAACACAAAATCAAATCAATAACCGAGGCATTAGAGTCTCTAATCTACGAGTAGTTGGTTCTGCAATAACTTTTCTGATTCTGCAAGGCTCACATTATAACTAACCTAAGAAACATTAAAGTCCCCCAAACGTAACATGTTTTCAAATAGAAGTAAGTATATAAACATTTTATTCCCAAACTCATCCAAAAAATTAATTTAACTTTAGAAATCTTTTGAATTATTTTACCATTATGGCCTGAACCCTTATCCTCTGGGAAGAATATATCGTTCAGTTTATGGTTTATGGTATTTTCTTGCAGAATTTGTAAGTGCCGATTCTTAGAACATTGAAACACTAAAAATAGTAAACAACTTTGTTTGAGTTCAACGTATGCTCAGGGCTAAGGAAGTGTCTTGTTTACATAAATATTCATCGGCTCTCTGGTGTCAAGTTTACACACATTTTTAAAGGAGAAAAATTTCAGCTTTATATTAAGCATATACAGTGCTTCTATTTCATAATGAACAACCGTTGATAACTTCTTAAAAAACACGTCAATCTAGATATACAGGGGGACATTTAATTTTGTATTTGACAAAGATCTGTCAATCACCTCCAGTTAATCTCACTTTAATATGTCAAATTGGAACCCTTATCGTGTAACACATCATTGTAAGCAGCATTAAAATGTCTTTTTAAAAGTGCCAAAAAAATGAAAGCAGATGTTCTTAACACATTTTTATTCAATTATACGTGAACAAATTTAGTTTTTTTTTCGGTTTGGTTAGATAGATGATTGTATATCCTTTAAACTGATATATATTTAGGGTAGCAATTTGAAAAACAAAAGTTTGAGGTCGATAAAATGTCCATTATTCTTACACATTTTAACTCACTAATCGCTGGTATGTCAACCGACTTAACTTTTTTAGCACTGTTGAATAGATTTTAATGCTGCTTACAATGTTGTGTCACACGATGGAGGTTCCCATTTATTATATCAAAGTAAGGTTAGGTGAAGGTGAGGAGATGATTGTCAGAACTTTGTAAAATATAAAATTAAACGGCTCTCTGTATATCTAGATTGACGTGTTGTTTTTTTTTAAGAAGTTATTAACGGTTGTTCGTTTTCAAATGAAAGCACTGTATACGAAATATAACCTATTCTAAGACCAAAAATAATATTTAACCAAAAAAAAATTATTACCGTTTTTATTCCTAAGACCGCTTGTAAAAAATTTGGAATGGCAACACCGCAAGTAAATGCTCAGTGATGCGCAAAATGTCATCTTCTGAAACGGCTTTGTGTTTACACTTGGCATTTGTAAAGCTCTGGTTTTTTCTTTAGGTTTTGGTTGAAAAAGGAAAACGATCTTATTTGAGCGTTTTTGTGAACTGTTACGGTATTAAAAACTTGTGCCGTTTGTGCCCTACTATGGAGAAAAGGCGATTCAAGCCGATATTTTTATATAGGGAGAACCATCATCATAAACGTAGCATGGGGTCATAAAAATAACCCTAAATAAAAACTTTACGGTGACGAGTGTGAAATACAAAAATACTTATCTATTAATAAGCTATAAAGAATAACAAACTCATATTTTGTTCATCATTTTATTAAGGGACTGATTTTCTGTTTTGTTGTCTTGGCCGAAAAATGACATATTCAAATGTTAAAATAAATTATAAAAATACTTATTTATTTCATAAAACATGAATTATTTAGAACTATAATAATTATAAAATATTTAACTTCTATAAAAATTCCTTTTATTAGATAGATACCTTTACTTTAATGAAGTGCGTTTAAAAAAAGGCATAAAGGTTTCATAAGCGATAATATAGTTTATATTTGAAACATAATTAATTACTTATAAATATTTATTACGTAAATATTTTTTGACGACGTCACTGGTGTAAAGTTTCCTTGTGTGGGGGTTTATATAAAGGGTTTTTTTGCCATTTCTACATACGGATTTGGCATCATTGTATTAGAGATGTTGCAAGCAGAACTGGCTATATAGAGTTTAGATTAGAAGTGCCTAGAGTTTAGATTTTTTTCATAAATCTTGTAAGCTATTTTTTAGTTAAAAATATTGCAGGAGACAATAAATGCCTTGACACTCTCTAGGAAAAAATACGTCAGTACTTTTTTGACTCCAAAACCAGGAGTTATCTTTTGTGTCTTTAAGAATTTACTGACCAAATAATTTCTTTTTCAAATTATTGTTCTCAGATTTTATATTCGTAAACCAATTGCAGAACTAATATCTACGTTTACCATCAAGTTTATAAATCAAACAAGTTTATACTTGCAAAGTTTGAATTTATGTTTTTTGTTTTAAATCCTTTATACTTCTGTTTTAGAAACAGCGGTCTCTTGATCTTTTTTCTTGCACGACGCTTTGGAAATAAATAAATAAATAAATAAATAAATAAATAAAATAATAAATAAAAAGGACTTTATTTTTGACTCGGTTAATTTCAGCAATGCTGCTTTTAACCGAGTACATAAATGATCACTATACATAATAGATAATGTTTGAAATACAAAAATATAAAAGATTACCACTGTATCTAAATCAACAATCTTAATAATTATAAAGAAAAACAGAAAAAAATATATAGGTAAATCCAAAATAATGAAATCATAAAAAATTAAATTATGAATTTAACTAACTAAACCATAAATTATAACAAATAACAATAATCCATGCATACAAAACAGTAATGGGCAAGAAGTTCAATGTAATATCTAATTAAAAGACACAAGAAATAAGCAATAAGATGGAAAAAAAAATAACGTAAAAAAGCATTGTTATTAATCTAATAAAGTCTGTCTGTACTTTTTTTTAAAAGCTTGTCTTTGCAAACCTGTCAAGCTGTATGGTATTTCATTTAAAAGTTTGCTTGCCTGGTAGCTAAAACAACCTCTGAAAAGGCTTGTTTGGTTTTTTGGTATTTCCAGTCGATTTCTGTACCGTGTATTTAAGTTGTGTACAGAAAATCTATATGATAGTTTGTCTATTAAATACTGAGGTGTTTGTGTTGTTATGAGATTATTTAGAAAGGAAGCAAAATGCAACTTTTGTCATTTTTCGATATTAAGCCACAGTAGTTCTTTTATTTTGTGACTTATGTGATCCCTGATTCTTAAATTGAAAATTAATCGTGCACAAGAATTCTGTATCTTTTGCAATTTAAACTTTGTCCCACAATCAATGAAAGGTCCGTAAACATAGTTGCCATAATTGGTATGAGAAAGCACCAGTGATTCACAAAGTATTTTTTTAAGTGCAAAATTGATAAAATGTTTGCTTTTATAAAGATTTCTCAGCGCATAGTACGCTTTCTGGCATATTTTAGCAACATGCGATTTAAATCACAAATTGCTATCTAGAATGATGCCCAAGTTTTTGTACTCAGTAACCACCGGTACTCCCTCGCCCATCATTTTTACGTATACGTTGGACAATACATAATCCCTCTTGTTACCAAAAAACAGTACCACTGACTTCTTTGGATTCACTTTTAGACCATTTTTATTTGAATAAGCATAAATTTGATCTAAGCATCGGTTAATTTGTCTTTCAGCTTCAAAACAGCCTTCCTTCTTAAAAGAAAACTGAATCTGACTATCATCAGCAAATTGCTTTAATTTACACTTGTTGGTTATACACCGGTGCATGTCCATCGTATAGAGCGGGCCCAATATTGAACCTTGCGGCACACCTCTTAAAACAGGCAGAACACTCGAAAACTCCTGGTTAATAATCACTCGCTCAGATCTTTGTGTTAAATAACCTCTTAAAAGTTTTATGGTTTGGTCGTTAAATCCATAATACTGTAACTTGGCACACATAAGTTCTGGATCCAGCGTGTCAACGGCCTTGCTGTAGTCAAGTAACACCAGGGCACATTGTTCTCCTTTATCTATCGACTGGATAATTTCATCCAAAACGTCCAGCAAAGCTGTACCTGTACTAAAACCTCTTCTAATACCTGACTGATATTTATAGAAAAGATTATTTTTTTGCAAAAAATCGAAAATTTGATGGTATATTATCTTTTTAAAAATTTTAGAAACCACGCACAACAAACTAATTGGCCTTAAGTCTGAGTGACTCTTAGGATCACTATTTTTTGCCAAGGGTAAGACTGTAGCTGTTTTCCATTGTTGAGGAAAAGTGCTAGTTTCAATCATTTGATTAAAAATATGTGTTAGAAACGGAATAATAACTGGGCAGCATAGTTTAAGCATTGGAAGCGTAATCAGGTCCGACCCTGATGCATTTGACGTAAGCGAAGAAATAGCACGCCCGACTTCGTAATCATTAACCAAACGTAAACCAAAAGTGTCTTGAACGGTCGAATTGATTTGGTAAAATTTTATTGTATCTGGATCAACATTTGGACATATTTGCTGTACAGATTGAATAAAAAAGTTATTTATTTCATTTGGATCCTGTAGTTGCATGGGAATGTGATAATTGCTTTTATTTTTGTTATAAACGTTCATGTCATTAAGACCTTGCCAAATTTTTTTGCTATTATTTGTGGTGCTCAGAAAATTGAGATAAGCTTTTTTTTCATTGCGAACCGCCCGTGTAAAGAAGTTTCTAGCTCTTTTGTAATCCTCCCAATCATTAACGTTTTTTGACTTTTTGTACTTTGACAAAAGGCTATTTCTATATTTTTTCATTGTTTGCAAAACCCCAGTAAACCAAGGAGATTTTGGTCTGGTTACCCTTATTTTACGTTTTGGCTCATGCTTATCAAAAAGTAACAAAATATTATCTGTCAGCGTACTAATTTTGTCATTAAGATCAACTTGATCAAATATTTGTTCCCAGTTTAGGTTAAATAAGTCGCTATTAAATTTTTCTAGATCAAAATTCCTGTAGTCACGATACTCGAGAATTTTCGGAGGCAATACTGGCAAATTAATTGTAATATTACAGTATATTAATTGATGATCAGATGTTTCATGCATGTCGTGATGATAGACCTGACCATTCAGCAATTTCTCATTTGAAATGATAATCACGTCTATTAAAGAGGCTTTTTTTAATGAAAATCAAGTGGGATTCATAACAATCTGTCTGAAATTAAAAGACTCAAGCAAATTGTTGAAAGATTCATTAATAGTCGCATATTCTAACAAGTTTATATTAATATCACCCAACAAAATCAACTCATCACAAAGAGGTAAAATGTAACCAATAGAATTCTCCAAGAGATTAATTGCATTTAAAGCGTTGAATTTTGGAGGACGATAAAAAATCCCTAATCCTTAATGGCTTGAACAACTGCTAAAACGTTGATCTCGGATTCCTCATTATCTTTGTGTTGTGCGTCCACATCCATGTTGGCGAAAATTAAATTTTAATTTTTAAATATTCTTCTCTCGGGTTGTTTTCTTTCAGGATATCTATATGAGGAAAAAGGTCTTTATAAACCACAAGATAAGGATTAACTGACCTGTGCAGATAGAGTCCTATGACCTGGTATGCGTTTTCTTTAGATAATATAAAGCAGTCAGTTATTCATATCATATTTCTTAAATTTTTCAAATTTTTTGTTTCGAGCTATATGAAAAATGAATAAACAACAACAAAACGAACAAGAATGAAAACAATAAACAAACAATACAAAATATAAAATAAATATATCTATTATAAATAATAATAATACAAAAAAACTCTGGATATTTGTTTGATATTTGTTTATTTTGAGAAATAGGAGAAAAAAATTATTACAAATATATAGTAAAGATTACAATTATTAGTAAGATAAAATTGTATGTATATAAGTAAGATTACCGCATACTAATTACAAAAATATTTTTTAAGCATATGGTATAAGAACTATAAAATTTATGGTAATTATAAAATTTAGTTGCGAATTAAAACTATAAAATGACAAGTAAAATTATAATTTATCTTTTACCTATTCATAAAACTTGCAACTAGCCATTCTTCAGAAAGTATCTAAGGAAAGTTTTCCAAGCTCACATGCATTGGAAACTTTTAAGTTGCTCCTATTAATTAGGAGTATCAATTCTCGTTTAGTAATTTCCGCATTAAGTTTTCGTATATATAGTAAGTTGAACATCATTAGGTATACAATAATTCAGTTAATCCAGTAATCACCATTGGAAAGTGCTTGTTATAAACTTGGAAGTTAAAGTTTGGTACTAGTGGCATATAGAATATACAGTTTTATTATGTTTTTAGAGGAATATTCGCAAGTAGATATACGAAGTTTAATTACAATTGTGTGATATATAAAGTAATAAAATATTTTTTAAAGTTCTGCAGCTTAATTTGACGTTCCCCTTGAGTTCTCAAAAATTACCTCGACTAATTTAAATAAAACTTTAAGTAAAAATAAAAATGTTAAACTATTTTAACGCTTAGACGCGAATTAATTTGCATGACGCTTCGCTTAAAATCCCTGTAACTAGCTAAAGGAAACCTAAATTTGCTAACTTTACCGTTCGATAAATGCAAGAGGAATTTTCTCTTAAATGTATTTTTGCAATAAAAGTTACGCTCCGAAATCTATTTTTCTGAAAATCTTATAAAGTAAAAAAATCTTAGCAATGAGTCAATCATTGAAAAATGGTATGAATTATTAATATATAAGTGATGCGAAAAGCCTTTTACCGTTCAGAATTCATATCTCTACTATATGCTAAATATTAATTCCGATGCCCCAATCATTCCGATAACGATATCAATTATATATTTAATTTAGTATCTGAGGTTGTAATATTGAAACTTCACTTTCAAAAGTTGATACAAGGGTGCAGGTTTTGACCAAATTTTCAACAGAGTGTTAAAAGGATGCTGCCATGTTTTTATCTCCGTTTGCAGGGGTGTTCCATCCACGTGTGCAGTGTGTGCGGTGCCGGGCAGAGGGGGCGCCACGCCGCCACTTCCAAAAAAAAAATTTTTTAACATTTGAAGTAATTAAAAAATCATTCGCGATTAAAAGACAAGTGAAAGCAGTTTTTAATTTTTTTCCATTCTTAAATATTTTTTTTGAAATAATTTTTCTGTGAATTTCTTTGTTGGCCAGTCGCAGTACTTTGTAACGTGATACCCCAGTCATCGCCGAGGACCCGCAACTCATAAATATGGTTCACGTCCGGATTTTTAGAAAATAAGTTGATAGGTCTAAAAATTTAGGATAAGCTTAGAGATACCGTTGTTGGTTATCGCCTTGCCTGGGAAAATGTTAAAGTTTAGTTTTAGTGTGAGTCTTGAGTTGTACAATTGACAAATAATTGAATAGTTTAAGAAACTATAACCGGTGTGACTTTCTTTTTTTGTGTGAAAACCGTTTAAAATAGACATTATTTTTTTATTGCTTTTGCAGTGTGCGCTGTTTAAATACATTTATCTAGACATTTTAATATTCTGTGATTTTTTTTTTATAATTTTGGGTAAGTATATCATAATTAAGTAAATATAATATACCTTGCGTTTTATTAAGTTTTTTGTGGTTTCATTATTGTAGTTAAGTAAGTTTTTTCTATCTATCCTATTTTACATATACCTATACTTAATTAACATTTACTTGTGTTAAAATATTGTTTTATTTCTCGATAGTAGGTAGGTCTGACCTAAGGAAATTTTATATAAGGTACGCTAATAAGGATCCTTGGTAATCAAGGAAACCATCATGCCTATTGTTTTATATGGACAATGGACAAGGCGGCTTGCTTGCTGACGTCAGCAAAGTAGCCGCCATATAAAACAAATGGCTTGTTGATTTCCCCAACTCCCAAGGATCCTTATTAGCGTACCTTACATAAAATTTCCTTGGGTCTGACCTACCGATTCCTAACAAAACATACGTTGTTGTTTTTTATCACTTCCGGTTTTCCTGGAAATGACATAAGAGTCCTTAACGACACTTTCGGTGTATTTATTCGTAAGTTCGTAACATATTCATTATCAACGGAACGCCTTGTATAAATGTTTTTATTTATATAAAAATATTTTGATAGATAATGTGATACTAAGTTCAACTTGAGTCAAAATAAGTAGGTACCTACTTTTTATAGTTTTATCGCACTTTATATGTATAAATTGAAATTAAAATAGCTTTAATTTTTAATTTTTTACTTAATTATTTATTATAGTCATGACTGATAGGAAAAAACTCTCTGGAGCACAAAATAGAAAGAGAAAGCTGGAAAAGGAAGAGGAAGCTAAAAAAGTAAGTGTCTCAATGCGGATGTTTTTGGTGCCGTCAACAAGTATAAATTCCAAATCAAAAACTTCAAACAACGAAATCGCCACTACGTCCAAGTGTTCTACTGAAAGTGAAAGAATAGTCAGCCCTTCTACTTCCAAAGCCGCAACATTATCCGGCGCCGCCGTCCGAGTATCAAGAAGCTGAGCCAAGTCAAGTTGATCAGGTAGACTTGGAAACCGTAAATAATAGCGAAGAAGCAATAAGGAACCTTAAAGATGTAGGTGACTGGCCCACATTGTTGTCAGATAAGTTAAAATTGACTTTAGTAGAGCGTTGATTGAATATTTGGGAAGATACGCAACCTTATGGGCTAAAGCGTGACCGCAAATATGCGTGAAAAATAGATGGCGATTCTCTCCAGTATGCGCGAAAATAATTTCGTCCGTCGCTTCTCATTAGTAATCGGCCGATCATCCGAGTCGTGTGGGAGAGTTTTTGCACAGGTTCGTGTTTGCCGTATTGCAATTTGGTAGTTGTTAAAAAATTTTCTTGGATATCATAATCACAAATAGATAGATATATGTAAATGTGTTTAGTTTGTGAGACGATGGCTCCTTTAGGCAAAATTAATCAGTGTGCGTACGTATATTAATTAAGACTTTGATTTATAACAACCTAATATGGGAATCTCAAAATCTTATTAGAAAATCTTTAAAAAAATCTAATTATAAACCTCACAGAAAATTATCTATTTTATCTACAAAAATCAATCCGAACTCTTAAAAATACTGTCTCTTCATGTCTATGAGAGCCATTTTCTCTTTTTCTTTTTTTTACTTTAAGAAAATTTTAAATCAATATATTATGTTTATGGTCTTTAGTGTTTTAAGTATTTTCAATAATTGTTTTCATGATGAAATTCATTCATGAAAAAGATAAAAATAAAGCCTAAAAAGCCTTTAAAGTTATTGAGAAACTGGTTATAGTACGAATGGTAGCTTCCTTATAAAAAAAATAACATATTAAATGAATGTCGAGTAATGTTTTCATTCCTGGAGAGATTATATTTGAGCTTGAAGAAGGTCACTTTGCTGCAGCGGTATTCTGCGACTTCTCTAAAGACTTTGACTGTGTCAACCATGGAAATTGCTCGATAAGCTTTCTAGATATGGGTTTAGGGGAGTTGCTCTAGAATGGTTAAAATTTTGTTTTGTTAGACAGAAAAAAGTTTGTTTGGCCAAATGGCAGTTTGTCTGAACTTTGTGTAGTAAGCAGGGTTCGTTTCTCGGTCCTATTTTATTTCTATTGTATATAAATGACCTGGCGTTTCTCCAGATAAGAGGATTCTTCACTATTTTTGCAGATGACACCACTATCTTATGGGCAGACAATAATAAAAGCACATTAACAAAAACAATTTCTAAAGATTTAATAATGATTAAACAGTGATTTGATGCTAATTTGTTGTCTTTAAACATAGATAAGACTAAATTGTTAAGTTTTTATGTTCAGAGCAGTTTATGATTCACAAGAAAGAATTGGAAGTGAATAATTTTAACAGATTTCTTCGAATTGTTATCGATCATAAACGTAAGTTTTATGGAGATATGTCAGGAGGCAAAAACTGGCTAGACGATGTTATGCTGTTAGAGTGGTTTTAAATGAACTGAGATTGATATCTGCAAAAACGGTCTATTTTTTTTTGTCGAAAGTTGGAACTTACTTTCATACAAAAATACCTACAGTATAGAATAACATTTTGGAGTTGCATTAGTAAACGGCTTTTTGACTCGATGTTTGTTTTTAAAAACCGAGCCATTAAATATATGTGTCATAAATCTCCACAGGACATGCAGACCCCTATTTAAAGATACTTTCCTTGTGTTGCTTGTTTATTGTTGAGTCTGCTTGCCTAATATATAAAAAATATAAATTGTATCTTCAAAATAATGGCTCCTTAAAACGTTATAATATCAGAAAAGAATACAATATTCCAATGCCCATCCCGAAAAGTGAACTAAGAATTCTCTTATTTACTTGAGCATAAAAATTTTTAATCATTTTCCAAATGTCATAAAAGTCTCTCGAAGTTCTCCTCGCTTTAAAAAGTTCTTAACGAAACTTCTTAAAAGCAAGTATTTTTATAGCATTAGAATTTTTTTAAGATAGTTAGGAACAGGCCAATCGTATATAATTAGTTTTTAGTAAAGATGTAAAGGTTAGAATTTGTGATGTTACTCTAAAAAATTTTTAAGTCGTCTTGCTTTGAAATTGAAAATACATTTTGTGTTTATACTAGTATGTTGAACCCACTATTGTGTATTGTTTTTAAATTATGTGTTAGTAATATGTCGATTAATGTGCCTATTTTATATCATAGAAGTACCATGTCAACAAGTAGGTACCATGTATTTATGAATAAAGTATGTTTTGAATTTTTTGAATTTCGAAATTGTATTTAAAAGAGAGAGAGGTATATAATATTTAATAGGGATGATTCCAACTACTCACTAGAAATTACCTCGTTGAAAAAGTAATTCTTGTTGTAAAAGGGTTATTCAAAACTGCAAGTGGCCAACATGGAGTCGACAAGAAGAAAAAAAGTTGATTATGACTCTCTAAAGAAGGATTTAAGAGTTATTAAACGTCGTATTTAAAAGTTAAAGATGTTAACTTGTAAATGAGAGAAAGCGTTTACAACAATGTATAAATGATTTTATTTTATATTTTCAAATAACGCCAGAAAAAAATAAAAAAACCATTTTGCCAAATTTCACCTTTTTCCTGAATATTAGGAAGTATTTGGCATTTTTCCAATTTTTAGATTGCATTTATTCAATCATTGCATTTATATTGCGCAACTTTCGCCTAATTAAACCATTTATTGCTTATCCTTATTTTGGACATCCTGTATAACCGCGATGAGACCCTTCATACTGTTAAACAAAATATTTGTTTTTTTTTCTTATTAACTTTTTCTAGTTTTAAGAATTAGTAAGTAAGTGTTTCCCTGTATTGCAAATTAAAGTGTGGCCTATTTTCGATATTTTATAGTGTTGTTACACCCTTATTCAAAACATTTCAACCCTTATTCAAACATTCATACATTACTTAACCACCACATTTATCTATAACTATCTTTATAGTTATTTATGCGAGATCACAGCGCATTTAAATATCGGCAATAACAAAATAAATAAAAGCGCTGTTATCATCATCGCCCTTGTCTTAAAAAAAATAACAAAACGGCCGGGCGGCCAAAGATTCCCGCGTCGTTAAACTGCAAATGGTCAATATAGCGCCGACAAAGAAAAACAAAGTTGATGATGGCTCTTTAAAGACAGAACGTCGTATTTTAAATTTTAAAGGTGTCATCGTATAGGCGAGAAAAAGTGGTCACAATAATTTATTCATTTAATAAATACTTTTGTCATATATTTTGAAATAACGCCAGAAAAAAATAAAATGATTTTGCCAAATTTAAGTTTTTTGCAAAATTTAGGAAGTATTTAGATTTTATTATAAAAGGACACTATATTGCTCAACTTTCCTCTAATTATTCCACCTCTATTGACGTCCTGTATAACCGTGATGCGGGGTCTTTAAACAAAATGTTTTTTTTTTGTTACTAGGTATCTTTTTATAGTTTTAAGTATAGTTGTAACAACTGGTAATTGAGAATTTTCCTGTGTCGCTTAAAACTTAAAATGTGGCCTATTTTCAATTTCTATTAACATCCTCACTCACAACCCCTTACTTTACAGATGTCACTACGCTGCACATTTTTCAGATATGGAATCACATGACAAAATGGGTTACTTTTTACAAAAAATTATTGATCAAGAAGTTATATTATGATCGGTATTAAGTCTTATGAATTATTTCAATTATTCTTTATAATATTTACGTGAAACCTACTTATATCTTAAAATTTGTTCCACATATTTTTTGTATATTAGTTTTTAGTTAATTAAGTGCAACGGGCTTTTTATTTAAAAACTTGACCCTCTTGAACACAAAATGAAGGAAACAATGTTTGTTGGAATTATAACTTGTATTAAACTTTGTTGGTAATTTTGTAAAAATAGCTTTTTATATATATTTTTGTATTAATTTTTGTCTCAAAAACATATTTTGGTAAGTAATTATTTGTTTATAAAATTTAACTTTTAAGAAATTTCAATATGCCTCCACCCTTAAGTATATCACTTATCACTTGACCACCACATAAATGACACCGTGTTGTATGTTCAAAAAAAATTATAAAAACATAATTGGCAGCATCATCCCATATCTTAAAAAAATGTCCAACACGGCCGCGTAACCGGAGATTCCAGCGTCGTTGAAAACCTGACTCAAAGAAGCCAAAAGCCAAGTCCACACAGCTAAAATAAATCGTTCCTAGATATGACGCTTCGCGGCAGCACCACACGGTGCACGAAACTGAACGGCAATCCGATAGTCGACCGGGTACACTTTTTAACACGGGATTGCGTATCTTCCCAAATATTCAATCAACGAGTAGAGTTAGGACCTAGTCAGCCTACTGAAAAAGACTTAATTTTTCCGTTAGACAGTTATCAAAGAAGTTTTTCTCCAAAATATTACAAAAGGCTGCTTAACAATGGAGAAATTATTTCTAGAGTTTGGTTAACATATTCTCTGTTAAGAAATAAAGTATTTTGCTTCCCGCGTAAGCTCTTCAACGCCGTTTCTTCTCCTTTTACCGAAGGATATAATGATTGGAGACACCTTTCACAAGCTATTGAACGTCATGAGAAATCAAAGACTCACATGTGCTGTTTTAAATCATGGGTCGATTTAAAAAAATCTCTTCGTAACAAAACCACGACCGATTCTTTTAATGAACGAATTATTAATTTAGAAAAAGAACGGTGGTGCAATGTTTTAAAAATCATAATTGCGTGTATTAGATTTTTAACAGGGCAAAATTAAGCATTTAGGGGTAAAACAAATACACTGTTTGAGAGTAATAATGGTAACTTTTTAAAACTTATTGAAATATTGGCAAATTTTAATCCAATTATGTTAGACCATTTACGAAGGGTAACTGACAGTCCATCAATTTTACCTCATTATTTAGGTGTACATATTCAAAATGAACTGGTTTCTTTACTGGCACAAAAAATTCGTACATCTATAATCGGCGAATTAAAAGAAAATAAATACTTTTCAATTTTTTTCAAGGCATCAAGATCAGCTTACAGTCGTCTTACGATATGTACATCTAAATAATGAAATAAAAACTGTTAATATCAAAGAGAGTTTTCTTGGATTTGTACCAATAACAGATTCTACTGGACAGGGACTTGCCAATACATTACTTAATTTTCTAAGCAGTCATAATCTCGATATTATGGACCTGCGAGGCCAAGGATATGATAATGGGGCCAACATGTAAGGTAAAAATAATGGTTTGCAGAAAAAAATTATTGATGTAAATCCTCGTGCTTTTTTCATACCTTGTGCTGCTCACAGTCTGAATTTGGTCGTCAATGACGCTGCAAAGGCATCCTTAGATATCACTTTTTTTTCGATTATTCAAGAAATATACGTTTTTTTTTCTTTTTCAACCAAAAGATGGCAAATACTTAAAGATGAGTTACCGAGCTTATTGTTAAAGCCTGTGTCAGATACCAGATGGGAAAGCAGAATAGATGCGGTTAAAGTGTTTGCGATTAACATATTTATGATGCGTTATATAAATTATAATCAGACGAATCAAAAGACAATGACCCGCAATCTTGCAAATTCCTTGCTTTTGAAAATAAAATCATTCAAATTCATAGGTATGCGCCATCTCTGTATGGTATAAAATATTGAGTAAAATCAATGTAGTGAGTAAGGTAATGCAAAGTTCGACTAGTATGTTGCCTGTCATAGTTTCTTTGTTAGCAAATACTAAATCCTATTTGGAAGGCCTTAGAAATGAAAAAGGGTATTCTGACATCCCCGATGAAGCTAAGCTTATCGCCACAGATATTGATTGTGATCCAACATTTCCTGAATATAATCCTATCAGACCACGTCTTAAAAAAAGGTTATTTGATTATGAATCAAGAGATAAAGTTTCAACAAAAACCCCCAGTGAGTTATACAAGATTAACTTTTTTTTCGTCATCTTAAACACAGCGATCATACAATTAGAAGAACGGTTTCAACTACTTAAAAACAATTTTGAACTTGCCCTTAAAAAAGCACGTAAAGTCCAATTTACCTAGGCTAATTAATGTTTAAGAGTGTTATCTATTATTATAATTTTTTTTTTATTTGATATTTTAATTAGATCATAATTTTACTTTAAATAATGTCTATGTTTCAAGTGTTTATATTTCAGTGTTAGCACCTTTATTTATTTTGTTATTTTTTGTTTAAATATAATTTTTTTATGAAATACACGCTTTATTTATTTACATTTGATATACCATAAAATGGATCACGCGCAACTTTTTTCAACTTACTTTTAAAAAATTGCAGACTCAAATTGCAAAATAAAAATAAATAAATTTCATGAGTTTTCCATAAAACTGGGCGTGGCACCCCAAAAAAGATCGTCTCAAGGGGCGCCGCCGATGACAATTGGCACACGGGCGCCTTGGACCTCAGGAACGCCCCTGTCCGTTTGTACAAAATATCTAGTAAATCATCAAATCAGGGTCTACTCCCTGAAAATTGGAAGCTATCCAGCGTTTGTTCTAAAGTTGCTTTAAATCTGTAAATAATAACGATGTAACTATTTACCGCACCATAAGCATCTTAACATCAGTGTGTTATGACTATTGTAAAAAAGAATTATCAAGAGATTTTGCTTGATCAACAACACGGATTTGTCAGTAGTCGTTCAATTTATATCAATCTTTTCATATTCAGAAACGTTATTTTTAGTTTATTTTGGGATGTACAAGCCATTTATACCATTAAAGTTTTTGATAAGCTTAACCATTCCATTTTAATTCATTAACTGTCAAAGCTTGGTATTACTGGCGCCTTGTTATCTTGGATTAAATTATATTCAAGCAATCCTGAGCAGCAAAATAAAACTAAAAGTTGCTTGTCTCGATGTTTAAAGGCTTCTTTAAAACTTTCACAACGTTCGCATCTCGGCCCTGTTTTGTCTTCTATTTAAAACTGTATAGGCAAATCTGCTCTCCTTTAGATATTAAAAATCTCGAAAATGATATTAATATAATCTTTTATTGTTGGTGTCAAGTAAAAGGCATATCTCCTATTAAATGTTGGGTTTCATGAGAGGTTTAATGAAAGGTTCATGAAAAAAGTACGACTTTAGTGTGGCGTTAATTTATTGACACTTCACATTTCAAAAATCAATTTTTTTTAACTTTAAATGTATCGTATTAAAAATGTTTCAATAAATAATAATTGTGTAAAAGATCTAAATGACATTTTTTGGTATTTTTATTAATAATAAAGTAGAATTTGAGGTATATGTCAATATTAATAATCTGTGTTTTCTCTTGTTATTTTTCTCTTTCAAAAAGCTAGCAGTGTGTGATATTTACAATTTATCTCAAAAATCTCACAAAATTCTCATCAAAGAATTTTGTGACAGTCGGTAGTAAGATTCTGACGTTGCTGTACATCTTTATAATAGTATGTGTATTTTTGTAATATACTTTTAAAGATTTTCTTTTTTAGCTTTATCAGTATTATTTATTGTTATATAATAATCAAGGTTATTTGAATATGAAGATCTTCTTTTCAGACCAATAAACCTACCGCAGTCAGTTTGAACTATTAAAGAATGATAATAAAATAACGCTTTTCGTATCTATTTGATAAAACTTCATGAGAAAAATAACATTTCCAGATGACTCAGGTAAAAGCAGGAAAATAAAATAAGGATATATTAAAAGTTAAATACATAATTTCTCTATTTTTAGATATTTAAACTTACTTTAGTCAAAGTATCACGAAGAATGATAATAAAATGAGGTTTTTCAGAAAATTAAAGAAACTAAAAGTTTTAATTTGCAAGGTTTTCTTCCCGTAAGGTAGTCGACCTTTCTGCAAAAAGTTTAACTGATTTTATTCAAATGTTGTCAGATGTATAAACAGGATTGTTTATGAGTTCCTGGTATCACATTCTTGAGTGCGTATACAAAGATTTTTCTTTAACAAGTATTTATAACACAAGTTTGGACTACTTACTGCCACTTCTTGGTACAGTACAGTTTACTGTTCATCGAGATCGTCAACTTCATTGCAGGAATTCGCTCGGATCTCCTTACTTAATCGAACGTAAAATAAATAAATAAATAAAGCTTTTAATTCATAAGAGCAATACAGAAATTGGCATGGAAAAACGTCAGAAGCCTGAGCACTGTACTAAGTATGCACTATGCGCAACATGCACTTCTTTAGCATAAATGGTCTGCCAATGTTAGAAGATAAGCCTAATTCCGTAAGGCGATGGACCACGTGTGCTGATATACCGAGGAAAATTGAACTGAGATGAACTTTCCTTTTCAACTCAAATATCAACACAAAATATTAAGAAGCTAATTTTCTACTTAAATAATCGATGTGATAACACCAACATGATATCTAGGCAGGGCAACTAGAAGAAGCCAAAAAGCAAAAATACTTATCGGCAAGTATCACGTTTACTTCTTCTGCTTCCCGTCTTGCAGTATTCCGATAAACCTATTCTTTTATCATGTATTCTGCTTCGTTAATGTAGATGCGTATCTTTCCTCAAAAACCGGAGGTACAAGAGCTAATTAAACATATTGGTTGTTCACTCCTGTTTGTGACGCTTATTTTTTTCCCCTTTCCTTTAGTTTCCTGATTGCTCTACCACAAAAAAACCAAAAAGCAGAAACACGCGTCGCGAAGTACCACATTAACCCTTAATGTTAAAGTTTAATGTGGTACTGCTCGACACGTGTTTCTGTCTCTCGTATTACGAAATATCTCAATAAATCTATCCTTTGAAACTTTTATTAGCTTGTGATGTTCGTAGTGTAAAATTAATAAAAACCGTCTGCATTTAAATTTGCTTTTAAGAAATATACCTTCAAAAGTGCAAAGTATAGTACTTAATCTATATATTACTTGTCTGACATAATTATCATTAAATATCCAATTATTATCATTGGCAAACATGTGTGAACCATATCTGTTGGATTATCCATGATTGTATATATATCATTTACAAACATTAGGCATAAAAAAAACTATCACAGAGCTGCACAACCCAACCCAACTAAGCCTCTTAAGATTTTTTCAGAAGTAGCAGTGAATGACGAGTTAAATCAAAAGCCTCACTTAAGTCCATAAAAAAGCCAGTGCATTTGTTTTTAGAATCGAAGTATACATAAAGTTGTTTCAAACATTGTATTGCCACAGTTACACCATTAGTAAAACGGTGCGGACAATCTGTAAGTATCTTACATGATAAAAATTTATTTAAAAAATACTTTGCTAAAAACAACCCTCTCAAGAACATTTAACTTTTACGACTAAACTTAGTAGAGCAAAAAGATGATCAAATAACATTTCATCACCTCTTTTAATCAAGGAACGACGTGTTGTCTTACAAAAATGCCCGGGAAGATGCCCGATTCAAGAAACGTATTTATCAAGTGGTTCGGTTATTAGTTCTGATGCAAACTTAATAATATTGGTAAAAATAGTAAGCATCTGATCTTTTTACTGAACATATTTTTATCATATCTATTTACTGCATTTAACACAATTTATCTTGGAACCAAATTTATTATTCTAAAACTAAAACAGCGTTTTTTGTTTGTTTCCTAGATGTACATATATAGTTAAGATACTACCAATGATCTGAAATGCAGTATCTACTTTCTCGGTCTTATATACTAAAATATTTGATAATCTATTACATAAAGGGGTGAAAAAACATTACCATTTTCTTTACTAAAGAACTATTGTAAGCAAACTTCACATTTTTATTTAACAGAAAGTTCTAACAACTAAATGATCAGAAAGAATGATCAAATGAACCATTAAAATTTACTTTTACATACTTGCTCATATTCTCAGCATTACTATAAATATAATCTATAGGGGAAGCTCTTCCTGATGCACATCTCTTAGGAACACCAATATGGCACGTAATACCGGTCAAGGCCATATCTAAAAGTTTATTTCTATAAACGGAATACTCTAGGCAGTTGATATATATATATGTCATCGTATAACACAATGTTTCTACTTCTTTTATTTTTCACATTTTTCTGTACTACTAATATTTTTATATAGCAATCTTTACCATTAAAATAGAAGCAAAAATAAATAATTTGGTATCATTATTGCTTCAAGTTACTCTTTTGCTATCAAGTGCTTGGAAATAGACAAAACGTCTGCATTAAATAGTAGAATATGCGTTCCCGGAATAACAATTCTGTTTTTAAGGTATTAAATATTTTTATTATATAAAATAAATTAGTTATAAGAAAATTTTCATATTTATACGCCTTCACTCCATGCACAAACATGCACACCTAAAACATCTAGACAGTTTAACTTGATCGAAAATAATACTTACGAAATTACTACTCGATGTTGACCATCCAATACTCAAATGACCTGCTTCCATAACAAGCCTTCATGTTCTAGGATCACACTCAATTATTACCACATACCTAGTTCTCATTTTGTGTAGACATTAATATCTTCATGACATGTAAAGCTATTTTGAGCTTTAAAGGAATTTGCGAAATCTGAATGTCGTTTTTCAAATATATCGCAAATTTTAAACCATCGATTTCTTCTTAGGCTCCTCCATATTTAACAGCTTTTAAATCTGTAACTCCTGCTTCTAAATCTGACGGATTGAGTTTTTTAGAGAAGATGTCTCTTGGATTTCGTCCTTGTTAATTTTTTGGTTTATTGACAATAGCTTTTCCTCGGTTTGTATATACAGTTTTAATTTATATTAATCTTATTGAATATGAACAGTTATGCTCGCAGTACTTATTAGCTGACGCTTGTGTAATAAAATAATGAATCCTAAGTCTTTGATTCTGCCTGTATCCTAAATAATAAATACTACTAGCTTATACATATGTAATGTTAAATTTTCTTTCAAACTGATAGACAACTTTTCGCAAAATACGCAAATTCATAACAGATTTAATGACGATCATCAGCCCAAACAGCTGACGTCCTTTCAAGGCTGAACTCGTTGGCGTGTTTCTTTTGCTACCCGCTTGACATTGCACTAGTTCTTTGCCTGGGGGGCACCGTAAGCGTTCTCGCGAAGTACCTACAGTACCTCGCCGTTCTCTTCAATTCCATTTATATTGTATGTGCTTTACTGCATGCTGAAATAGTATCGCCGATTATTTGGAAGAAGTAGTTGCGTGCGCGAGTGTCTCGTGGTACAACCGGAAGCGATACGACACTTGCTTTTATTATTTTCGAGTTTGTGGATATGTGTTGCGAATCTATGGATTTTTGTAAATTTTATAGGTGAACAGTTTTAAGTACAAAGGTTTAAATTTTTGACCGCAAATATGAAGTTGAACTTTGGATCGATTTTAGTTGCCGTTTTTGGTAAGCTAATAATAGTAATTCGTAATAATATGCGATGGTTTAAAGGGTTTTAGTGAAAAAAGGCATTTTTTTTATAATAGCTTCATATTTTTTAAGTGTTTTTTACACCACAATAAAGAATTTCCTGAGGATATGTTCGAGGGTAAAATAAAGTTTGTGATAAACAATCCATTATCCTGTTCACATAAAGCAATGTGAACAAGATAGTGGATTAGTTAGCCTAATTTCAACATTTTGGAGTATAACTTAATTTCTGCACAAAAGTTAATACTAAATACATAAAATAAGTAATTCAGAAAGTCAAAACTTACATACAAAACAAAACTTAACTTAATAATGCATATAAATATAATAGAATCAAAATATAATAAATAAAGTAAAAAAATAATAAAGACCAGAAGAATAAAAGCATTTTGGTTTGGTTGCCTAACAGAGCTGCAATACTATGAGTTTATTGTTGATATTGTCATCAGGCAATATGTGATATATGATAAGCTTTGAAGGCTCAATATGATGGATTTTTGTACTAGAATTTTATAGTCAACAGTATTGCGATTTATTGTATCACTTATCTCCATGGCCATTCTCTAGCAACATCTGTCAATGTTTCAATTAAAAAATATTCTGTTAGTTAGTTAGTTAGATATTACATGAATTACATATTTAATTAAATTTGTAGATTCTTCATTCATACTTGCTGTATTTGGTAAATTATACATTAATTTAAAAATGTAATTTGTTAGTGAATTGAAAATTTTGATTGATAAGCAAAACTAATGATATACAAATATATTTTAAATGGATATATTTATATGGCTATAATTTAAAAAATAAAATCTGCACTAAAAAATCATATGATCATTATCTCCACAAATAAAATGCTAGTCCTCTAATTTCAAGAGTGATGCATTTCAGCAAGTGTTCTTGCCATCATCAGACCAGAGAGTTACTTAACACGCACACAAATTATAAACAATTAGTATTTGACAATAGGTTATTATTGTTTTTTGTGAGATTACTGTTTATTTAAACTTCTCCAAGCTAGATATACAGTGCATCCCAAAAGTTATGTCTAAATTCATTTAAAATTCAGGTGTATGTTCAAAAAAAAAACGCTCGGACCTGTCGATTTTTCTTTCAAGTTGCGCATTTTTGTACGTGAAGTTTGTATATACAGGGTTGTTAAAAAATAAATTACGACCATCAAATTAATTTTTTCAAATGAAAGCACCGTTTTTTATTTCATTTTTGAATTTTGCGTGGAATTCTACGTATGTTTCATGCATCATGTCCTATACCTAAAGTCAACAGTTATTGAAAAAAAGACGACCAAACATTATTATTGAAGTTCACCTTACGAGTCATCTTATCTCTGAGAATTTTTATACAGAGCAAAATTCCATTCATTCGTGTTTTTTTATTGTTGACTGGTGACCGTGTATTTTCATAGAAACTGTATGACAGTTGTACGCCAAACATATATTGTCAAGTGTGAAGTGTACGAGCAAAGTTGCGGTTTTCACAATGGTAAAGTTAGCGGAACGAGAAAAAATATAAATTCTGTGCATGGTTGGGTTTGGTGATAGAACAGTCAAAGAGAAGCTACTCAATTATTTAGTGAAATCCATCCTGATCGTCCTCCGATATGTCAAAAGGTGGTGAGTAGAATAGAGGCTAAATTTAGAGAATTTGGTCATGTTAGAGATCTGCTGAAATCTGACGACCAGATTTCAGCTCCTTCATCTCATTTTCATCTCCTGCTCGAGATGAAAATGAGCAACTTGACGTTTTGCTTTCTTTGGAAAAAAATCTATGCACTCCTCTGTTGCAGATTGGGGCAAATTTACACATGGCGAAATCTATAGTTCACCGAATAGGTAAAAAGCACAAATATCACCCCTACAAAGTTATTCCTGTGCAAGAGTTATTTAATGACGATTTCGATAGGCGAAATAAGTTTTGTGAACGCTTACAAAACATTTGCAATCTAAGTAATAATTAGTAACAAATATTATTTTTTCAGATGAAGCCACATTCTGTTTGAATGGTAGTGTGAACAGACAAAATTGTCGATATTGGGAAACAGAAAATCCGCATTGGATGATGGAGGTAAATACCTAGTACCCTCAAAAACTAAATGTGTGGTGTGGAATAGTGCGCGGAAGAGTAATAGGTCCCTTTTTCTTTGAACAGACTTTAATGAGACAAGTGTATCTCGATTTTCTCCAATTTGAATTAGTTCCAGCATTACTAGCTTTATTTCCAAATCCATTGGACCCAGACTATCCTGACAAAGAACTAATTTTCCAGCAAGATGGCGCTCCTCCGCACTATGCTGCCACTGTGCGTGCATTTTTGGACGAAACCTTTCCCAATCGGTGGATAGGAAGGAGAGGACCCATCGAATGGTCAGGCGACCTAGCAGGCCATTGGTGTTAACCAATGGACTTTTTTTTTGTGTGGATACCTCAAGTCAAAGGTATTTGTTAATAGGCCAAATAATCTAGACGACTTGAAAGAGAGAATTCGCAGAGAAGTGCGCGCCATAACTCCGGAAATAATTGAAAATGTTGCAACGAGACTTTATTGATCGCGTTGGATATTGTCAAGCCGTAAATGGCAACCATTTTGAACATTTAACTTAATTTTTGCTCTTTTTTTATTTGTTACGTAAAATGTTTTTTTTTCGAACTGTTGACTTTAGGTATAGGACATGATGCATGAAGTATACGTAGAATTCCACGCGAAATTCAAAGATGAAATAAAAAAAGGTGCTTTCATTTGAAAAAATGAAGTTAATGGTCGTAGTTTATTTTTGAGCAACCCGGTATATACAATCTTCACGTACAAAAATGCACAACTTGAAATAAAAATTGACGGGTCCGAGCGTTTTTTTTTTTGAACACACCCCTGAATTTGAAATGAATTTAGACATAACTTTTGGGATGCACTGTATTTAGAATGGTCCTGGCTTAGATTGGGGCATTTCTTACCAATTTTAAAATTCCAAAATCCAGCATCAGGTACCAAAATTATTAGTAGAACAAAGGGTGATTTTACAAATTTTCAATAATTTCCTTATTCTCATTTTTATTAATCAGGCAACAGTGACTGAATGTGTGACAAATGACATTTAATACACAGTGACAAATGCTGATGTAGAGCATTTCCCGAATGTTCTTGTAATATTTCTTTACTTTTTTGCTAGAATCTTATTACCTTGGTACGGTAGTAGTCTTACTTAAGGCAGTAGTTTTTCCCAGAAAAAGAGCATTATAAATTTATCTCTACTTATATTTTTTTATGAATTTTAATATTTTTCAAAAAGGTAAAGAGATATCGGGTAAATATTATTAATTGTTAAAATTTTTAAATAATTTAATTAAAAAATATTTATATACATTTATTTTAAATATAAAAAATATTGTTTTTAATTTAATTGTTTAAACGTTCCTATGAAAATATGAACTCTATAATTCTGCATGCCCGACGACCTCGTCTCATTTATCCACTTGGAAAAACTGCATATTTTCAGTACAAACACAAAACTAAAACTCATACACTTAAATAACCCTTTTGTGGTATTAATACAAAATTAAATTATTTTATAATATATTTAGGTTCAGGCTGCGGTTCAATGAGTGTAGTAAATTTTAAAATTTATGTCCTTGTAGAATTACTTCCGCCACGGCCTTTTTGAAAATTATCCTTTGTTTTTATTCCACCATTGTACTTGAACTGTGTATATTTTTCCATTGATGATTATTTTATGCCTATAAGGTAAATTTAGAGTAATATAAACCTATTAGTATTTTAAACACCATATACTATAACTTATTAATATTAATTTAGAACAAAGAAAAAAATTTAAAATAACCAAAAAAATTAATAATTATAGAAACCAAAAATTACTGTTGGATTATTTCCATTTATATGAAAATCTTTATTTTATAAAATATATTTTAAATTTCTTCTGGAGGTATTTGTGATTCGTAAGATATTCACTTCCAAGTCTAAGAATTAGGATAGTCAGGCAAGTACAGTTATATTTATCTTAGCAAACTAATGTTTTACTATGTTGGACGCATATTTTGCCTAGTTGTAACACAGTATTATCTCTTTGCAGTATTATCTCTTTGCATTCATCAGATTAATGCAAATATGTGTATTTTTTTTCTTAAATTCTGGTTGTACAATAAATGTAAGTACATTTTATTTCATGAAAAGATCTTTACTATGTCTAAATCTTTACAAAAGAATTTTCTTCTACTTCATTGGAATCCTAATAGTATATTTATCAGCTTAATATTTATAATGGATATAAATTATTAAAGAATATTAGTGATAAATCTTTAATGTATTTAACATCCGCCTGTCCGCTTTAATGTTATAAAGATTAGGTGTTTTAGATTAATGTAAATGGAACGTACTGAATGTAGTTGACTTTATTTTGTAAATGAAATAAAACATTGATTTAATTTACAATATGTCGACTTTTACCCGCATAGTTTTTAGATGGCTATAGAAATAAACATTTGCGTAAGTCTGTTTTATTTAGAACGGTTTTAATAAAAAATAAAGCTAAAAAGTAGTTATATAAAAATATACCAAAAAAATATATACCAATATATAGACAATACCAAATATTGTGAAACATTTGTTTTATATTTCTACTAAAATTATTTTTTTCTAATAAAAACTTTCTAATTAATAATATAAAATAAAATTGTTATATTAAAACTTTTAATCCATCGTATTATAACTAACTATACACGATCGGCAAAGTACTTTTTTACAAAGCATTAAGAAGAGAAGGATAATGCTTTACCAATTTCTCCACATGAGCTTGGTGCTGAAACGGAAAATAAAATGTAGCACACGTCTCGGACACACGTCTCACCTTTGAATTTGGGTCAACCTATAGTTCGTAGGGTTGTAGAAAAATGCTATCGTTTACTTCGTCGCTCCTTATGCTTTAACTGCGACCTAGACCTGTTTACAAGTCTATCGTAAACAAGGCCTTAATTAACCGTGGATATTTAGCCTCCCCAAAACGGCCTATGTCAATTTTTTCCTATTTGAAAAATTAATTTAAGAATAGTATGCAAACTGTACCAAATTCAGAAAGATGTATCATTATGTACAACAGGCATTGGAAAATATACAAGGCTAGCATTGTTAAACTTTGTAATTGCTTAAATAAAGGTCTACAACACTGTCAGATGTTTATTACACAATATTGTTATTGCAGTTTTCTGCATTTTAAACACTTGTCTCAGTCTGTTGGATTTTCCTAATAGTCAATATTATAGGATTGCCTTTAATAAAAAAAACCTATATATAGAGATTCGCTGATTTCAAAAGAAGTCATTCTGGAGACCTGGCGTAATATTTTTAAAAGCCGATTAATATGTGGCTTCCAAGTTAGATTGAGATGTAGATTATATGTTAACAATTAAATTATTATCTGTAAGCAACCATGTTTGGAGATCGTCTGGAAGTTCTGGAAGATCTTTACCATTGCTGAGATGAGTGGTATCATTAGCAAGTATGCAATCTAGTAAGATGACTTTGAACTTTGACATGTGAGACGGAAGTTCATTGACATACAAGATGAAGAACAGGGGCCGTATTTTTGAAACCATGCGAGAATCTTCGAATGCGAACAAAGTCGAGCGGCAAAATTCGTATATGAATTAAAAAGTGCATTTTTTAACAGCATTCGAAATTTCATTCGCATACGAATATGAAATGTAGTGGCAACGCAGCAAAGTCGAGTGTTATTGGAGGCCATGTCAAACAGGATGAAGACGATAAAGATTTTTTAACCTAACCTGAAATTTAAGTTTAAAAACATGAGGGAATTTTAAGGTTTTTTTTATGGCGTTTCATGGCTTTTTCGATACTTTTTTTTTAATGGATTCAAAAAATAAAAAATATTGCGGTTTTGTGTCAAGTGAGCAAAAGAAAGAACACATTTTATTTATGGCAGAGTACCCGGAATTTAAAGTTACCCGACTTTAAATTACGATTACGACGATTAGTTTAGGTCTTATTACATTTTTAGTAAATAGGTAAGGCAAATGCCTGATTTTTATTTTATTATTTAGATAAAAGTTAACTCTGACAACAAAGACACATACAAAGATACAACAAAGATAATTTGATCCAGAAATTAAAATATTGCTTATAAAAATTAATAATAATAAAAAATAATTTATAAAAATATATTTAATTCTAATCTATTTAAATTTTTTAACAGAAAATCTTTACTATGAATATAGCAGAAATAAGCATAAAAGTCGAATAATACTAAAAAATCACAAAAAATGTAATAACTCCTAAACTAAAAAAAATCGGATCATATACATGGGGGTGATTCGGATTCCCCTAGGGTTGCTCTATCTCTGGGCGCTCGCTTGACACTCTTTTTTGGGACACCCTGTATAATTTAAGAGTTTCCGTCTCTTCCAGTGCATCGACGACGTTTCTTTGCACAAGATTGTTTAATCTTGCCATTTAATTATAGTTGTTTTTTTTTCAATAAGCAACAAAACAAAAACTACGAAAATACTTAACGAACTGACACAAATTAAAAAAAAACAAAGCTAGGTTAAAATCAAAACAAAACAAGTGGCAAAATTAAATTGAAAAACGCACACGAACTTTGAAATTAGAATGATATATACCCACTCGAGACACCGCATGCGAAAAAGTTCCCATACGATGCGGTAGAAAATACGAATATCGATTTTTCGTGCGAAATCCTCTAATTTCGTATGCGAATCAAATTCGAATGGTTTCAAAAATATGGCCCCAGATGACTCTTTATATGCCCCTGTGACATACCTGTGCCAATATGCTGCTCTAAAATACACTTCTTATACCATAGTGTACCAACTTGCTCGGCAAGACTAGGTGACCACAGGCATTTAAGAGATCAGAGAAAATTACAGAGATATACTTCCCAAGTAACACACGATAGTTAAATAAATATTAATTTTTGGTTTATACCAAGTGTACATTTTTATTTGAGCTTCAACGGTAAATATCGGATAAAATGTCTGCGTGATATACGTTGATGTATTTAATATTATGTTTATGTTATGTTTATTAACGTTATTAATGATTAAGTATGGCAAATTTGTATTCTTGATGTTAAGTTTTCAAAAAGTTAAAATTTTTACATGTATCATTTAAATAGGAAAGCAACTAAAGAATAGCTATAAATAAAAAATAAAAATCCAACAGTCATATACAAATAGTCAGCATTATAAAGTTTAAATAACAATATTCTATAGAAAAACAAGTGTATTAGATATATTTGCCTTTTGGGATAGACATATCTTTTTGTAATTGTCATTTAAAAAGTGTAGGAAATTAAAATACTTTTTCTTTAAAGTAATAATGGAAAATTTTAATACCGCTATTTGAAAAGCTGGTATAAATACTAATGCAGGGTGATGTACAGCCTTTAGACCCAACATTTTAACCTAATAGCTATTTATGTATCAAGGGCATTGTAAGGACCATAATGCCCGAAAGGTACCGTAGGTTTCCGCCTGATGGGCATTAGAGTCTAACAATGCCCGTGGTGCATACAATGCTTTATGTTTTACCTAAAAATTGATTTTTATGAACAAAAATAATTTTAATATTAATTAAAAAATAGGGTCTACCTGTACAGGTAGGTATACGTACATACCTATCTACAGAAATTTATCAAGTGACTTGCAGTGATTATTTAAGTTTGACTTTGATGTTTCTGTCAGTAAGTCAGTTGGCATTTTTTGTTTAAATATTTGCTTAAAATGGAAGAAATTCCACAAAATATAAGAGAAAAGGCCATAAAAGCGACCGAAAATCTTTTGCCAGTTAAATCAAGGCAACAGTATGATCGGGAGTATGGCATATTTGGTATTTGGAAAGATGCCAACGCAATTGTTCAAATAACCGAAACCGTTCTAATGGCATATTTTCAGGAACTGGTAAGTTAATAATTGATTATTAAGTTTTGATTTTTTAAATTATTAAAATTAATAATAATAATTAAATAAATTAATAATAATTAATTATTAAATTTTGATTAAGTAATTGATTTTATTTTAATAGGTACATATGTTTAACAAATTTTAATATTTTTAGTCGGAAAAATACAGTCCGAACTCTCTCTGGACTAAGTATTCTACCCTAAGGTCCACGTTAATGGTCTATAAAAATATAGACGTCTCGCAATACCATCGTCTCATATCTTATTTAAAAGTTAAGTCGAAAGGATATGTCCCGAAGAAGTCTAAAGTTTTGGAAGGAGAACAAATAATAAAATTTATTAAGAAGGCTCCTGATGATATCTACTTGGTACACAAAGTCATATTGGTAATGGGTGTTTTTGGAGGTTTAAGACGAGATGAGTTGGTCAAAATGACCATTGATGATATTGAAGATAGAGGAACGGTCTTGGTTATAAAGGTACCAGAAACTAAAACTTCAACTTCAAAAAGTTTTGCTATCAATGAAGAAGATTTAGGCGCTTTAAATTTAATAAAAAAGTACGCAGCATTAAGACCAGCTGGAATAAAGGAGCGAAGATTCTTTCTTACCTATAGAAAGAGTCGCTGTACAGTACAACCTGTTGGAAAAAATACCATAGGAAGCGTCCCAACATTGATCGCAAAATTTTTAAAACTGGATAATGCAGAAGCTTATACCGGCCACTGTTTGCGTCGCACATCGTCAACTTTACTTGTTGAGGCAGGTGCTTCGTTTGAAATGCTAAAACAACATGGGAAATGGAAAAGCTCTTCAGTAGCTGAAGGATATATAGAAGAAAGTATTTCATCCAAAAATAAAGTAGCCAAAATGATTGTCAATTTAGTTAACTCCGAGGTTAATTCCGTATCGACTATTGAAAATTCTTTAATGGACAATTTACAAACTATACAAAATAGCGTTAGTGCTGCCACCTCTACCATCACAAAAAACACCGACCATTCTATAGTGGGATCAGCTACATTTTCCGGGACATTTCAAAATTGTAATTTTTATTTTGGAAATAAAATTGGATAAGCAATAAAATTTCCGGGCATTATCATAATGCCCCTAGGTGTGATAGCAGGTATTATTGCTACCATAACATATTCCGTTTCTAAGGTATTATAAATCAATAATAGATAGGTAAAACATAAAATACTTTAATTTTATTGTAACAGTAATCACTGTCACATAAAAATTGTATGTAATATCATAAATGTAGTGTATGAAAAGTATATCGTATGCTACACAGTGGCTAATACAGAAGTGATATTGGGGTAATTTCATCAAAATTGAGGTTAAAAATTATATATGTAAATCCCATGTCAATGTTTTGAATCTCCCTTTTGCAAATAGAATAGTATATTATATACGTATATTCTACAGTTTAAATGATATATCTTGACCATATACAGTTAATAATTATAACAAAACCAAAAAAAAAATTAAAAAATCGTCGAATAAACCTATACTTAATGATAATAATGTACGGTGTGTTCCTTGGGTTACCTTTTTTGAAATGGCCTTTGATGTTTGGATATTTAAAGATATATTATATTTTTTCTTTAAGTCTGGTAATTTTTTTTAAATGCAAAGTAAAAAGTTTTTAAAATTTAATAATAGATAAAAATAGTAAGATTATTATATTTAATGATTTCCGATTAAAATCCTAAACTTATTTAAAATAATTATAAACAATAAAAATATCGTAATATACAAGACATTCTATGTTAAATTATAACAAAGACATTCCAAATGATAATTTCATACAGGACATAATAGCCATTAAACCAAGCGTGTTCTGCTATTCCTGATCTGGCAACTCCTATTCAGGTCCTCTTTCGATGTTTTTTTGAATTACAATGTTCACTTTGTCTTGTCAATGTATGACCCTTCAGATTCACAGGGGATTTGGTGTAAGCAGTTCTTGGTCTCTAGGAGGCATTCTGGCTTGGTCTTCGGATAAGCCTAATTATAGAAAAGTCAGTTAATTTTAGTAATTGTAAATTTAATCCCTATCACTATTTATAAATATCTTCCCAACTATGTAACTCTTTCTTAGGGTTCTTGAGGATGAGCATTTGTATGTTCGGAAAATGTAGGACCTAACAAATCATTAATTATTATAAGTAACGAGGGACTATAATGTTTTTATTTACGTTAAATTTTTAACGTTTCTTAATTTACTATAAAAGTAAAAAATGTCAAAAATTCTATAAAATCAATTAAGTTTCACATAACTTGAAATTCATAAATTTATTTAACAAATAATTTTTAATTCTGAATAAGTTAGATGGGTTGTAAATAAGGAATTACAATTGGTACCATAGGCAATATAATGATATTGTGAAATTAAAATAAAGACAAGCAATATTTTAACGTTAAAATTAAAACCAAAACATCGCAAAGCTAAAAAAATCAACGAAATGTACAAATGTATGACATTTGATAGCTCTATCTGTTTTTTTTTCAGTTAAAACGTGCTTTTTTATGTTTAATTTAATATTATTTTATTTTAAAATAAAAATAGAGGATGGTCCAGTTTTCGAAAATTGCTTTGTACAAAGATACGTAGTGTTAAATGTTTTAATTAATATATTTAAATTTAATTATATTTTCAAAACTACTTTAGATATTTTATCAAAATTTGATATATTTAGATAAGTAGCAAAGATACATCTTTTTTTTAAAAAAATATAATTTTACTTCACCAGTAGCGTGCGTGCGGACACACCTTATATAAATTTTATGCAAATCCTCTATTTACAAATAAGGGAAGATTTACTTCTTAGGATTCACCAAGCCTGTAGTGAGATGCGGCAAAATCCTAATAAAGTGTCAGCAGTAGTACGTGCGTTAGTTAAAAGATGTCAAAAATGTATTGAAGTAAGAGGAATAAATTTTGAGCAATTTTTGTTTTTGTTTAACTTTTTTTTTGGAGGTAGTATGTATTTTAATTTTTCTGTGGCAAACGGCAGGTCAAACGGACAAAATATTTTATCATACTTCATAATGATAAAACTAGAAAAAAATTTTGATATTAGAAAGACCAGTGGCGCACCATTTTCTTCATTAAAATTGTGCGAAGATGTTTCCATACGCACGCCACTGGTAAAAGTAAAATAATAATGTTTGCGTAAAATATAATTATTTAACCAAACATGCCAAATTTCATTTAAATATCTAAAGCAGTTTTACAAACATAATTGAATTTTAAATATTTTAATTAAAACTTTGATACCCTATCTTTGTAATGAAGCATTTTTCGAATATAGTGTATATTACAAACTGATATTATTTTGAGGTTTCCTATCTGCCATTTAAGTTTTTGCTTCCGTCCACATTTAGTTTGTGAACGTCCAAATAGTTTAGATTTTTTCTTTTTATAATATTTATTTGTTTTGCTCTCCAAATTAAAACTACCATTTCAATTAATTTAATTTTCTCCTTTATTACCAAGTTAACTAATATTTTCTAAGTCTTAACAACAACAAATCTACGCGTGTACGATAGCCTTTAAATTTCTGAATTCCTTTGGTTTGTGCTGAACGGAGACCAGAGAGAAGACGACTTCCTTGTTGGCACTTGATCATCGCGCATTGATTCCAGTGTCGTGATCTATACATTTTTTCGGCAACTGTTGTCTTAATCTTACCGCATCACAGATCGTGATTTACTTATCAAACCCGCAACCACTCTTAGTGATTAAACCCCAATTAGAAGACCCAAGTCCAGAGCAGGCCTGCTGAAGCCGGATACAGACACCTTAAGGTAAGGATCTTTAAAGGCTGGTTTTTCGACCTTTCCACATTTACTTTTATTCACACAAATACGGTCCACTTTAAATCTCTCACTGAATTGTCTAAGTCCACCTTGTGCTTAAATAAAAAATATAAGTCACAATTTTAATTAAAAAAAAAAAAAAAAAAAATTGGTTTTCTAAACGACCAACCAGCCTGTACATGTATATGTATATAAATTCTGGAAAATAAACATGATCAAAATATTGAGTATTCCAATTTGCCTTTTTTTTACATATTAAGATTATTTTAAGGACCTTTTGTAAAAAATTGCCTAACATGAAAGCTTTTAAAAATTTTCAATATTTTTTTTAAACCCTTCATTTTTTCTTCTTAAATATTTAACGATATTGCTTATCTGTTTACTATATTACATTAGTAAGTTGTAATTTTATAAGGATTACCAATGGTAGAAACCCACGGTTAATTTTAAGGGTCTCTCATAAATAACTCGAATTCGACAGCGTGATTTAAATTATCCCTGCACAAAGACAGGATCGAAAGTTTGGCTTATCCGACCGAGCTTTGGGTAATTTGTCTCAGAAACCTCGTGGCATAAGACTAAATAGAAACATAGCGAATAAGGTCAACTTCAATGAATAAATTTAAATTATTGAAAGACCACTTGAGTAAGAGAATAAATAAGAACTGGACTAATGTCCTATTTGGACTAAAAAATGTAAGTGTTGTAACATCATAACTTTTAAGATGCTTTAAACTTAGTGCTGGCTTGGCAGCATTACTCCTAAATAGCTCCTTTCCATGTAATTTGGAAAACAAAATTAGGACTATTTGAAAGTAAAAGTCCAGGTTCTTTCTTCAATTTATTCCAAAATTGCTAAATTTGGTTAAGTCTATCATCTAATTATTGGTGATTTCTTTATAGATTCCTTATAAATAGCCTCTTTAATTGATATTTCTTATCGAAAATTTTATTATTTTAAGAGAAAATTAATTTGCCAAAAAAAACAGCTAGATTAGAGAAATTGACCTGTAATTGCCCATTTCTGGTCTTTTTTACCTTTTTAATATCTGCTCTGATGTTTCTCTTAAATTGAAAAGACAAGAAAGCAACCAATTTTTTTATTTTTTCTCATGTAACCACAGACCACACAATAATACAAAAATTAAACTGAGTTAATACAAAACTACAAAGCATTTGTTTAAATTCAGTATTTAATAATTACCTTTGATTGAATACTATCTATTACTTCATCAAGAAGCTGCCTACAACAAGCCAGATTTCTTGCAGAAACTAAGGATTTATGGCTTTCATTGCCAATATTAACCTGTAGTAATTCTTAATTACTGTTTTTATATCATGACTAAAAAGAAGAGATTGATATTTCTAAGACTTAGTTTGGAAGTGGTTTCCAGAATATTCTATAGACAAAAATATATCTTAGTAGTCATTTGGAATGTATTTAAAATCAAGATTAATGAATTAATTAGTAAAATTGATCCCTGAGGGAGATCTATTCAAACAGTGAAACTCTTGGAAAGGATGCAGGTAACCTAACCGACTTTATAGGAAAATATTAATCAGCTTCTTGCTAAATGAGTTGGATCTGGGGTCCAATAAAACTCAGATTTTGGATTTTAATACTACTAACATTTCGACGTATATTAGGCCATGCTCTGGGGAATAAAAAGTAAAAACCCTTTGGTCATAATTACTATACTTTACAGTCATAAAAAGTGTAATGAACCTCAAACATTTTTTACAGTATGCAATAGTCTTTTTGCTTCAGCCTGAAAAGAAGTAGAACCAACTAATGGCTTAAAACCGAAACTTTGCCAGTATTAAAGTTTAAAACTTCAATTTTATTTGATCCCAGATTCAACTCACTCAG
Source organism: Anthonomus grandis grandis (assembly GCF_022605725.1). Classification (NCBI taxonomy): domain Eukaryota; kingdom Metazoa; phylum Arthropoda; class Insecta; order Coleoptera; family Curculionidae; genus Anthonomus; species Anthonomus grandis. Next base: position 25,586,973 of record NC_065548.1, on the reverse strand, counting down.
GAAGAACCTTAAAAGATTTTTAGATCACAAAAATATAAACAAAATAATAATAGACCGATAAGCATCTCCAAAACCTATCTATACCTCGAAAAAAAATTTTTTCATTCTATTTTGTTTGCGAGTAACCTTCAAATTGTCTAAAACTAGTAGTATCTATGCAGACATTAACTATGTGCTTAATCTATGTGAATAATACATTAATACAGACAGATGCACCTACCCCATCGGTTCCTACAGCTTCTGTTTAAATATATTTTTTATGGGAATATATAAAATAATTATAATTCTTTTAAATCTAAATTTATTTATAAACCGATATGTAATTTGAAATATACTTTCAATTAGAAAAATATAGGAAAATTATATTATCGGCTTAAAATATTTTAATGTATTCTAAATACAGAAAGTTAAACTGGTTTATTATTTTATATTAAATCCACAGTAACTTACAATAATATTCATATGTTATAATAAATGTTAAATCATTTATAACTAACGAATGTATTTTAAGACAAAAAAAATTAAATAAACGTTACATTTATTCATAATGTCGATCTTAATTAATTATTTGGGTTTATTTACGGTTATGGTAGATATAAATTAGGATATAATCATTTTTAGAAAACTCGCCCAATCGTAAAACTAATTCGGATCAAGGTTAATATTTTCAGACGAAAAAATCCATTATTGGACACCAACAAATAAAAACATTTGATTATGTAATTTTCTTTATTTAATTACTTTTATACGGGGTTACAAATAACGGTGGTTAAAATTTAAAATAAACTCTACTTAATTTATAATTACATTTCCACTTGTTTACTAAACCTGTAACTACTAAGTAATTGAATTTAGGGCATTTAACGAAAACCTTTTGGGAGAAAGGCAAAATATAATAATGCTATTAGGTGTATTTACTTTGCCTAAGCAATTTGCAAATAAATGATATTTCACAGAGGGTATCCATTTTAAGTGATAGATATCACTATGGCTATCTAGGTAATGGTAAGCTATACAATATCAGTTAAATTAGAAAATAGCACTTTTTTCTGGTCAATATTAATAACAACAAGTAGGGAAAAAATCCTAAAAATATTAGAATATCAGATGTTGTACACAAGCCAAAAGGAAGATATATTAAACTCTAAGCACAGAACCGGATATAGTAACAGCCAAAAAAGAGATTGTAAATCAAGGTTTAGAAGAAATATTATGCATAACATAAAATAGAATAAAGCTCGCGCTAAGGAAAAAAAATTACAGTGCTATTAAATTTGCGTTTACAATAGCAAACAAGATAAATAGCATAATACTATTGTAATATAACTCCATAAGAAAGGTGATATACCGAAGCTATAGACCGATAAGCCTTTTGAACCATCTCTATAAATTGTTTACAAAAATAACCACAACGAGACTTTAGAGAAAACTTAATTTGTAGCAATCTCCAGAGTAAACGAGCTTGCTAAATAAATAAATGACCATGTGCAAAACACAAAACGGTGATTGAAAAAAAGCATCGAATACAATAAACCACTACTCCTTGCTTATGTAGACTTTGAAAAGGCCTTTGATATGGTAAGAGTGAATGCGGTCTTTAGTACATTACAGAAAAGTCGGGTTAATTACAGATACTCAAAGCTGACTTACAATATCTACAATAATGGTAAAACTTCATGAAAATACTGAGCTCAGTATAAGTCTTGGAGTAAGCTTTTATAAAACTCAATTGAGAAAACAAGACCCTAAATAGGGATGTTCAAAACTTGCGTTTATAAATAAATTTTCGTTTTGCGGATGATATCGTATATCTTGGTCATGAAATTTAAATTAAAAAAAAAACAATAAAATGAGACGAAGAATTACACTATCTTGGGTAGTTTATACAAAGCTTGCGAAAGTTTTTAAAATCGATAAGTCACAATGTTTTAGGAGGAGGAGGTTTGATCAATGCGTGTTGCCGGCCATGACCTATGAAGCTAAAACCTTAACACTAATTGCAGCAAGTGCTAAGAATCTTATGGTAACACAGCGCAACATGAAAAGGTCCATGCTCGGGATGTCATTGAGTGATCATACATATGAAGATTTACGAAGAAAAACCGGCAGCACAGATGCAGTTATCTAAATTCGCAAACTTAAGTGGAAATGAGCTGGACATGTGGCTCAAATGACAGGAGATGAAAAAAAAAGATAATTAAGTAGAAACCGCGCTTGGATAAAAGAAGTAAGATTAGAACTTCTACACGTTTGATGGACGATTTAAAGAGATGTGAAGGCAATTCGATACAAAGAGCTCAAATGGAATGGGCAGAAATGGGGTAAGTTAAGGTACAGCAGTAGACAAGAGAGCTAAATGATGATGATTATGATTACAGAGTTGCCGATAAACAAGTAAAAATGTGAAAAGTGGATACATTTATTTTATTAACTTATAATTTTAAACTTTTCAGATATGGGGTACCAATTTTAATTTAACTAATCAAATTTCCTATTTCATATTTGAAAACAAATTGATATTGCCTTTAAGATCATAAGACGACTTAAGTGTTTTCACCGTTGTTTTGTATAAATAAAGCTATCATCTTCTCAGAGTTTATGCCGAGTTACGGACCTTGGGCCGACGAGATCTTGTGCGGACAGTTGAGGACTGGAAAGGACGAAATATACCAACATCTTTTAAGACTGTTAATAGTCCTATGGCTCGAACTTTTCATGTGACTCACCGACTAAAAAACTCTCAGATTCACAGATTAAAACTGTTATAACAACTGGTTTTGCAACATTTATAAAAAATAATATATTAATACGTAATTTTACAAAACAGATTAAAACTAACGTGTCGATAATGACATAAAGAGTTTTGGTTAGTGGTAAAACTGATTTACCTATATATAGTATTTTTATAATACTTGTAGATTTATTTTTCAAATTTAAGCCAAGATGAGGAATTTAATGAGGTTCAAAACATTGGATAAAGGATTAAAATAAAAGTCACAATTATATTCAGCAAGAGTATTTCAATGGTTAAACACACAAAAACTTTTAATTCATACCGACAAAACATTTTTCATGCCATTTAGTTACTGCTCAGATGCTCTTTCTTATATTTTAACATTATATTTTAAAATTGATAATGACATCATACAAATATAATTAGTCAATAAAATTAAATATTTGGGTATAATATTGGACCTTAATCTGAAAAGGGATAAACATATTCATTCGTCACCAATAAGTTTATCACTTTCATAAAGAAATTTATAGAACTAAGAAAATTACTTTGACATCAGCTATCTGAAAATTCTTCTCAGCATTCTTTTCGATTTTATTAACTTTGTTCAATATCAGTTTGGTCAAGTCTGTGATCTTATTTTTGGTGATGTACTTTATCAATTTCATTTGTTAAATCTATATAGATAAATAAAGACAATCAACGATCGATCGATTTTATGAAAGATTTTAGTCATAAGCAGTCATAAGTCATAGTAGTTTCAGTCGTTTTTATCTATCAAAAAATCAAATTATTTAAAAAAAAAAGGAAACTCATCCATTTAGCTATAGGTTGTTTTCACTTGATTACAGCGAAAACTACCTCTGTAGGTAACAAAAAACCCCTTCAGCTATCGAAAAGAACCCTATGGAAAACTACCTATTAAGTTCTCATTGTTGATTGATAGAAACAATACAAATTCTTGACGTTTAAAAAATATGTATTATTTGGCATGCATTTAGTAGCCCCTAACAACGCCAAAACCACGTCCTTTATTTGAAAAGAAACATCACGAACCTATTGTTGAAGAAAAGAGATCGAATAAAAAGAATGATATGATAAAACTAAACAATTCTTCAACTTATTAAAATAACAACAATTATTATAATTGTATTTTTAATAATAAATTAATTTTTTTGTTTGTATAAAAAATTTGTTAATATAAATTTGTTTTAATCGTTATTTGAGTAATTTTCTCCCTAAATTAGACTCGTGCATAAAAATTTTAAGATAATTTTGCATTCATGCGTATATTCTTTAAAAAATTACATTCGATCATTTTCATATTTTGTAAAACAGCTTTTCGCCAAAATTTTAAAATGAACTCATGTTGTTTTTAGAAAAATATGCTTTCATGCAAAATTATGGAAAATTTTTAAGCACTTGTGTAATTACTTTACTAACTTTTTAACCCTTTTTAACTTTATTAACATTTTTTTTAAATTATTAAACAGGAAAAAAAGAAACGAAAGAAGGAAACTAAAAATAAACAGTTATTAGTTTCTTTCTGAACTGCTTTTATTAGCAGATATTGACCCTGAAAATTTCAAATTTACAAGCAATCCCAGATTTCTTGCAGAAATGTAATATTTACTACTTAGATTATTTTCCCTATCTTTGAAGATTAGAAATTAATATTAACTATAAAATAATACAAATAAAAATATTTTAAAAAAATAATTATTTGAGTACTTTGGTTTGAGAAGGAATCTTAAAGACTCACTTACAACGAGTTAATCTCCTGCAAAAATTAATTCCTTAAGTAATTTTAGAAAAAGAAAGAACCTATTCATTGGATGCATTGCCTAATAATGCTGAGATTCTTGATGTTAGGTAATTATATGCCTAAAGCATTTATTGAATTGAGTTTTATGAAAATTTTATGAGAACTATAAATTTATGCCTTATCGATATTAATCAAAAATTCTTTTTAAGTCATTCAATTTACAGCACTTTTATTTTTTTAAATTATATAAAAAGAGCCAAGCTGCTTTCTTTTTTTTAATCCAAGAGGTTAAATAGTGCCCTATTGAATTTTCTAGAGCTTCATACATAAAATATGACATAAATTTTAAATGAACTTCATGGATTTTCAACATTTTATTAAATTTTATTAAAGATGCGAGGCGACGTCTCTTATTTTTAATGTGGCCATGAAATTCACGCATACAATAATTTATAATGTTATAAGGGTGCTTCACGATGCGATCCCAGGCGTAACCTCTACGTAAGGAAAAAAAGCACTATGAAAATTTGAATACCAATTCTTAATAATGTTAAGTATTTAATGTTTTTGAAAGGTATAAAAATAGATGAATATATAAAGAGATTGTGAAGGGTCAATTTACTGCAACATTTGAAATAGTCTTAGTTCAAGTCTTAGAATATTTTCCTTGCAAAACCTTTTTACTTAGACTCTTAATGATACCTCTCGTCTCCTTTTTAGAAAGAAACAGTGTGGAAATTTTAATATTATCATGTCTTTCAGTCTTAAACTTTTACTTGGAGTCATGGACTAAAAAAGCTCCCATAAGATACACAGGCCAAAAAGTATATACCTCTTTATTAGTAGGAGTAAAAAATGCAATACAAGATACCAATACTTATAAATTTTTAATGATGATCAAGTTCTGAAGGCTAAGAAATATTTTTAAATTTTTTTATCTGTTACTTTCTTTGTCAGGTGTACACTGGATCCCATTTTGGATGAGATTGCACGGCATCTCGGTCATTTTTTTGGTTATAGCTTTACGGTTTTCGCGACCCTGTATTATTTTTTTCTAAAACTATTAAAGCCACAAGCAGAAATATTCCAACTACTTTTGTTCCTGAATTACGGGGCGAAAACAAGAATGTTCACTTTTGGAGATATTGTTATTTCTCAAGCCCTGTATAATACAAAAAAAAATGAAAACCGCTTATAATAGATGTTTTTACAATAAAGTCAGTGGCGTATTTCAAAATTTTTTTAGAGCACAGTTTTTAAGATTGGGCTAAAATACAAACTTGGTATTCTTTAAACAGAACATCCTATATGTTGTAAACCAAGAATTTTTTCACACATGCATAAAACTTGAACATGCATAAAAAACGTTTGGTTTATTGCATTCATGGAAACTAAGTCACAGAGTCAATATAAATCAATAATGATGGCTGACGGCAAAAACATGGACATTACAAAATTTTTAAAAGTATATTATAAAATGTTTAAGCCTTCCTAAGGAAAAACTTGAAGCAGCGCTGCAATTATATTTAAACAGGTGAAGAATCGACTTATTCAATTTTTTTTTAAAATTCAAAAAAGAAAAAAGATTTCTGAAAAGAATGATTGATTAAGTTTGCAGAAAGATGTCGGCCATCTCGGGCTACGGTATTCCGGTTAAAATCCAATCTTTTAAATTATGGATGCTATTCAAAACCAAAGCAACCTCAGGTTGAAAGAAATGAAGCTGGCGAAATAATTGTTATAGCATGTGTGGAAGCAGGACTTCAAATTTTCTCTAGAAAAATAGAGGAACAGGTAGGATCTTCAAAAACAAAAGTGCAAAAAATTAAAAAAAAGCAAATTTCAACCGTATAAGGTAAATTATTGTTCGAGAATTGCATTCTGACGATTGAAATTTTCTTATTAGTTTTTAATCAAATCTGACGGAGATTTGGATTTTGCAAAAAAGGTAATATGATCTGACGAATCCCTTATAAGCAGCAGCGCTATATTTAATAAGCAAAATACAAGCCATTGGTATCAAGAAAACCATTATATTACTTTTGAATGGCAGCAACGAGGCCGACTTGCTTAGCCAAAAGTGTTTCATGTTTTGTATTGGGCACTAAAATTATATATACAATTTTTAAGGGTAGCTTAGCTGCCCAATGATATCTAAATATATTATAAAATAATATGCCACAGTTGCTGAAGGACATACCTTTGGCACAGCGACATATATATATTTATTTTATTATATGGATATATTTCCAGCAAAATAGAGCCTCTGCTTATAATTCAATACTCAATACTCAAATATTTATTTTCATAGACTCACATATAAATAAGTATTGGATAATGTCAAAAAATTAAACTATAAGACCTAAACATACAACAATTAACTAACTAAGAATATAAGAAAACTACAGCTTTTAACAAACAAATAAATACGAATTATGGGAGTAGAGATGAGACGCTGCAATTTAGATATTCTACAACCGTATAAATGAAATTTTTAATTAAAATCATTTTCAATGAAGCTTTGAAATTACTAACTTTTTCATTTTTTTTCATTTCGATGAAAAGATTATTATATAATTTAATTGGTAAAACTAATGCGCTATTTGCCATTTTAGTTAATTTTTGTTTGGGTAAATTCAAATCTAAGTTAACCCTAAGGTCATAGTGGGTACCTCTAGACAAAGAATAGTCAGACAGGTTACGCTTTATATGTATGACCGAGTTAAAAATAAATAGGCAAGGTAAAGGCATGATTTTTAAGTCCGGAAAGAGTGTTCTACAAGAAAATGTATAAGGCTTAAATAAAATAGTCCTAATTATTTTTTTCTGGCCTGTAAGAATTTCACCACGTCTACAACAGTTACCCCAACACATTATGGCATATGACAAACATGACTGGACAACCATAGCAATAAAGAAGTATCAGGTCAATATCAATTTTATTAGACAACGGCCAGATCACATAGGTATAAATTGATAATTTCTTTAAAACCATATCTACATGATAAGATAAACTAAGATGTTCATCGATTAATATTCCCAACTACTTGACACCTTTTCAAAAACTTTCGAAAACACCTATAAGAGTGATATTCATCGATAATTGAATATCAGATACTTTAGAGCAGATGGAAATGTCCCCTCCTGAAAAGACAGATTAAGGAGATACATATGTAATCGGTGTCACCAAAAATTCAAGGACGTGTTTGATAAGAGAGCAGGGAATCCCATCATCACCAGCCGTGTGTTTGTTAGTGACAGATTCAAGGGTAGTAGAATATTTAAGTGCTCATTTTGATAGACGCTGGATTGGCACACACGGGCCAATCAAATGGCCCCCGAGGTCACCGGATTTAAGAAGTCTTTTAGACTTCTTTGTATGGTAATACAAAAAAATAAAATATATGCAAATCGGCATAATAATATATATAAAGTCCGAGCCTTAACCGAAGAAGCATTCAGAAACTGACAAAAGACAACCCTTTATAATTTTAAATACCAATGTTGTAATTACAGTTTTTAATGTTAAATCTGTAACGGTATTTTTTTTTTTTTCAATATTTTTAAGTTTATGTTAAAGAGTAATATTTTGAGTTTATGTTTAAAATATTAATAAATAACTAGATTTAAATCACATGGCATTTTAAAAAAGTAATTATTAAATGCATGTGTGAAATAATGCATGGCCTACTATTAAAAAACAAACGTAAATATGGATTTTTGTGATTTTTATGGATAAAATTAATTAAAGATTAGGTTGTGATACATCAGTGTATTCAGAAAAAAATTGCAACAATTTGATGTTTAAATTTACAGGGTCTTCCATATTAAAAATACCAAGTTTGTGCTCAATCTGAAAAACAGTGCTCTAAAAAAATCTTTAAATACGCCACTGACATATATATATGAAAATATCTATTATAAGCAGTTTTAATTTTTTTCTATCTTATACAGGGTCTGAAAAATAATAACATCTTCAAAAGTGAACATTTTTTATTTCGGTCTGTATTATAGGAACAAAAGTAGTTGGAATATTTCTGTTTGTGGCTTTAAAAGTTTTAGAAAAAAGTGATACAGGGTCGCCAAAACCGCAAAGCTATATCTTAAAAAATGACAGAGATACCCTGCAATCTCATCCAAAATGGAATACAGTGTACTTCTCTGCTAGATGTATATGAATGCCTTAAAGTAGTTAAAATTTGGTAATCTGTTTCAGTATAATTAAGATTTTTTCCTAACATTATTGATGATATGAACTCTATTGAAAGGGATAGTTGACGAATTTGTTTTGATATCCATTGACATAAGACTGAAGATATATCTCAAAGGGTAAAAAAACATATTTCTGTTCTAGTAGAAACTGCAAAAAAAATGATCAATATTGTTTTAACGGTAACGGATGCCCATGACCTAAATTTGGAGGCCAAGAAAAATTAATTTTAATAAGTAACCTAGAAAAAATGTGTTCTGTTGGATAAGCAAATGTTCTGGATCAGCATAGTCGAAAAGATATGAGAGTTTAACATTATTTTTTACTGTTTTAGCAACCAAACAGCATGTACGCTCCTACTAGAATTTCAAGCCCTACCTTCCTTATGTGATTTGTCACTCGGATTTAATAATCTTCAATAGTAGAGATTAGATTTTGCTCTATGAGCTTCGCCATTTTAAACTTAAAACTAGTTCTTAATTAATAAGGTCATTTTCGGCTACATTATCTGCCTATTTATTTCTACTTTAAGTCCAATGTACCCCATTAACTCTCTTGCACATTAAATATAATAAAACCAAATTATAACAGATAATTATTTATGGTTAAAGTATATAATGTAATTATTACCGCATATAACTACTTAACAACATTTTTAACTAGCATTGAATTAATAACATTAAAAAGTGAAACCATTTGGTTATCCCCACGTTATTTAACAAATTTATATGATAATCACCGAATAAAAACAGCACCATTGTTAAATGAAAATGAAAATGTGAAAGAAGAGAAAAATCCTCTTATTAGCGGTTTTATTAAAGGTACCACTTAGATAAGTTATTAACCACGACCGTCGTACCTTGGTCCGTTACGGTTGGTACCTTCGTAAATTGACATATAGAAAGTCGCTTATGATATGATTGTTTTTATCTCGCAAGTTAATGGGTTTTTTACTTTTTTGGATTCGGTACTCAGGCCTATAAGGATGCATGCAAAATGTTGCGTAATTCATAGGTATATGATTTACTTTCAGATGATTTAAGGCAGCTTGTTTTAATAAAATATTAGAAGAAAACCTACGTAAATATTTAAAATAGGTATTTACTGGTGAAACATAGCCAACGATCACTATTATTAACTTCCTGAATGATTTTGTGGATAGTTTCGGTTACTTTCGGCTATTTCATTAGTTCATTGCAGTAAATACTTCTTTTTCTAATGTGAATATTAAGTTAATAATAACATTTAAGCCAAAACAGAAATATAAACTCTTAGTTTTAGATCTTTAAAGAACCATCTAACTATCATCGACTGCAGCATCTCCTAAATTCTCAAACGCATTTGACTGTGTCAGCATAAAAATGTTTTCTCAGAAGTGCCTCTAACATAATTTATCATATTTTCAAAATCAATGGTCAATAAAAAGTTGGAAGATTGTCAGAATTTTAGCCATCATAGTAAAGCAATCATTACGAGCTCTGCCAATGATATGAATTTTTTTCTCCATTTTAGCTTAATCCATCAAAGTCTAATTAATAAAACTTCTTAAAGAAGTTAGCTAAAATATTCTTATGATCAATAAATGTTGCTCTAAATGTATTGGTTGGTGCGAATAATTATAATCAAATAATAATAATTATTATTAATTGGTTTTTATTTTTTAGTAGCAAAATATCTTAGTAGATCAACACTGTTGATGTGATGTATAATTTTCTTCATAAATTATGTAATATGTTAACAGTAGTGGAGCTTCAATTACAATATTTTATAATTTAAACGCATTTTTAAACGCACTCTATATTAGCGACGAATCTTGCTTATATATTCACGACTAATATCTTTAGATATAAGAAGATATAGCCGAGAAGGTAGAGATGATATATGAGAATTATGTTTTTCAGGTATTTTTTATTTTAATAATTTCTTATATTTTCCAAATTTTTTGAGTAATTTTTCTTTTATTCCAGTCATTTAGATTCATTTTTCAATTTATTTAAGGTAATCGAAGCCAGTTACATTTTTTGTGGTCCTTGATTTTCCTTGACTTTGTTTGGAGTGCTACCCTTCTCTAAAGTTATAAAGAACTTCTTAAGTTCTTCATAAAGTTTTTTAATTTCTTGATAACTCTTGTCTGTAGTAGGCGCATACACTTGTAAAACATTAACTGCTGTTGGACTTGCTATGAAAGATGATTCTGGTAAAATTTTAAAGGCTAATATAATCTAAGTGTTCCCTAATTTGTATACCCATTATTTTACCCAGAACTTTCGAGAGATTTGGCAAAATACCCTATGGCTAACGTTTTTTTATGTTTATATGTGATTTCATCTTGGCTCTTAGAAGACAAGCCTCAATGAAGACAGATATGTTTTTTAAAGAACTGTATTGCGCTAAGATTCAGTTGTACTATTTTTTTCCCATGAATAGATATTTCACCTAAGAAATTTTGTTTACACCATTCGTAGATTTAGTAGGATTTTGTTGAATCCATGTAACTTAAGAAAATTTATTGATTCTTAAAGAATAAAAACTCAGTTGGAAAAGATAATGCTCCTTGAATAAGTTTTTGAGAAAAGTTAATTAGCAAGGGGTCTTTGTTGAAGAAAGGGGAGATTTTGACTGCAGTATTTTGGGACATCAAAAGCATTTAACTATACGAGTTTCAATTTAAGAAAATAAAATGTTTCATGATACGTATATATTAATCAAAAGATGACGCTTTATTAAGATTTTTTAATTTTTGAAGATCATAAATAGTCGGGAATATCTTTGTACAAGCGATAGACATTATATGAAAAGCTGCCTTTAAACATAGAAACAAACATAACACTAAATGCCGAGGAAGAACTATTAACCCTCTATATCTGAGATTTAGGTTGTGTACATCGTTCTATATTGGATTCTGTTTGTTAGATATGGAGGTGTCCTAGTTCTTGTTATTTTATTAGAAAAAAAAAAGAATGCAACTCTAAGTTCCCGCTTGTTTTTACCAAAGTAAACTAGTGCTCATTTTTTTAGATTCACCCTTAAATTATGTTTTTTAAAAGTCTTCACTAAACCTAATCCCGATCATCTTTAATCGCTTGTTTTCCCATTCTTAAGGAAAAAAGAAGTATCTCATTTGTGTGTCATTAGCGTATTCATCTAATTTAGAATTATGTAGGACTCTATTAATTTATACTTATATATAAATGAAGAATGAATACGAGGTAAATTGGATCCCTATGAAACTCCACTCTTAACGATACTGTATTTAGATTGCCCTGATAATGTTGCAACAAACTCAAACCTTCTATTTAAATAATTTCACATGTACTATTTTTTCGGAGAATCCAGATATATGAAAGAATAGTTAATAAAACATTAGGATTGATGGTATTGAAGGCCTTGGAGTAATCGAGAAGAACCAAAGCAGTGGTTTTTCCAGCATCATTTTTTCTAAAGCTATCGTCTTTATTGGGACTAGCTTATCATATCTATTGAGTCTTATCAATAGAATTGGACGATATCACTTATAAAACATTGTTGTTCCAGGCATGTTCGAAACGAAGTTATTCCAAGTATTTAATTTAAGTCATTTTTTTCTGGGCTATTGGAATATTTATGTACTTTTCATGTTGCTTTTTAGAGATACATTGTATATTACGTGATTCTTCCAATGTTTTATTGAGTATAAATAAAATGAATATATGTGAAGTTACTTACAATACGATATGTTAAAATATTACGAAAAAAAAGCAAAAAGAAAACTTTCTGTAATCTTTAATTCAATAACATGTAACCCGGATACACGAACGAATGACAATCGCTTGCGATCGTGTATATGGCGTATATGAAATAACAGACGATTTAATGACCAAAGACAGACTGGTTTGCCGATATTTCCTTACTACATACAACAGGTGCAAGACGACGCTTTAAAAAAATTTCCGGAATGAAATTTTAAATTTGACATTACTTTCCACTTCAGCAGCCGCTATAATAATATAGGATGATCACCTGTATTATTGTCAGCATAAGTTTTTGGGTATTGTGAAAAAGTTTCATAATATCTTGTAACATCACTAATACCAGAGCAAATTTATGCTAATTGGTGATTTGCTTCCAATCAAATATATAAAAATAGTTTTTCCGTAATAAATAGAGTTTTGATTAAACTGTTAAAAATTCTACTATTTTAAAAACAGAATACCCAAAAGACCGTAATGTAGAATATCATACGGTCGATTACTCCAGTTCGGTCTGCCCTCAGCTTTTGTTAATATTATTCGAGCGAAACCTGAGTTTTTATTTTAAAACTACATATTAAATAATTTTTTTCCGATAGCTTGTTGTGTATTACCGAATAGTTATTTCCACACGGTGGGTTATTGTTTATTCATGGAAATCGTGGACAGATCCGATTTCCATTTAAATAACGTCGATCTGTTTGAGAGAGTTTTTTCCTATTAACGGTGAATAATTTTCCTTTATATTTTTAAATCTACTTATTCTTTTTTATTAAATTCAAAGTCATGATTAACATTACAACAATAAATTAAATAATCGATAAAAAGGATATAGAAAATCATTGGGTTTTTGATGTATTGCATTTCGTACATTTAATTTGTTTTGTCAATTTTCATTACAGAGTTTGGTTCAAATCACGATGAAATCTGAAAAACTAAAAGATATTGTATAAAGGGTGGTTATAAATTGGATGTCGTCCAATTGCTATATTAATATATATTATTTTATATGTGATATATATAACAGGTATGAGGGTAGATTAAATAACATTGGCTTGTCGACCGCTGTGAAAATAATTTTAAAAAACTTTCGCAGATTTTAGAAAGAGAAAACGATATTAAATACGACATTTTTGCTAATTACTTTTCAACCGTCTAAGCATATAATAATTTTACATTCCTACTCATAAAATATCTATTTCATACAGTCATATCCATTCTCACCATATTAAGATTTCAAACAGATAGCGATCAATAAGCGTTCTTCTCTGGATACTAGCAAAGGCCAGGGAATACCTACACTTTTTCTTAAATATTACAGTTTTTACCTATCCAGACCGTTGCATCACATCTTTAATAATCTCTCTCTTCAAACAAGAGTTTTTCCAGATTTTTTTAAGGAGAACTTCATTCAGATTTCTTTAAATAAGATGATCTTCTATAGTAATTATTGCTCTATTTGCATACATTCATTATTGTTAAAACAATAATTAGATCAAAGTAGATTCAGATCTTGTAGATCTACTGAGCTAAGTATTCTTACTCATACGAACTTCACCTTAGACGCCTTGCAGAAGAAATAAGATTTATCAAAGGTATTTGATAGACTAATGCTACATAATATGTTGTTTCATGAACTTAAGCTGTTCAGAATTTTGCATGTAACGTATATTTTCGAATAATCTTAAGTCAAGTAAGATGATTTAGGAAGGGTAATGTAGATGGCATTCTGAAAATCAGTTTATTCAGGGCTTTCCAAAAAGGAGATCCGCGGCTAAAAACAGTTAAAACAAAAATTCAGGTAATCGTTGGACTACTTGGTTGAAGCTTTCGAGCAGGTCAAGTCAGTGTGTACTTTTTTGTGATTTTTCAATAGCCTCTAATGATATCGAAGGCAAAATATTACTTAACCGAATGAACTTATTCCATCCTGTTTTTGTAACCGTTAATAGCTTTTGAGTTGCGTGGATTGGAATTTACTGCTGATTTGTATTTGACTTTTTCTCACAATACAAACTAACAATTTTCTCAATTTTTTCTCTCAAAGGTGAGAGCATTGGGCTTAATTGAATTTAAGATAATTATTGTTGCTTCAATAACGTAGATTTAGATCTTGTGCATCTACTGAGTCTTCTTACTGATACGAACTTCACCTTAGACGCCTTGGAGAAGGGGTAAGATCTATCAAAGGCATATGGTAGATTAATACCACACAATATGTTGTTTCGTAAGCTTAAGCTGTTTGGGATTCATGGAACTTTATTGTCTTGGTTTAAGTGCTACTTATCCAATAGAAGACTTACTTATCTGTCTAAACTAATTTGGGTCCCGTTGTGTTTTTCTCAGGTCTCCTTTTCAACTTTTCATAAATAATATTAAAGAATATTATTTGCTGCAATTACCTGCTTTTTGCAGATGATCTGAAGCTAAGCTGTTTTGTCAAATTAGTCAAATCAATCCAGTACTGTAAAAAAGTACAATATAATCTAGATAACGTTTTTGACTGGTGTTTGAAACAAAGTATATTACTGAGTGCCTCTACTAAATGGAAAACTCTTAGCTTTTTCCGCACTAAAAATTATATAGAATGAAAATACAAGATTAGCGAATACAGTATCGATAGAGTCTTTGTTATCAGAGGCCTTAGTTACACTGGATAAAAATCTACAGTTTATTGTTCATTTAGATAATGTTGTTCCTAAGGCCTTTCAGATGCATAGATTTACTAGAAGAGACACCTAGGACTTTATGAGTATAAAGTGCTTAAAAATCCTGTACTGTGCCGTTGTGCGTATTTATGTAAAATATAAATCGAATACCTAGTCTACATACTATGGCATTCATATTACCAGCTTAAAATTGGCTGAGCATACGTTTTTAAAACTTATAGCATATAAGCTAAATAGTTTAGATAATTATGACATCTCCCAACTACTTAATAATAATTCAAGACCCATTCATAATCTCTTTATAAAATTCTTTCTAGAAAGGTGTTAACCCCAGACTCAGTTAACATGCAAAAAAAAATTATTTGCAAGTTCTATCAAGAGCTGCAAGAGACATTATTAGTTTGCACCAAACAAATTATGGCTTGGATAAATTTATCTGTAGAACCACCAGACTGGGTAATCAACATTATGAAATTAGCTTCCTGAGACAGGTAAATATCAAGCCTTGATATTGTTATTGTTTTGTTAAAATTGCTTTAATGGATTAATAATTCAAAATTAATTTTTATTAGTATTGCACTGTTATAATATATTTAATTTTCCAGGTATTTGAGTGTTAAGTTAATATTTTATAATTGGTGGTGATGTTCGTTAATAAACATTTTTTTAATACACCCATCAAAATGATCTAGTGAACCAAGGTATCAAAAGACAATTAAATGAAAAATTTACAGATTTATTTGGAAAATATTGAATAAGCTTACATTATTATAAATAATTGTTCAGCAGATTATTTGAAAACTATCTGCTGTCCAATAATTTAACAAAAACGCAAAAATTCATCGTACTATACCAGAGGATTAATAATATATCAATATATAATAAAGAAAAAAAAGTAAGGTATAATATATAATAAAGAAGTAATAAGTAAGAAGAAATATAAAATAAAGTAAAGTATAATATATAATAAAGAAGTAAAGTATAAAAAAATAAAGATTTTTCCTTTCGATCTCGCCTTTGTGCTTGCTTGATAGAATTTAAGACAGGAAATTGCGCAGCTCATCGCCATACCAATATTGGGATACTCCATCTAGTGGTTCGTGAAAATACGTGCATGCATTTTTCTGTAATAGTAGCGCGTCAATTTGTTTCCAACATATTCGTTTGCTATTAAAAACCCTTCAACGACAACCCGATTAGCCTGAAAACCTATCAAAACTCCAGCCAAACTATTAAAGTTCCGCCTTGGTACTTGTGAACTTACCGCCTTGGACGGTATGCAAGCGGAACGCCTTACCAAGGTGTACTATACCCGAAGCCTGCTTGAATCAGGATGTAAACCAAATCTTGATTTATATTGTAAAAAGCGTTGCTGCCAATTCTGATGTTCTTCGGCCCATCCTAATCTCCTTGAACGATTGCCTCTATGCAATCCTTTTTCTAACATTACCAGTCTCTTTAAATTTCTGCCACAAACTTCCTAAAGTGCTTTTGGAAGAACTAGCAGCTTTTGCGATGTCACGGATGTTCATATCACACTTTATTATCCGACAGCTTGTAACTGTGTTTTACCATCAAGATATTGCCTTTGTATATTGACTATGTTGAACGAACAATTAAAATAAATTCTCTCTATACTCGCATCAAAAATTGTAAAGAATACATTTTTTAAGTTTACCAAAAACGCTTTGAAGAATTTAAACTATTTATTTTGTATCAATAAGAATAACACATTTTATCTTAGACTATTTGTCTTGGAACAAAAGAAGTTCACAGGTACCAAGGCGGAACTTTAATATACTTTAAGGAACTTAATTCCCATTGAAGGTTTTTTATTAGCAAGTGAATACGGGATCAAATTGATAGGCTACTTATGCAGGACAATGCTTGTACGTATTTTTTAAGAGCCACTAAAAGTTGTTGAAGTATTCCAATATTCGGGTAATGCCATGAGGTGCGTGAATTAATAGTTTTTATTAGAATAAATTATGGCTAATTTAACGGAAACCCAACGAATTGAAATTTTGATGATGCTAGGGTACGGGGATCGAGTGTGCACGCAAAAAGAAGTAAGTGAACTGTTTAATGCCAAATACCCAAACCATCCTATTTCTCAGTCAACAGTAGAATAGAGCACAAATTCATAACTTCAGGTCATGTTAGGGATTTGCCAAGATCAGGTCGTCCAAAAATTTCTAAAGAAACAAAATTAAACGTTCTGCTCTCCGTCAAAGAAAATCTAAATAATGCAACTTCACAAATTTCAGTTGATAATAATATAAGCGGAACGTCAGTAAGATGCATCTTAAAAGCAAATAAATATCACCCTTATAAAATTAGACTAATACACGAATTAAATGAGGATGATCTTGATCGAAGAAACCAATTTTGCGAGCAAATGATGAACATTCGCAATAATAACCGTCAGTTTGTGTTACGAGTTTTGTTTTCGGATGAAGCAACTTTTTGTTTGAAAGGTGTCGTAAATCGGCAAAATTGTCAATAACATGTGCAATAATTTGTGGTTTCAGCAATACGGCGCACCGCCACATTTCTTTCGAGATTTCCGTAATTACTTGGATACAGTGTTCCCAGGAAGATGGATAGGACGAAGAGGGCCTATAGAGTGGCTGGCCAGATCACCAGACCTAAATCCCTGCGACTGTTTTCTATGGGGGTACCTGAAAAATAAAGTTTATATTGAGAAGCCAAACAACATAGGAGATTTGAAAAATAGAATTAGATATAAAATTAGACGTATATCACCCGAAATAATTGATAGTGTTTTACATGAATTTGTAAACCGTCTTGCTTTCTGCCAAGAAGTAAAGGGAAACACTTAATACATTAATAAGAGTTTTCACAGTTTATAACATTTTATCCTCCATTTTATCTTAATTTGTAAATAGACGTACTTACTTGCTTTCTTGTTGGTTAAATGTAAATATTTCTGAAACAGTTGAGTTTTGAGATAAGGTGTGTTATACGAAACTTGCTTGGAATTTAGCCTATATTTCATAAATGCAATAAAAAATATACCAATAAAAAAATGACTGATGACGTCATATCTTTTTTTTTATTCTAGCCTGTATACAAAAATGTATGTGAAATAATGCGCAACTTAAAATAAAAATCGACGGGTTCAAACGTTTTCTCAAAAAATCACGTCATTTTTATCGAATTTATGCGGAACTTTAGGCGGTCACTGTATATTATATAATATTTTATAATATATTATACATAATAAAAGTCTGTAAGTAAAATAAATCTAGCAGAAGATTCAGACAGCAAAAGAAATAAGGATGCATTCTACAAAAACTAACAAAAACAATATTTTAATAATTTTTTTGACCTATTCTCTAACTCTTTCTGTTTGGAAAATGTTTTTGTAAGCACCTAACTACGTAAGAAAAATAGAATTTTCAGAAGAATTAGGTAGATAAAAGATATACAGTAATCAGTCACATTTTTTGAAAGTACATCACTTTCATTCATTTACTTGGTTTCTACATAAGCACCTCAACTTACTAACACAAATCCCCAGTTTTAAAGTAGTTTCATATTTCATATTATCTATAACTGATAAATAAAATTAGGTAGCAGTGTAACAAAGTTATAGTGAGGTATAACTTTAAGTTGCTTTTTATTCTTCTTTTAACCTTCCACAATGATTTATTAATGCCTAATGCCAAAACCCTAAGTGAAATATGAGATAAAGGCATGGTTATTTGCCCAATAGTAGTAAAAATTGGCAATTTTAATAATATTCGCTATCCAAACAATGACGTGATGATATTTTACCATAGCCCTTTTTTATCATCACGTGAATAAATCATACATGATGGAAATTTATATTTTAATAACCATATATGATCTCCTACTATTCTTGTATTTTTTAGAAAGTATCTAAAACATGGTTTGATATATACCAAAAAATATTACATAAGTTACCTCTTCATTACAAAACCTTAGATCAGCAAGTCAATTTTCCCCTAAATTTTAAAGATAATGTCATCCGAACAGATTTTATGACTAAACTAAATTGTTTTATGTGTGGAACAAATTAATCTTTTTAGCAAAAGATTTTTTAAGAAGATTAATTTTACTATGTAATCGACATTAAACAGCATTTTTTAAATAGACAAGGAAAAGTAAATATACGTTCACTTTATGTGGTTCGTAGAGTCGCAAAAAACTGTTAACCCGATGCTATGATTACATAGTTGCATGCGTGTAATGTGTAACGAGGTTGTGCAACAGATCGTTTTAGCGCCTTCAGTAGTATAACAGTGCATATTTTACGAGGGATTAATTCAAATTAAACCATCACATGCAGATTTCATTACCTCTGGGAATTATCTAAAGGAGCTGCAGTGAAATGATATCTTACCTAATAGTGATTTCTTATGAAAAAAAAGGTTTATGAAGCTGATGATTTATATATTATACATCTACTAAAATGAAATTCCAAAGAAATAACGTGAATTCATGATTATGTAGTATCTAGGACCTGGAGATTCAATTGAATCGACACATAGTCATGACAAAATATATAATAGCTATAATATTGATATTAGATTATAATCATCAGTACCATTTTTTCCAATAATTGCTGAAAACATAGCCAGATGAATTAGCCTTTTGAACATTCGAAGATCCCCTCGTCAATTTATCTTCATTAGGACTTATTATGTGAATAAATAGGGGGTTTTGGAAAGATAAACATCATAAGATTATTCTACAGCTAAGCAAAGACTATTATTATAATTCTTAGATATTGGTACTGTAATTCTCATTACGATGGATTTCAATTAAAAGTTCAATATTATTAAAAAGTTGTATGCTAAATATTATTTAGTAATCTTTCTAACTTTATTACCACAATTATTTTTTAAAATTCCCAACTTATACAGCTGACTCTAACTGTTATTACGCATACCACTTATATTAATAATAACAGAGAGATTGATTGGGTGAGATGAAATATTAGTAAAGATTTCTCTAAATCTTCTATTTGAAGCTTTTTCGGCTTTGATTAAAAGTAGTATTGCCTCTTTTCAAAAAATGCAAAGATATTACCGCTAATTATATACTTAATTTACCTTTATATAAGTTTGAAAACCAAGATTGTTGAACAGCTGAGAAAAACCAGAATATTAATTTTTTGTTGAAAGTTTATAATATTTATTATTTTTTAAATCAGTCACATTTTTAATTAATTTCTTCAGAGGCCTTCACACCATCTACGTCTGTTTTTAATCTGACTCTTTTGTTCACAATAAGCGAAATTCTAGAAAAGCCTATTTGCCATGCTAGTAATAGACTTCTTGGGTCAAAATGGTCGTATCCTTGTCCATCAATCTGACTTCCAAAAATACAGCCCAAATATCATTTGCTATTTCCCCTTTGAGGTCAACATTTTTGTTGCATATGGTGGCTGCCCTCTTATACAGGGCTTTAATGCTAACTCAGATTCCAACTCCATCGTGAACTCGATGCTGAGTTATTGATGTGCTTCAGAAAATTTACTAGCTCTGTGTCGCTTTTGTCTCAAATAATAACAATATCACAATACCAACTATAATTTGGGTTTGGATTGAGCCTTTATAGCGTACTCCTCGGACCACTTTATGTTTGCTACCAGTGGAGGTGAATTTAAAAAATTCCACTGCTCGTGAATCTCTGGAGCTGGTAATAGGTTGCAAAGGCATCCCTTCTTTCACCTTTAT
Source organism: Anthonomus grandis grandis (assembly GCF_022605725.1). NCBI lineage: Eukaryota > Metazoa > Arthropoda > Insecta > Coleoptera > Curculionidae > Anthonomus > Anthonomus grandis. Next base: position 25,566,138 of record NC_065548.1, on the reverse strand, counting down.
TCAGAACTTCTTCAATCTTATTGTTGTAGTTTGCTGCGTTCATTTCAACTTGGTTTTGTAATATTTCAAACTTCATCAAGAGTTTGTATATAGGATTCTATTTATCCTATACTCTCTTAAATGAATAATTTAATTTTTCATTATTAAAAAAACTTTCCATTTATTTAAACTCTTTAAAGAGAGAGAGAAATAAACTAATTATTTAGCAATAAATAAATCTATCTCTGCTCCTTAAAAAGCATTTTAAGCATTTATCATGGTAGCACCTAAAGATAATTATTAGTTTTTTTAATTTGTCTTATAAAAAAAAATAAATATTACCGAATATCAATTTATTAAAGGGCAGCGGCATGGACCGCTTTATTTGAACAATGATAAATATCTTGTTACCTTGAAAAATGAATGAGCAAAAAACGCCAAGAGAATTCCAATTTTCCCAAATAATTAATGAATGTCCCATTTTAACGTAAAAGAAAAACGAAAATTAAGAGCCAATAATTTTCGTTTGTTCTTGACTGTCTTTGATATTGGATTTTTAATAAGGATGGAATTTAACAGATTCGAATTTATCGTATCGACTACATATTATTAAGTAAAATCAAAAATGGTAACTAGGTCTTAACCATTGGCAATAAACATACCTACACAAGAATTACCTACAATTGTTTGCAAAATATTAATTTTTTATAACTAGACATGTTCAAGAAATAATTTAAATTAAATTAAGCAGAAAACGAGGTCTAGTGGAAATTGCTTAACGCGAAGGAACATTTACATGTGACGTCGCTTTTTCTCTTTTAGAATTTAATTTAATATAAATAATTTATATTAAAGTTATTGGCTGAAAATCCTAAAGATCCTATAGAAAGAAATATAGGACAAGAGGAAAAGGGAAAAAGGCAATAAGTTACTGATGGCATGTTAAAGTTGTTTACTAAAATGAATGTCGTTAAAAGTTATCATTTATGTAAGTCAATTAAGATACTAATAAGTGAAGCCATAATTCTTGAAAAAACAAAGCATTACCATCAGTACCCTTCATTACTATTTATTAAATATCCATTAAATTCAAATTTTTCGCTATTACAAAAATTTCAATTTTGACTGGACAAACCCTTTAAAGCCCTTACAAAACTTTATTATAAGAAACATTTACTTAAAATTTAGATATTTCACGCCAAATAAGAATGTTTGAAATAATATTGTCAAAAAAATTCCTGGCTCTAGGAAACAATTTTAAAACATCTACAGCAGTACCTTACCTTCCACTACAACTTTCTTTTTTATACCTAAATCTCTATTAAATTCAAACAGCTTTTTAACTAAATTCATTCTTATTGTTTTTGCTATTTATTTTTGATTTGGTTTTTTAATTTATTCTATACATCATAGGATCCTATGGTTGTATATAGCGTAAGTTTTTTAAGTAAGGTTTCTTTCTAGTCAGGCATGCTACTTATTAACTAAATAAAGATTTAATAGGCTTTAACAGCATTGATTAGGATAACACAGCAGATTCGCAGTCTGATGTCTGAATCTTGATAACATATATAATTTTTTTCTGTTTATAATGAATACTACTTTGACTGATGACAAAAAATTAATCATTTATGATGTCAGCAATAGAAGTTTTTTGTTACTTTTTTTTAGTAATAATATGGATGCATGTCGGTAATAAAAAGAAAGCATTTTTATACCAATTTTTAATAGTATAAAGAAACCTTATGGAGGACGAAGTCATAATAAATAATATCATAGAAAAGATCAGTAAAAAATTAAATAAAAAATAGAAATTCTTAAGTCTTAAATATTCTATCGTTTATACGACCCGTAGATAAAGGCAAAAATTAATCATTCTAGAAATTCAGAATTTACTCTATATTAACGATCATTCTAGAAATTCAGAATTTACTCTGCGTACATTAATGTAACCACTTATATCAGGATAATACCTCCAATGTCAGGTCAGAGATACTCAATTTATATTAAGACATTCAATGTAGTTCATACATAAATAAAAATGATCTCTGCTTTTATTCATTACTTCGCTTTCACAAAATTCAATAAATTACCCAATCCTCTATTTATCTATTAAAATCATTGATGACTGGCGGACGAAACTAAAAGAAGTAAAGCAGATTAAATGTCGAAATGTTAATAAAAGAATTGTATCAAATATTAATCTTCCTAGTCGGCAATCAACCTAATTCTGCCATTTTATAAATCTCGACTGCTCGTTATGCTGAATAGGACCTCTCTTAATTTATGAAGAAACCAATTATGTAAAACCGTCTGATCCCAAATAAATCTTTTGATATTTGAAAATAAATAAATCATCATCGTTAAAGAGAAAGGCTAAATAAATGATTTTAACTTATTGAAGTTAAAATCAGCCTTCTTTTTTGGGCTGATGGTTCGCTAATTTTGTAAGAAAAGCGCATTATTTATATATTTAAAATATATTTCATTCAAATTAAAACAAGTTGCTAACCTATGAGTTCATAAAAAGTGTTTATTTAATTTTATAGATTTGTTTTAACTTTGAAGCATTTTAGGCTGTGTAAACTATCATATATGTGATTATATTTTTTTATTGTACACAAAATTATAAATATTTTGATGTATCGCAGGCCATACTTTTATTCAACTGTTTCTAAGATTCGCGGTTTCGAAAATTGCTGTTTTAATGAATTTAGAAGCCTCTAAAATATTTTCTAATAAAAATATAAAAAGACGAATTTATTTTTCTATTTACTTTTTAATTTTCATGAAACTTAACATATTAAATATTTTAATTAATTCATTAAGTGTATCAAAAAAACTCATTAAAATATTGCTAAGAATATTTTCGGTAATTTGACTTCATATCTAATTTTAATATTTAGATCATCTAAATTGCGCGGTTTCTCTTCATAAACTTTAGATTTTAAATACCCCCAAAGAAACGAGGAGCTTGGGGGAGAAGGGAGAATTGGGGCCCACCCCAATTTGCTCGTCAGGGGCACCATGCTGTTAAAAACAAATAAATCTATTTGGCATATTAGGCTGATTGGAAACGAAATTGCGAGAGTTGGTATTAAGTAATTTTAAAGAAAAATTAATAATTTAAAAATTAGTAATTACTTAAGGTCCTTGCCCAAACATTAATTTTTGCGGATGCTGTGTATGATTTTCTTTCATCCAATGGGATCGTGCTGTAACACCTAAAATTTTGCTTATTTACTGTACTATTTAAACAAAACATGGCTTCATCAATAAGTAGTATCTGCCGATAGATTTGATGTAAGGTATACATTTCCATCAATTTTCAGAAAATTCTAGTCTGCCATCAGGATCATCAACGTTTAGATCATACAGTAATCTAAGTTTGCATAAATGATACTTTTCTTTCTTCAATACACGCAAAGTTATTCGTTGGCTAACAACATTATTTGAAGCTACTTCAGACGAAATATGGGAATTATCTTGTACTTCTAATAAAATATCCAATCTTGTATTCTCATTAATTTTTGGATGACCTGGCCATATACGATTTTTTACTATCCCTGTTTCTCTACATTTTTTTTCAATTTTACTTACTGTACTTCTTATAATGGGCCTTTGCGGATATATTACATTAAACAAAGTACACACTTCTTCTTGAGTTCTTTATTTATCTCCGTATTCAATAAAATTTGAATTCGTTGAGCTTCATTTAAAAAAACCATATTTACTTTAAATACGTATTGACATAAGTCATATTTAACATAATTGATCATAATTTACTTACCATGACAATGGTATCATATTTTGTATGTTTTCAGAAAAAAGGAATTAAAAAGCAGGAATAGGAAAGTGAAATCTTTTTTTTTTCTATTTTTAGTATAAATAAGATTTAGGGGCTTTTAAATTCATTAAAACAGCAATTTTCAAAACCGCGTATCTTAGAAACAGTTGAATAAAAGTATGGCATATGATATATGAAAATGTTTATAATTTTGTGTAAATCCAAAAATGTAACATATAGAGTGTTTTATTTAAAATAAGAAAGTTGGTATCGACTATGGCTACATGAGATACCTTGCATACAAAATTTTTGGTGGAAAAAATGCGCAACCAAAAATATTAATCGACGTATGCGAGCGTTTTTTTTAAACAAGCCCTCATTTATTTTTCGTTAAATTTCTTCCATATTTTTCCGTTGACTGTATATTATGTTAAGCCTATCAAATCTATTGGAAAACATGCTCTAAAAATTAAATTTTTAAAAACTGTAAACATTTTTGAGTATTCTGTATTTTTTCGTAAATAATTTAGGAAACTTCTAATATTTACATAAAAAATATTTTAAATAAACAAAGTTATTTAAAGCCGAATGAAATGTACCCAGCCTTATTATTGAATTCATTTTCATCTATTAGTCAGACTCGAATTAGTTGCCCATTTAAAGAAAGCAAGTACTCAAAGAATTTTTTTGTTCCTCAACTCTATAAAGATAGTCGATTTATTATTTTTTTTAATTATTTTTTTCCGAAATGCTTATTTCAAGAAGTCATTGGATCGAGTAATGTTTTGAAAAATAAGTTAAAAGTGAGTCTTTTAAAACTCGAATGAGTGAATAATATCAAATAGGTGAACAAAAATTCAATATTGAATCATTTAACTCATTTTTACCTCAAAGTACTCTATAGTGAGTGAAATGCCCTATTGTCAGTAAAATCGAAATAAACATGCAGTAAGTAAGGCGTAGAATAAATGGCATATATTATATGCCATAATATTCCCAATTCGTAAAGCCGCGTTCGCCTTTATATATAAGACTAACATAGAAATAAAAAAACATCTAAAATATAATAATCTATTATACATAGATAGGTACTTATCCGGCTTTCAAAAGTCCTTATTTTCCAAATTTGCTACTTTACGTCATTTCGCGGATTTTTAATATTTTAAGTTAACCATCATGTTCCACTTTTTACAACGAAATTTAACAATACACAAGACAAACAAATTTACTAACAAATGTGTCGACATCTTTGCGAGATGAATGGCGATTGAAGAATGACTTATGATGGGGGAATGTGGGATTCAAGTACAAGGAACGCGGGCGTGTTTTTTTCTACTAAGAATGTGGTTACATTTTACTCAAATAAGATTTTAATTGAGCTTTTTTTATTGCATAATAATTTTACATAAAATATTAACTCACTGACGTAACCGTGTTCATTCAGACTGATTTTTTACAGTGTAAAAAAAAGCGAAAAACAATTAAGACAGCGAAAAAAGCAAAAAACAATTAAAACCCAAACGATTACCGCACAAGTTTAAAATCATATGTTTAAGATAAAGCACTTACGTAGCAAGTTTGGCAACACCTGTTTAGCCACTTGAATACAAACTACTAAAAATTCGTTTCTTGTAAACAGCTACCCCATGTTTATCATGTGAATCAGAGATGTGATTTTGTCAATTAGCGAGTTTTGCAAATAATAGCCTCATATTATTTTCAGGGTTCTTAAGGGTGTATTTGCTTTAAAATAATTATTTCCAGCTTCTACTCTAAAAATATTTTTTCCAAATTTTGTCAGGATTAAAAAAAAACATAAATAATCGAAAAAATTAAAATTTTAAATTGGGACCTGTACGGCTGAATGTCTTCACATAGACGTAAATATTTTAAATATTAGTCCGGTAAGCATTTTTGCAAGAATGATGGATGTTAGATTTACTAAATTTCTATAAAAAAATATCAAATACCGCATTTACTGATATTATCTAATACAGAGTTGAAACTTGCTAAATTATGACTCAAATGATCATATTATTAAAAAAAAACTTAATATATTATCGTGTGCTGGAAAAACTCGTTGCTGGTTCACGTATGCACTTAATAGTTCACATTAAGCTCTGGATTTTTGAAAAAAAAACCTTCTCCCTCTATAATGCAGATATCCAAGTATTATTTGGAAAAAATATGCACACATCGTGTTATGCAACGATGCATAGCGCTTAGAGTAATTGTAATCCCGTTGGCATTTAAACGGCACGCACCCTTCAGGTGATCTATTTACCAAATTCATCCCCCCGAAGGCGATCCGGGCACACACACTGGCCGCTATACGCGCCCATTTTACGAATCGCCGAACTAAACTCCCATGTTTAATAAATATTTATTTATGTTAACATTGCTCTGTTTAGAGCGGTGTACTGATTGACAGACCGCGCGTAATAAATTATTACCATCAATAGAGGATTTCTTTAAATTATATCACCATATAGTAAAATTTTAAATTAAAAAATTATATAATAATTTTTTTGTAGGAAATTAAAATTGAAAATATATAAATAAAAGTTAATCCTAATGACGTTTTCTTGCCATATACAATATATCAACGTTGATTGAATATTTGGGTTATATTATTATATACTTAAATATTCAATCAAGGATATCAGGATGAATACGGTTAATGAAGATTAATCGATTATTGGAAATGGACTTTTAGGCCTATTCGCCGGACATTATCCCTCGACTATTACTACTGCATTTTCAATGATTATTGACGTGATTTCTTAGCTGATTCGGAGTAAGTTTGTTATGTTATTGTGCAGTCTACCGAAGAAGGAAATTATCAAATCCCATCATTACATCTCTCTAAATGCTGATAAAACTATGAGGTCTTCGCTGTTTCTAGTATTATGTGACTGTGTTTTCTCATGACTTTGATATTAAGAGATATGTTAACCATATATTTAATTTTCACGGTGAAAATGAAATAAAGAACGAAATTTTGAAAAGTAATAGAAATGTCGATATAAAGGAATATTCAAACCAGATATAATCAGATTTCAGATTAAAGCGTTTATTAATATCTCAGTAGAGCGCTTTCGGTGTATGAACCATCATCAGTGCGAACTGAAAGTGAGTTGAATATGATTTTTTATAATTCTTTTTAACATATCAATCAGAAAATGTATTATTTATAAAATTGTTAATTATGCAGTCTCCCATGTAACGGATCCTACATAGATCCATCTATGAATTTTTAAAAGGATCTCAAAATCCTTCAACAAGTTTCTTATCACTAATGAGGTTAACAATAATCCCTCATGTTTAATTATACAAGTAAACCTTAATAGACACTACGTTCCGTTACATAGGACACTGCACAATTAGCAAGTTTATAATTAACATCTTTTCTGATTGATGGCATTTTCAGAACGAACAGCGGCGTTTGTTCGAGCGCTTTGCATTAAAGTTAAATTTTTCAAAGTGATTCTGTGCCAAAAATTTCTGAAAGTTGCTCTGTGGCATCCTGGAGGCCTGCTACACAAGGGTGAGTGATTTGTTTTCACCTTACTGATTGTATAATATTGGAAATCCAGTCGGTTTACATCCGTATATGAATCGTTATCAGCAAAAAAACACACTATGTCTCTGTGTGGTGTGTGCAGCACGTCAGGCGGATCGTCTCGCAGCAAGCCTTACATCAACTGCGCAGGATCTTGTAAGAAAAGATTTCATATTGAATGCATGCGTATACCCAGTGAGGCGGCAACAATTATACCGACCATTCCTGGATTAATCTGGCGATGTCCTTCATGTCGTAATCTACCTTTAGAGGACATTAGGAGCACCATCAAAGAGTCTATGGAGCACAACATTCTTCTGTGAAAGACTCAATATTGCAGACCATTGAAGAAAAATTTTCTGTTTTATGTCCTACCGAGACACCTTCACCTAAAATTAGTTATGCTGATGTTGTGGCGAACCAGATGACAAAACTTATTATAAAACCTAAGAATGCAGACCAGGATAATAGTCGCACGAAGACAGATATTCTGAATAATATTAAACCGGCGGATGAGAAGCTACAAATTGCGAACGTTAAGCATGCTGCCAATGGAGGGTTAATTGTAACTGCTGACCCAAACAGTGCTGATCGAATAATAAATTTAGCTAATGAGAAATTAGCAGAAGAATATGAAATCTGCGAACTTAAATCAACTAGGCCGATGGTACGAGTCGTTGGTTTGACAGAAGACTACTCCAAAGAAGCTTTAGAATATCACTTAAAATGTCAACATAAAAATCTTTTCTTATCTGAGTTTAGGGTACTTAAAGTATGGTCAACAAAGAAACAAGAAAACATTTTTCAGGCTTTGCTACAGATAGATACAGTCACTTTTAAAAAACTAACAGATCAAAAACACATTGTTGTCGGGCTTGATAGTTGTCAAATTTACGATTCAACTTCTGTAACTCGTTGTTTCAAATGTAATAATTTTGGGCACTCTAATAAATTCTGTAAAAATAAAATTGTTTGTCCTCTATGCTCAGGCTCACACGAATTTAAAAATTGCAATGTCTCAGAAGATAATTACAAGTGTAGTAACTGTAGCTTTTTAAAAGATAGATTTAAGTTAGACATAGACACCAAACACGCTTCTTGGAATTACAAAAATTGTTATTCATATAAGCAAATTAATGCAAAGTATAAATCTGAAATATTTGGGTCCACTCTGTAGCAATCATCAGGTTCACACCGCTCTTCCTTCTCGCTTTACGACACTCTCTCGCTTCAACTTAACTCTTATGGCTGCAGTGGCTCTCAGTCGATCGAGACCCGGCAGCAGCAGCGTACTGACGACCTTTGCATCTATTATCAGAATACCAATGGCCTTCGCTCGCTTCGAAAACAAAATCTTTTTTCAATTCTCTACTAACGTGTGCATATGATATTATCGCTATTACAGAGTCTGGGCTGAATGATATACACAGTATATCGCTGTGACAGAAACTACGCCGAGATGAGTGAGGATAAGGGGGGTGGTGTTATATTGGCGGTTAGACAAACTTTTTCTGTCGTAAACCTAAAATTGATTCTTCCTAACGATTTGCGTAGCATCATAGAAATCATTGGCCTAAAAATAATTATTAATCACACCAATCTTTTTATTATTTTAACTTACATCCCACCCGGACGTTTTTCAGAGGTTTTTGAAGATGTTTTTGATTACATTTCAACACTAACGTACCTTTACAATTCAAAAATTATGTTTCTAGGAGACTTTAATATTCCAGAGTACATTTTGTATTCGAAAGGAGCTAATCCGTCATTTAGAGTTAACCAGCTTAATAATTTGTTAGAATTTTTTGATTGGAAACAAATAAATTTTATTGAAAATATCCAGGGACGACTTCTGGATCTCGTTATTACATCTCGATCAGATCTTTGTGAAGTACAGAGATGCCATGATTTCTTAGTTAAAGAAGAAGATATTCATCCAGCCTTGTTGATTAAGTTTAGATATAACCTTGACAAAAAAATAAATAGCGGTAAAGTTGAAAATATTTTTTATAATTTTAAAAAAGCTGACCTAAGAATTTTATATCAGAGCTTTCTTAACATTAACTGGAATATATTGGAATCTGTGGATGATATCAATTCTGCCGTCGAACTTTTCTATAATAAAATTTATAATTGTCTTGATAACTGTGTCCCTAAAACTGCCAGGCGCAAACGATCTTATCCACCCTGGTTTACCTCTGAAATTATTGAATCAATTAGAAATAAACATAGCTCGTGGAAGAAATATAAGCGTTTTCATCAACAATGTGATTTAACTAAATTTAGAGAGCTGCGATCGAAAATCAAAAAAGATATTGAACTGTCACACAGACAATACTGTGTTAATCTTGAAAATAATTTATTTTCCCAACCAAACAATTTTTGGAAGCTAATTCAAAGCTCACAAAATAACAATTTGTTACCCCAAAATATGACTGACCAACAGGGAATGATTATGTCTGATCCTCAAGCTATTGCAAACGCATTCGCAGATTTCTTTGAAAGTGCATATATTTTTTCCACTGCTACACAACCTGGCAACAATGCTCAAAACATATTTGCAGATAGCATCATTATATCCAGAATCACGGAAGATGAAGTATTACGAGTTCTTAAAACGATTAAACCAAAAGCAACTGTTGGACCCGACAAAATTCCCGCTTTCCTTCTCTATGATTGTGCCATAGCTTTTGTTAAACCATTAACTTTACTTTTTAATTTAGCATTAAAACAAGAAAGCTTTCCTGATCTTTGGAAAATATCTAAAATTATCCCTGTACACAAAAAGAGTGACAAAAATCTTATAGAAAACTATCGCCCTATAACAATAATTAATAACTTTTCTAAATGTTTTGAACGTGTTCTGCATACTGCTTTATATCCATCAATGAAACATCTGATTGACAGTAGACAACACGGTTTTATGAAGGGCAGGTCTACCACAACAAATCTAGTTTCTCTTACTGAATTTATAACTGAATCAATAAATAACAACTCTCAAGTCGACGTCATATATACGGACTTTTCTAAGGCCTTTGACCGACTCGACCATGGCATTCTCGTTAACAACTTCGATCGAATTTATGGATTTTCTTCCGGCCTAACGAATCTTTTTAGATCCTACTTGAGTGACCGCCCCCAGTACGTAGAGTGCTATGGTCGAAGCTCGGCAAAAATTGTTGCCGCTTCTGGAGTCCCACAGGGCTCAATTTTGGGACCGCTTTTTTTCAACTCATTTATTAATAAAATATCTGATGAACTTTCTGTAAATAGTCTATTATACGCGGATGATAATAAAGTTTTTTATAGAATTAACAGCATTCTGGACTGTATTTTACTTCAAAGTGACTTAAACAAACTTAATGCATGGTGTAAAAATAATAACCTGCCTCTAAATGCTGCTAAATGTAATGTTGTTTCTTTCAGTTTAAAGAAAAAAATAATTATTTATGACTATTCCCATCAATGTCACCGTCCCTAGATCAACAGTTTTGAATGACTTAGGTGTAACATTTGATAGCTCTCTTTTCAGCCACATATTACAGATATTGTCAAACGTAGCTACAGAATGCTAGGTTTTGTAATGCGTAACTCTCATAATTTTAATAATATCCTCAGCCTAAAAATCTTATTCTTCTCATATGTCAGATCCATACTTGAGTATGCTTCTCAAGTTTGGTCCCCCTATTACCAAAACCATATAAATAAGATTGAGGGTATACAGAGAAAATTTCTAAAATTTCTTTGCTATAAATGCGATGGAGTGTACCCAGAAATCGGTTTTCCATATGCACGGTTACTGGAAAGATTTTTCTTTGATTCTTTAGAAGATAGAAGAAAATCTGCTGATTTGCAGTTTCTATATAAATTAGTGAACAACTTAATCGGCTTGCCAGAATTATTACAAGAACTGAACTTTCACATACCTCGCATATCAGCCAGAACATTTTATAACATTTTACCTACCTAGACCAAGGACTAACATTAACAAATATTCTCCACTACGCAGAGCCTGTAACACATATAATTCTGTTCAGGTTCAATGTGACTTATTTAACTGTAGCATAGCAGATATCAAAAAAGTACACTATTCTCAGTAAAACTTTGTTTTTTTTTCTTTACTTTTCTCATTGTTTTTCTTTTTAAGCATTTCCTTATTGTTATTGATTGTAAATGTATTTTTTTTTCCCATTCAGTAATTAGATGTATTTCTGTTGAATGGCGTAAATAAATAAATAAATAAATAAATAAATTTTAAGTTTGCCTTTAGACCTTTACATAAATTACAATTTATTTTCAGGCTTTTTACCCAAACACAAATTCACTGTTGAAAGTCAAGTTTGTTCCACCATTTTGTTTTAATAACAAAACTTTTGTTACAATTTTGGGTCAATGTTTCTAAACCTATTTATGGCCACTGTATTTTCAATATGTTTGGCGCTGATTTTAGAGTGAAGTATTGACCGTAGGATGACTGTAACCTATTTGAACGCGTTTTTCGCCTTTTAACACAATTTAAACATAAACATAGAATGGTACTAACGTCGTCTCTTATTGTATGTTTTATTGTACTTATATTTATACATCCTTCTACATTTAGTGGTATGTTATTTGTAGTCTTAAATGTTATTTTTATTTGTGACGTTTTTTCCCACTATGTGGAACTCCCTGAGTAACTGACAGCTGATTCCTCCATCTTTAATTTTGAAATTCTTTTTCCTACATAAAAAAATAATAAAAAAATCACATTTAACTCACTTTCAGTTGGCACTAATGAGTGCTCATACGCCGAAAGCGCTTTGCTAAGAAACACTTTGGTCTGAATACATGGGGTTTGATTATTTCGTACTATCCTGCGAGCAACCCAGTTACTTCCCTCACTTCTATATGAGCCTCTCAGAGTTTAAGCGGGTTGAGTCCACAATTGGAGAAAAATGGATTTTATACATATTATACCGAGCAGAAGCGTCTTGTTTTTAAAGCCCTAGTGAATCGAGTCCTTACTATTATAGTTTTCACAGATGACGGTAGTCTTCTTAGACTCAAGTCTAAAATTATATATTCAGTCTAAAATCAAGTTCTAAGTATAAGGAACTACAAGATGGGAGTGATAGTGGAAGAAATACACTTATGTTCTAAGAGATGATGCTAATTTTCCGAGAGTGTACAAGAAATATTTTTTTGGAAACCGTGCAGCTTAGTCATCATAGGATTTATAGATGCATATCAAAGTCTGAAGCCGTCATTGATTCAGGCGGGAGAGCAATTTCTAAGAATAAACTTGTTTGATATCGATGTAATCGTACAAATTAATTTTTCTCCTGCTTACCGGACCCATTAGAGCATTAAAACAAACCTGGAAAAAAGTATCTTCATTCTAATTTAATTAAGGAAATTCTATGACTTGTATGTTGATAAATTTAACATCTAAGGGAAGCAAGCTTTGAAACCAGTTTTATAATAACGTTTTTTCTAATAAGTTTAAGTTGCATTTTTAAGTTTATACAAAAGGTACCCATAGCCGATTTGAAGATGGAAGCCACTGATGACCTAGAATAGCGTCGTAAATTTGAAAACTTATGAAAAAATGTGGTACTTGTCCAAACCTCTACAAGCCAGAGAATCTCCCTAAACTAATAAAGATGCTCTAAACGGCTCTTTCATCTGCAAAATTAACTGCATCAATAGAATATAAGTTAAATATATATCTAGTAAAATTACATACAGGGTGTTCATTTGAAAACTTCCCACGACGGATTTATCGAAAACCAATGTTTAAAAAAAACGCCGAAATACGTCAAAAGGTTTGTCAAGGGGGACAAGTGTTGAAAATGTATATATATATATATATATATATTTTGACGTATTTCGGCGTTTTTTTTTTAAACATAGGTTTTCGATAAATCCGTGGTGGGAAGTTTTCAAATGAACACCCTGTATGTAATTTTTATTATATGTAATATAATTATAAATTATAATAGTATGTAATATAATTATATATATATATCTATATATAATTATATATTATATATATATTATTATATATTATATATATATATATATATATATATATAATTTTAAAATGCATTCTTATGACAAAAATAATGGGTAAATTCTTTTATAGAACGAGCAAAAGAAGGGAGAAAGTTTCAAGAAGTAGCATCTATGCTTCAAAAGCATTAGATAAAAAGTTAAAAATTACATACAGGGTGTTCATTTGAAAACTTCCCACCACGGATTTATCGAAAACCAATGTTTAAAAAAAAACGCCGAAATACGTCAAAAGGTTTGTCAAGGGGGACAAGTGTTGAAAATGTTGCCCGTTAGGATTTGCCAAATCTACAATTCGTTTATAATTTAAAACGGAAACTACCAACATGAACAGCAATTCCGAAGATTAGACGTGGAAAAAAGTAAATAACAACCTGAATTTTTTTCCGCATTCTTTTCATCAACACAGATATCCTGGGCGAACTGTATTTATTGTTATACCTGCTTAGTTATTTATAGTTGCTAAGGAAAATGAAAAATTTATTTTGCCGTCAGTTACATTTGTAACAGTCTTGGAATAGTGAAAATTTATTTGTTGAATTGAAGATTTTACTTCCAAAATGGTTTACACACTAGCCGAAAGAGTGAAAATTATTCTAATTTATTGGGCCCAAAATCAATGTACTCGGCAAACTGCCGTCACGTTTAACGCCAGACATCCGGAGAAGATAACTTTGCATAGGTATGTTTTGGATCTTGTTACTAAGCTTACTGAAACTGGATTTGTTGTAAATAAAAAACGTGATCATCGACGAATTTTGGATGAAGCCGCTCAAGTTGAAGTTTTGGGTCATTTTGGAATAAATCCTAATACCTCATTACGTAAAATTATTGCTGCCACTGGTATTTCATTAGGCTCTGTTCACACAGTTACCAAACTTCATAAATTTCATCCATTCAAAATGAAAATATTGCAAGAGTTAACCGAAGACGATTTCGATAGGTGAGTTGAGTTTTGTGAAAAAATGACTGAAGCGATTAATGATAATACTATTCATGTAAAAAATATCTGCTTCAGGGATGAATGCATATTTTATCTAAATGGATTTGTTAATAAGCATAACTGTAGATATTGGAGTAATGAAAATCCTCATGCCTTTGTAGAAGGGCATACCCAGTACCCTCAAAAAAATTAATATATGGGCACGCATTTTAGGAAATAAAGTGATTGGGCCATTATTTATTAACGGAAATTTAAATTAAGACATTTATTTGGATATGTTGGAAAATACCATCAATCCGCTTATCACTGAATCCATTGAAAACCAAATCGATGATGATGGAAACCCTATACTTAATCAGGCTGAAATATATTTCCAGCAAGACGACGCTCCTCCTCACTATGTTCTTCCCGTTCGGGAAATGGATAGGGCAAAGGGGGCCTATAGAATGGCCTGCTAGATCTCCTAATATAACGCCGTTAGACTTTTTTCTATGGGGTCATTTGAAATCTATTGTGGTTACTCCCCAACCTGAAAGTTTGGATGAACTTCGTCAACGAATTATCGACAGCTGCCATGATATCCCACAACATGTTTTTAAAAATGTTCGGCAGGAATTTGAACATCGCCTATATCATTGTTTGGCCAAAAACGGGCAACATTTTGAACACTGATTGAAATAAAAACTGATATTTTCAGTCATAGTTTTTGTTTTCTATCTAAACAAATTAAGATAAACAAAGATTTTTCTAATTTTCTCGAAAACGAATCGACCGATTGAAAGAAATCAAACGTCAAAATAAATAAAAGACTTCGAAAGACCTTTTAAACAAGCTATTACTTGATACCCCTTGCCATTTAATTTTTTTTAGGGGATGACCCTGGGGGCCAGAGGGTGAAAGGGGGTGAAGTAATTTTAGATTAGAAAGTTGTCCCCCTTGACAAAGCTTTTGACGTATTTCGGCGTTTTTTTTTAAACAGTGGTTTTAGATAAAATCGTGGTGGGAAGTTTTCAAGTGAACACCCTGTATATGTAATTCTCTACTCGAACTCGTGCGCCGGTCTATATTACTGTAGCATTAATGAATCTTAGATGCTAAGTTAATCATTGATCAAAACAACTGATCATACATTTTTGGTTTTGGATGTAGGTGAGCCCGTAAAATGATTAGAAATAAAGATATTGCATCAGTAGAAGCGAGAGGAGTCTTGGATATTGCAGTTAAAAAATACTTTAAATACAGATGTTGCTTTATCAACAGTTTAACGAAAATTTTAAAATGTAGTGAAAAATATGATCCGCTGAAAAAACTGCAGGAGAGAGCATTTCTTCTGCCAAACGCCCATGCCCATTTTAAAAACCTACGGACAGAGAAACCGACTAGGTTTTAAACTGCTGTAAATAAAGTAAATATTTTAGAATCAAATAACGATAAACCTATCTTCAACAACATCACAGTTAACTTTTAGTAATATTTTTAAATACTGTCTAACAGCTGTACATAAAAGGTAACAAATGTTTTTTCGCTGTGTTGTTTTTAGTGCATTTATTTTACGTAAGAAATATTTCAGAACCAAAGCCGAGTAATTTCTAATTTACATTTAATTCCTAATTTACATTTTTTATATCATCATGAATAATTAAGTTTGTCTTGCTATTTCAATTCTAAAAAGAAAAATCTGACTCTCTCTGATGGAAACCTACTTGTATAATTTAAGTTTAACATCTAAGATCAGAAAATACTCTAATTTGTTTTGTTGTGCCTAACTCTGATAAATTGTCTACCTTTTTGTTTCAAGATACTCTACTTTTCAATTGTTACTTCTGGGCTTAAATATGCTTTGCCCGTATGGTCACCTTTTTCAACTCTCTCTGAGCATTTACCCCTTTAAGGTGCAAAAGACTTTTTTTTGCTTATGGCGGTTTTTTTTTAGGCTAGCAAATGCAAATCATTTTTAGCTTATGCTTATGTTTCAGCTAAAAATACTGATTTAAAGCTAAGTTTTTTTCGAAAAACTGGTGGGAAATAATTATCCCAAAGGATCTTTTATGTTCTTAAAAAAATTTAGTATTTTAGGGATAATAATTTGCCATTATTTTTGAACTTAATCTTGACCCCCATGTAGATAACTCATTTAAATTAAAACTTAAGGACGAAAAGACTGAGCTTGTCGGTAAGATTACGTTTTACGTGTTTGTATTTTTTGCCGTTTGTCACTTATTGTTATTATGTATATATTTATACTTAAATTTTATTTTATTCTTCGAAATTCCTATTAATCCTAATAAATTACGTTGCATTGGCAACAAAAAAATACTAAGCAACAACTTCATATTTCAAATGACAGTGCTCTAATGCTTATCAGTACAGCGTAGTTTCAATCCAGATATACACAAAAGAATATTGTTCATAATACTAGTCATACTGGAATAGTCATCATGCCTATTCTCAGTGAAAAAAATAAAAGGCTGCATTTTAGATATATTTAGAAAGAGTCTGTTGACTAAAAAGTTAGCTTAACTCATATTAGCTCAAACCCCGATATCTCTCCTGCTGTCCCACTTTTTCCAGCTAAGCTGGCAAGCGGGAAGAGGGGGGTAAAATAGGCACCTTAATAATACAAGAATTGATTACAACATCTAGCCACCATTATCCTCTGATGCATCCCACTGATATAGTTCCCAATAAAAAAACACTCTTATTTATTAAGCTAAAGTAAACATTTAGGATAAATATAGTGAAAGACTTGTTCAAGTCACAAAACTAATCTGCAACAAAGTCATCCATATCGTTTGGAATATTATTGAGTTTGGGGATCAATAAAATAAAAGTCCATCTTATTTAAACTTGCCGACGTTTCGCCAAATATATTTGCATCTACAGGGCGAATTCAATATGTTGGACTTAAGTCAAAAAACATAATTAAAATGAACATTTATACAGAAAGCTTTTTAGGTACATGACATCAGATACAGACAAATATATTTTGCGAAACGTCGGCAAGTTTAAATAGGATTGGACTTTCATTTTATTTCAAGAATATTTCAAACGATGTAATCTTATTTGGATCATTAAATTTAAAAAAAAGCCATCCATTTCAAAAATCTAAAATATGTATAAAGAAACAGCTGTAACGTACTGAGATTTGTTGAAAATGTGATAATAAATCAAAAATATTCAAAAAAGTGGGTAATTCTACATGCTAACCGCTTTTCTAATATCTTTGAAAAAAAAAACATAGAGGAAGGATAATAATGTAATTTGAAATACTGCTCTTTTCTTGGAATTGAAAAGATTACATTTACCGACTTCACTATGAGGAATTACTATGCTTTTATATTAATATTGTTTTCTTATATTGGTGATAGGTACAACTTTTAACATTTGAACAACTATTTTAATATACTATGAATAATTTACCTCGGGATCAAATTTATTCTTAAGTTCCTATATTTCAAAAAGATCCTATATTTCAGAGGCCAACGAAAGATCGAAATTTTAGTAAAAAAACTTTAACATAATTTAGCTGTGTAAATTAAGAATAATTTTTGAATAACCTGTCTATATTTTATTGTTTTTCTCTTACTAAATTGTGTGTTTGTCAGGCAACACTATTGTAATAGGAAAGGCAATATATCATTATTGGATGTCCGCCATTCATCAATTTCATTTTCCCAGACGTTCTTATCAAACTTTTAGTGGAAAAAACATTAAAATTTGATTACTGTTCATTAAATTAACGTACTAAATTCATCCATTAAACTACCACGCGTTATCATCAAATTAATAAAGAAAAATATGCTCACTATTTATTAAATTAATGCACAAACTACGTAAATGAATGGTCCTTATTTGTTGATACATTTATTAATCAATTTTAACATATGTTTTTATGTTTGTTTTAAGTTTGACATTTATACAATGTAATTATGTATGGAAGTATACAAATATACAACTATAATTCTATTATTATTAGTGTTTATTAATTGAACATACATTTTTATGCATATTTAAATGTACGTAAATAAACTTTCAAAACTATATATTTGATAAAACTCATTTAATTTAAATTTCTCTTACTGTTATTAATTTCTTAAATTTTAAATATCGCTATCGTTTTATAACACGTACTATGTAATTATTGCTTATTCATTGATTATGTTATATATCCAATCATCGAACCGTTATATAAGGATATTGTTCTTGTTTATGTTATTTTTGCAATAATATCATAATTAAGAGTAATTTCGATTCGTATATATCCAAACTAAAAAAATATAGCAATAAATTTACATTTATTACTTTTTACAAGAATTAATCTACTATAGTCGACTAATGAGAGATATCAAGAATATAGAACGTTTTCTGATTTTTTTTGCTTCATTTTTAATGGCAATACCATTAAGCTTAATATAGGAAGTGATCTAGAAGTTTCAGAACTTCCTGTTATATTATGTAACAGCTTTATAATTTTTTCTTATTTGAGATTAAGAGCTTGTCATGGATTTATAAGTCCATTAAAAGATATTTTCCTAAAAGTATTATATACCATTATAAAAATGTATACTATAAGAACTTTACAAAACACTTCTTTCTAAAGTTCCTAATGTTCTTAAATAAAAGCTAATGGTAGATTCGCTAGAATATTTTTCACTGGTCTTAAAAAATCTCGTATTATTTCACCTTTAAAGGAAAGCCAGAAACTTAACCGATTAAAAGATTTATGCTTAAACCTATTTGAAATTGCAGACGCTAGATTTTTCACGTGGGAAACTTTTAAATACAGAAACTAAGGGTACAGAAAATCTACTCTTTTTTATTAGACAAAGGGAATGAAATAATTTATTTTCGGTTTTGTTCTTTGATTCTAGTTTAAGACATTTTTTCTTTTTAAGCTAATGCTTTAAGCTTAAAAAATAACTGTACAATTTATTATTTTACATAATTTAAATGAATTCGATTATCATTTTTTAGCGAATAAAACGCTAAATAGAAATAAAGAATAAACTACGAAATTTGTTTAGTTCCATATATCTTTTAATCATATATGGCTCTAGTCACAGGCGTTATACATGACAGCATCAGGCATTATATTCGTATAATGCTTAAAATTAAAATTAAAAAAATTAAATAGAATACAAAAAAAATTACTTTATGTATTAAGGAGTTACTAGAGTACTAGATATATAGAAACTACCTACTAATTTTTAGAAAATTATCTACAGGGACGTTAAATTTATCGTGAAAAATAAGATTTTGTCTTAAAATTTTATCACTCTGTATCTCAACATCTAGTTATTTTTGGATAGGCATTTATTACACAAACTTGCTTATTTTGAGGCTATCTACAACGCCTCCAAGTTTGTTCTAATTATGAAACGCCCTATCTAAATACATACATATTACTATTATAATATTTATTCCCAAGTAGCCTGTGTGGTTTTTTCCGATATTAGTAATGCTTTTGATTATGTAGCATATGATTTTGCTAAGTAAGATATATTTCTTTTGATTTGGAGGAGTTTCTAGTAACACTTCAAATTCAGAAATTTCCATACATAAGAGTCTGTACCAGTTTCAAATTGTAATAATAACCTGGGGGTGATTCTATTGTTCAATTATCATCTCAATGCCTACCAGAGTCAATTCAGAAATTTCTATACATAAGAGTCTGTACCAGTTTCAAATTGTAAAAATAACCTGGGGGTGATTCTATTGTTCAATTATCATCTCAATGCCTACCAGAGTCTTTACAAGGATTTGCTAGAAAAACTATTTGCAATCAAATCTCAAGAAATCTTACTGGATTGAAAATCACATTATGTTCTAATATTTTTAAAGAAGAAAATATATGGAGAAGAAAATATTGTTTATATTTAAAAGCTAACAAAGGAAACGAGGTTCTTATTTCAGACATAGGAAAATATTTTAAACGACGTGATGATCTTGTTGAAAATGGCTTATATAAAAAAACTTTCTAAGAACCCTTTATCAAAAATGAGCTCTCAGATTAAGACGGCATTAAATAATTGCGAAATCCTACTTAGAACTTTGGAACTCAACAGTTCCAAGATTATATTATTCACCGAAAATCCATAAACATGTCACAAAATATTTTTCAATGCAAGAATTCGTATTATAAAAGAGTTAAGGTTACAGCCATGATTTGATGCCACCTTTTCTCTTTTTCTAGCAGAGCTCTATCATAAATAGTTTTGAAGTAAATGCCAAAAATACATTCCAATACTTTTCACGAGTTTGGTTAAGATATATTGATAACGTATTTACAGTATTCAACAAAAGCAAATGCAATATTGATAATTCTGTAGAATAGCTCAATAATTTTCTTCCAACTATTAAATTAACCTTCGCAAAAAAATAAATAACTAACTTCTATTCTTATATATTAATAATCGGTTAGAGTTTGATATTTTTAGAATAGAAACAAATATTTTTAGATACATAACTAGTGACTCTAACCATTGTTTTTAATATAAATGACTTTCACTAACAATTGCATTTCTTAGTAGCAGTACATCGTAAAAAATGAAAAAGTTAAAAAGTCATGTTTGGCTGAAGATGTTTTAAGTGGCCACTTTATAGGAATAGAATAACTAAAATTACATGCATACGAAAACTTAGCAATCTCCAAAAATCAAAATACTATTCTAATCTCTTGTAGTCAATTATATAGCTTAGTTAGTGTTTAAGCTTTCTTCAGCTACGCTTCTCTCGATTTTTCACTCTATAAGTTACATCTTTAGTACATAAGGCCACTTGTAATTAGTTTTAGTGTAGTTGTAATCTTCTACCGAAGATAACATCATTAGCGAAACACGTGTCGAGAATGAAATAAAGAGTTTTGGTTAATGGCAAAACTATTTTGTGATTTAAATAATAGTAAAAAATCATCCACTGTCGCGTTAAACAAATAAGAACCCCTATCGCCTAATATCAAAGTTTATATATTAGATTATTTATAGATTGCTAATATACATATATTCAAGTATATTATCGCTTATACCAAAGCTGCACACAAAGTACTAAATGTGTTATGCAGGAATGCCTAGAATTATTGTAAATAAGCACCATAAAAGCTTACACACTATACATAAAAAGAACAAAAACAGAAGATATATATAAATAAAAGGATAACACCAATACAATTTATACGAAAATGACAAATTTAATTATGCATTTACATAAACCTCATTTTTTTCCTTTATGTAATGTAATTTCGGTCGTTTCTCATTCATTCACATTCTTTTTATTTTCTCACGAAAAGCTGAAATAGAGAGCACCAATTGGTCGAAATTTATGTTAAGAATGCATTTGATATGCAATGTTATTAATATGCCTGGGAATTCAAATATTTCTTTTTCATAAACGAAATTGATGATTTTAACGAAGTTGAGTCTAGCCTTTCAATTGCAATACTCATAAAAGTACCATACATATTTGTAAATATAGAGATAATTTAAAAGCTATTTTTTAGATATATTGAAATATGCTCTTTAAAACGAAGCTCTCTACCTCTATGTTTTATTTCCCAAATAAACATGATAGAGGACTTAAAAGCATTTAAAGAATGACTGGAATATTTTTTAATATACGTATATAATATAAATATAATATAATATATATAATATAAATTCTCTCTAAAGTCAATTAGGGTTTTAGCTTTTTTACAACTACTTGGATTACAAATAGGTATAACTAGTTATCTGAGTACAAGTAATAAGAGCATTGTTTAATTTATAAGTAAATAAAAGATCTCAATGTAGAAAGCAAAAGCAGTATTTTGTGATTGAATTGAATTGTCAAAACAGTGGGCTGCTAAGGAAGTTGTGCATATAGGTCTCCTGATGGACCCGTCATGCCCCACCGGGGGTTACCAGAGCCCAACGGCCTTAGAGAAACCGATAAGGCCCTCTGATCTGAAGGACTTAAAGTCACTCGGTACACTGAAAGTGCTACCCAAGTATTTGAACCTGGCGCGCGTGAATGCTGGGCACTCCCCGACTACATGGTCAACGGTTTTATCCCCCTCACAGCACCATCAGCATTCCGGGTTGACTGCAATAGAGATGGGTCAAACCCGCTATTTTTGTATAGCAGTTGCTATTGCTACTGCTCAACTGAAATAGCAGTTAAATATAGCTGCAATTTAAATAGCAGTTATTACACCAGCTTTATCTGACACGTTACGTATGTGTATGTATGTATATTTATTAATATACATAATTTTAATTAAATAAAGTTGATTGTTCTTGTTTCTAATGTTTAATTAATAATTAAATTTTAAATAAAAAAATATAATAAAATTAAATTAATAATAATTAAATTTTGTTAATGTTTTTTTCTAAGTTGATTCTAATGTTTTTTGTCCCCATTGGTTACACAAGTTAATTTTTTAACTTAAATTTTAGTTAAAAATTGGATTAATTTACGATAAATACGATACTGGATTCAGGATTTTTCCAACGAATTTTAATTCGCACTTACAAACTTATTATACATACAACTGTTAAAAGAGAATATAATTCGAACTTTTTTAAAATTAAATTTTCGGTTTACACGATTATTATATTGTATTCGTTTAAAACGGACTTTAGAACTCGATAAATAATTTACAGGGACCTAACTGAAAATCTCGGCGATATATTATAAAATATATATTATTGTTATTATACATATATGTAATATGAACGTCCTCCTGGCTCTACGATATTAAATATTTAGATATTCCTTGTCACCCAATAACCACCTGTTCCATACCATCATTAATTTCAAAATACTCCATTTCGCGTGGAATATGTACCATTTTTCTCCCATTATCTGGGCGCGATGTGCAAGGTCGAAGCACTTGTACGAGAGCAACGACGGTGAAAACAAGAAAATTTTGGTGCCGATACTAAATCAATTGTTACAATCGTTCAAACAATTTAATTAATTTTCGGTTTAAAAACCATTGTGTGATAGTGGTGAGCCTCGACAGCAACTAAGGGGATCCCCTTTAAGAAGACCACAACTGTCTTTTTCGGTAAGTGCCCATTTGAGTAGTGTGGTACATTCGTTTTTTACAATTTTCTTACTTAGCAATTACTTACAATATTCAAATACAGTCCACAACCTTTTCAATTTTCTATTTATGCGTTGACACCACCTCTTTTCCTACCAATAATTGTTATAAATTGCTTTAAACAGAGAAAAACAACAATAAAACACATTTTGTTTTTTAAAAACAGACCATATAAAATAATGTGACCCGAATTCCTGTTCCGGTAAATTCCGTTCATAAAGCCTGCTCTTGCTTACTTGCTAAAAATGCAAAATATCCGTAAATAGTCGAAAATCGCCGAATCGCGTCTCGCCGTTCAGTCGCAGTTGCAGATCGCGCATCGCAGTTTTGCTAATCTAACCAAAATCGGCTCGCGTGCTTATTATTATTTTGCTAGTACAGCTGCTACAAAAATAGCAGCTATTTTTTGGGCTCATAGCAGTTACAATTATTTCAAACAAGATAGCAGTTATAAAATAGCAGGTTGCTATCTAGCAACCCACCTCTAGTCTGCAATACCGATAGTATGGAGATGGCTTCTTAAGTGCCAGTGACCGTTTAAAAGACCTGTCACTAGCCGAGTTTCGCGTCTTTTTAGGCGTAGTAGATTTTTGGTGAGACAGGCAGAGGGCCCACCTATGTGCGCTTTGGCCTGTCTTATACCAAGGCACTCAGTCCATCTTCGGTGGGTCCACTTGTCCAGCAGACCCTTCATTGACGATTATTCTGTGATACGTCACTCTTTACTTCTAAAGGCTCGAAAGTATTATTTTCCATTTTACCTCATTGTAATCTATCGCTTGAAAAAAATTAATTTGAGAGCATTGTTAGTAAAAACCGATATAATAAAAAACACTTAAGTATTTTAAGTATTTTACAAAATTGCACGCTTTTGTGTAATCTAATAAAACCAGAACAGTTAAATTATCGTTATCATGAGCTCTCACGTAATAACATTTTACGGAGCAGAAGTACAACTATAAGCCATTCGAAATCCAGCTGTTTTGATGCAAAAAATTGCATACTTGAGAGTCAAGAATTCTTTTTAACATTTTACAAATTCATAGAAGTGATTAAATTAAATAAAAAATGGTGTTTAACATTCTTTTTATCTATTGTAAAGCCCTGAAGATGAATTAAATATAATTCGAAACGGTGGGTAAAAATAAATAGTTTTCTTCGGCAATTACTCACGACTAATTTACTCACGAAATACCACTTCTAATTTACAATCTTTAGTCACCAATTCACAAGCAATTTTTAAAATGTTAGCAAATTACTTATAATTCGAAAGTGACTAAAATCAGTAAGAACTTTTACTTTTGGCAAAACAGAAGCATTCTTCCAAGATTTGGGAATATAATTATTTAATACACAATGATGAATATAGAGGATGTAGAAGATATTTTACAGTTCTCTTTATTAAAAGTTTTAGTTTTAATCTGAAGAAAAATAGAAGTTATTTTATTT
Organism: Anthonomus grandis grandis; assembly: GCF_022605725.1. Lineage (NCBI taxonomy): Eukaryota > Metazoa > Arthropoda > Insecta > Coleoptera > Curculionidae > Anthonomus > Anthonomus grandis. The sequence goes on along the minus strand of NC_065548.1, from coordinate 25,541,285 downwards.
TAGTCTACATCTTAAAAGGAAAATAAATTTTCTGTACCAAGAGTTCTATTCATATAAAAGTTTCTTATTTCATCACATTCCACATTATTTTAACATCTAGTACAGTTAACAAAATATTTGTTAAAATCATTGGTGTTCATAAATATGTCCGGTATATTTTTCCTATGAGTAATATTTTCTTAGACTTTTTCTTTCCTTTTTACGAGTAAATAGAAAATGTATTATGATAAAAAGTTTGTTTTTCAGCCCTTATACTGCAATTATGGTTTAACTTCTCAGCTCTTTATAGAAATCCCACTTTTTTCCTTTCTTTTATATTCTTCATAATGCTATTCGGACATTTTTATTTGTATCTAAAGTATGATCTACCAAAAGTATCTAAAGTGTAATCACAGATCAATCAAGGAAAAACAATAAGTTACTTTCACCAAATTTTGATCTTTAAGTCAAAATAGTATTAATAAACTGTCTTTATTTACATGATTCAAAAAGTACAGCTAAATCTTACTTATTCTTTTATCTAACCAAACCACTCATTCAAAATAAAAACAATAATAAGAACATCAATTTAATCCAAGCAAATAAGTTACAATTTAGGATACAAAATAAGAGACCAATCCAGTTTATGCCATAATTAACCCAAGCAAAATTATATCAAAAGAGACGTAAAAAATTATAGAGTTTAGAAAAAAAATCGAATAAAAAATATTTAAATAATTTGAAGGTTAATTAACGTAATGAATAAAAGCTGCGATCCTGTTGATTTCACTGATAAGTAATATTTTAAACTACTAGGTAAAACATTCTAGCAATTGGCTGCATTATAACTGAATGATCTTTAAAAAAGGAAAGTTTTGTGATTCGAAATAATAAACCTGGAACCTGAGTACTCCTATCATGGATATCAGATCCCTTAATCAATTTCTCATATAGATTTGCAGGTTGATCAATAATAATGAACTTATAAATAAGAGTATTTAGGTGAATTTCAGGTTCATTTTATGAGTAGAGTAAACGTAACTCTCAGATACTTGGTCAAATTTTCTTAGGCCTTAGCAAAATCTTAGATAAGTAATTTAAACCTGTTCTCTAATAGAAAAGCAGGTCAGTAAACAACAATATAATAGCTCACATAGAACCAAATTAGGGAGTCACAAATCTTAATTTAATCTAAGTGGAAAGCAAAGGAAAGCTAAGGAAAGAAAGATCTTTTTAAAAATATCACTCAGATCTCTTTTTGCAGGAATCTGTCGCCATAATTCTGCTATTACTAATGCTGAAGAACGAATTCAAATTCAATCATTCAATTTGATTCCTGTGAAAATACTTAATCAAAAACCATTCTTTGTTTACTAAACAAAAGATAGACTAAGGCAAAAGCACTCTTGCTAAAATCAATGTATTTAAGCTTTAAGTACATTAATTCAGAATTGACAGTAACAAAGGTTTTACTGTAATCAAGAAACACCTTGCATGTCTAGCTAGAGCAGTTGTAGTGCTCTGTAGTAATCTAAAGCCAGATTGAAAAAAGAAATTATTTGCTCAGCTATATTTTTTCAATAATTTTTGAAAAATATGCAAAAAACTATTAAGCCTAAAATAAAACAAATCAGAGGGATTATGTATTTTAGCGATTGGCAAAACATTTGCAATCTTCCACGGTCTTAGAAATTTGTGCTAAGAAATAAATTAGCTTATAATAAAAGCTGGTTGGAGTGAAAGATGAGGAAAAAGAAGGTTGATATTAAGCTTACGATAGATTAATTCAATTTGTCTAATCTTCGAGAACGCAAACAACTGAGGTAAATTAATAAAGAAATTATGTCTGCATACATCAATTAAATTCTCCTTTAGAAGAGACAGTATGTTAAAATTATCACGTTCACTTACTTCGAATGAAACTATAATTAGTTAAAGCTTTTCCAAGAAACCTTTGGGATATATATTGATAAATGATGATTTAAAAACGCTTTTTTTCATTACAGATCATCGCTATTACGAAATACATTTTTAACTCTTACATTTTTTTATTCCTTCTTATTGGTCTCTAATAATCAAATAATTAGTAATGTTGTTTTTTATGGATAAATAATTGGAGGACAAATAAAACCAATTTTTTAATAAGTCAACGTTTTGGTAATTATATTGCCATCTTTAGGACTTCTCCATGAGCAACAGAAGAAAAGATGTAAGCACTGTAAAAAATACACTTATTATAGTAGTAATACAATTTTTATCAAGTACTAATGTACAAGTATTTTTTCTAATATTTTTGTCTTTAAAAATAAAGCAGAAAAGACCACAGCTTTAGTAGAACATAAAATATAAAGACAGAGCATAATTTTAATTTCTATTTATTTAAGATCAATATATATTCTAAACAATCAAATAAGTAATGTTAAAGGCTTATTTATTTACTAAATTCTTTTTTTTATTGTAATAACCAATACGAATATTTTTTCATTATCTCTTATCGGACCGCTAAATTTTGTTCATATTTATTGTAAAGTCTAAGATAGATGTATCGCTGTGTTTTTGTCCTGTTTTTATTTTTTTTCTATATTTAGTGGTTGTAGCAACGAGGTCATTTTAATGCTAATAATTTCACGCTTTTTTTTAACTTATATTTTTCACCTCTTATATGTTTAATCATTTAAAAATTGCCTTTGTAATTATTTTACTTGAAACTAATTAGAATTTTAAAAAAGTACTAGTATATTTGTATTTTGTAGTAATTTTGATATGAAATAAGTGTATTTTTAATTCCTTTTTTTTGCATTGACTAAAAGAAATTGGTTTCATTTATCCTCCGATACATTTACCCGTAAAGAACAAAATGATCACTACTACTTTGGATCATAAACACACTTTTAAATATTAAATGATTTATCTTAAAAATTAAATTAAATAAAAAAAATCTCCAACACATTTAACATTATTTTGTCAATTTTGAATTTTTGTCTTCAACAACTAGAAGAAATAAAAAGTTAATTTAACTGCCTAGAGAAACAACATTATAAGTATTTTATATACATCAACGAAAGGACGAATATAATTTTTAAATTATTCATAAAATGCACTCTACGATTTCCTAATTTTTATCAACGAACTGGTGCTAGGTGCATAGTTTATTTAATTTTTTTCAATACTTGTTTTTGTAAACTTAGTTAAAAAAAAACTCACCAAATTAGATAATACATATATAAGACAGTGTTTTTTAGAAAAAAAATATGTTGACTCAGTTTTAAATTAATTAATATTTTACAAAAACGTCCATAATTAGCTAACACTATATATTTAATACCTATTCGTTCTTCATTAAGGTGATATTGTATCCGTCCATCCGACCGGAAATTCAAAGCCATTTTTTTGAATAATTTATAGAAACAATTGGCCTGTGTTTACAGTGGAAATGAACGTGAGCTACGTGTGTCACAAATACCTGTTATTTTTAGCTAATTTAAAGTCCCCAGCGACTTGTGCTATATTTGATGTTTTACTGATTGCTGTAAAATCACACTTAATTAAGGTGTTGTTTTGAACTTAGTTTTTATAGGTAGTTTTAAAATAAAGCGGTTTTTTCTTGACATATGACATTTTATTGGTAATACATTTAGAATTGTTTGTAGATTTATTATTTTACTATAAAATAAGTATTTATGTTTTAAGCTTTTGTTATCTTATTTCTTATAAAATAATAAAGTTTGAAATGAAGAGGTGAAGGAGAACCAGATATATAAAAACAATATCGCTTTTGTATAATTTACAGTATGTTTTATTGCGTACCCTGTAGTCACGAGAAAGAACAAATATAGTGTCTATTGGCATCACTTTCTTTCCGGGTTATTTCTCTTAAAACTTATAATGCCGTTTTGAAACAGGTTTAAAATCAATGTTGCGGTGCGTGACAGTTAATTTAATGGTGTGGGGTTATGTAATAGGGTTATTTATTCTTGCATATTGCTGGATTTATTATTGTACTGTGTGGGTTTAAAAGGGAGGCTACATTAGAAAAATAATCCATTTAATAACGGCTTCGTGTATTTTTTTTACTTTAGTGAGCTTTGGTTATTTTGAGGGCGAGTCATTGAAATATGGTTAAAATGTATATATAGAAGATATTCAGAATTATTCTAAAAGTTTAAATGTCAATGAAATTAGGCATCCTTCTTAGTTTAATAAGAAAAAGCATAATCAATAGTTTATCACAATTTTCAAAAGTAAAAATTGCTTATTAAAAAAATGTTTAATCTTGTAGATCTGTGTTATAAAATACAGAACTTAATTATAATGCATATTATAACTACAAAAAACTGTTTTTATGAGACAAGTATTGTTGCGCATTACTTAATGGGATTTGATTAATATCTTTTTATGTTAAAAAATTATTTATTTAAAATTATTACATTTAGATTAAAATACTTATATGGAAATTTATTAAATCGATTTTGTATTCTATACATTTTTTGGCCTATATATCCGCCTCTCAAAAATTCGATAAATAATGTTACTAAAATGATGATTTTTCGTATGTTTTCGAATAAAGTACGTAAAAAACACATAATTTTCAAAATATTTAAATCATAATAGAAATATAAAGCATGTTTATATGAACTCTAAAAAACAGTATTCTACCCATTTTCTGATCTTTATGCGCCTTTCGATTGTTATTTATGTTCTATTAATTGTTTCTTTCTCTATTTATTCTTAAAAATTGCTTCATTAGTCTTTTTTTTTTTAGTTATTATTGAGCATAACCTAAATGGATCTGATTAAACTCTCTTAACTCAAATCAAAAGACTGTTAAGAATTAACCCAACCAAACTCATTTATTTAATTATTTAGTACATAGGGTGAATAGTGTTTTTTTTTTTTAAATTAAAGTCTTAATTGACGACGACTATAATGCTAAAAGGGCAAATAAGATGACAAATAATTATAAATCCATTTCTATTATTCCATTTTTGGAAAAAAATTGAAGGTATTTTAAAGAAGTAAGTTTAAAATATATTTATAAAATTTAATTTTTTAGTGAAGGTGGGGTTTTTTCCAGGTAGATCTGCTGCACAAGCTGTAAGAGCGATTACGTCTGACATAATTCAGGGCTTGGAAGAGGGGAATTATATATATCTTTATCAGTGTAGCATATTTTAAACGCATTTGAAAGCATTAGTGATATTCTCATACAAAAATTAGGTTGCGGTGGTTTTTCTAAAAATGTTTCAGCCCTATTTTGTTCTTATCTTTTTGATAGAAAACAGAGAGTTTTAGTTAATAATGAACTATTTATTTCATAACCATAAGGGCATGAGATGTTTGGGCTCCTTGTTAAGTCAGCTCCTTTTCTTTATTTATATAAATGAGTCACTGTCATATTTATAGCCCTTTACGTTTTTACTTATAATTTGCAGATGACACAAATATAGCTTGCAAGGAAAAATCTAAGCCCGATTTAAATTCTGCAATTTTATTAGCCAATGAGCGGGCCCTAGGCTGGTGTTAATGGAGCAATAATCTGCTTTAAAATTGTGATAAATTGTGATTGTTTGGGTCTTGGGAAATAAACATTGATTTTGGAATAAGCGCAAAAGTTAAGTTATGTGCAATATTTGTACCACGAATTGCAAGAGATACTTTAAATGTAACACATTGAAGGTGATTTATTTTGCCTTCTTTCACACGAAATTGCTATATAGTATCACTTTCTGAATTGGTTCTTCGGCAATTGAGAATTTTTCGTATACAAAAAAACCTGTAGGAATGATCGCACAATTGGAACCATTGGAATCATTGGTCATAACATCTTCTTTCTTTTGGGATTAATGACATTGACAATGACCTTAAGCATAATTTTTTTAACATTTTTAGAGATTGATGCAAATCCTTCGAATTACACAACTCTCCACTGAATGTCCACCGACGTGCTATATGGTAGGCATTAAAGATAGTTTAAATATAAATCTTTATAATAAATTGCCTAATAAGATAACATTGTTAAAGATCATTAAAGATAATTAAAGATGTTTAAAAGTATCATTAAGCGCAACTGCTAACTCAGTTTTACTGAATACTTAACTGAAGAGTTTCTAAGACATTGTTTTTAAAAAGGCTGTCAACATATTTATTGTATCACTAATCTGAATATTGTTTATTATAAACAATTTGTAACGTAAATGTAAACAACATATTGTTTTAGATTTGTTTGGATTTTTTTTTGTAATTTTTTTTTCTTTGACTTGCTAACAGTCCTTTTTGTCCGGTTTTGGAATAGATACCGCATTTGCCGCTTTCAACGCTAATAGAACATACTGTTCTCGAGAACTCTCTTTAGATAAAGAAGTGTAGTTTCGAGGCCAATAACAGCAATATCAGGGGTATGATTCCATCAGCCTTATATGGATTAAACTCACCCACTGCTTTCAGGTATTAGTTATTCAGTTATTCTTATAACATCAAGATTTCTAAAATGTTCTTGTTGAAAGAAAAAATCTAATATTTGTTAGTATAAATGTTATTTTTTTACTTTTATTATACATTTATTTTGTCCCTTTTTTTTCTTAAACAATTATCCTTTGCCTAACTTAAACTGATAAGCATATTTTCCTGTATAAGACACCGAAAAGAAATAAAGAATTAACTCAAAAAATTACAAAATTTAGCACTTATATATTAAATCATTTAATATCAAGTATTAAGGTTGCATTCTTAAAAAATTATTATATAAAATGTTGTTTCTTTGGTGCTCATTCATAATTTTTTTTAAATAATATTATTCATTCCTTTATATTTATTTAATTGATAACTACAGGGAGGGCCAAGAACATAGTTAATTATAATGAGGACTTGCGATCTAAAAAATACAAAGCTTGTCATAGAACAATAAAAGAATAAACCATGGATGTAGCATATAAGTTAAAAAAACTGAAACGTTCTTTTTACAAGACAATTATATTTAAGCATAACTTAAATGGATCGCATAAGCATATATTTATGCATAAGACACAGGAAAAAAATTGAAAATTAAGACAAATATCTCATGCAGTTTAATAGTTTGTTTTACTTATTTGTTGTTAACTGCATTATAATTAAAATATATTAAAAGTTTATGCATTAAATAATAACAAAAAAATTATATATTTTTTTCCTTAAAAAAATGTTTAATGTACAATTACAATGTTAAAGCTAAAAAATAAGCCAAAAAAGAAAATAACAATAAACTAAAAAAAAAATAGAAATAAAAATTTAAGAATAAATAATAGAGCAATGTCGTACTTAAGTTAAAAAAATTAAACCTACAATTTGTGATTCTGCATACCTCAAATGGCTTTGATTAGCATTTTATAACAAAAATTCTTCTACATACATAAAATTGAATGAAATGTTTATTACTGCCATATATTAACCCTTGTACTGTTTCGCACAGTTCCCTTTCATATATTTTATCGTAAAAACCACTAAAATACATAACCAACAGCGGGTACTTAATAATTTATACTCAACTTTTATTACATCTGCGATAAAACCCTGTTTGAAAATCATTTAATATTTATATTTTGGAAATTTAAGCTTTACATTTTGCCACGTTCAGTCGGCAATAAGGTAGAATATTTGTGCAAAAAACATATTATTTTTTAATAAATTATTGATGGATAACCGTCCATAAATTCAAAACTAGCTTATACATTTTTTAGTAATTCATAGGCGTTAAAAACACTTTTATATATGGATTATTCACAAATCTAGTTGGTATCTAAAAACTTTAAATAATATTTGTAAATAAATTTCAAAATACTTAGTGCCTTAGGTTTTTATGCAGCTGTTATTTGTTAAATACAATACTCAAATTACGACACGTACAGATAAATGAGAATTATAGGTATTTAAGTAAAATCCTGTTAAAATGTTCGAAGCTTGTTCGCCACAGTTTGAAAATGTTCAACAGATCGTATAGTAAAGGCTACATTATTCGGTCCTCTTTGTGTTATATATTTTCCCATTTTCACGGAATATTTTAGGTAGGAAAAACCCAACTTTCGAACGAGGAACTAATCAAATTTAAAGTGAAAATTCCACATTTCTGCTAAACTTTCACTGGCAGAATACGAGGCAAAAGGCAGCCTCAGCATTTCATTTAAGCATTGAATGAAGTTCTATGTAACGTCGTAAAGTGCGCGCGTGCATGGTCTTTGTTGTTAAATCCAAATTGAGGAAACTAAGATTGTAAATATGATATGGTTATTATTGTACTAAAAAAATAGGTCAAGAATTATATGTCTTTTGCCAAATATTCTCATTTTATCTCCTGGCTTAAATTTTGGTCATATAAACAATCTATGTGTATTTGCTTAGGGCAATACATTTGATGGAGTTTAAGATAATTTATAATTATCACACAAAATCAGTAATCATACATTAAAAGCTAAAAAAATATTATAATTTCAGCGAACTATATAATTACAGTGAATTATCAGGACGCACTAAGAAACTTAAGCTTTGATGGCTCTATTTATACATATTGTAGGCGGGGTCGTGTATGGAACATCATCCACTTATATATCGATATTCAGTACTAAGATGTTCGAAATTTACAGTTAAAGTAGTAAAAGAAGCTTAGGATAGAGCAATTAAATTATGTCATAAAATAATGTTCTCCAGAATTATTGCTGATCTGCCTCTATAAGACAGTGCTGAAGATAATGTTGAGAGTACAACCTCTGCGACGTGTATCTGCAAAGTAGTGTCCAAAATTCCTAGTATTAAAATGGCCACGCTGTCACTATTAGATGGCAGCTTTACTGCTAATAAGCTGGAGACCTTAGAAGTTATGCTACGTTGATACCTCTTTTAGTTCTCAGGCCCTGACTTGCACAGCTAAAGAATGCTAGGGTAATCATCTACGAAAGAATGAAATAGGCAATCAATATTTATACCTTATATTATTACAATAGTATTAAGACCTTCATTATATGTCTCCCGGCAAAGCGAGACATAAAAATAAATAAATAAAAAAAAGACAAAAAAAAGTGAAAAACCATTGCATATTGCAATACGCCTATCAAATTCACGGAGGTAGCCCTGCACCACATCGTGAGGATGATAAAGGGCGCTTTTGAAAATTGAAAGGCTTGTTGTGGAGTATTCCTGAATATCAAAAAAGCGTTTTTCATATCGTAATTTTTGGCCAGAGCATGGCCTCAGTTTTTTTAGCAGTGTATATCTGCTGAGCTTAATAGTGAGTTTATTAAAAGGATGGTGACTACGGAAGAATATACCAGGATAGGAAAGAGTAATACCTTTAATTTGATAGTATCCAGTAGTCGATGACCTAATTAATTATCTAAATAAGGTAGCTCTGTACATGCAGGCCTGCAATGACTCTCTGGTAGGGCTTTGTCCTTTCCCAGTTATCCACAATATAGAGCGGTGGTGTCTCTCAGAGGGACTAACCCCAAAAACGCAGAGCTTCTACTTTTTATAAGTAAAAGTTAGTATCTTGGTCTAGTTTTACCATAATTGTTTTACAAAATTCAACCCTCCTGTTAAAATCATTTTCCAAAAGTTCTTGCACGAAGTGAATTTTATAAGGACGGAATTTATTTTATTTTAGTTAGTTAGTTACTTCAACCCGTGATTTTGGCATGCGAATTTCTTGAGCGGTTTTTCGCAATGAACTGTGGGGATTTTCACCGAAACATTGCAAAATTTTCACTCATCATTTGTTGAGGATTTTGGCCGACCAAATCTAGTTGATCTAGTGGCAGCACTAAAGAAAGGTCTTTAATGCTGCCAGTATTGTCGAGCCTCTTTACTATTTTCTGAGCAGTTGATAAAGTAATTGAATTTCGATTTAGAAATAAATCATTAAATAAATTAGCGACCTATTTCTATGGTCTAACACGATCTCCATAATCCCTTAACCTTATTGATCCATTGGGCCATTTCGGACAATATCGAACTTGGCGAATTTATTAATCAAAGTCAGTGTCCCACCTACCACCTGTGACACAAAAAATTATCAAGAGTTACATAATTTATATTTTAATGTTTAATGGTAGAGTTTTTAAGAATTTTGATTTTTAATTGTTGGTATTTGAAAAGAGTTCAAAATTGATATAGGGTGTTATACATGTAATATGTTAAGAATTACTCATAGAATCCAAAAATGCATTAATAAATGAGGTGGTCTATTTAAAATAATAAAGTTGAAAGCTGCCCAGTCTTCTTGACTATATTAAGAGAGAGATATTTTTGAGATGTTTTTCAGAAAAAAATAAAAGAGAAGTGACCTGTCGGAGCATTTTTTGAACCAGGTAATTCGTTTACCTGTAAAAGATATTTCTTCGGACTTTTTGGACACACGGTATAGATAGTTATTTAAAAAAAACTTGTTTAATGATTTGAGTGACTTTTTCATTCAGGAATACAGGAATAACAAAGATTATACCAAAAGCAATTAATTAAATTTAAAATTAAAATATGTAAATTAATCGACATGAAAGTATCATAACTAAAGAGTGATAAATAAATACTAATTAAAAATACTTATTCTTATGTAGAATCTTAACGTAATAATAAATCAGTCTAAACGCAGTACGCGTATAGTAAAAATCTCCTATATAAGCTTGGCTCGTGTTTTTTTAACTGTATATTGATCTAGATAATTGTCAATTTTGCGAGAGTATTTTTTTACTACATTTTCAATAAGTCATATTTGGATTTAATGAAAAAAAAATTTTAAAGTGGTATAATGACTGTTTGCAAACGTTGTTTTAAAGCAATAACAAAATCTTCACCAGGTATTCAGTGTCACGGACTCGCACTACAGATCTATCGAAGACCGACGATCTAAGTACGAAGTCACTCGGCTCGGACGATGCTGCAGGAAATAACAGCGTACTATTGGTTCTCCAATCAATGCAGCGGAAAATGCAACGACTGAGGGAATCGGTTGAATTTTGTTCAAATAAAATTACCGATTTCGAGGAGAAGCTTGGGGATGTAAACTGAAAGAGAATGTTGCTAGTCAAAATAAAAAAATTAATTCTTTGGCACAATCACTACGATGTAATAACATTCAAATTCATGACATACCTGAAAATAAGAATGAAAATCTTCAAATTTTAACTTCTACATTATCTTCAACATTAAAAATGTTCTTAAAATCGAGATCAAGCCAGATATGATTGACAGTGTTTATAGAGTGCCTAGCACGGTTAAAAAAAAATCTAAAAATATCATTGTTAGGTTTTTGTCCAAGATTATCAGGAATGGTTTTTTGGAAGCTGCAAAAAACAGTAGGAAACAGGCGGAATTTCAGCATTGATTTAAAATCCATAACCTGGCTAAAAAAAAAAATTATTTCCATCAATGAACATTTAATGCCAGAAACCAAACTTCTGTTGAAGCAAACTCGTGAGGTAGCAAAGATGAGGAACTATAAGTTTGTCTGGGTTCAAAATGGAAATATTCTGGTGCGGAAAACTGAAAAATCCAGGATTTTTTTCATCTCAAGTACTGAAGATATCGAAGTAATATAAAGGTTTTTCTTTTTAACTTTTTTTTCTTTATTATTTGTGTCAAAGAATTGTTGATTTTTCTTATCTTCTTAATCTATGGCTTTGAGCATAATTTATCAAAATGCCCAAGGGCTGCGAACAAAATTAAATATTTAGGCAAAACATTTTGGCAAATAAGCCGGATATTGTCTATATCACAGAAATATGGCTCAATTCCTACATTATGGATCATGAACTCATAGATCTACGGAAATATGCAGTTTTTCATAGGGATCGCGAATACTGCCAGCAAAAAACTTGATGGATGCGGGGTGCTTATCGCGACAAAAAAATAAATTTAATGCATTTTAATGCCTCAGTTTCATAGTGACGCTAAGGATGTCTGGATTACTGCCAAGCTAGAAGGTAACAGAACTTTATTTGTATGTTGTATTTGCCTTCCTCCCAACAATAAGGAGGCTTTATGCTGTTTTCTTCAAAGTTGGTAGACCTAAGGTTCCCTAATGAATCTGTAGTATTAATGTACGGTGATTTTAGTTTTTCATCTACCAAGTGGCTTCAAATGCCAAACAATCTTTATTTAGACCCCTACAATATAGAGCAACAATATTCTGCTTTGATTCAGAATTTGGCATCACAACATGAGGCAATTTAATACAGTGTTTAACAGCGACAATAAAATCTTAGAACTGATTATTATTATTACTGTATATTCCAACAAATTAAATTGTATCAAATGTCACTCATTGCATAACCTCTTTAGTGCCTGATAAAACCCATTCATCCGTGCATTGAATTTTTGTACGATGTTTGACTTCAGAATAAAGTAACTTTTAATAATAACATTTACTGTAATTTTAAAAAGCAGATTACTTAGAAATTTTGCGTCAATTATCTGAAGTGAACTGGCAAACAAGGTTTAAAGGCAAATTTTTACAAAACTGTAGGTATTGATGAATTTTACCATGTCATTTATGATATAATAAACAAATTTGCACCTACATATTCAAAAAAAAATTTTCACCACTGACCATCTACACTGACTTCAGTAAAGCATTTGACAAGATTAGCCATAATATTCTCCTGGCTCGACTCGCAGACATCGGTGTGGATGGTAGCGTCTTGAGATGGGTGGAATCTTATATTAAAAAACCATTCACGTACGTCTCACTTCAAGGATTTTGTTCTGAGTCTTTTATTCCGTCATCTGGTATTCCACAGGGCTCCCATTTAGGACCCCTTTTTTTATTATATACATTAATAATATAAAATCTTGTTTAGATTACACTAAATTTCTATTATACGCCGATGATCTTAAAATCTACGGTACGATATTTAACATCGCCGACTGCCTTAAAATCCAAAGTGATTTGACTCGACTACGAGCCTACTCTTATAAAAATAGTCTCTTTCTTAACATTAAAAAATGTCAAAGTATAACCTTTTCAAGAAATAAAAATAAAATAAATTATCAATATAAAGTTAATGATGTTTGTTTACTTAAAGTGAACTACTTACGCGATTTGGGAATTACATTGGAGTCTAAACTGATGTTTAACATTCATATTGATCTAATAGTAACAGAACCTTCTAGATTGTTGGGTTATATTTTTCGTAAATGTGAAATGTATTCTGGTTCTCGAGCTATTAAATGTTTATTTAATACATTTATTCTTGGCAAATTGAACTTTGGTAGCATTATATGGAACCCTAAGTATGAAATTTACTTTGATCGATTGAAGAGCATCCAAAACAAATTTTTAAGATTTCTTTCTTTTAAACCTGCTTCGGTTCATATCAAGATATCAATTCAATTCGAGAACATTTTGCGCGTGATTTCACTTCTCGATAGACGTTTGATAACTGATGTTTCGTTTTTATATAAAGTAATGAATTGTCAGCTGAACACTCCTTCTATTTTGTTACTTTTTTAATTTAACATTTCTCAAGTCAACATCAGATCAAGCGATATATTTTTTATTCCATTCAGGAAAACAAATTATGATCAGAACTCTCCATTATGTAAAATAACAAAAAGTTATAATTTGTACTGCAATTCATTAGACGTTTTTAACATGTCACTTAATACAGTTAAAAATACTTTAAAGCGAAATATTGTCTTTGAAAGTTTATAAGGCTAATGTAGAAATTTAGCTTTAAAAAATTACGTTTTTTTAAGTCCTTTATATTCAAATTATTTTGATTTATGTACTTAACCATTTAATCTTTATATTATTCTTAATAAAATAGTATATTTAAGTTAGTTAAGATAAGTTTGTGGATACCTTTTTGGGCTTGTAGCCTGTTTAAATAATATCATACATTTTCGCAAAGAGACTTTGATAATTTTATACGTGTTTTGCCTAAAAATAAATTAAATTAAAGAAATTTCAAATTTGACTAACCATTTTTCTTCAACGTATTACTAAAAATCTTGATATTCCTAGTGGTAGAACAGAAAATGTCATTAAATTTAAATCTATTTATATTCTGGAGTTGTAATACGGCAACAGAAAATTAATAAAAATTTAATTCCCATAAGAATTTTATGCGAGTAAGGTCATTGGGCTCATTTGTCAAGTCTAAAAGTGAAAAAACAATTATTTAATCTATTTATCAGCCATTCTACTTATGTTTCCTTTATCCAATTTATCTTTTGCATCGATTGCACTGTGCATACAAAAAAATATCCTTTCTCTTTTATCGCCGATTTTGTTAAATTTATCAACGTTTTTCAGAGACAATGTTACGAGAGTCACGAATTTTCCGCAGGCGAGGCGTGTTTCAGCGGCAAATATAAACGCCGTATGATAATTCCCTTTACCGAAAGGAAATCGTTATTTGGTGTATGTTTTGCTCGACACGAGGCATATTATTATGTTAATCGATAGAGTAATAGGATAATATTTTAAGAATTGAATAATACAAGGCGAAGAACTTAGAAACTTTATAATATCTTAGTCTGAGAATTGTATTGTGTTTTTTATGTTATTGAACAAAAAAAACACAATTTTCATAAGATCCAGATAGTAATTTAAAATTCATAAGTTGAAAATTATGAAGATTTAAAAAATGTTTTTTTAAATGTAGTCCCAAAGTTTACAGAATAGAATACTATTCTACTATTCTATTCTGTAAACTTTGGTAGTACACTCAGTTTGATTCAACAGAACGTAGCTCCTCCATTTTATTACATTTCAATCCTAATAAATCCTAACCATCTAGCTATTTTATATCTGTAAACCCTAAGTTTCTTATTTCCATTATGTGGAGTCAACATTTCAGCAAAATATACCTTAAAAAAGTCAGGCTATTTCTAAAGAAACATTTTTTTAGTATTCGACAAATACTGTAAAATTTCTAAGCTTCTTAAGTTAATTTCGTTTCCTTGACAATTTTTCCAAAGGCTTTTTTTTAATTAATAAATAACTATTGTGACTATCCTTCAAGCTATTTGCTATCTCAGTCCATTTTAAAGTAAACAAGTTAATCTAGCTTATTAATTGCTTAGCATTCATGAAAAAATACGTTTTTTTTTTAAATATAATTGTGCTCAACATTAAATATTTGTTGAAAAACAGTAAATTTCTCGTTTGCCCTTAAGCTCTCTCTCTACTAGTATCTCTATAGACTAAATTGCGCATCAGATAAACCGACTGATGTAATCCTTTCAGATTTTAACAACTTCAAAGGTTCCAGAAATTTTTTAATTTTTTCCAAGCGAAAATTTCTTTAATTTAACCGGCTCTGGACTTAATTAAAAACTCTGTTTTGATTGACGTGCGCTTCCGCCTCCTTACGTTCCGTTACCTGCTGGCTGTTAAACGATTTTTCCAGCACGTTTTCGACCTCCGGTAGAACAGATTAATTACTTTTTTAAATTTGGTAAACTTTGGAAACAGAACGCACTTTTACCTTTTCCATTATTATAAAAAATCGGCATTTAAAATGCAGCTTTTTTGTTTAAATTTAGAACGTTTGTTGAAACTTTCTATGGCCTTAGTAGCTAGTTACAAATTTAAAGCTTCATTGTTTTATATTTAACTTCAAATAAACTTGTGAAAAGTTGAGACAATTAGTTAACATATTCACCGATTCTGTATTGTCAAGTTTATACAAATTTTCAAAACAAGAAATTTTTATCTATACAGGGTGTAACATAAGTGATGACTTTAATTTTAAGGGGTGATTCCTTGTTATATTTTAAGTAAAAAAGTTCATATAAACATATGTCCGGAAATGCTTCGTTTTCGAGATACAGGGTGTTAAACTTTTTTTTTAAATCGATTTTTATTAATATCTCATAAACGCATTTACCGAATTTGTTGAAATCTTTTGAAACATTTTGTTAGTCACTTTATAAGGTACCTTTTGGAATTCTCACATCTGGCCTAGAAATGTCAGGGGCGTGCCCACGGGCTAAGTCGGATGATTTTTTTGTAAAAAAAATATCGCCCAGTACATTCTTTGTAAGTATGATATTTCTTTTAAATAAAGCATCTAAAAATGAAACTTTTTTGTCTCTTAAATTTTTTGCGTATAACATAGAATTTTTTTTTCGTTTAGAAATAAATAATTAAAAATTATATCTCAGCACGTCTCGGGCCTCCATAAAAAAAAATGCTTTAAAATTAACTGACAAATTACCAGCATGTTTATTATTTAACAACTAAGAAAAAACCTTAAATAATTTTTTTTGCAAAACGCATACTTGACCGAAAACAAAAATTAATAAGATGCTATTTTTGATGTTTAAATTTTAATGCAATGGCGCCGCAAATGGTTACCTATTTAAAATTTATTTGTTGTTTGTGTACGCCACCATTTTTTTTGTGCGAGATATTTGTACAAATTTAAGCAATTAAAAATACGATCGCTTAACTTTTGGGAAAAATAATAAAAACTTTAGTTTTAAATATCATCAAAATGTTATTAAATCAAATGCTCGAAATGAGAACCACGACTGTCAATACAAGCACGCAATCTTCTTCCCATCGACTGGCGCACACGTTCGAAAATTCCTGGTGTGTTGCGTATGACATTAGGAGAGTTTACAGTTCGGTTTCTCAAACATTCGTGTTCATTCACAACTGGCGTCGCATAAACAAGCAATTTCAGATATCCCCAAAAGAAATAGTCCAGCGGATTCAGGTCTGGAGATCGTGCTGGCCATAGCTGAGGTCCCCCCCGACCTATCCATTGCTGAGCAAAAGTATTATTTAGATAGTTTCGAGCGACAAGACTAAAATGAGTAGGTGCACCGTCGTGCATAAACCACATGGTATTTCTTGTTGCTAGTGGTACGTCTTCTAATAAATCTGGCAATTTTTCTTCTAAAAATTGTCTGTAAGTATCACCATTCAGCCTAGGAGGGAGAAAGTGCGGTCCGATAAGATGATCACCGATAATTCCGGCCCAAACATTCACGGAAAACTGCTGTTGAAATCCACCTTCTCCAATGGCATGGGGATTTTCAAAGTCCCAAAGATTGTTATTGTGGAAGTTTCTGATGGCTTCCCGTGAAAAACAGGCCTCATCTGTGAAAAGAATTTTAGGCGTAAAATTTGGATTCTGGGCAGTTTTTTGAAGAAACCACTGGCAAAACTCTAATCGTGCAGGAAAATCTGTTGGCAACAGTGCTAGCTTGCACCAGCTGAATGTGGAATGGATAAAGTATGGATAAGTTGTGTGCAAAACCCTCCAAACACTTTCGTGGCTGATGTTAAACTGTAACGATAATCTTCGCGTACTAGTTGACGGATCGTCTTCCACTGCTTGCAGAATTGCTTCCTCTAGTTGTGACGTCATTATTACCCTCGGTCTACCAACGCGCTCAGCATGAGCATTGACAGATCCAGTCTTACACAGACGGGCATGGAGTGTTATGAAAGTTCTTTCTGCTGGTCTATCGGGAAAGCGTTCTTGATAAATTCGACGGGCTTCTGCACCATTTCCATCTGCAAGGCCATAAATGAAATGCATTTGAGCTAATTCGGCGTTATTCATAGTTATCTGCACAGTAAAACACATTCAACTAACAGTACCCAGTACCTGGTAAATGTTAATGTAAGACATGGGAATGTTCTTATCAGAGAAATTTTTATACATACCTGCATAAATATGTAGTATTCCCAATAAAATCAATTTTGAAGCATTTTAGGTTTTTTTTTATGGAGGCCCGAGACGTGCTAAAATATGGTTTTTAAAATTTATTTCTAAACGAAGCAAGATACGAAAAAAAATTAAGAGACAAAAAAGTTTCACTTTTAGATGCTTTATTTAAAAAAAATATCATACTTACAAAAAATGTACCGGGCGATATTTTTTTTACAAAAAAATCATCCGACTTAGCCCGTGGGCACGCCCCTGAAATTTCTAGGCCCGATGTGAGAATTCCAAAAGGTACCTTATAAAGTGACTAACAAAATGGAAAGATTTCAAGAAATTCGGTAAATGCGTTTATGAGATATTAATAAAAAATCGATTAAAAAAAAAAGTTTAACCCCCTCTATCTGTTCATATGTTTATATGAACTTTTTTACTTAAAAAATTACAAGGAATCACCCCTTAAAATTAAAGTCATCACTTATGTTACACCCTGTATATTATTTCTTTATTAAATGAACATATAATAATGTTAATTTGTGTTAGACTTTGGATTAAAAATAAAAAGTAGAAAAAGATACAACCTATTCTAAGAACGAAAATAACATCTTTAAACCAAAAAAAAATTAACCGCTTCTAAAAAATGTCGAATGGCAACACCACATGCAAAAGCTCAGTAATGCGCAAAATGTCATCTTGTCAAATGACTTTGTGTTTACTCTTGCCAATTGGGAAGTTCTGTATTTTTTCTTTAGTTTTCGGTTGAAAGAGAAAAAATGTCTCATTTGATAATTTTTGTTCGGATAGTAACATACGTATAAATAACATAACAGTCACTTGTGCTGCACCATGGAAAAAAGGTGATTCAACATTTATTGTCACAAGTAAATATCGATACTGTTATAATATCAGATCAACGGAGAACCGTCATTATAAAGGACTTTAATGTAAAATGTCTGTGAATTACAAGATTCATTATACTTCTAAATTCAAATATTTTTTTTTATATAAGTACCTATCTATTCATAGGCAATAAAGAATAAAAAACTTGAGTTTTGTCCATGGTTTTATTAACAGGACTGATTTTAGGTTTTTTTGTTGTCTTGGCAGAAAAGTAGCATGTTAAAAATTTGATTATTAAAACATGAATTATTATGAAATATCTAATATTTAAAAAATATTTTATTTCCATAAAAATGCTGTGATAAAGTACGTTAAAAAACGCACAAAGAAGTTCATAAAAGGTAATATTGTTTATAATTAAAGCATAATCTATTAATATTAAATATTTATCAGGTAAATATTTTTTGACGATGGCGCTGGTAAAGATTCCTTGTCAAACCTTAGCAATGCGATCATCAATGCGTGCATGTTAATATAGATATCTTCTAATCGTCTATCGTCTTCTAAAAGTAGTTAGGGCCTTTTACCACCTATTATATAAAAGCCACAATGAAGTAAATTTAGAAGAAAGGCATGTTAATTAAGGCTTAGAATTACTGCCTGATATAATTCTGGCTGAAATAAAGCTGGTATTGAGAAAAACAGAAAACAAACAAAAGACCCCTAGAGGACGGCGTAGCTCCCACTAAGATGCTGCGTAGCTGCATTTTAGACAAGTTATCAAAAAGTTTTTAATCTCTGTTTTTTTAACAGCATCGTACCAGGCAGGTAATACAACGCCATCTCAATTCAGACGACAGTCAAACTGGAAAATAAACTAGATTTTTCCAGCGAATAGAGCAGGTCGGGTTCCGCAGAGGATTTGAAACCAATGACCATCTTTAAAGCATTAAAACTGTGATCAAAATATCAATTGAATACAATAGCCCATTTGTGGAGTTTTCCGAGGTCTTTGGCACCGTTAAGTGCATTTCTCGCCATTTCCAGGTGTTTTGATCTCTAATAACTCTAGGTGACACTCCAGAAATTCTTTACGATCCTTATGTAAAGTTCTAGTTCATATTAGTACAGAATCTATTTACGCTTTACATCTTGCTCAAGGACATGAACACTTTTTTTTAACTCCTTCGATCCCTGGGACGTTCAATAAGGTTTCAGTGATGCATCATGAGCCTTCTAAAAGATATGAGTGATGTAAGACGGTTTACATCTCCTTAAAGACTCCTTACAAAAAACTCGTGTTGATTATCAATACATTAAACTTATATATAACATGTATAAAATTGTACCATGATAGTAAAACTGCACGAAAACACCAACCCCATAAGAATCGATAAACGAGTACGACAGGCTGATATGGAGTCATCCAAACTGTTTATCGTCGTTTTGGAATGCTTGAACGGAGCGGAAAGGGTTTAAATGTATATGACTTATACCTAGAAAATCTGCGCAACGTGAATGACATAGCTTTGTTGTCTAACAACCTACAAGATATCAAATAAATGCAGGAAAATTTTCAGAAAGTATATCCTCAGGTCGAATAAACTCAAAAAGTGACGTAATTTATGACGAATCTGCTCCCTGGTAGAAATATTGCTTATATTGGTGACTATGAGGTAGAGTTTATGGTTAAGTACACTTGGTCAGGACATATGAATCTCTAGGGACAACCAAACATGCGAATTACAAAGAAGAATTACCTTCTCTTGGATTGCATATAGCAGACTTGAAGAGTGTTTAAGAGTAATCTTCCAATTGGTCTAAAACTAAAGTTTTTTAATTAGTGCATTTTACCAGTTAGCTGATTTAGTTTAATTAGTTTTTAGCATATACTGAGTAGATACTTTTAAAAGATTGTTTAGATTTATATTAATATTATAGTTAGCCTCTAAAATCTCAGCAAGCTGGATCACAAATAGATTAACATATCATTGTCGTATAAACATAACTTATGGAATTATAAATCAGATAAAAGTTTAGCAATATTCTAAATCCAAAACTGATTCTTACCAGGGATAAAGGTACAGGCTCTTATAGTCAATTGTATAGTTTAGTAAATGTTCAGCCATGCTTTGTTGGATTTTTT
This sequence comes from Anthonomus grandis grandis, assembly GCF_022605725.1. Classification (NCBI taxonomy): domain Eukaryota; kingdom Metazoa; phylum Arthropoda; class Insecta; order Coleoptera; family Curculionidae; genus Anthonomus; species Anthonomus grandis. Next base: position 25,520,675 of record NC_065548.1, on the reverse strand, counting down.
GCTCTAATACATCTTTATCAAATCGCCCAGTTACATTAATAAGGCCACTTGTAAGTGTAGTTTTAATCTTCTCCCGAAGATGCTAACGTAGTTAGCGAATCACGTGTTGAAAGTAAAATAAAGAGTTTTGCTTAGTGTTTAAACTGTTTTGTGTTTTGAGTTACACACCAAAGGTTACAAACATAGGACTATTACGAAATTACCACAAGGATGCTTCCCTGGGGTACCCCATAAGCTAGATCTAATAAGTCGGACATAGAACTATCAAATGTAATCTACTGCTTTCTGTTGTATATAAAAGATTTTAATAAATTTATTGACTCACAGATAAAACCGACATAATGTAACATCGACGTAAAAGTAAAAGGCTTTCTTTCAACTGAAAGTATTTAAAAGCTTGTCTCTGTGTTATTTTTTCAAACACTCTACAAAATACAGGCAAGATTTATATGGATCTTAAACGTACAAAGTCAGTCGGATTTTTAATTTTAGACAGGGATACCACTCTTGCCTACCTTCATTTATTAGGAAATATTATTTTTTCCATACCTACATTACTGATAGTGTAAGTGGTTTTGATATGTTGGACAAGCGAGCAGAATTAAATTTATATTTAAATTATTGTTAGCAAAAGCTTTACTTCTAATATTGATCAGAACTTCTTTTGCTCTATGTATCTTTAGTAATATGTGTTACATCAAATACCGTCCGGTCACCCGATTACTTTAATAAATCAATACGGGGAATATTAATTAACATTTGCCTGAAATGTTAATTTTCTTTAGTTCTTGCCACCTTTGTCTCTGTAAGAAATTTTAGAATTTGTTGTTTAAAATCACCTTTTCCTCTATTCGAACAGCTGAAATATAATTTCGCAACTGCCAATAATAGTCTCAGGCTGAAGTATTTTAAATCGCCTAATTTTTTTAATATAGGTTTGTTTCTGCATTGGTATATAGCATCTTCGACCCAGGGTTGGTATGGTATTCTTTTACCAGTAAAAATTTTCAAGGGTATGGTTATCAAGCACATCATCAATATCGACTATGACGTACCTAATAATTGCATTGTATTTGTTACATATGATATGGAAAGCTATTCAAATTAATGGCATTCAATTACCTTTATCGCAATGTATGCAAACAAATATCGAAAAAACCAGAATCTAAATAATGATCTAATAACATATGAGCTGACATATAAGCATTTCTTATTTCAGAATTTTTCATTAAATAATCCGATCTATTAGCTTTGCATCATTTGGTGCTTAACTATTAGATAGTAAATTGTACATTTTGCTTTCAGAATCTGCTATATTAATATTATATTATCACCAAGTATTAAATAAATATAAAACTGAATTGAAGATAAAACTAATTTTTTTTCCTATTTTTTATTTATTAAAATGTACCGCGAAAAGAGTTGTAAAAATAGAAAAAATTACCTTCTTTCCTTCTTAACCTCTAAAAATAAAAAAAAACTACTGAAACGATTCAATCGATCCTGGGTTGCCGGTCATGTAAATCTAAGAAAGGATTTTTTTCAAAAGTTTCAAGCGTATTACTTTTAAAAAATCTGACGAAATAATTTAATAGTTAAGTGTTTTAGCAGTAAACTCTTCTGTCCATTCATCTTCAACAAAACTTGTGTCCAAAATCTATCGAAGAGAAGAGAATATTTTTTCCTTTCTAAGACTGGTCCAATTTTTACTCACAAATGAATCTCAGCCTTTATTGTGCTTACCCTATTATCCTATGCAGAAGTTTTGTTGCTGTGGTATTTAGTTCTTTCAGTTTGGTGAATAATTTTTAAAAATTTTTTGCCTTCTGTGACACAGTGCTACACAAGTTCAGTTAATATGTCAGACAGTTTCTGGTTGCTTTTTGCAAGAACAGATCAGGTCTCCCTTACACACACATTAATTAAGGTATGCAATAAGTATCATGCATCGCATATTTATTCTCAATTTTTCTCTTTTGAGAGTTAGAATTGGTGTCTGGCATTTTTTTGGTTTATGAAAAGTTTCATAGACACATTGTCCTGTTTAACTGTCACATTTGTGCCGAATGAATTTGGTGTTTTTTTATTAATCCACGTTCGTATTTTTCTACGTGTGGTACCCATCTTCGGCATCCCCGTATCGGATGGGATATCGTTGGATCCCAAAATATTTATAACTTTTGCTAAAGAATCTATCCCATAAGTAAAAAAAATTCACAGAAGAAGTTGTTTGAGCTAATTTAGATTCTAAATCATTATAATAACCAGAAATTTGAATATCCTATTGACTTGACTAGTATTTTTACTTCTGAAGCAGTATATCAGATGGAAAGAAACCCAGAAACCCAATTATAATTGCTAAAGCGGTTTGACATTGATACACCTATATATAAAACATTCTGGTTGTAATAAATATTTTTTTAAATTTGCAACATTTTGTAATAAACATTCTTAACCAGTAACAAGTCATTATATGTATTACATAAAGTAGGCCGTTAAAAAAGCCTTTGCGTTAATGGTATTTCTATATATACGTTTATCATAAAAAAATCATATGAGTCATAACCATAATATATTTCTTTTCAGGTTTTATAATCGTTAATGCTATAACAACTATACATCATGACAAACCGGAAATGATGACCATATCTACTATTAAAAGCACCACACCCGCAAGCACCAAGCGCTCTACCACAGTGGTACCCACCAACTTCACAATGACGCTATCGCCTACTGAAAGAAAAAAGCGTTTGTTACCCTATCAAAACTTCTACTTCAATCAGCCATTTAACAGGTAGTAGATTATTCTTATACCTTTAATTAAGTTTAAAAAATCTGCTTTTTAGGCCCCATCAAGCTGGAGTTTCGTCCCAACAATACAGAGATTACAACGAAGTAAGGCAACCAACGAAAAATCGCAATTCTAATATTATTGAGTATCGTCCATCCAAGACATACCAGTCTAGTCCTAAATATACGCCTTTTATGGAGAGCAATGCAATCCCTGGACCTTTTAGGTAAATAATTCGTCAAGCTGTAATATTCGTATATTAGGCCTAATCTTTTAGACCAATGGTTAGCAGCCAAAACTCTGACTCGCCTAAGGTTCAATATGTTTACCTAGATTCTCCCTATCAAGAGGAATCGTCTTTTAGCAACAATAAAGAACAAAGTACAACAGATTTAGCGGCCATCTATGAGAAACTTGCACAACTGAAACTACGGTAAAAATATTATTAATAATTTAATACCATACTCAAAAATACTACAAAAATAAAATATATTGTTAGATATAAGTTATAAGTACATAAATACTGACTTAAACTGCAATGCAAAAAAAATAAACTAATACTAACTTAATATTCGATAGGCAACAATCTATTGGTCACCATAAAGTCCCTTATGGATACCGACTAGCTTCAGAGCCTCACAGGTTTAGGGAGAGACCTCACAAAATTACCAATTATGACCCGCCAAGGTACATTCAACCTAGTAAGACAACTATTGAAACTTTCACTGCGACTAATATTGACATATCTGGCCCAAATGAAGATATAAGATATAAGCAAGTAGACTTACCAAGGTAAGAGAGTAACTTAATAAATCTTGGTAAATAACAATAAAGTGTAATTTAAGATATCATCAAATACCAACACCAACCAAAGAAGATATAGGTCTACCAGTGAGAACCAAGTTTAGGGAGAATAATAAGCCGTTTGTGCATCATCAAATTGCTATTGAGGTGCCTCAGTCTAGTCTTCCATTGACATTCTCACCCAATCTGAGTAAGCGCTTTATTCTTAGATTTAAGTTTTTCGAGTTATTAATGTCTAAATGATAATTGCAATGCAAGTTTTTTAATAATTAAATAAAGTGAGTATAGTAAACTTTGGATAAATCAAGTGTATAAGAAACTTATCATATCGTTATTTATCTTAAATATTTTATAAGAACTTTTCAGGCTGAATTATGATTCTTCCTCAAAGAAAGTTTCAAATAAATTCAGTATTTCATATCTGGTATTTTACTGCATGAAAGTCATATATCGTCTTTATTTGAGTACTGGTAGTGGTTCTCTAGTCAGCTTATGCTTCTTCTACATAATTTGCAAGTGTGATCTCCTAATGGTGATATTGACTAACTTCTTCTTTGATAAATATAAACAGACTAGTATTTTAAAGCTGATTTAATTAGATTAATAGATGACGAATTTCTAGCATGGGTTACATATTTAACAGAATTTAGACGTAACAAGATTTTGTCCTTATTAGCTTTAGCCAGGACTACTTGTTCATCGATTTAGGAGTATTATTAGCTGAACTGATGATAATTCCTAATTTCAGGTCTATTGTTAGTAAAACTTCTTCAGATTTGATTAGTTATTCACAGTTCTAATATTATATCATAAACAATTTGTCGATATACGATTTGTTATAAAGGACTAAGGTTCTTCGCTGCGGTTTACTGCATCGATGATTATTTGGCTGAATTAAATATTGACTTAAAGGACTAAGGTTCTTCGCTGCGGTTTAAGTCAATATTTAATTCAGGCAAATAATCATCGATGCAGTAACATTTTACATAATAAGTAATATTAACATCTAAATAACATATGAATTATAGTGCCATAAGTCCTACCACAAAACAGTTAAAATCCTAAAATACTATCATCTGAAGGTTTTGCTAGAAATAGTAGAGTGTTTAGAGATGATACCTAATTTCAGAACTGTTGCTAGTAGAAGTTTCTGTTTTAAAACATACCTTAAAGAGCAAGGTTTTTATAAAGCTTTCACTAAGGCTTTGTCGTGTAATACTCAAAAAGTGTAACGATCAGTGGGAAATTTGGTGTCGCTAACTAATGTAAATTAAAGATTGTGCTAACCTATTATTATAATTCTTCTCATCGAAGCATATCACATATTTTTTTTGTCATCCTTTCCTGTTTTTTCGCCAATCTTTATCTTGGCTAGCTCCAATGGTCCTGTAGTCTAGTGTTTGGTCTAATATTTAATTTATTTTAATTTTTTCTTAAATTTGTGAAAAATGTCTAAAAATAAGCAACATATAAGGTAAAAGCGTCTTTTTCTAATTGCAAATCCAGCCATACAATCTAAATTCTGATATATTTTATGAAATGTTCTTATCCTTTACTTAGAATAAATCTCAACTTCAACAGTACTTAATCTACACTCCTTGCACTTTCAAGAAACTTAGTTCTGATTTCAATTTTTAGTCCGAAAACCTGGAAGTAATTCAAAAGATAGACCACGGACACATATAGTCATACAACAAGGGAAACAGCCAACCAACCAGCCCGTGCTCATAAGAAAACCAAAGCCCATAGCATTAGTAGATGAAAGTTTTGTAGCTGAAAAGGTATTTAGTTGCAAAACATATTTATAGTAAACAATTCTTTACTAATCCATTTTCCAGTTTATTCCAATAAATGAACCACAAACCCACTACTATGACCACCACTCAAGGCCTACATATGTTACTGAACAACCTCAGTATTTGGAATCTCCTGCTCCAGTGTACGAAGACAACTATGAAGCTCGGTATCAGGCTACACCAGTACCCGCAGTACGCTATCAGCCGAAATACCAACTAGAAGATGACACCGAAAAGTATTTGCCAAACAAGTTAGAGAGGATACCAATAGCCACACCGGGGCCACCGCAGCTACCTCCAGAATACTTTCGGTATCAAACAGCTACGCCTGGACCAAGCACAGTTTCTTCAGTAACCGCTTATTCGCCAATTATTAAAGTGACTAATAAAAAAATAGTGCCTCAACATTACGAAGACGTTAGTCAGCGATATGAAGAAGACTACCATCCGAGTACTATTTCAAATTTAGTCGATTCTAAAAATGTTGGTTTAGCGGAGATTTTGAAGCAATTGCAAGAAAGTAATACTTTACCTCAAACTTTGACTCCGAATAATATTGATAACAGTATCAAGACTTTGGTGAAGATATTGAATGCTCTAAAGGATAGGCAAGTAAGAGTTTATTTTATGATTTGATGAAACATTTTTACTCTCATTTTTCAATTGCTTCTAGAAGCAACAAAGACCAACAGAACTCCAAGAAGAATACGAATATGATAATGAAGCGGGAGTGGATTTAGGAGGAGATATCACTGATACTCCAGATGGAGGAACTCCAGGAAAACCAGGAGTCGACTATCCTGCTTTATCCAGTATCCCAAAAACGACTTTCAGTTGTAAGACGCAAAGGTACAAAGGCTTCTTTGGAGATCCCGACACTAATTGTCAGGTAATTTCTATATTCAATGTTGAGTTGTTTATCTGTGTTTATGTCAAATTAATTTTCATTAGAGACTTCCATATGAAATAGTAGCAATGAAACGGAATATATACTGGCATAAATTTGTTTTAATAAATGCGAATTTAACAGCGTAGTCTAGTCGAATTAGTGGCATATTGAGCGCCAAATTACGGATTCATATTGTATTACCTTTCGTGTCACCAAATCAACACAAATACCTTTATTTCATAATAAATTGACATTCGAATCAGCGTTGGTTTTCCATAAACAATAAAATAAAACCGTGGATATCGGATTCAATTTGGGTTTATCAATTGTATAAATTACCACAATAAATGATGTTGATGTTTATACGTTATAAATATTTATGTATACGCGCTAGTATAAGCTCGAAACGGATGTTAAAAAAATGGAGAAAAAGTTATCTGCAAAAAAACTAAGTAAATAATAAGAGGTATTAAACTAAAATAAACTTCTGAAAAACTCTAAATAATATTTGCACTGATCTGAAAAAGAAATATTTGTACTAATATTAATAAAAATAATGTATATTTAGAGAAATAACATATTAGTACATAAAATTGGAGAAATTGGGAAAAATATTCATAAAAAAGAACAACAAACTAATATTAGAAAAAATAAATATATATACTTATAATATATACTAAATACATATTATGTAAAAAAATAAATAAAGTTGAGTTGAGTTATATTAAATTATTAGGCAGCATTTATTTAAGATACTGGTTTGCATCGAGGAAACCTAAGGAAACAATTTTTTTATTCTCTTTACACGTTGAGATCAAGCTCCTATAAGGAACGGGCAATAAATGCCATTCGCTTATTTAAAATTCTTTTTATTCTATTAGTTCTAATGACAGATTTTGCATTCTAAAGGTTGAAATAATAAGTGGTGTCAAAAACCTTCGAGAAACCCAAAAGAACATTGTTGCCAGTATCTCATTAATTACTGTTATAAAGCTTAACACTGAGCTATAGGTCACTCAACGGATAACTTTTAAGAGCTTTTTAAGAAAACATTTTCAGATAAAAGGAAAACCCTGCGGTCTCCCTCCACTTATTTATTTTTAGGTTTTTTTAAATTTTACTAGTTTAAAAAAAACAATAATAATAAATAGAGGGAGTTTTTTGACACGGAATCAAACCCTGGGGCGTATATCTAATACCAATTTTTAACATTTTATCACCTGATGATGGACACCACTGTGTCCGAAACATGTCGGGAATTTTAAATAACTAATTGTTTAATAAATAAGTGGAGGGAGACTGCAGGATTTTCATTTTACCTTAACCTACGACTCCACTGCAAATATGGAATATTTCTTCACTATAAACATTTTCAATTATTGGAATTATTTAATCAATATTAGCCGGTGTTTTGTTCGGAGCATTGTTCTTAGTTATTACTGCCTATGCTCGAACAAATTGTTTTAAAGGACTAAGCTTAAATTGCGTATAAAGGGTTAATCGCTTAAGCATCATGCCAAAAGACTATGATGAAAAGTTAACTTTCGGCAATCTTGTCTATGAAAAAGTGAATTATTTTAAAAAATAGTTATTTAAAATCTATTGAAAAATTACAAATATATTTCTTGATGTTAAGAGTTCTTTTGATTTTACTGAATAATTAAAAAAATCATTATTCTAGTGGCTCTAAAGAATAAAGAGAAGGGGTTTAGATCCGTAAATCTCGCCGGCCATTTTATTAAACATCTTCTTCTAATACATTAATTTGGAAAAGTCATTAAGAAAATGACGGACAGGCAAAACATCGTGAGGCGGTGCTTTATCTTGCTGAAAATGTATTTTTTCATCTAGATATAATGCGATTGAGGCTCTTTTAGTAAATAATGACCCGACAACACTTTCAACTAATATTCCTCCCCACGTATTTATTTTTAAGTATTCAGGATCTGAATTTTTTGACGAAACCATCTAAAAAAAAAGTCTCTAAACCAAATATTGTCGTTAAACCAAATATTTTTCAACAACTGAAGAATATTCTGTAACATTTCTATTAATGTCTCGCAAAGTTAGAAAGGCAACTCTCTTGTAAGGATCGTCTGAAAAATGTATATCTTGTATGAATGAAAATTATTCAATTTAAATACCAGATGAATACATTAGTGACTAATTCCTGTTTTCGCTGAAACTTGCCGTAGACATTGTAGAATTCATGGCAAAATTACTCAAAAACACTTCCACCTCTACTGTTCTACGCTTCAGCAGGATTATCAATTTTGTTGTCTAGAAGTTTCCATAAAAAATTAACTGAATACTGCATACGTAAAGCCGAAGAGGTGTCGCCAACAATATAGGATAATATACTTGCTGAGGATAGATAACATTCTCCCGGAAAGCCAAATACTTAAAGACGTCTGTGAATTGCTTCCAGAGCATTTACATGGCACTGATAATGATTATTACAAACTTTTGAACCACACTTATAAATAATGCAAGAACTTTTGAATAAGTGACATACATTTATTACAAATTCTAATATCCTTAGAGCGTTTGAGATCAGTTCTTCAATATTCAAATTTAAAAGTCCTATATTCGTCAATAACTTAGATCAATTACAAGAGAATAATATTATTATAAATTTATTGGTCCATATCACAACAGTTTTATAACAGAACTTTACTCACCAGAACTCTTTTTTTTTTAATCTCGACACGTGTTTCGCTAACGATATTAGCATTTTTCATATTTTCAAAGTAAAGTCATTTGAACTGCTTGTAGAACTCGTCAAAAAAAGTTGATATACTAAAAATCACCTATATGAAAGCATAAATAAAAGAGATGGTAAAACAATAAAAATTTTAAACTGAGAATAATTTTTTTTTTATATTCTCGGCGAATGCTGTGTAAATTGTTACCGTTTTTTATTTACCAGTCTTACCGTTTATCAAAATGTGTGTTATCATGTGGTTTTCCCGACAAATCTTTGCTTCCTTCAGTGGTATCAGTCTTTTAATAGCGCATATTTTATTTGTCTAATTATTTTGTGCGGAAGAATGGCCATATACAACGAAAAAGTATAGTGGATATAATACTTACCTATGGAGAGTGCTAACAAAATCCAGCCGTAAGATGTAGGTTGTATGTGGAAAGCTTTTCTTTAAGAAATCATCCGATGTATTTTTGTAAAATTAGTTATTAGACTTCGTGACACAGGGTATATCAAAGAACAACAGGAGGTCATGCTCGAAGATATGCTCAACCTAAAATGTTACAATTTGGTGAAGACATATTAGAAATGGTCGAAGATGACCCAAATATTAGTACTGCAGCCATAGCAGCCCAAGTTAAGGTCTCTCATAGTCAAGTGTGAAAGACAATGCGACAAAAACAGCATTATCCTTATCCTTATCAATGAGTACAAGCGTTACAACCGGAAGATCATCCTAGAAGAGTTGTATTCTACCAGTGCCTTTTAGAACAGGCCGGCAGAAATGACGATTTTACGAAATTGGTTTTGTAGACAGACGAGGCAAAATTTACAAGAGGTGGAGTACAATTTTCTCAACAATCATGTTTGGGCAGTCCAAAATCCACATACTGTAAAAAAATATAATTTTTAACACAGATTTTTGTAAAATGTTTGGGCTGGCATGGCATGCTTATTGGACCTTAAAATTTTCAACCTCGGCTGACTGATGAAATGTATTTAGATTTTCTTTAACACAATCTACCACAATTATTTCATGATGTTTCTCTAAATGTGAAACAGAATATGTAGTTCCTACATGACGGGACTTTACCACATTTTAAACGAGATTTGATTTTGAACATCGAAATAATGATTATCTGAATATAGGGATAGAGCGTAATAGGCAAGCCCATTTCTTCAGATTTAACGCCTTGCGATTTTTTTCTGTGGGGCTATTTCAGCTAGAGTTTGTGTATCACGATAAAGAAGTAAATAATATTTAATAGTGCATTCAAAACTCTTGCCACTTAAGTAGTGGCAACCAGGATTAAGTTTTTATGTAGGTGATTTTTGAATATTTACCTATTTTGGCGAGATGTGACAATAAATAACTCAATTTTTGAAAAAAAAACCCTGCATAAATAGTTTTAGTTTGGTTCTAACTATTGGATTATAATCAGTCCATTCTAAGGATCTGCGTAGCATGGATAGGCAAAAAACGTAAGCTCTTTGTCAAATGAGAGATTTTATATTTTGCCTCGAGGACAACATTATTAACTTGGTAGTCAAATAGTATAAAAGTTTTAGTTCTATGATAAGGCATGGCGCACCACTTTGACACATTTAAACTAAGCTTGTTTTAATACTAATCATCAATAAATTTGAGATTCTTTTGCTGAGTAGGATATTCGTCAACGACGATAATTCTCAAAAATAAACTGGAAATGATGCATAAGCCACCTTATTACAATGAATGCTGTTCAAGTTTGCCAATTTACAGAAAGTCGAGAGTAAACTTATCCGATGTTTAATTTTTTTACAGTTGAAATTATTTATGAAATCGTCTTTATGTCTTCAGGTATTAAATATCATTTTTCTAATTTATAGTAGCGTATTTTATAAAGAATTATAGTAATAAATATTCAACTGCATGAGAAAAAATTAATTGCATTTCGTCATTTTTCATGCAATTAAAATTAAATCTTTATCTACGTGGTTAGCAAAAATCATTTTAAGATTATTAAAATATTATCATTCTTTATTTACAAAATTTAAAATAAATAAATAAAATAACCCTTGTTTTATCCTCAGCGAAGGGCAGCAATGCTGTTGGTTTAATCGAATACACAGAAATTATTACGAATATCATAATACATTATTTAGTAAAAATATTCAATTATAAAATATACAAAATGTACAGTTCAATAGAATCCAACAAGAAAGGCTATCTAAAATAATGATAATAATATAATATTAAATTAGAATATTAAACACCAGATGAAATAAAATCAACTACTGCCTTCGTACCCTTATTTATTGTTGGCTTTCGAGCAATAATTTCTTTCGATTCGTTTTAAGGAATTAAAAAAAAATTCTCTAATATCATGTTTTTTGTTTAGGTAAGCATTGGAAATTCTTTTTCATGTCTTTTCAGAAAGTGAAGTAAATATTCAAATTTTCAATTCTTTTGGACATAACTTTCATCTCTTTTAGGGAAATTAAATGTATGTATAATTTTATTCTGGGATTTCAATTTTTTCTTTTTTTCCAGACTTTTTTACTAATTTTGTATGTCTTATAGGTATTTGACGTAATAATTTTTAATTTTTTCCAGGCGTAGTTTTTCATATCTTTCAGGGATGTAAAATAATTTTATTCAATAAATTTAAGTATTATTATCTCTCCGTTATTTCAAATAGTTGTTTAGTCAATTTCAGACTTTTTTAGTAGTTTTGTATGTCTTTCAAGTATTTAACGTTATTTTTATTTCTCCCAAGCATTGGACATAGTTTTTGTGTCAAGAATAGGAAAAAGAAATTTATTTCCCAATAAATTAGGACAAATTATTTAAACAAATTTATTCCCAAGAGAGTGTAATATTTTTTTTTCATGCCGTTAAAATAATTATAATTTTTTTGCAATTCATTGTTCTAAAGCAGATAGTTGAAAGTTTTTGGGGTCTTAAATCATATTCATCAATGCAAAAACCTTTTACTATAGTTGTGAATTATGTATTTTTAAGTTTCTGAATATCATTTTAAAAATAAAATAATTTCTCTTAACTCTCGTCTAAATACCTTCCTTCTTCTTTCAAAAAAAAATTGGTAATCTTTGAAATGCCTAAGATTTTTATTTTTTAGGTTTGGCATTACTGCGATCTAAACGGAGGCCAGGCGTCATTTCTCTGTCCAAATGGCACTATTTTCAGTCAAGTCGCCCTAACATGTGATTGGTGGTTTAACGTCAAATGCTCATCAACCGCTCAACTTTACGTGTTGAACGAAAGGCTTTACAAATATATTATTCCTTTATCACCTAAATTCCCCGAGGATTATAGCGGACCATTAGTCGATAAGTAAGTAATTACGATGCAGAAAGTATGGATTAACATGTTTTCATCAATTTTAGATATTTAGCAATGAAGTTTCAAGAAATGGAAGAGAAACTTAAGAAAGAGAAAAAGGGCAAAGGCAATTCCGATTCGGAAGAAGATGATGAATCTACTGAAAATGGCGAAGATGCCTCAACGGAAGAAACACGCGTTGTTGCACAAACCAATAAGCCTGAGGTTGAAACAACTACAATATCCTAAATAATTTAATTAAGATCTTGGACAAAAATACTCATTCGCTTGCAAATAAGCTGCCAGTATATTGTGTACTTCTAGTTTTATAGAAGCTTATAATATTGCGATCTGTTTATAACATGCCATATTAGATACAGATGCCTTGATTGAAAAAGACTTTTGTTTTTATTAAAATAATAAATTTATATTAAGTGAAAAGGAGACGTGAGGAAGTTAAAAATAGTCATTTTCTCAATATGTTAATTAATTAGTATTTATTTATTTATACAAACTATAGCAAAGTATACAGCTATATATTTGTTGACGTTTTTTTGTTAATTGTTGTTATAATATTGGTTATTTCAGTAGAATAAATTAGATAACAAAAGTGATTTAAAGTTAGTTTTATTTATATGCTTTCGATAAGCTTTCACGTTCATTTATTTATAAATAACGTACATTTTAAATAGTTACCTAAAAAAAGAGAATCAAAGTGAGAAAATAGTTATGCCTCAAATTTTTCAGACATTTGTGGTAGTTTTTATTTTGTGTGTTAGGTATCTTACAGTAATTTATGTATCTCTATTTGAAAAACAAAAATCTTCAAAAATGATTTGTAGCATTGTATTCTAAGAATTATTAAAAAAAACTTTATTTCTTTTCATTTTCAATCTGTTCGGTTGCTCAAGTATACTGCCATGATTACCGAAAATGCAGAATCTGCAAAATTCTTGAAAAATGTTTCTGAGAATTTTTTAATATACCCGGCCTACACTTTAATAATCTATTTTGTATAGTTTGTGTTTAGTTACAAGTATAACGCTGGAAATAACAATAATTCCTGATTTTTTTTTCGAGTTTGTCGTTTGTCAAGTAGTATTTTTATGGTGTTATGTAGTGCAACATAGTAAAAACTTAATGATAGCGAGGATGTCTCAAGGAACGGAACGCATCATGGCAAAAAATCAAAGTGATTGCAGTACCACACCACCGGCTTCTATAGGTACGGTAATATATAATAAAATAGATATAACTGGAGGGCAGTATGGCTTCACAGAAAACACATCTACAATCAGCGTAATTAGAAAAGCTCAGGGAAGAGCTGCAAAAGTTAATCTGGAACCTTACGAAAGAAGAAACATATGACCTTATAAAATAAATCACGCTGTAAATAAAATTACAGAGTAAATAGAGACGAAGAACTTAAAACCGGCGCCCCACAAAACCAAGTCGGCGCTCCTTGTTAGAAATAGAAAAACCAAGATCATTTCTGTGACTGTAAATGAGATAATCACTAAAAGTCAGGAAGTTCTTAGGCATCCGAAACAGCAGTCTACGTCCTGGGCACGTAATTTTTAGGTCATATTTACGTCCATTGTTATAAGACTTGCCGGCGATTATCGAAATTTGATCCAAAAATAGCCACATGCCTACGTACTAATCTGCGTTTAGGAATAACACGCACTCCCGTACTTTGCGATAAGACGCAGGCGTCTTCTCGAGAAGCAGTACTTAAAGATGGTTTGAAATCGACTATTTCACTTCAGTCTCGCATCTGGTTATATTTAATACGTGGTATTGTCTCATAGCAAAAATTACAGAATATACTATATATTATATTCTGTAAACATTGCTTATAGTCATATCCTTCAACACAACTTCCTAGAGCGCAGTTGCGGGAATTCGGCGCTCGCGGCTCTGTCTAAAGGTAAAACCATAGTGAGGCTTCGAGCTTCGCGCCAAGCTGCGCTTCAGGCGTCGATTCAAGATTTATTACACAGTTTTAAATGGAAGAAAACATGGTAAAGAGTTGCCGCACGCATCCAGATCTGATGCCTACCGCGATTTAAGCGGCGCTTTATATTTCAAGATTTCTTGCCTCTAGAATTGGTACCATTTTACTCCAGTCTTCAATAGTATTAACACTAGAGAAAAAATAAAAATTCCAAGTCTCAGTCTCAAAATATCTTTTTATGTGTCAATCAGGTTATCATCATCAGACCTATAATAAACAGAAAAACACACTTAACTACAATAAAACCTTACACTAACACAAAATCAAATTTTAAAATTAGTTAAAATTACCTTATAGCTAGATGACCTGCTAAGTACTGACAAATAAAATTTAAATCTGAGAATACTCACATATTTTATAATAAAAAACAATAACATGGCCCAAAAATTCAACAAAAAATATAAAAAGGAAAAACGTGACTAGTGTAGTATTTGAACCCACGCTCTAAAGTTGATCTCGGTGAAACACCAGACCGTTAACCACTCGACTAGCCCTGCTTATGAATGTTAGAGTCAAAGGCATATATGCGGATCGTGAGCAGAAACAGGTTAGATAAGATTATTAAAGATAAGTCCTGGCTCAAAGGTGAAAACATCATTAACGCATGTTAAAATTGGACTCTTTTTGGTTTTGGTGATTTCCATTTTCTCCAAGAGATCTAACTTTCTACACTTAGGGCACTCGTGAACAATGGAAACATTTTCAGGGACGGAAAAACTATGACCCGTTGATAATAAATGATTAGCAAATGCTGACTTAGTTTCTGTGGTGTCGGTGTCCCTGAACTTATTAACGAGGCTTAAGTCTTCCTGTACCCTTGTGGATACTCTCCTTCCTGATTGTCCCACATAAACAGCAGGGCAATCCCTACAATTAAGACAATATACACCCGATTTGGATAGAGGGTCACTTTTATCCAACGTCTTTACTAGGTACTTTCTTATCGAGTTAGTCGTTTTGAAAGCTATTAAAAGGCAGTATTAACACTACTGACAAGTTATACATATAATTAGGCAATAAAACTGGAACAAATTATAAATTCTGTGTTCCATAGACCACCTTTTGGAATCAAATCCACCAAGAATATAAAAATCGGTATGTTGTAGATAAATTATAAAATGAGGTGTCAAAAGAATGTGATTTGACAGGTAAGTTATTAGTTTCAAACGCAGGGCAATGTTAAGTATTTTGAAAAGTAAATTTTTCCAAAATGATTTTGAATAGTTAGTAGATCGGTCGAATCGCTTTTCTAGTCCAATCAAAATATGGCATTTTTCACTTTTAACACCCTGTATCTCAGAGCGTTTGCGGACCCATGTTAATAGGAACTTTTTGTCTCATTTTTGTGAAAAGATCGCGCCCCAAAAGCATGCCACTTAGCTTTGAATCACCCAGCAAAAATGTATTCAGAAAATCGCTTTTTCAAAAATAATTGTATTGTTTACTACTTATACAAAATCAACAAGTGTTATAAATTTACAATTGCAAGTTCGCATTTCGATATAAATTACCTTATAATAGTTAAAGGTTAACATAATTATCTGGAATTCTAAGTTCTTCTCATTGAAACTCAATAGGATATGCATTTACATAGTCCTTGAACGTATCCCTAATAAAAATAGCTCTTTGTGGTACAGGTCCCCTAGGATTTTGGCGTTGCCTTTCAAGCCACAGATTCTCAGGAAGTTCTGTGACTTTCGCCAACTGTTTTTCGTAACCTTCTTTGTCTATTATAGTATTGCGTAAAACACAAATTGCTTTTACAATGAAATCAGCGGTTTGTTCATCTGATTCAATCGCTTTATACAAGATTCTCCATTTCGAATACATAATTCCAAACGAACATTCTATGGTCTTTCGTGCCTTTGACAGTCGTTGATTAAAATATAAACGGTCTAGAGTTAAGTTTTCCCTGCTATATGGGGTCTTAGAAGATTGTAGTTCAGCGCATTTGCTTCATCCGCAATAAAGACGATTGACATTTTAATATTTGTTTTCGGCAAATTTTGTTCTTCAGGTATTTGTAATTCATTTTTAACTTCATTTTTAACTGCTTATCAATTAGCATGTGCATATATGAATTTTGAAAGGAACCTCCATCACTTTCACGCCTATATGCGCCAGCGTCAATTATTGTCAGTCTATAATTTGCGTCACAGACAGCATGCAAAACAATAGAAAAAACTTTCTTGTAATTGAAATACATACTTCCACTGTTTTAGGACACTTAATTCGAATATGTTTACCATCAATGGCCCCTATAACATTGGGAAAATTCCATTGCTTCATAAATCCGTCACTAATTTTTCGAAAAATTTTTTTTTGGTGCAGCTAGATTGTTCGGTTGTAAAGTACTCCAAAGAATCTTCAGAACTTCTTTCACTATTTTTCCGATTATTGTGGTCCCCATACGAGAAAAAAGACTTAAGACTTAAAAGATTTTCCTGTTGCCAAATATTTTTAAAAAAATACTAAAGTAGTACCAGAATAATTTAGTTCATAATAATACAAAAGGTAATAAAATATTTTAAATTCACTAAAAAATCTTTTTATTGATTTTTTATTGTTGAAGTTATATATTTGCCTAACAATGATAAAAAGAAGTGGTTTTTTTCAGTAAAAGAACTGCACGCCACGTGGAAAAGTTTGCGAGACTATTTTAGAAAAGAACTGAAGAAAATTCCTACTCCTCGATCTGGAGATCCTGGAGATATCAGGGATGAGTCATCTTAACCGTATTTTAAAAGTTTGTATTTTCTAAGGACCAATAATTTGCACCGAGACAGACGGAAAGCTATCTAATTGAAGATTATTTTTCAGAAAGTCAAGATTCGTCTGAAGAAATTAATACAGAAATTTCTAATGTGCTAAGCCCAGCAAATGAAAATGAATATTCATTAGACATTAATTCACATCTTGATACACCTTTAACATCTGCTGAAAATGAAAGATTTTTTTCGCCAAAAGATGCGGAAATATATTAAACACCCCTGCAACAAGCAGTCAGAGATATTCTAAAAGTAAGAGATAGGTAGATGCCCTTATAGACACCGAATAACAGAAATTAACTCACTTGAAGAATAAGATAAATCAAGAATCCGTTAAAGAAACTAAAGATGATTACTTATCATTTTTCAAAAGCCTTTTGCCTTATGTGAAGAAAATTCCAGAAAGTAGTATCTTAACTTTTCGTAATGAAGTTCGAGGATTAGTGCAACATTATGCTTTTCGATATCCAAGCCGCCAGTTACAAGGTGTAAACTATATAACAATTAACCCATTAACGCCTGGTTAATTTTTTTTTGGCAGAGAAATATCAAATGATTATTTTTTAGGTTTTTAGGATACAATACAAGGATTGACAGCAATTTTTTAGTTTTATTGGTAATACTGTAGCCGAAATTAAATGTGACCATATGGTAACACTAGGCGTTTTAACTACCTAGTTATAACAATTTGTGAAAAAATACAAAGAATTGTTCAGTGTCATTTATTTTAAAGTAAAAAACAAAAACTGTTATTTTAGACTAAAATCTACTTTCATTGAAAAGCTACTTTGTATGAAATAAAGAAAAACAGTCAATACAAACACCCACGTCGCATTTTTTGCACATTGTTCTTCCCACTGCGGAACAGCCCTCTCCAGCACAACGTCGCCGTTTGTTTTGGGGAACTCGAATAACCAAATGATCCCTTTTATCATACCGAATATCATCCGATACCCTGTTTAAGGAAACTGAGCTTGAAGATGTGGAAACTTTACCAGGACCTTTTGGTGGAACTCCAAAAGAGTTCAAATAAAATTTCGCTATTTCCCTTCTAAACTCTAATTGCGGAAGGTAACCGGAAACCGTATTCATACACCACATTTTATAGCCGAAACGAACTGGCTTACCTCGAATAAACTGCTTGCAGCTGTGTTTTCCGAAGTATCGAATCATAGATTCGTCGTAACATAGATGCTCTTCAGGCTCAAAATAAGCTAAAAAGTTTTCCTTGATCTTGTCCATTAGTGGACGCATTTTCCACACTTTATCAGACAGCTCTGGTTTACAATTATCAGCGAAGTAAATAAAACGCGAAAATTGGAAAAACCGGTCCCTGCGCATAGACATGTAAACCAGTTCATTTCTCATGTCATTATTTGAGGCCCAGTAAAACCTTTTTCCTGGTAAATCAATATACCCACTAATAATAAGAATGCCAATGTAGCATTTCATTTCTCCTACAGATACTTTAGGGTCTGGACAGTTTTTGAATAAGGCATACCTGTATGATGTCATCATGGATAAAAAATTCTAATTTTTCCACGGGACTTAAATGTTGATATGGCTTGAAGTCACATGTTGGAAAAATTTGGTGATTTGGTTGCAAATCTCCTTGGATCCAGTCAAAGTCCTCTACATCAACAGTAATTTGTGTTATCGAAGGTGCTTTGTTTTGTGATGGCGAAGGAGACCTATGTTTTGGTGAAGCACGAAGTGATCCAAGACTTCGCGACAAATCATCAGAACTGCACCCACCAACTCTGGTGTTGTCCAGGAGTTTTACTTCGGCTTGACCTCTAAGTTGTCTGCCAGATAAATTGTCAATAAATCCACTACCATCTTCATCGCCGGAGTCTACGTCTGTCAGAACGTCCGGATCGGGTGGTTCAATAAATATTTCGTCTATATTATCACTATAGACAATCTCTAGGGTATCTTGAAGTGAGAAACCCCTCCTATAACAAAAAAAAAACAATTTACAAAAAAGTCGGTAGTGTAACCGCCTAGCGTTACCATACGGTAACAGGCTGATATATACATCTGTAGCTAATATGGCATAACTCAGATTTCGACAAAAAAATAACTAGTACAATATTTGATATGTCTTCTCACTGGCTAACAAAGTTAGAAACGGTTTCATAAAAAAATTCGAACAATATACTTACACAAAGTTTGGCTCCATAGCACTTTTACGCAATAGCAAAAACACCTAAATAAATTACACGTACACGTGTCTGGTACGAACGTCATCTAGACCTGTTATGAACTAATCAACAAGTTGAACTATTTTTAAGAGACTGACAGCGCCATCTCTCCAACCGGCCTAAAAATAGAGCCGCAGCATCCTTTACAGAAAGCGTAAATAATTGTGACCATACGGTAACGCTAGCCGTTAATGGGTTAAACCAATCCTGACCATTTACCAAGGTACCAATAATCTTTAACACCCCACCGGAATTCGATATTAAATAGAATACCGACAAACAGGTAAAGTGATTAATATTAAGTTTACAGTGACCTTTTTTACTTTCAGGTTTGCAGTATATTTTTTCAACAGAATAAAATCCAATAGGTTGATGCACGAAATTCGTCCATGTCGACTTAATATGATGTAAAACTGTCTCTAGAATATAATTAAATGTAGTAATATCCATTCTAAGATATTCAAAAAAGCATCTAGGATATTTTTTTAGTTCTGGAAATAGAGTATAGTACTGTCCCAACGGGTTTCTTCTACTGTTAATTAGATGGACACTCTATTCTCTGTTATAGCTCATAGCAAGTAGAATACGCAAAGCTGCACCATCAAAAAGAATTTCACCCTCAATATCTGAGCTCATATTGTTTACTGATTAAACTTTTGAATTCAAAATTAGATCGCCTTCTCGAAGCCTCACTATGTTTTTACCCTAAGTTACATCGCACGAGAGGTTTAAATTAACATAACATTACATTACACATATCTGTGCTAGCTGGGTTACTGCTAATCATGGATCGTAAACGTAAAAGACCAAACCTGCATATCCTCCATTGAGCAATTTTTTTCACTTGTGGCAGTTTGCCTAATGAGGGCAGTATAGTGGAGTATATTTCTAAAATCTAAAGTATCATTCATCCAAAATTTTATCTGGTAAAACGTGGTAAGCGCGCTTCGCACCGCGCGGCAGGTAAAATTACTCCCAAATTTAAGGGTGAGACTCCACCCAGAATGTAGAAGGGAGGGCGCCAATAATTCAGCCCCATTTCGTCTACCGCGCCACAAATAACATCGGATTAATACAAAATCTAGAAAAGGACGCGTGAACGCGATTGCAATTGCAACAATGCAATCTTATTGCACATGCGTTTCTAACGCTGAGGGGATGATGACACGACAAGATTTGCCTTCTTGCAAAATTATTATTTTAGTTTAGGTTTAGTTCTGCTCAATCTTCCGTATAGAGCACATCAGGAGTGGGATATAGAGCGGACGCACCGGGCGCTCTAACATCGCTCATTTCTCTCTTCGGCATATTAATAATTTTTAATTGTTTTACTGTGACATTCGGACATCCGGAAAAAGTGACAAAAAAAACTTTGGTGGCATAGAACTTTTACTGACTGTTAAAAATCTCTTTTTTGTCGTTAGTTTCGAAACAAAAAAAAAAACATTTTTCATTTAATCATTTGTCACCCCAAGCCGGCTCCCTTTGGAGGGTGGGTGGCGATAAAATTAGGGTAAACACGTGCCGCGAGCGTCAGCAACAAGTTCCTTCTGTCAAGTTCAAGGTCACACCAAATGCATCGATTGCTTCGAAGCCGCTGATGTTTTGGAGGTTAAGGTTCAGACCGGCGGCAGATTTCTCCCAGAGCGACCTTAAGAATTTCATTCAGGAAAATCGAAGAGGAATTTTTAGGTTTTTACTGCATGCTTTTTATGGTTTTATTTTTTATTAAAGGTGTCGTTGGTGCTTATTGCTTGTTTCCCTTTATAATATGAAATTTATACTTTGAATAGGATTGATTTTTTTTAAATATATAATATTGCTGACAAGAACTCAAAAATAGGATTTGACTGTTTTGATAACAAAAAGTTATGATATGAAAAAACAAATTTAGATTTAAGACTTATTTGATTCTCAACTAACTTAAAAGTTTTTTACAGGGATTTAAAAATATTTTCCTGATTTTCTTCCAATGAAAATAAAATCAAAATATGTATTTTTTTAATTTACTTTTTTTAAATGTGTTTCTCACTACTCTATATTATTTTTTACTGTTGCATACCTTCCAAAATATTTTAAATTTGTCAAAAAAAACTTCTTCATATTTCTTGCTTTACAGATAAAAAACAATATTGAAAATTTAACGACATTCCTAGTATCGTAGAAATATCATGGTATTAAGAATATAAAATCAATAAAAACGCTAAACCTAAAAGACCTAGTTAATATAATAGGCATTGTAAAACATACATTTTTTTTATCATTTAATACCCACTATCCTTATAATTATATATATTTATTTATTTTTCAGTTTTTTACATATTTTTCAAAAAAAAATATTTTTTAACAGACTTAATACACTTGTTCCATCATTAGATTGATTTCTACTATAAAGTTTCTTAGATACAATAGAATATTCTCAACAATTTTTTTTTATATTTAAAAATAAATTTATAGATTTTTTATCTCTATTTGTATTTAGCTATTTATATTTAAATATTATATATCCTTTTTTTCAAAAGTAAAAATTTCTAATTTTTTTATATATTTTTCGACAAAAACATTTTGAACTGATGATTCATAACTTAATTATAATAATTCATAACAAGGACTCCAAAATATTTTTTCCACTAAAAATAAAGTCAAAATTATTAATATTGTTTATGTATTTTTCAATAACTTATTTTTAATTATTCCAAATAATTTTTTTAGTATATCAAGGTGAATTAAAAAAAATCTTCACATTTCTCTAAAATAAATAAATGAAAAAACCAACAATGAATAACTATTTAAAATTTAAAAAAAAACAATATTTTCAACTGAATTACAGATTCTCTCTAAAAATACCTGCTTAATATGTATAACAAATTATAATACAAATATATTTTTTAAATCTACTTTTTTGAGTTTAGTTCCACTATTCGATATAATTTTTTTTAAATATTAATTTTTCAATTTTATATCTTCCCAACAAAAATATTTTTAAATATACTTGATATTTTGTTTAAATGAATTTTAACAATGCTTGTTTCATTGTTAGATTTGCTTTATTCCAAATATAAAGTTTGTTACCGGGATTTGAAAATATTTCCAAAATACTCTTAAACTGAAAATAAATTTAAAATTATTAGAAAATATGATAAAAGTCTCTTTTTATCGGTAAAATAACCTTAGAAATTCACACAAAAATCATTTTAAAATCAATTACACAAGAAGTTGTATTCCCTAACTTTTAAGAATCCATCGAATGAACATTTGAATGAACTCAATGTTGCATTAAAAAGGAATTATAATTAAAAGTATTTTATGTAAATGCCTCTTAATTTAATTGACTTTCTATTAAAAAAATATATTTTTTTTAAATTAAGTTTCAAATATTCTATATCCTTTTTTTTTAAAGTATTAATTTCTCACTCATAAATATTTTTCGAAAAAAAAAATTAAACGGAATATTCCTTATTAAGTAAGAAGTATATTAGAGAGATTCAAACATATTTTACTGATTTTCTTTTACTGAAAATAAAATCAAAATTAATGATATTTTTAATTTTTTTAATTTACTTCTCACTATTCTATATTAATTAATTAAGGTCACATTTAAAAAAAAAATTTCCTAAAAATTCTCAGAAATATCTAAAATTCATCGGGAATATAAAATTGATAAATGCTACAATTAAAACAATTCGATATTATATAAAATACATCCTACATTATTTCTAAAAATTTACTACAAATAAAAATAAAGACAGGCAAAAAAATTAAATTTAATGATTAAAAGTATTAACCACAAAAGAAATAATAATATTGCTAAAACGTTTCTTGTCCGATAAAGGTATAATATAAGAATATTGATTTTTTGAAATCAACGATTTTTTTAAAATTTTAATTAGCGATTATCCTTAGAAATAAAAAAAAACTAATTTATAATGCAAAGTGATAATTGCGAAGTTGTATTCTCTAATTTTTAAGAATTTCTTATAAGAGGAATATAAATATTCTTATAACATTCCTTAATATTACACTAAATATATATATAGTTGAATTATAAAGGAATTGCTGGATTATTGGAAGGAAAATATCAATAAACCAATAATTTTTTTTTGTAAAGATATGATATTATGTTAAATAAATATCAAATTATTTTAAAAAATGTATTATGAATAAGAATAAAGACACTATAAAGGCATACTAACCTAACGTTTTACAATGCGATTGGTGTTTCGTATTTGTAGTATTGTTCCACCTTACTATTTAACCAGCTACAATATAGAATTAGTCGACTAGAGCGAGTGGAAAATAAAGCAATGAGACTGATTCTTAAATGCAATTATACTCCTGTTGTGTCGATGATAGGTGTCTTAGGTATGTTTTTTGTCTGCTAAAAGATTATGTTCAGTATCTATTTATTTATTTTTAAATGAAAACATCAACTGCTGCCTGATTACATCTGTAGCAGTCTGAGGGTTTTTAGAATACGATGTACGAGATGTACATAGTTATAGCAATAGAAACTGTCATGATTTCATCCTGCCTAATAGATATTTTACGTAGAGAATAGTTATAGCTTGTGTTTAATATTTTTTACCACAGTTTTATTATTAAGTTTCTTTAAATTATTATAAAGTTTCTTTAATTTTAAGTTTTATCTATTTTTTTAGAGTTCTACGTTTAATTTATATAAGTGTAATATTATTTTAAGCTTAACTATAGTCGTATTTTATTTTATTTTTAAAGTTTTAACATTATCTTATTATAAAGATTACAAATAGGGGGAGTCTTTATCTCCAAGAAAAATTATTTTCTCCAACAATTTTCTTGGAGATAAAGACTTCCCCTATTTGTAATCTTTATATACACATTCTCCTACAAAATATGGACTTCTATTGTCTATACAAATATGGTCTTCTATGTCTATAACTATTTATCTTATTATATTTCAAATTTATTTTTATATTTTGTAATAGTTTATATTTAATGTTTTCCTCTAATATGTGTATACTTAGCGCACACTTCTCTCCTTTTTTGAAATTTTTAGACACCAACGTTATTTATTTTGTTATTAGTTTTAAACTTTTGTATGTTTCTAGTTTTCGAGCTTTATTTGTCATAATCTTATATTTCTGTTTTTTTTTCTTTATAGGCAGGACTTTTTAATTGATATTTAATACCCTTACGGCAGTTATATGGAGTTTTCAGTTTTATATATTTAAAAAAAAATATTTTTTAAAAACTTGATAGGCTTATTTCATTATTAGAATTACTTCATTCCAAAGTTTGTTATAGGAATTCAAATATATTTTTCAGATACTCTTCGACTGAAAGTAAATTAAAAATTATTGGTAAACAGGATTCATTATAAAAGTACGATCCAAGATCCTTATTAACGAAATTATTATAATTAGCAGAAGAATATCTTAATGTATATCTTATAAATTCACAAATTAGTGACGTAGTTTTAAATATTCTATACACCTTTTTTAAAAAAGCAGCTGAGTTTTATATATTTTCAAAAAAAATATTTGATTAATTTTTCTAGCAAAGAAAATTTTAAAAAATTTAATATTTTCGTACTAACACGTTGTTCCGAAAAAAAAATTAAGACTTACGGTAAATATAAGCTAAAGTTCTCTAACTGAGTTTTAAAATAGGCTTTTTAGGGTTTTTATTAAAATAATTGTAAAAAATATAAATAGTTTATAATACAGTTTTACATATTTTTTACTTCAGAAAAAGATTCTTCTAAAAATTTTTTTGCTAACAAGTTTTTCAAATTGTTTGTTGCTTTAGTTCCAGAGTTTTCATTATAATTTTTAAATTCATGCTTAAAAAAATTTCCAATTGCATTATTTTCACTATGCAAATTGAAATTCATTTAAATTAATAAAAATACTTTTTTGATTTAGTACTTTGAATATATATTAAATTAATACAATTTATTATTATAACATTAATTTAGTATTAATATTTAATTATCAATTTAATATTAATTATGAAATAGTTTCTCTTTTTTTTTTAAATATTTCTCACTAAACACATGAGAATTACTAATATTCCTAGAATTTTCCTTATAAAAGTTCAAACCTAAAAAAAATTTATAAATATGATTTTCAAAAAAATTTACCTTTTTTTGCCCAAAAATATTACTCAAAGCAATTTAGGAAAGCGCAGCTTAACAAGTTTTTTATTTTTATTCTAAATCAAACATTCGTTTAAACTTTTTAATTGCTTTTTATATTTAATACACATTTCTAGAGAGTAAAAAATATAATCGGTTAACTTAAAAATTAATTAGAAAGTAAGAAAAAATAGTAAAATATAGAAATTATGATATTAATTTTTTTTTTAATTTAAGATACCAGACACTAAAATATATTATTATTTTATCAAATAATTACTATGTTTATAGTGTTTTTTTTTTTATTTTTTATTCACACTAATGGTTACATACGATTATATTTAATTTATGCATACCATATTCAAACTTAAATCCTTTACAAAATCCGAAACAGTTTATGTGGAAATCTATATCAAACCCTATATACATTTATTTTAGACATTTATGTTGACAAATTATACAAATTTCGTTCAGGGTAAATTTGGGATTTGCTTCGTGTCTTCAAAAGCGAATAAAGCGAACCAGGGCCTGATATATGCACAATAATTACTTTTTATCAAATTAAGGAACTTAAGTTTTATAATTTAATGTTGTGGTTTTGTAATCTAGGTAACATAATATTATACATAAAAAAATATAAAAAAAATCCTATTATATGGGGACAAGCTAAAGTAAACACCAACTACACCAATTTAAGCAGAAGTTGTCTTTATACGTGTAAAATGCTGTTTTTCGCTAGAGCACAGTTTTGGATTTTTTGTTTTTTTTTAATGTTTAAATAATTATTGCATGTTAAACTAAGTATCCAAGAAGATAAAATAAGAAAAACAGAAGAAAAGAAGAAACAAGAATATAACAGGAAGAGTTGCAGAACTAGACAGAAAAGACAGTTGAAAAGAAGAAACTTCAATAAATCACTTTTTAGAACCATTAAATTAAAATTAAGTAAATATTTTAATGTAATACTAATAAGGCATATAATAAAAGAAATCATTAATAATAAAATAAAAGTCAAATTGAAAGGCAAAATGCAGAAAATATCGTGGATAAAATCCAAGATGAAAAAGGTAAGACATTATTACTATGCAAAGCATTTAATTGAATATAATTTATAGCAAAATATCGTTTTAAGTTAATACAAATACTTTCTTTGGCACAAATTAGCCATAAGACGCTATATAATATTTATCACTACAACACGTGTAATAAGCGCTTTTTTCTTAAAATAAAATGTATTTTAAGCGTTATTATAAATTCTCCATTAAAACATTCTAAGTCTATTAACTATTCCCTTAAAAACTTTTAAAGGATTGCGAAGGAAATTATTATTATTATAAAGTTTATTTAAGTTCAAAGTTGCTACCGGAGTCAGTTTATCAAGCCATTTGTATAGAATATGAAATGAAAACGGCACGAATGTTATATTTTCCCGAGTTATTCACCAATACATACGGAAAGTGTGTCAAAGAGTTGAAGTGAGTTTTGGTAAACACCTTTTTGAGTATGGTAAGAACTATAAAGAAATATACTTGAAATACTGGGTGTGGTTCAAGGGCTAGGCAATTTATTAGGACGAATCTGATATATTAATATCTACATAATAAATAGAAGAATTAAAGTAAATACTAAAAGGTAAGTGTGTGGGATGTTAAAATATGGAAAGAAAACTTAAAATAAATAATAGGATATAGTTAAAAATATGTATATATTTAACTGCAGGTTTAAGTCGTTAAGATGAATGGAATTCAGAGCGTTGACAAGGTACAAACAGCTGTCTTCAATCCTTTTTCCATTTTATACCGAATAAATATAATTTTAATGGATGGCTTTTTTGTAAAATATATCCCTTTTAATATTGAGGGTCTATAGATGGGTATTTCAGATGATAAAATAGATAGTGCCATGTGAAGCACCCTATATATATAATTATTTTATTGAAACTACTGTCGCGTAATTGTGACTCCATAATAAATTAATAACTTATATTAAATAGTCACTGTTATATTATTCTTTGTTTTTGATTAATTTACCCAACACATCTCGTGAGAGTGGTGTTGCCATTTCCTGACGATGTATAGGATCTCGTATGCCTATGAGGTCTGTAAAAGTCCTATATACTTACTACTTGGTATGGCTGTTTTAAAAGATAAGACTTATACAGCTTATTGTTACTTTGTTATTGGCACTTTTTTCGCAGAACAAGATAGCATTAATATATTTTTTAATTCCAACGTTTCAGCTTTGATTGCTTATCATCAACGATATTTTTCTTTAAAATAGTCCTGCATTTTTTTTTATTTCTTCGGAACATCACAATTATAAACTTTTCTAACTAATAAAATGAGGAAAAAATCCTAAATTTCTCAGAGAAAATGATGATCATTGTTGGATATACTCTTCTCCCTGGCATATTATTATTGATATGAGTATGTCTTTCTTCAAAAGATTATCTTATAAAAAGTACTAATTAATAGTAATTTGAAAAATACGTATAATGGTGTATACGCTATATAATGGTATACAGTGCTTTCATTTCACAACGAACCAACGGTTTGGCACTTCGCGAGCAACTTAATAAACAGTTTCCAGTTGTTAAAAAAACAAATTTATAAAACTTCACCTAAAAATATTAATGATTTAAAGGGTCGAATTACTCAGGAATGAAGAGATATTAGCGGATAAACACTTGCGAATGTTCGTGAGGAATTTTAAAACAGACTTTATTATTGTCTCACGAATAAGGAAATATGTAATATACAATTAAATAAATTCTGTGAATTCATTAAATTGTTTTTTTAAACACCTTTTTAGACCCTTACTGTTAAGTCTATTTTTTTAAGAAGTTATTAAGGGTGATTCGTTTTGAAATGAAATCACCGTATATTAAATATAACGGCGGCCACAATGTCATTAAAAAAATCATCTATACCTAGAAATCAGATAACCCTGTATATAAAGTTATCATAAAAAAGTTGAAAAGGGCAGCGTTTTTAATATTTAAGGTGTTTTATGAAAAATGGTATTTTTGTTAATGTATTTAAACAGCCTAGTTGTAATTATTCGAAATTTTAAGCAGATACTACTCTTATCTAACTGATTTTATCTCATTTAGTTGCTTAAAGCCAAAAGAAACAACATTTTTACATAACACATGTTTTGCAGCCTAATTTCGAAAAGAGCTCTCGTTTTCGAAAAAAATGGAAATAAATGTTTAAAAATGTAATCTATATATCATAACGTATTTTTGATCGTGGTTAAAGCACTTATAAGAAACCTTGAATATTCCATTGGGTATAAACATAAGACAACCATAAATATTTTATTTGTGGTCAGAAATAGTTTTCAAGATTAATTTCTTGTTTCTTTAATCGCCCAATCAAGTATATGTAATAAATTTTTACACTTATTTCAACAGCATATACTAATGCAGTCGGGCCAATAAGTTGCGTCTTAATTAATCCAGCCTACAAATTTACCAAAAAATCTTTCAAAATTACTTTGTCTTATAGCTCTTAGATTTTTATCTGTCCAAAATTGCATATTGTATATGACAAGTGAATCATTTTGCATAAAAATCAGCTGGTTCAGAATCTTACATCTCTGGTAATAAAATGGCTATAACCCTTGTGATCTTAACATTCTTTCTAGCTAAAAAAATTTATTCCATTTTTATAAATGTCATTTAAGTATTTTTTAATAAATTTTGATAAAAGCGAGGGATGTGTGGCTCTTGGCACAATGTTTATACTACCTGCAAGCATTTCTTGCGTATATTATAAAAGATGTGAAAATATAAAACTTATAAATTTTATTTTACAGAATTGTTTATGAAGTCAGAATCAATATCAGCCACAAACTCAGTTTAAAATTGGTCCTGTTATATCCTATTATATAGACAGGTCTTTATACAGAGTAATTAGGAGTCTTTCAAAGCAAAATTCAAATAAAATACATTTTTACTTTTGCTATTATTCCGGTTTGTAGAAGAAGGAAACTGTGACAGAATGTTAGAATGGTATATGTAATTTTTTAGTAATTTCTTGATGTAAAACTGTCCCTATTTTAAATTTTTCTATTTTCAAGTCATATCCTGTTCATAAGCCAAGCAATTGAATATGATTATATCGTTAAGGAGGATAATAAACATTTTTTTGAAAGCATGTATTTTAAACAATAAATTCTTTTTAATGATTAAATCTATATTTCGAACTAGGATGACCAAATAATGCTACCATATGCCAGCTTGGGCTTTAATCGACACAAAATATATTTTTGTTCAGGGATTATGTCATTATGACGCACCTATTACCATTTAGCCACTCATGGACTTTACCTAGATCTTCCTGCAAATTATCATAATCATTATCACGCTATGTCTTATCTTGTCAAAAGCCTTTTCCATATCAGCATAAATAATGTCAACTTATTTCTTTTTATTAAGTCAATCATGAATAAATTGTGTAAACAAAATTAAATTTGAAATAATTTTTTTTTGTGGTAAAAGCCCATTACTATTTTACTTTCTTTTCATGACTTAAGATTAGATGTTTCAACGGTTTAACAAGTAAATCTTTGCCTTTAATTATATACCCCGGTACCTCATCAGGTCCAGTTGTTCTATAATCTTTATGCTTTTTTTAAAGCTTTTAAAATTTAATTTTTTGTAACTGGGTTTTCACAGATATACATATTTTAAATTCATGAATATTATTCGATAAGTTCCAAGAATCTCTTCAGTCTATTTTTGATTCTTTCGGTGTACCAATAGATGCATATTAACTTATCTACTGAAATAATTAAAACTAGTTCTACTACCATAGACTGGTCGCATCGTCTTTTACCCGGACTGTACTGTTTTTTTTTAATGGCAATTTGTCTCTCATAAAGCCGTACTAACGGTATTTACTATAAAATTTAAAAATACTAATGAAATAAAAATTATGCCGTATTTTTGAACATAAACATTTACTAAATTTCAAGCATTTATGGTTAACAACTTCCTCTCTGATGCTGTTAATTATGGGTTTTCTAGGTTTACTAGAAGTTATTGTGTAGCCTTGTTTTCAAAGCATTTTCTCTTCGGTCTACCAAAATCAAAAGATCAAAAGCATTGGTCTATCAAAGCCTTACGTTCATCTGCAAAGAACATGCACTGATTATCACACTAAAACAATCTCGAATAGCGTCTTCTTGCATAATTCTGTGAGACTTTTCAGTAAACATTATTAAAATAATATGAATCTTCAATAAACTTAATTAATATTTATAATTGAACCACATTTTTTATACCAAATGACTGTGTTAATGATAATATTTTAATTAATTATTTGTTGCGGGACAGGTTCTCAGAAACACCTCTCATATGGTATAAGTCATATCTTCGTCACAAAAATCAGCTGATAAATATATATATAAGCCGATAGAATGTGGAATATTAGTACATTAGATCGTGGTGCGATTTAAACATTCTGTGCCCTGACGATTCTAAAACGAATGTCCTGGTATACGAAAATTTGTTGCAACTTTTAGTACTTCCTAACACCGGATTTAAAATGGGACTTGCACCTCGATGCCTTATCCAAAAAAATAACCTCTTAATTAATTAAATATGTTTTGCAGATAAATTGATTGTTAGAAGTATAAATTTCCCCATCATCTAGATCGTCTATTACGTTCTTTGTGAGTAGCGTCTCTAATAGGCCCTTCCATTCTGGGGTGCATGTCAATTTGAGCGATGACTAAACTACGAAAGAGAGCTGTTTGTTATTTACTTAGATTAGGTAGTACGACCCCTATCAAGAATTTGTTAAAAAATATAAGATATTTTTTTATTAAGTTCGCTTAATTCGCAATCATATATCAGCAGTTCCGCAAAGACCATCTCACAACTACCGAGGAATAGTGAACATGATATCTTTCTTTTCCAACTCTATGGTAAGAGAAACAAAAATATATACTATACAACAAAATGGCATAATAATCTACCATTCAAAATCAAGTCGATGCCACATTTTCACATATTTAGCAAGGCTGTGAAATTACATTGCTGACGAGAGCATAATACATTACAATTATATTTTGTCCACGTACATTTTTTATTTTATTGTACAGAGATTTATAGTATGTATTTATGTGTATATCGTTATATTTTTGCGTTATAATATTTTTTTGATAATAAAATAAATAGATCTGCATCATTATATTAAAAAAAAAACATCGACCTTTAATGTACATCCAAAAATACTTACTACTAGTGTAAATTTAGAGTTTTGGTATAAACGTATCTCGATAATTATTTAAGCACAAAAAAATAGTCTTAAACTTGATATTATCTAAAATAGCTTTAATCAAACAAATCATATATAAAGCTCGTTAAACGAAACAGGAAATACTTTCCCAACTTGTGGTATAAATGGTACACATTTAGAGAAATAGTTAAATCATCACAGCCTATTATAGATTGACATCTTTGTTGCTAAACATAATTTTTAAAATTGTAATTTTTTAAATAATATTTAGTATTTACAATTTGTTCACAGTTTGAACGTTATTACAGGATAATGTTTGTCTAAGGGAATATTGTCCAAATAAATTTTACAATGGCTAAACTACTCTCTGAGGATATCGCTACTAATCACTACAACTAAATCTAACATTACATTGTTAAAATGCCTATAATTGTTGACCAAGCATTTCCAAATTATTAACAAAAGGCGCCTTCAGTAGGTTCCAAACACCCTATATATTACAAACAATGCACTTCTCCACAGTACTGAGTGTATAAGATTTTTGTCCTATTTTTAGATACAGATTCTAATGGTAAAATATTGCGATGTAATTTTGGGAGATCTGTACGTATGTATATAAGTATATATGTAATAAAATTTTAAAAAATAATAAAAATTGGCCTATAGATTAAATGATATTAACTTAAATGAAGAAATTAATTTTTTAATCGCCAAATAAAACGTTAATTCATTTATTTAATATCCTTCTAATCCTTATTAAGACTTATTTTAATCTGCTTATCATGGAAAAAGTAATCCACACACCTTTTATCTATAGGCAGCTATAGCTTTCCGGACCATTAATCTCTCAATGAATCAAAACTATTTTAGAGTTTAAACATTCAATTTAATACGAAAAATATTGTGTTTTGAAGGGAACTTATCGGGCTGACTATAAAAATTTGATTCAAGTTTTGTAACACCTTGTACACCATAATGCATACTTTTATCGATAGTAGGCTTTATCTAATATCGAATAAATAAATTTAAAAAATACCATATATATTATAGGAATATTGCAGACGATCTCCAAAAAAGATATATAGTAGACCAAATACGGATAAGATAGGCGTAAAGAATGAGCTTGAATTTAAAAATAAAGTAAAAAATAATCTAGACATATCGCTATATTGGATTTTTGTATTTCCAAATTCTCCTCAATAGAAATGCTCTGCGGCCATATTCAGTCAAAATAAATCATTAAAATTAACAAAAATAAGAATTCATGGTAGTAGGCCTTAATATTTCTCTTAAATTTTGCAATAAAGATGTTTGCTGTCTGTTTTAATTACTTAGCTAACTGACAGAGTAGAATTTATTGTCAAGTGTATGTAACTAATTGTAAGTTTCAGAATAAATAACTTTTCAAGTTATGAAAAATATGATATGTTGGAGTGTTTTATTCTGTCGTGGAAATGACGCGGAAGAAATGCGTGGAAATAAGTATCCAGAAAGAAGGCAACCTGGTAGTTTTGTTTAGGCAAATGAGAGACAACCTTGTTCGGCGCGAATAGTATTTTAAAGCGTCACAAATTCAGCCCTATCGTACACAGCCCTGCCAGGGACTCCAGAATGGCTATAAGATTGTA
This sequence comes from Anthonomus grandis grandis, assembly GCF_022605725.1. Classification (NCBI taxonomy): domain Eukaryota; kingdom Metazoa; phylum Arthropoda; class Insecta; order Coleoptera; family Curculionidae; genus Anthonomus; species Anthonomus grandis. Next base: position 25,487,386 of record NC_065548.1, on the reverse strand, counting down.
AAAATGGCATTATGTCAATGTTTCAAAAAAATTACAAGATCCCAAACTTTTAATTTCAAACATTTCAGATGACAGTCAATTTTACCGCTTATTGGTCAGATGAAAATCCACGGCTATTTCCACCAAATAAGGATTGGATTTAAAGTCTGGTTAGGTCTGGTTATGGGCACTCAGGTGATTGGGCTTTTCTGCTTTTATTTAGATTTTAACATAGCGGTACTCATACAAGTACTCATGGAACTTCCAGTAGCTACTCTGCAAAACTTTTGTGTGTTTAACTTTATTAGGTTTAATTATGTACATAAATAAACTTTATTAGGTTTAATTATGTACTGTGAAGTGTGTGGATGGCTTTTTAAAGGCCTGATGATGCTCTAACTAGAGCGAAACACGTGTAGCCCGTTTAATTACATGTTGTGAGACCGTGACTTTGTGTTTTTATTTGTTTTTCGTTAACCTTTAATGAAAATCTGTTGAAAATGAGATCTTTTTAGAGCATACGGATATTTTACTACCCAAACATGATTGTTGTGGAAATTTTGCACTCATGTAAATGTGGCCTCCTCTGTACACGAAATTAATTTCGTAATATCCAACCCTTCTAGGATGATTTCCAGGTTGTCACGTTTGTTGATACTGATAAGAAAAACCGGTTGATAATGGTAAGAAAAATGGGAATTATGCTATGACTAAAAAAACTTTACTGCTGAAAAATTATACTGCTGCTATGGCTCCAGTACTCAATGTTGAGTCGTCTTTCCATTTCTAAAATATGTTCCTTAATTCGTAACATTTTAGGTTGAGCAACTTTTCCAGCGTGCTCTCCTCGTTGTTCTCTTAAATACCATGTGTCACAAAGTCTAATAACTAATCTTACAAACATACGTGAGACCGGATGATTTCTGAAAGAAAACCTTTCCGCATAAAACCTGCATGCTGTGGCTGTATTTTATTGGCACTCTCCATAGGTAAGCATTATGTCCATTAGTTCATTATTTTCATAAATATGTGGCATCTTATCCGCACAAAATAATCAGAAAAATGAAATACACACTATTAAAAGACTGACACAACTGATCGAATGAAAGATCTGTACTAATTGAATAACACAAATTTTGGTAAACAATAAAAGCAATAAACAAAATACCGTAAGTAAAACCGTAAAATACGGCACCCGCCGAGAATATCAAAAAAATTGTTTAACAACATTCTTATATTTTAATTTTTCATGTTTTATCATCTCTCTTAATAAGCAATTTTTATATAGGCGATTTTTGGTATATCATATTTTTACGAGTGCTACAAGCAGTTAAAATAAATGACTTAATTTAAAACACACTGTATTTATAACAGAGAAAACTAAATATATAAGTTCAAGGTTATAATTATTTATAATGTTGATCAGAGTTTAATAGTTTTACTACGTATTTTCACTATACCACTTTTACAATTTTTTCCCTAATTATCTGGTTTTTCATTAGAATTTTAGGTTTTAATAGGCTTAGGGTTAAGTAACCAAATGTAAGTTCTGCTTGGTATTTTTCTACGGCCTTAACTGTTTATAAAGACCTTTTGTTCCAATTTATATATTTTCCAATTTATATAGGGGAAGGTGTCCTAAAATGACATACTTTTTATTTAAATCTTGTTTATGCAAAAACCATTTAAGATAATTAACTAAAAATAATACACCACGTTGCTTTAAATAAACTTTATTGACAAACATAAACAAAAATATTTCAACTTTATTTAAAACTTGTAACAAAATGCATTTTAAAAAACGTTACACTATGTCGTTTTACAAACATGTATATTGTAAAATGACACAGTCGTGGGGTATAATATGACATATACTTAAAACAAGTAATAACACAAATAGAACTTATAAAATATAGTTAAAGAAAGTAAGCTAATAAGGAATTAGTCTTGACAAATCTCGCAAATAAACTTTTTGACTTTTGGAGAAACTCCAGCACATTCGCAATGTGCCCAATTGTGGCACTTTATACAACTAATCCAAGACTCCCTGGATCGAGAATTTTTGAATAGATCGTTGCAATACAGGCATGCCACTTCATCCTCATAATCATCGGCTGCAAAAGGATCTTCTTCACTTTCGCTTCGTGCAACAAAACTTGTCTCACCTGAAAGGTTCTTCTTAAATTGACGCACATTTTTTCGCAATTTCTTTTCTTTAGCTTTAACTCTTCTAAATTGGGAGTAGTTGTTAAGACTCCGGTTATAGTTTGTCTGGTCTTCCTTTTTTTGGTTCCTCTTGCTACAGGCACTGGCGAAATTTCCTGTAGAGAAAACCTTTTCCTTAATGGTTGATTTTGTTTTATATTGCTTTCTGTCTGATCACCTCTCGGTTCATTTTCTTTATCGACACTTTTGCCTTGTTTTTGTCGCATTGCTTCTTCTGTAACACCAATTACTGTTATTTCATTGCTTGTTGATGGTTGTTCTGGGCGATGGGATGCTCCCTCTTCTAGCATCTAAAAGTTCCTACTTTCTATTTTTCCTAGGGAAAATCAAAGCAGGTGGCACAAAATTACCTACACTATTCATGCAGCAAACACATGTTACATGCTGACCTCTTTCAGCACTGGTTAATGATCCTACTTGTTTTCTTCTAGTTTTGGCAACAATTTTTAAAGGCCTTTGCACTGTGGACAAACTACTTTCGTCCATATTGTAAATCAGACGCACATCAATTTTTTCTTTTTTTAGGGTATTTTCCAACGTATTAAAAAAATTTTGCACTTGTGGCCTATTAAATGCCATGGCTCTAGCCGCAGACACAGCTTCAGGCTGCCTTAGAGATATTTCAGGATGTCGCATACGAAATCCTCTCAGCCACTCTCGTCCAGCGCTACGATCTTTAAATCTATTTGGAATGCCATTTTTAGTGGCAAACTCATACGCAACTTTCTTTATATCCGTTGTTGCTATCCCGAACAATCTAGACTCAAGTAATAGTATATGCTCAACTAACTCTCTTTAAAACTCTCTTCGTCTTCATTAAATGTGGTTGGAAACCGCCCTAAAACATTCTGACAGCCCTTAGCTCTTTTGTTTGTATCATTTGCTCTTCGCCTTAATGTGGTTTGGGGTACATTGAACAATTTTGATGCTTTCAGCCACCCCATTTGGCCACCTTTTACAGCGTTAATTGCACTTAGCATTGCTTGTTCATCCCACGATTGTCTAGTTAATATTCTTTCACGTTTTCCCACCTTAATGTAGCTAAAAATAAACAAAAAATACAATATTCCTTAAATTTAAATTAATTTGATGTTTGTAAAATGACATAGTATGCCATTTTACCTTCATGCCTATCTATGTCGTTTTACCCGCAGTAACAGATAGACCTTTGTTAATGCAGAATAAATCGCGGGTGCATGGGAAAAAAGTTGTATGTCAAAAATAGCGAATTTGAGTAATTCGCACTTGAAGTGTTATTTTGGGCTGTGACTAAAATTTTAAACATATATTTTTTTTTTGCTTAGAATCAAGTAGAATAAAAGGAGCATTTTTATTGTAAAGTAAATAAACTTTTCTAGTGTTTGGTATAAAATAGTATTCAAATTTTCTTTGACTTTGACTTTGACAACATTTAGATTTCTTAAAATTTTGACATAACTCTTTTTACACAATAAAAAAAAACAAAGTATCGAATATAACATCTACGAATGTAAAATGTATATAACGAATGTACCAACAAAAGCATTTAAGGTAAGTAAAACTATTTAAGTCGTCCTCCAATATTTAATAAATTTAGAAAAATTTATATATATTCTCTACATGTTTCGAGAGTGTAAACTCTCATCTTCAGTTTCTATTTTTGGAACCAATAAAACTGGAGAATTCCATTCACTTTGTGCCCTTTCAACTATACCATCTTGGCACACATTTTAGTTACTTTTTTATGTATTTCATCTTTTTGTGAAAAACCATTACTTTTGTAGTTATTCTCCTGAAGATGAGAGTTTACACTCTCGAAACATGTAGAGAATATATATAAATTTTTCTAAATTTATTAAATATTGGAAGATGACTTAAAGAGTTTTACTTACCTTAACTTTAAACTCCAATTCAAGCAATGGACTATTTCTTCAACTTAAAAGCATTTAATTTTAAAACAAAGAACATATTCAAATTATTTTAAGAGGAATAAAATATTACTCATCACTTGATTCATCTGAACTTGCATCAGGATATGTATCAGCCTTTTTGTCTTTGGTGGTAGTCAAATTTTTATAAAAATCCGCAAAAGTATCGCTAATGTATGGCAGCAGATATGTTTGACTAAATCCCTTCTCACGTGTGACTGCAAAAAAACTAAAATGCATTTGTAGTATGTCTGACATAGAGCATTTTACACGATAAAAGTGTAACTTATCTCGTTAGACACATTGAAAATAATGGACTTACGTGTGTATAATGACTTAGTTCGTTATTCCCATACGTAAAGGAGGGTTTTTAAATTCGGCTTCTGACATAAACCAGTTTTGACAAAAAAATGACATAACACCTTTTTCACATGCACCCGCGAAATTTAACATTATGCAGAATAATCTTATTTCATATTAAACGACATTTCCGCGCACGTGAATCTGAAGTATACACTTACATTTAAATACTAACCCTGGTTTTACTTTAAAATCAGCACAATTTCGTAATAAAAACAGACTTTCAAAACAGCACATGCAAAATTTCTACACCGCTAAAAATAATTTTTCCAGGTTATCTTCTACATATCATAAACGTAAAACAAATAGAGTGCCCACATGATATCTGGTCTTGGTTTGTGACATGCAAGCAACTATGTCATTTTAGGACACCTTCCCCTATTTTTGTTTTATATTTTTAAAATTGTTATAATTCATTGAAACAATAGATTGATTTATTATTTATTCATAAATATCAATGCCAACTACCATGAAATCTTAATTTTATTAATTTTAATTATTTTTCTTCACCCAACATAAACATGTTACTTGGTTGTAGAGCATTTATTTCTAATGGGGAACCAATAAGACAAAAAAAATTGATTTCGGCCTCATTCAACATAATAGGCCAAGATTATTTTTTACTTTTTATTTTCAAATTCTCCCTTAATAAATACGCGCTTATTACTTACCCCCATCCTAATAAACAAGATATAAGTGATTTAATAAAATGCACTTTTTTCTTTTTTTCCTTGTAGGTTCGTTGCTATTTCGAGTTTAAAGACATAGCTAAGATTCTTTATAGACTTACTAATTGCACAACTTTTTCCTCGTTTGGTCAACCCTGTATACTTCTAACATCTTTGAATGGCTTATAACTCAAAAAATAAAAATATGAACAAATAACATAATAATAAATAATAAAATATACTATAAGTAATAATAGCATTGGCCCACGGACTAAGACAGTGATTTTGACACTTATCAACACAAGCACGCTTTCGTTCCCTGTTTCGCTGTTTGAAGCGCAGGCAACCGGACATACACTTGCTTCTATTAACTTTTATTACGTGGCTACGACGTTGCCGTCTCAGCATTTTTTTATTTAAACATTTTCTTTTTGTCATTTTTTATTTTTAATTTTCCGTGTTGCTTGTTTTCTACGTGTCGTGTAGTGTTTACATATAATCAAATTAAGATTTTCTGTAACTTATTTGTGTTTTTAAAAAGATAATCACTGGCGTAATGAAAAAAGGGACAGATACCATCCTCCCATGGCGCCCATGGTGAGACCCGACAACATTGTGTCACCCTAAACCCATTTCGTAATTTGGTTTTTTTTCTTTGATTCCCGTTTTCTAAATGTAAGTTTACACAAAATATCGCCCGTTTTACGCGAAAACTTCACTAAATATACAAAAACTCGTCCCTCGATGTAGATAATTATTATGAATTTGTCGCGAAATTATCTATCGTTAAAAAATCATAACAGTAAAGTAAATTTTTATCTAGCTAGTTGTCTGTGATCGTTACTCATTTGGTCTAAAGTTGTAGGAGGTAAGTTTTTTAAACTGTTCCCTTATTTATTAGTGTTTTCTTTTTGGTGTACTTTTCGTAACAAACCCCGGCGTGATTGTGTTCTTTTGATATTACAACAAATTCGACCCGGAAGGGCAAAAGGGTCAGTGAATTTTAACCAAAATTAGAGCCAAAGAAATCATTACCAACAAAATCACAATGGCGGGCCATCGCAATTTAAGATGTGTGCGTCTTAAAAAAATATGGGCCTCGTGGACCATAAAAAACATAATCCACGAAAACCTCGGTATTTCATCCTGTTTACGGCCTTAATTCCCCCCATAAGGACAGAAAAAATGTCACCTCACTGCTATAAAATATCTATAAATAGCCTAAACCTACATGAATATACTTTTAAGGGCATAGAACTTTGGTGCCAACGCACTGGAGTACTTCTTTGCCCTTCTACAGTTTTTTTTCGAGCCGTGACGTTTAACAGAGGTTAGATTCCTTCATGAAATGCATTCTTCTATGTAATTGAATTGGTGCTTCAAGTTAACTTAACTGTTGTTTTCTACATGGTTACAGTTTTAGGTCAAATAACTCATTTTAAGAACAGTTTGCAAATCTTGATTTTTCACTAATAAAGCATTTTAATCCAGTTGGGTTTTGTCTGGTGATGTTGTGTAGTGTATAAGAAAAGTGTGGTGTGAAGGGCAAGCTCATTTTTTCCAAATGTCAGTGGTATTTATTTTATAATATTTATGTAGTGTGGCTGGTTGGTGATTAGATTAGATGGAAGGTTTTTGGAGGTTACTTTGTACCTTGTGTCGAGGTCATGTCCTAATATCTGCTTTTAGATTGGTACAGTTAATTTCATTTAAATTCCACCATATTATTATTGAGATTTTGTTATAAATAAATAGATCATTGACCTTTTGGTGACTTAGTTCAGTTTTTGGAAATGCAGGCTTAAAGTTATTGCTGAACAGTTCTGGTGTAATATGTAGCATCTATGCATAACAGTTTGATTTTAATTAGGTATGTTTATTCATTAAGCTGGTTTTTTATCCTAATGTGTTGCCTTAATAAGGCTCTTTAATTAGGGTCACTTAAGTATGTCAAATAGTAATGGTAACATTTTTTTCAAATTTAATGTTATTAGTACTTATTAGTAGTTACTAGTACCAGTCTACCTCAATAAGGGTTTAATAGACCTATAAGATGACCTGACCCCCATTTTAAATATGTCATGTGGTAATGTTTTTCAATTTATGTACCAACCCATAAAATTATTTATATTCACCTAATGATTTAAGATAAGAGATACACAGTCTAATGGAGATGTTACTTATTAAAGTGATAAGAAACTTCTCAAGTGCAAGTGAAACTATATTTTTTATTAATAGAGACTACATTTTGTGTTATTAACCAAACATGAAAATTATTAACATAAATAATTTAATGTATTTCAAGAATTTTATGTTGGAATATCTACTCAATTGGGATTAATAAGTTTTAAAAATATATTCATGTTAATTCTTGTTGTCTAAGCTAATTTTATGACCAAAAACCACTAAACTAAACAAAATGGTTATTTTGCGTTATAATCAAAATTTTTCTAATGACCATTCAAAAGCCCCATTAACTTCCATCTTGTCGGATGCTGATATGAATCCACTCTAATTTTATGTGACTTTAAGCTGATGTATATGACAATTGTGTTTCTCACTCAGAACGGATGTAATTAAAATCAAATCATTTATTTCCATCGAAATCATAACAATGTATAGGAATTGTCAATAAAAAACTACAGTGCTAATAAAAATAGTATAAAATTACAAAGATATGAAAGGAAACAAAGTCAACTCAATTTAGTCAGTTAATCTACAGTTACAGAACTCTGTCAATGAGTAAAAAGGACAGTCAGCTAACATGGTCCTAAGAGCTTTCTTAAAAGTTGGAAAAGTCTTAGTCCTCTTTATTCGACACGGGAGATGATTAAAAATTTTGAAAGATGTAAAAAAATGTGTCAACCAATACTCTATGTAAATCATGACTAGAACTTGATTTATAAAATACTTAATGAATAATGTAAAAACTGGGGATAAAACCTGATATTTGTTAACAGTATTTGTTAACAACAATAATAAAAATGTTTATTCCTCAAAATGCCAAGAAATTTGATCCTACTATTCTGTTAAAGATTTTTATACACCTTTAATTGTTCTATATTGTTATTTTCATTTATTTGTTGAGTTGCCACACAATGAATTGTTTTATTAAGACCACTATTCAAATTAATGGTAGCTTCTTCCTATACATGTTGTTAGGCATTGTCAGGTGTCATTGGCCAAAAGAACCATTTTTCCAAAAGTTAAAATAAAGGTGCCATGCTTCAATTGTTATTCAATTATCATTACTGACAGAACTTCAGGCATAGTAATTAATTTATACAGGGTGATTCATTAATATTGCACGAAAATGAAATGCCGGTTTTTTTGGGTTAAATTATGACGAAAAGTTCCTATAAACATATGTCCGAAAGTGCTTCGTTTCCGAGATACAGGGTGTTCAAATTTTCTTAAAAAATCGATTTTTTATTAATATCTAAGAAATGCCTTTGCTGTTTGCAATGTCATTCACACCATTTCTGGATAACTTAATGATGTATCTTTTTGACATATGACAGTTGATTTGTTATTCCAGGGACGTGCCCACGGGGTAAGCGGGTTAGGTTTTTTGTACAAAAAATAGCACCTAGTAGATTTTTTGAACCTCCTGTACATTTTTTGGATGACGCAACTAAAGATGAAATTGTTTCAACTCTTGGGTGTTTTTCGTATCTCCCTTCGTTTTCGATAAAAAAATTAAGAATTGCTTTTTTGCATCCCTCTGTAAAAATACAAGTAAATGCTTTTAAATCACGCGAAAGCAAAGAAATAATTTTCTTCCTAAAATGTAATACTTACCTATTCATAGTGTCGAATATCAAGTACAGCATTAACAACTGCTGATCTAAAAAATACTGCGGAATGTTGAAATTGTAAATACGTATTAAACAAAATTTAGTAAATACTATTATCGTTTTAGTTTTTGTCGCATTCTTTTCGTTGCTTTGAAAATGCAATAAATAAAATACCAGTTCATTTAACATTACTAGGTGTGGCTCAGTGATAAGGTGTTGTTTTTTTCCTGTCAAGTAGACAATTTCCTCATTTTTGTCTAAAATGGAGTACACTTATAGTGAAATGTGCGATATGCACTTTGTGTATGGTCTTGCTAATGGTAATTCACAAGCAGCGAGGCGTATTTACGCGGACAAATACCCTAACCGAGTACTTCCTCATAGTCAAATGTTTACTCGCCTCCATCAACGTCTCAGAGAAAGTGGAAGTTTTAAAAAACTTACAGTCGACAATGGACGACCCCGCACAGTTGCAACCGCAGAAGCTAAAGAAGCAGTGCTCCACGAAATCGAGGATAATCCTTCAACGAGTACAAGACAGATTGCTGCCACTTTAAACATTAGTCAGCCAACAGTGTTTAGAATACTGAAAAATCAGCTTTTGTACCTGTATCACATCCAGCGGGTACAAGCACTTTTGCCAGACGACTATCCTCATAGAGTGGCTTTCTGTCGATGGTTACAACAAAACATTGTAGAAAATCCTCCTTTTTTATCAAAAATACTTTTCACGGACGAAGCTAATTTCTCCAGGAATTCGATAATGAATTTCCATAATAATCACATTTGGGCAGATGAAAATCCACATGGAATAAGTGAAAGTCGCCATCAACACCAATTTTCACTGAATGTTTGGGTTGGAATCATTGAAGACCACTTAATTGGTCCTTTCTTTTTGCAACAAAGGTTAAGTGGAGAAGTGTATCGGCGTTTTCTTCAAGAGGAGTTGCCAACACTATTAGAAAACGTCCCGCTTGACTTAAGGTACCAAATGTTTTTCATGCATGATGGCGCTCCGGCGCATTTCAGCTTAATTGCTCGACAGTATTTAGATAGAGTATATCCCAATCGTTGGATAGGTCGTGGAGGTATACAACCCTGGCCTGCGCGATCTCCCGATCTAAATCCAATAGACTTTTTCCTCTGGGGCCACCTCAAGCAATTAGTTTATACCACCCCCATCGAAAATGTTGAAGAATTAAGAAATCGTATTATTGCAAATTGCGATATTATTCGAAACACGCCAGGGATCTTTGAACGTGTTCGCCAGTCAATGCGTCGCAGGACAGACGCATGCATTGCAGTTGGAGGAACTCATTTTGAACAACTCTTATAGCGTACGTTTCTTAGTCCATAGCTTTTCATTACCTTCATCAATTTACTAATGTTTATTCTAAGAATTTAATTAATGTACCTAAGTTTAATTAAAACTATTTTTCAACAGGTAGTACAGTTAATGTCATGTCAAAATTCCAAATTACCGTATTTACTATTCTTCACCCTGTAAATCGATAAGTAGGCGTTTTATTATGTTTATTCAAGTTTTTTCAAACGTTTGCATTAAACTAATTTTTTTATCGAAAACGGAGGGAGATACGAAAAACACCCAAGAGTTGAAACAATTCCATCTTTAGTTGCGTCATCCAAAAAATGTACAGGAGGTTCAAAAAATCTACTAGGTGCTATTTTTTGTACAAAAAACCTAACCCGCTTACCCCGTGGGCACGTCCCTGGAATAACAAATCAACTGTCATATGTCAAAAAGATACATCATTAAGATATCCAGAAATGGTGTGAATGACATTGCAAACAGCAAAGGCATTTCTTAGATATTAATAAAAAATCGATTTTTTAAGAAAATTTGAACACCCTGTATCTCGGAAACGAAGCACTTTCGGACATATGTTTATAGGAACTTTTCGTCATAATTTAACCCAAAAAAACCGGCATTTCATTTTCGTGCAATATTAATGAATCACCCTGTATACTAATCTCTTTTGGTGAATTCAAACTGATTCTCCTGGTTTTCAACCAATACCCTGTGTAAATAATGACTTGGCTTATCTAATATTTGATGAAGAAAGTAAAAACTAGCAAGCAAACCTGGTATTAGTAATGCATATCAAGAATGATTAGAATGTCTATTCTTCAAAAGGCCAAGGTATTTGATACTATTCTGTGAAAGATTTTGATGCATCAGGATTATGTTTATTGAGAAAAGGAAGGAAGTTTTTTTTATTATATAAAGCTTAAATATTTCTAACAGTGTCTTCTTCAAATTAATTGTATCTTTCTCGTATATAGGAAGCTGAAAGAGCCATTTTTCCATTAATTTACTGCTACAAAAAATTAAAAAAAAAAATTTTAATTCAAGTGAAAATAAAGTTGCTATGCTTCAACAATTATTCAATTATGGTCACTATCACAAATTCAGGCATATTATTAAATATAGGTACTAATCTGTTTGGTGAAATCTAATCGATTCTTGAAGATAATTTGCATGGTCATATGATAGAAGTAATTGACACTATAAAATGAAAAAAAATAAGAATTAATTCATTTATTTAAAAGTTGTGGCTTTATGAAGCTTGAATTTGATTAAAATTGAATTTACTATAGAGATGTCAATGCACCAAAATGACCTATTCATAGAATAATTTTTCAAGATCCAATTTGTTTTGTTTGTTTCTTTTCTGGAATTTATTTTACTCATAAGCACTGTTGAGATATAGTGCTAAGAGAAAAAATCTGTAGTTCTGTTATGTCTTAATATTAAAAACTTTAAAAATGTTTGAATGGTCCATTTAGATTAGAAAAGGTCAGTTGAGTTGAGTAGTAGACATTTTTTTTTAATGATGTCCTGATAATAAGCTTAAATGATGATACATGAATGAGGCTCATTTTGATTCAATCTTATTGGAAAATATGGTTTCCCAATATGCAAGTGTGGTTTCTTCATTTTCCAACCTTTCCAAATATCAACTATGAAAATTAGGTGACTGATTCAAATTGGAGTATTTTATGTGATTTAAGTCTAGAGTGTAAACCTTTCACAACTTTTGCATAAAGTTATAGTTATAAGTTTAGTCAGAATGTGTAAACTGTTATAGGAATACCCCATTTAATAGAACAATTCATGAGCATCTTGTACTATATAATTAAGTATCTATCAGATATTAAGCTTATTTCTGGACAACCTATATCATAAAATACCTTAAAAGAGTTGTTTTTGTATATTATAGAGATGACAAACTACTTTTTCTACAACTTGTCAAAGAACTTTAGTGCATTTTTTCTTAATATTTGATAATACACTGAAATATCAAATGATTATGTCTGTATCTCAGTAACTATTTTCATCTAAACATATTTCAACAGGTATCAAAATTAGAAAGCCAAAATGGATTCCCAACAGTACTGCCTCAGGTGGAACAATCACTTGAAAAATTTGACAGATGTGCTCACTGACTTTTTAAGGGAACAAGTACTATGTGATGTAACATTAGCAAGTAATGGACAAGTTTTTCAGGTATAGTTTGGATGCTTGGTGTAGGGGGATAGTGATATAGCAAAAAATTGACTCATCATAATAAATATCTGCTAGAATCTCATTAGAAGAAATAATTTACACATTTTATTTGTAGTAATATCTCATGCTAGAACACTATTTAGAAGTCTACAAAGCTTAGAAGAATTTTTGTATTAAAGGAATTGCTATATTAAACCATGTGTTCTAAGTAATTATGTGTAATAAATGTATTACACACAAATTTTAAAATAATTGCCTCTGTCCTATTGCCAATTTGGTACTAGAGAAATTGAATTGAGGAATGGATAAGTTTATCTTAGTATAGTAATTTTTTAATCAAATTTTCTCAATTTTAATATTTTAAAGAAGAATGTTATAATTTTAAAAGATAAGTTTGAAAAAATATGTCCTTTGATCACCTAGAATTGATCTAATGAATGGAAAATATAATTTCAGAGAAAAAATTACTATACTGTTCAGTGCATTCAATTGCGGTTAATATGTCATAAGTTTCAGTCTTAATTTGACAAAATTTAAGAAAATTGATATGTTGTTATAGCAATAAATCAATTCATAATAAAAACTCTTAATAAGAGCTTTAAGTTAACAATGGTTTCTTGTAAACCTAAATTTTACTCTGTTCATTATTAAAATCTGTCTTTGATGATGATTTTTTTTTTTATTTTTTCAATCTTTACCTTTTTATGCAAGGTTAATAAAAAAAGGATAAACTTTTTTATAGTTTTTTCTCCGATAATTTTTCGGGGATATCTGCATTTAATTTTACATGCCACTTCTTATCTTATTACTCATAATATTTTCTATATGTTATGGTAAGAGAAGCCAACTTATCCATAATTTCTGCTGTATTTAAACTATAATTTGAGTAAATTTCATGCTTATATAATTAAAGAAATAATTTTTTTATAATATATTTTTACATTGAAAAAAAAAATATTTTGATTAAAAGCCCTGGAATAATGAAAAAAATTATTTTTATTTTGTAATTTCTGCTCAGTAAAGTTGGGTCAGGAATTAATTAATCGATCCTAACTAATGTAAATGTTAAAATGTATTATGGTCAATTTTAAGCTAACCATTTCCTCTTAATAAGAAATGCAAGGGTGAAAACCCTTTCCGAACTAAAAACCAAAGCAACCATACTAAACCAAGCATTGACTACTTTCAGGCCCATCAGATAGTCCTTTCAGCATGCTCCCCATACTTCGAAACGCTTTTTATTCAAACGCCTCACAAGCACCCAATAGTTTTTTTAAAGGACGTGAGTCCGAACGAAGTCAAGGCGTTATTAGACTTCATGTACAAAGGGGAGGTGAACGTCTCTCAAAATTTATTGCCGGCGTTTCTAAAAACCGCAGAAAGCTTACAAATCCGAGGCCTGTCAGATAGTAATAATTTAAATAGTCAGACAGATGATAGAGAAATGGAAAACAGGCCTCCACAAGTGAGGAGGGAGCGAGAGGTACAGAGGCAAGGTAGAGATAGCCCATCGTTGAAGAGGAAACGGACAGCATCGAATAACAACTGTGATAATACATCGAATTCTGTTGATCGGAATGCCTCAGACTCACAGGTTAGTTGGAATGAGTTCTAATATTTTTGAGAGACACTGTTTTATATCATTTATAATATATTAATATTGGTATTGTTTTGTAGGTTTTTGTGTCCGATTCGCCGGTAGATAGAGATCGCGCCGACCGGGGTCGCCCAGAGCGCGACTCGGGTGGGACGCCCTCTATAAAGGCTGAGCCAAATGATCTTAATCCGGTAGAATCGTATCATTCTATGTCAGAAGCATTACAAACTGTAAGTAACATTTTTTATTTTCTTTTTTAATTTCATTTCACTTCATTTCATTTTAACATGTTCATTATGTTGGTACTCTCGACAGCAGTTTCAAAGCAGCAATGCAGACTGAATCTCTTGCTTTAGAATGATATATACATCTTAATCAATCTTGTATGGTAAATAATATAATGCCAAGTGCAAATAAAAGAATTGGTCTTCAGATAATAAGAGCTAGTATTTTTTGTTGCATGTAAGGAATACATATAATATTTCTGGAAAAATTCCTACTATGTTGTACAAATTTGTAAGTGTTTTTAATATGAATCCTAATAACACAATATATTCTACATGAAAATCAAACCTACTAAACTTTTTTAATATCTTTAGTCACTTTTCTTTATTTGTAATGATGAATAATAAATTTCAAGAGTTCTTGATCACACAAATGAAGTAACCTCAGATTTACTGAATGTGTATGAAACATGTAAAAGTTTAAATTGAAATTAATGTTGAAAATAATTGCTCTATCCAAAGGCTATTTCTGACTAAACCTTCCAGGAATAATGGCAGATTGTTGGTATATTCCCTTAATGAACTGGAAAAATTTAACAAATACATTATTCATTCTATATCATAGTTATGTAAATCATAATAGATGAACATCAAAAGAGAATAACAAGACGATAAGAAAATGAAAACCTATCAAACAATCAGTTTGTTTTATACAAATCAACTACATTTTACTAGTAAGGGAATTCATCATCTTTTTCTGTAAATATTAGCCTTTTAAATTTCGGTAAATTACAGAAACACCACTGACATAAATTGTTGAGCTTAATAATTCAACAAGGTATTTTGTTTATGTTTTCTTGGGGAAAAAAATTTCTGGTTGGAAAAAAGTATGGAAACTTATTTTTATTCTGTATTTAAAGTATTCAGTCTTAGTTATTAAACACCATTATTTTTCATGTGATCTTAGACAAAAAATTGTGGATTTATTTTAAAATGGGTAAAAAAAAGTGGTTAATTGCAGCATTTTTGAATACTTCTAAAAGTGTAAGGAAAATAATACAAGAATTTGATAGTCGTGAGAAATGCGTCGAAGTTGGGAAGACGTCGTAGAACTACTCCTCAAATGGATAAAACTATTTTAAGGATCTCAGAACTTGATCCTACTTCCACACAAATTACAAACGAAATCTTGGAGCAATTTGGTGTTAACATGACAAGTAGAACCGTAAGAAACAGTCTACTTGATGGAGGCTTTTTTGGGAGAGTTGCCGTTAAAAGCCCCTTCTATCAAAGAAAAATTAAAAAGTGTGAAAGGAGTTTGCCAGAGCTAATCTCTCTTGGTCTCAAGAAAAATGGAACACCGTTGTATGGAGCGATGAAAGCAAATTTTCTCTATTTGGATCTGATGGCAGGAAATATATAAAGAGACCTGGGTGCAAGATTTAAAGCAAAGTATCAAATTCCAACTGTGAAGCATGAAGACGGGAACATAATGGTCTGGGGATGTTTTTCCCGATCTGTTTCAGGGCCAGTTATTTAAGTGAAGGGTAAAATGAGCCAATTACAATACAAAGAGATATTGGAAAATACAATGCTACCGTTTGCAAAAGAAAATATGCTATGGTCATGGATATTTCAACAGGACAATGATCCGAAACATTCGTCCAAGTTAGTAAAAGATTGGCTTTGTGAAAAAAAAAACTGTTTTTGAATAGCTATATCAGTCCCCAGACTTGAACCCCATTAAATAAACAAAATTTATATAGTTAAATCAACTTTTTAAAATTATTAGATCTTAAGTGGCCAAAAATGTCTGCAGAAACTCTTCGAAAATTGGTCAACTCTATGCCTAGAAGATGTCAAGCAGTCTTAAATTCTGATGGGTATTCTACACAATACTAAAAAGTGGTAATCATAATGTTTATAGTACCGTTTTTTGTATAAAATAGGAAGTTTCCATAATTATTTCCAACTGTTATACGAAAATTAGCTATAATTTAAACTTATTAATATAAATAATCATTGTTTTATATGAAATCCTAAATAAATATCGTTAGAAATCGTAATATACTTGTCTAAATAAAAAGTTACCATACATTTTTCCACCACTGTACATACAGGGTGTACAAAAATTTACTATCAAACTCAATGGGGGAAGGAGGAAGGCATTTAGAGTCAAAATAGAATTGAGAATTACAAAATTATTTTAGTTTTGAAAATTCCTAAAGAAGTTTAACAACTTTTCATCTTACTTAAATTAAGTAAATAACCGTTTGCCAATCTGTATTTAAATTTGTTTTTAGAAGTAACGAAAATAAACAGCTAATCTGCCTAAAAACTTTTTAAAAACTACTTTTAACCTCAGCAAGTTTTAGCATAGTTCAATCTATTGAGAAAATATTTTTGTAGCGATTTATTTTTTAAAATCAATAGCAAGATACTTTAAATTCATGGTTGAAAGCAATTTTTGCAACAAATGTTGATACAAATCATAATAAATAATAAAATCATACAAATTTGTTACCTTCAACATATGTAAATGACCTTTTTTTTTAGATATTGAAAAAATTCAACTGCCTTCAGGCGCTATTCAAATTCAACTTAATATTATTTACAAGCTTAAGTTGCTTCTAAATTAATTTTTCTTTTATTAATATAAGAACCCACATATTACCAACTCATACTTAATAAATAAGTATAAAGCTTCTAAAGTATAAAACTTTTAAAGCTATTAAAACTATTTAGTTTGAAGCTTTATACTTGCGTTTTTTATATTTTTTTAGTAGTCTGTCTACCCAATTAGACTTGAAAGCATTTGTAATTATCGACAATTTATGTTTTTTTTTATTTAAAATTTTAAATAAATTTATAAAATATATATATTAAAATTTTAAATAAATAAAAACCTTTTTTTTCTTGATCAACTAGTTTCAGAGTATCTTATGTAGGGTATCTTATATATATGAGTGCAGTGTAATTATTTTTGTTTATATACAAACCATTTCCTCTGAACAAATTGACTCGTAAAATTCGTTTCTCTATAGTTTTTCTTTCAACTATGCGTAACGGGTTATTTTAAAGATATTTCCCAACTGCTGGCACTCATCCTGTTTCCAACCAATTATGTGTTTTTCTTAACATAATTTTCTTTATTCTGTTGCTTCCTTAATCCCCCTATTCTCATTTTTTACAGAAAGTGGGTAGCACTTCTAATATGTTTTTTATCCTTTTTCCATATTAAATTTACGTTTACCAATCAAGAATTCTTTGCAAAACTGAAATAATTAAGGTATATTATGAAGCAAGATTAGATTTATTAAATTTAGGTGTTTTTATTTAGGTCAATAATATGTGCATCAATGAAAATCAATGTAGATATAGTATATTTGGGAGACATTTTTCATTAGAAGTCTATCGTTTTGTTTAAAAAAAGTATAATAAACAACCATTTGGCAAAA
Source organism: Anthonomus grandis grandis (assembly GCF_022605725.1). NCBI lineage: Eukaryota > Metazoa > Arthropoda > Insecta > Coleoptera > Curculionidae > Anthonomus > Anthonomus grandis. The sequence continues at coordinate 25,469,641 of NC_065548.1, read as the reverse complement.
TGCTTATTTTAACATATGAAAATGTTAAAAATTCCCAAATAAGCATCTCGATATATAAATTACACAATCAGTAAATAAATAAATTGATAAATTTAATGTAACAATTTTTTTACCAGCTAGTAATATTCTTTTATTTAATTTTTTAATATTCTTTTATTAAATATCCTTATTTAGAAAATAAAATCTAATAAATTATAGACATGCAACATCCTCAAATATGTGCAGATTTAGGCCCTATGAAGATATACATGTAAACATGGTCAAAACAGCATAAAAAAATCGAATTTACTTCTGCTATACAACAAACGTACCTTAACTATCAGTCATCATCTCATCATTATTTCATTTCCATCATCACCGAAATATTATTTTGTTGAAGTAAGGATATGTGTGCAATCGCCCTTAAATATGCACCAACCGCTTAAAAATAAAACGCGATGCAGTTTTTTTCTGGGTGCCCCATCGTTTATAGAGGTAGAAGGTGGAAGGATTTATAGTTTTCATTTAAAAAAATGTTTATCTTCAAAGTTAGGATACACATTTTTAAAATGGGTGTTTTATAGATGGCATGTGGGAACCAAAAGTTATATTACTTAATTCATAAAAAATTATTATTGTTTTGAAGATTTTTCTAGTGTTGTTACATTATATAATTATTGAGCCAGTGCCAAAGAAGGTGAAAAAAAACAGACTTCTGCTAATGAGGTTTAAACTTGTATATAAAATTAGGCCTCATATGTACAAGAAGTCAGAGATCTTTAATTTTCTTTTTTTGGAAAATCCTGAAAATCTCACAAAATCAGTCAATCTGGCATCTAAAAAGGTCTTGAAAAATCCATGCAGCCTTGTCAGTCATTAGTGGTCTATGATTAAAACTCAAAACATTTTTGAATTTGATTTTCTGACTAAACCGTAAGTCATACAAAAAAAAATAGTCGTACAAAAAATGAATTATATTCTTAGAAAGCGCGAAAGTCATTAAACACATTTTTCTGTAGTTAAGTACTAATTTTATTGAATTTGGATTAAACTAATTTTTTCGACCTCATGTTTTGATTTTTTTGGAATAGAATGAATAGCAATATTTATTAATGTTAAACGCATCGCCATTTGGTTTTCTTTATTTTAAACGTTGCCGTATTAGTTGGCAATTAATTTAAACAAATATTTCACTTCAGCAAAAATACCGCCAAAGGGGGTGGGAATTGTAAATACGTTAATTTCATAATCGGCGACGGTTACATGCATTTAAATACTTTTTTACGCCTTGTATCATAATCTTAAAGTTGTATCTGATACAAGGCCAAATCGTAGAAGAGAGTATCTAGGAATTCGGTAGATTTTTTGTGCTCTTCACTTTCTCTCAAAACTTTGTACTAGTGAAAAAAATTAATTTTATTATGAACAAGAAACTATGAATCAATGACTCTGGCGCCCTCTAACTTAGAATAACCCAAATTATAGAGAATGTACTTTTTTTAAATAAAATTGCTGTTGATATAGTGTTAGACAGAAAATTAAATTCAAAAATGTGGTGAGTCTTCTAGAAAACAGCAAGGCAAGTTTACTAACAAAAAGAAGGTTAAATAGATTTTAAAAAATTCAAATGCCACATTCATTATAATTATTTGCTACTGTAAGTTTATATCCTTTAAAGAGTCGGATATGAATAAAGTAGATATTATATTCTCAGAACCATCTAAAAATACCCATTAAGCTTATAAAAAATAGCCACTACTAGGCCATTGACACATATCCTTCCCTTCTCTGTCCACAGACCTCCTTCCTATCACCTTCTACCTCTTGGGGCAAATACCCAGCGCCGTCCTTCCAAGACGAGGGCTTATCGCTAACTCCGCTAGTGACGGCATCCCCTTACCGCCATTCTACCTTACGGCAGTATCTCGACGCGCCCTCTATCGAAGACGGGTACTACGACTTGGCCTCTGTACCTCCTCACACGTCGAGTGGCGAAGTGTCTAATTTACAGTCCCTCCCAAGTTTGTATCCTCGGATGCCGTTACCGGTTCCTCTCGAGCTAAGTGGAAAATCTACCGCCGCTAGCTCACAAGAGTGTTCCGTTATACAGTCGAGTAGTGCACAAAAGAGTAACACCCCGAGTAACACACAGGCGACATTACCAAAACAACTGGGCAGGAAGGGTTCGAGATTTCGGCCCTCTTGGCTCGATTCGTATGTGTGGTTGCAATATGATGAGCAACAGAACATTATGTACTGCAAGTTTTGCAGGAAATGGAGCGGAGATATGCCTGATATAAGAACCTCGTTCGCAGAGGGCAGCAGCAACTTTAGGCTGGAAATTGTTAATCATCATGACAAGTGTAAGGCTCATAGGCTTTGCGTGGCGAGAGAATATCACTCGGAGAAATCTGATCCCAGGGGGAAGAGTCCCTTAGGGGAAAGTTCTTTTAATATGGATGGAGGTGGTGCCACTTCGGCAGAATATGGTGTTTATGTGCAAGAAGAGGGTGGAGGGAAATAGGGAAAGATGAAGCTAGTTCAAGTTATAGCAATGAGGATTGATAGTCAGATAGTGTGATATAGGATAGCCAAAAGTATTACATTTATGTTATGATGGAAGTAGTCATTTTAGACTGTAAGTAAAAATGTTTTTCTTTTTTAAATACGTGTATGAGTGCAGGTAAGCATCTCTAATGTTATAATTTTTTTATGTTATAATTTAGTTATATACAGGGTGTTAAAGTATATAAACAAACTTTAACCATTGAATCCTTTATCAATTGAAATGTTTATATGAACATGAGTGCGCAAGAGAGATTGGAACGTATTTTATTTTAATTGCGTATGCCCTATAACATATACCTCATGACTTAATAACAAATAAATACATACAGCTGCTCTTAAACCCTTCACGAGCATAGATATGGATAATTGTTATCCATGATTTTTTGAAAAAATAGCACTACATCGATTTGTTTTGGTTATAATATTCTTAATATTTAAACATTGTAGTTAAACATTATCTAGACGTACACTACGTATATACGTGGAAAAAATTGAATTAATTTATTTTCCCAAATAATTCGATAGCTGTGAAATATTTGTTTTCTTCTCTGCTCATTCTAACAGTCTAAATATTTCTATTAATTATAAGTTTTGGTGATTATTAATTATCATAATGGTCCAGTTCAGTATCAAGAAATGGCTCATATGCATTTTGTTTAGGGCTGTGGTAGTGGCTGTGGGTAACTCTCAACCAATACGATGATTGTATGGTGATCGATATCCACAATGCCTGCAGCCTAATGTACAAACTCTCATTAACATTCACACTCGACTATGTGAAACAGACGGTTTTAAGAGATCCACAAATGTATCGCAAATTTTGAAAGATCAAAGCTACTTTATACTTGTCACATACAACGTCTACAAATACTTTTGCCTCGAGGTTTTCCTATAAGGGTTGATTTTTGCAACAGGTTACGTGAAACAGTAGCATTAAATTATTTTTTTTTTAAATTGAATATTATTCAGGGATGAAGCATATTTTTCGCAGCAATAAATTTTTTTAATAGCCTTGTATATAGTCTGAAGAAAATCCCCATGCCGAAATCGAAAATACTACGCAATACGACTTCGATAAATATTTGGATTGGAATTATTATTAGTGACTCTTGATTGGCCACCATTTCCTTCCTCCCAGACTTAGCGGCGTAGAGTACCAACAATTTTTGGAATTTAAGTTACCTTATTTCCAAAAATTCAATCAGATCCAAAAATCAATTGATGAAGGAAGTTCATCTTAGAGAACGATGTCGTATGTGGTACATACATGACTGTGCTCCGCCACACTTCAGTGTCGTTGCGCGAGAATTCCTTGATGATAATTATCTAAATCGATGGATTGGAAAAGGAACACCACAGTCATGGCCGCCTAGATCGCCCGACAATAATCCTCTTGATTCCTTTCAAATACTTGAGAGTTCTTCAGTGAATGTTTAAGTTTACTTTTTATTGAATTGGCTACTGTTGGAATATATATACAAAAATAAATCCTTTATACTTTGTTCTATTCATATAGCTGAACTTGCTTTATTTACTGTGAACTGGTCGGACACATAAATTACTTCTTAATGTGACATCAACCAAAATATAAAAAGGCTGACTAGGTCTTAGGGCATGAAAGCAAGTTTGTTTATTTTATCCGTTATTGAATATGAAATAATTTTATAGAGTTAGTCGGTTAAGATATATAGCGCGGGTACCTTCCGAGTGTTTCTCTCTTGATAAATTAAAAGTTCTTGAAAAACTAAATATCAGTATTTTTATTTATCCCATATTACCAATAGCTACAATTTTGAACTTGTAGCCAATTGTAAAAAAATGATTTAATATTTTCTACTGTTGTAATTTATTTCTTAACTTCCAGGATATTACTATTTTGGCCCAGTTTCATATTGAGCCTCAGCAACTTGTCAAACATGCAATATTAATGATAGGTTATACCAACTATTTAGTAAATACGTTTCAATGTTCTGGACGACCCATGTTCATATGAACATTTCACCTTCAAATTTACCAAGGTTTCGATTGTTAAAGTTGGTTTACCTTATTTTATTTAATACATTGCTTTTTGAAACGGATTGAGCAAATTATTATTGAAACCTTAAAATGTTTATATTGAATGAAAAATGTGTCATTTAGTTATTTACTTAAATAAAATATGAATAAAAATGCCTTCTCTTAAAAATCAACTCTTTATTATGTTAAATATCGTGGGCTTAACGTCAACAATTATTATTTTGAGAAAATTATATTTATAAAATCTAGTTTTTGTTATTTGTTCTAATTTTTAAGCAGCATTCATACATTTCACCTCACAAAAAAGTGGCAGGCAAAATACAAAATGATACACGGCGTGCCGTTCAGTTAAAAATCGGATGAAAAAATTGGGAGCGAACATTGCATGTATTGTTATTTTTTATTCCGCATCACAACGGAGTCCTGACCGAGTTGAACTTTCGCCTAACTAGCTAAAATATATTTCTATTAGTTTTAATGTTCCTATAATGCAAATTGTCCGCTTCCGTCTGAGTATATTCCGGAATTTTTTTTCTGCGCTTGACCCTTAAATAAGTTACCGGTAAATATGATATAGAGACTCATAGTTTATAATCTAGTTATAAAAAAAATAAAGATTTTTGAACCAACATTTTAGGTGAAATAGTTGAACAAATCAGATCAATAGTTATAATACAATAGAATATTACCAATTCTTATGTTGATGTAGATTTCTAAATAACTTGGGGATATATTTAATTCAATTTTACAATATTTGAAATTTACAACTGTATAGCCAGATTAATGGTGGCATCCCCATCACCGCAGCATTCTTTTGCGCTTTATCAGAGGCTTTTGATTGCCTAAGCGGTAGTTTCCGTAGCGAAGATTACTGTTTGGCATAAGGGGCATAGCCTTTTCTTAGTTTATTTCTTAGTTAAAAGATCGTGAGCAGCGCGTTTACTTGGGATCTTCGCGTTCCGAATATGGTTATATTCCGGTATACAGGGTGTCCGAAAAGTCAACGATAATACTGAAGGGTCTGATGAAGCAACTCATAAGCAGCCAGGAAAACATAAAATGACCTTAGTAAAAAATCGATGGTTTTCGAGATATTGGCACTTTAGTGTAAGTCACCAAAATCCTACTCTTGGATCAGATTTTGGATTGTCACGCCTTAAAAATAGATATTTTTTAGAATCTCTTTTTAGCTATGCAACACTGAATAGCCATTTTACTGATCAAAGACAAACATTAAACTAAACGGCCAAAAAATTTAATAAGAAATCTATTTTAAAATAAAGTATTACATATTTTTATTTTTTTAACTTTGAATTTGACCGCTCATACTGGACCAAAAAAATTGTACGGCAACCTGGGCTAATACCTTAAAAAGTTTGCTCATTTAATCTACTTTTTAAAATTACCTAAATGTTTTTTTAACAGTTTACTATTATTGTGTTATAGTAAAAAATAACCCTAATTCACCTTATGATATTGTAAAAAAATTAAACAAATTTTTAAGTTATGTTTAAAATGTATTTATTTAACTTAAATTTAAAAAAAATCAAGAGGGAAGGTAATTCTTATCACCATAGCAATAAACAATAAACATTTTTGGAATTTAGTTTGTTTACAGTATTCCAAGTACTTTTTTGCTTGTATCCTAACCTTTCTGTTACCTTTTGCTTTGGATTTGTTTTTGAGTTCATTTTCCTGTGGACTGTTTTCTTTGAGATGTTTGTTTTATTGGTTAATCATTTATTATGCCCTTGCCGTATACCGCCCAAGAATATGCAAACATGCATCTCATTTATGGTGAATGCAGAGGAAATGCTCTTTATCAAGAAAGATATCCGAATTTGGCCCGATATCCTGACTATCGTGTATTTATTAATGTTCACCGCTCATATTCCGAAGGCAGAATGCCTCATGCTCCTGTTCGAGAGGGAAGACCTCGTATTGATTATGTTGATCAAGTTTTAGAAGAAATTGAAAATGATCCGACTACTTCGGCACGAGCAATCGAAAGAAGAACAGGGATACCGAAATGGGTAGTAAACGACATCACTAGGCGATTTCAATATCACCCTTATCATGTTCAACGAGTGCAAAGCCTACTGCCTCGAGACTACGAACCACGCCTACAATTTTGCCGCAGAATGTTGCAAAAAAATCAAGAGGATCCGAATTTTTTAAATAATATACTGTGGTCAGATGAGAGTACATTCCAAAATGATGGCTTTATGAACATGCACAATTTGCACACTTATGCGTTGGAAAATCCCCACTCTATTCGAGAAGAAAGGTCACAGTACCGATTTAAAGTAAACTTGTGGACCGGTATCTTGAACGGACAATTACACGGCCCATTCGAATTACCAGAAAATTTGAACTGGCAGGCTTATTTAGATTTTTGTCAAAACAATCTACCAATTCTTTTAGAAGATGTTCCCTTGGCCAGTCGCCGAATAATGTGGTTCCAAAATGATGGTTGCCGGGCACATTATGCCCATGAAGTTCGTCGGTACTTAAACCAAACATACCCCAACAGATGGATCGGCCGACTTGGTCCAATTTTATGGCCTCCCAGGTCTCCAGTTCCTAAACCCCCTCGATTTTTTTTGCTGGGATTGCATAAAAGAAAAGGTTTATGCAAGACCAATAAATAATATTGCTGAATTACGGCAGCGAATAAATGATGCAGCCCAAGATCTTAACGCTGCCAGGAATGCAAGATGGATCAATAGGTCATTTATTAAAAGATGCCACGCCTGCATTCGCGTTGGTGGTAGACAGTTCGAACATATTATATGATTTTTAAATTTTTTTTTAAGTTAAATAAAAATATTTTTTGAGCATAACATAATTATAAATTTGTTTTATTTTTTTCATAAGGTAGATTAGGTTTATCTTTCGCTCTATCACAATAACAGTAAAGCTTTTTTTAAAACATATTGGGTAATTTTAAAATTAAATTAAATAAGCAAACTTTTTAAGGTATTAGCCGGGTTGCCTTACAATTTTTCGGTCCAGTATGAGCGGTCAAATTTAAAGTTTAAAAAATAAAAATAATACTTTATTTTAGAATAGATTTCTTATTAAATTTTTGGCCGTTTAGTTTAATGTTTGTCTTTGATCAGTAAAATGGCTATTCAGTGTTGCATAGCTAAAAAGAGATTCTAAAAAATTTCTATTTTTAAGGCGTGACAATCGAAAATCTGATCCAAGAGTAGGATTTTGGTGACTTACACTAAAGTGCCAATATCTCGAAAACCATCGATTTTTTACTAAGGTCATTTTGTGTTTTTCTGGGTGCTTATGAGTTGCTCCATCAGCCCCTTCAGTATTATTGTTGACTTTCCGGACACCCTGTATAGCTTGAGGTGTTCCACAGAACTCGGTCTTGAGGCCAATACTGTGTCTGCTTTATGTCAATGACCGTACTTACCTTAACATTCAAGGAAAATTCACCGATCGTACCACCATCTTGCGGCATAGTTCTATTAGTGACTCCCTGCATCCCTTTTGTGCTTTAACGCCGCCTGGTCGCCCAACATGATATCACCAAATTTTTTAGTTCCTTAATAGACAAGTATCTTAAATTTGAACAACACATAAGTTTGGCAAAAAAAGTTTCTTCGTTGTTTTGATGTACCTAACGGCAATAACTTAAAAACTTGTATCAAGAGTTGGTAAAATGGTCTACGTTTCCCCAATGGATTCACACCTTAAATACTAGTTGCCACGGTTACTAGCAATTGTTTTATTTAACGACTTTTTATCTTACAAAAACGTGCCCTTTATTATGTATGTGGGGTCCAACCAGGAAATCAACGGTGAATCAACCCTTGCTCATATGAGAAGAAATTCTTATGGTCACAATTCTCTACATAATGGAAGTTGCTAGCAATTTGTTCAAATATCGACATGTATAGTAGAAAATCCTCGGTTCAGACGCGTCATTGTAATTTACGCCTGCTATACCTATGTCTACTTAAACTAAAAATATATATCTTCTATGGCTAAGATAATCATCTCCCATACAGAATTAAAGAGCAAGCATCACTAACAGGTTTTAGACACAACCTTAAAATATTTTTAGTGTATGTATATTTTTAGTGATACATATATTGTAGCAAATTTATTTGAATGACAAATAATAATTGCACTTGACAAGATGTTGTGTATTATTTGAATTGAAAAATAATTTCAAAATGCTTCAAAACGTAGACTAAAAGACGTAACTTCAAGAAATCAAAGCCTTCTATGCTATTTTTATTAATTAAATGCGTTTATTTATATGACTTAGTTCTTTTCTTATGAGCTTATTTATTAACCAATTTAAAAAATAATCACATTAAATTATCGGAAAAAAGACGCAGTTTAAAAGTGGTTGTTCCCAATAACGTACTATTTAAAAAAAATAAAGTAAATGCCAAAATTATTGGTTTGAGCATTTTAAAAAGGCGTGTAAAAGATTAAAGTATAAAATGCAATGAACATTTTTTCCGTGGTTACTTGATTAAAAATTTAAACTTTCAACGCAATTATGGCACCCTATTTTAAAATTTAAAAAAATGGTTTTTTTATATGAGTATAAAACAAAAAGTAGCAAATGCGGTATCATTACCAATTGTCCCACTTAAAATAAAAAAGTTAGTTCCTATTAAGCCGGAAGTGACGGAAAACAACAGAATATCGCAAATAACTGCATGGTCTTATAACTATTCTATCAATTTACCAAATTTCATTTCTTTATTATTAAAAGTAAAAAAGTTATTACATGTTCTCTTTTCCTCTGTCACTCTATGTAATATTAAAATATGATGAAAGAATAATAAAATAATAGTTGAGTTTTTAGAGAAGTGCATATTATTTATTGTGATTATTTGATGAAGAACCAAAGAGTTTATCCTTTACCAGTTTTTAGTAAATTTTAGATTTTTTTAATTGATAAACTCTGTATTAACAAGGTCGTTATTGAACTTTATATTGTAAATAGTCTGTATACCAATAAATCTGTTTACCAAGAAGATTGAGGTAAACATATTTTCCTATAAAATGAAATCGGTATAGACATTTGCATTGTTGCATGTGGCATTTTATTAATATGTTTTGTTATTTTATCTATGTTAATATTATATCGGCCATATTTTTATATAAATACATATTATATTATATTAATGTTGATGTTAGTAATTTGTATTTATCTGTTACTATTATATCAAGTTGCTATTATTATACTATATTTTATTGTTTATATCATCAAATTAATAAACATATTTCTAGTAAATATTGTTTTTTTTTTTGTTTATTTAATTTTTAATGGAAACGATATTAAGACATACTTATAACCCCGTATGATCCAAGCTCCTTAATCTAAATATAATAAGATATATTTAGTTGTCAGCACAGATAAATTTAAAGAATTTATAAAAAAATAAATTAAAATTAAAAAAAAAAGATGTTCTGTAAATAGGTTTACCAATTTGCAGTTTTGAGTGCATTTCACATTTTGATGATATTTTTCTTAGTTTCAATTAACTAATTATGATTATTTTTCTTTTTAATTGTACAGAAATAATTATAAATTTAAAAAAGTAAATACATTTTGCATACGTTTTAAAAATACAGTAAAATGATTTTTTATATTTGTTTAAGACACATATTTTTTATATTTTTTTTTCTAAACAATCTCCATTATTGTTATTTTTTAATTTATTCATAGTTAAACAAGTAGCATCGAGGCACATTCATATAGCAGGACATGCAAAATGAGGGTACATAAACGTTTTAATTTCAAATCCTTGAAGTTTTCGCAATTATCATCAAATTTTCTTAAATGAAGTATGTCAATTCCATTTTATAAAAATTTGGAGACCCATGTTATATTTTATATTGTCCTTAACTGAGGATATGGTAACATTTTCTTCTTTGAACCTCATTTAATTCATCTTTACTGTGGAATTTTTTAATCATAAATAAAATATTAAAATTTAATTATTTCCAATATTAAAATTTAATCATGGGCATTTAAATTATTGGAAACAGCTAAATATGCATCGAACATTAATTTGTTTTTCGTTGAGTCTACATTGTTGATTGTGAACATGTTCATTTGGGTGTCTCTGATTTGTTCAAATCAATTTACTATGTAATGCTTTAAGTTCAATAATCTAGGATTGTCAGTTATTTCCAGTTTTAATTTTATAAACTATCTGTACTTGTTTCGACCGATTTGGGCATAATCGTAATTTTAAATATGCCTTCGAGCAAAATAAATTAAAAAAAACATCCAAAAACTTTGACAAATGTAGTCGTTAAAATTCAAATAAAACATCGCGTTTATTAGACTTGATCAACCTCGATTCTTTAATAAACACCAGGATCCTTAATGGAAATTAACGTAATGGAAAGTTTTAAGAAGAGTGGTTGACCGTGATTAATGTGATATGAGTATAATAACCCATTGGTTTCTCAAAATTACACATCCAACTATATGATCTGTCATTTTTCTTATTGGAATTTGATGCAGATGCTGTACTAATTTTTCCATCGTCATTGCTCTCCCTAGTCTAGTATTTCGTTCACATAAGTTTTATAAAGACGTTAAGTAAAAATAATTAAACGATTTAATAATTTATTCGTCTTAACAAATTGCGAATAACTCAGATGTTTATTGACAACTATGAAAAAGAGAACATGCCAAGACATAATCCAAGTCCTTCCAATAGTTCAACGCAACAAATCTACGTTTACAGTTGTGGGAATATTGTTTTCCTGAGAAATTTATGGTGGTTTTCAGTTTTGTTGGTGCAAATATGAAAACCCAAAGGTTTAATTAAAACTGATGTTGAAAGTTCTTTATGACCAGATTCAACGTCTGTTATGAAGGAAGAGTTCAGTTACTTAGATTTTAAGTTTTCAAATCAATTGACAAATTACACCTATGATGTATGATTATGATGTTCCAGGAGCAGAAAGGAAAAGTCTAATAAATGTTTGCAGTCATAAACATTGATTCAAAAAAACGGTATCCTTTGTTTTCGAATCACATTCATCGAGTCTAATAATATTTAGAGATAATATTTGATATATTTCTTCTATCTGCTCTATCAGCACTACCTTCCTAAGTAAATTCAAAAATTTTTGAATTTGTTCCTACCATGCAGTATAAATCATATTCTTGTTGTAAATATTAATCCAATTAACCACTAACAAAAGGTTTAATGGAAAGTTTTAAGAAGAAATTGGTTGATCGTGATTCATGTGATATCAGTATAACAGTCTATTGTGCCCTTCTGGTTATAAGATTTCTCACTAGAATAGGTTAGGAATAGTTATAGGTTTTCTCACTAGGTTTCATTTGCATGCATCTGCATGCTCTAATATACACACATTTTTTCATTGTCATTGGCCTCGCACTTCCTACCAGATATAATTCAAGATCTTCCAATGGTTCGATGCAAAAATCTTTATTTACCGTTATTGGAATATTGTTTGCTTGAAAAATCGATGGAGATTTTGTGGGTGCAAATATGAAAAGGTTTAATTGAAACTGATGTGACATGAAAGTAACTTTTTGTGGAATATTATTATACCAGATTCCACGTTTCTTATGAAAAAATAAATTGGTACAGCTACTTAAATTATATTAAGTTTCCAAATCGATTAACAAATTACACTTTTGAAATGTATTTTAGGAACTCATTTTGCCCATTTAGAATATTACTTAATTTATACTGAATCGACTTTATTGGCTGGAATCAACAGTGATTGGAATTTAAGATTAAATTTATAGTAAAATAATGTTTTCATTTGATTTTAATTTTATAATTAGATTACTCATATTCCAATTCAACTTGACTGAAATGAAACAATTTTATTATTCTTTAAAAGTTCCTTCCCAAATTTGGTTAAAACAAAATGATAATTATTTTTTATTGTTTTCCAAACACAGTTTTATATCTTAAATCAATCATTTTATTTTAAATATTGTATAGAATTCTATGTAACAAGATCCCATTTGAGCAGGGCGGCAGCGTGAGCGTGCTTCAAGAAGAAGGCCGGCTGTCGCTGGGCAGTCAGCCGGACCTATCTGATAACAACGACCTGTCGAATCTGGCACCACCTGACATTACAGACACAGTAGATGGTAAGTTGAGGTGTTCCGATATAATAAATAAACGGTTTTGGTGTAGGAGCTTACCTATTTTTTGTTTAATTCAAATTGAATGTGAATATCGCGGTGAAGAAGTAGTTTGGTGTTGAAATTAAGATTCGGTTTATTCAAAAGGGCCTAGTATGTACTAAATGTTCAAAAGAGCTTACACAAGTCATAAATTGGAAAACAATTATGGGATTTAAAAAAAAGTCCTAATTTTACATCAAACACCTGATAACTCTGTGATAATAAAAGTTATACTTACTGAGAAACTTAAGTTTATATATTTTGGCCAATAGAAATCCTATTTTTATAGTATTAAACAACAATTTTGAGAATATACCATTTATATACAGTTTATTTAAAAAATTCAGTTGCAGCACTGCAACCGAAATAGTTTTTGAGATAATCTTATTTACATTTGTTTGCAGATATAATTTATTTTATTTAATGAAACAACATTTTATCCTTACAAAGGTTTTGTCACATCTCCAAGTAAGTTTTGATTGATCATTAATCCAGTAGACGATTAAAATACGATTTTAATCCAATTGAGTCATCAGGATCGTGAGACTAATTCTATTCTCTCTGTTGAATTCTATACTTTTGATTATTAGTAAATATGCAAATTGCTGATCGGATGTATTTTTAAATACTCGAACATAATTTCCTTGTTCATTGGTATTCATAAATTCATAATTCCCAAGTTTTTATTCTGACCTAGACGACTTTCTAAGCAAGTAAAATCAAATTTCTACATGTTTTTCAATAAGTTTCACTTTCTCTCTTACTACTTCACCTAACAAAAGCATAAATACAAAAGACTTTAAAGTTGATCCTATTTCCCTTGAATTTAATATGTATATTGAGATTTACTGATTAGTGAACACTTTTAGGTTTGTCTATAAGATTTTTAGTTATTTTGGGTTTTTCCTCGTAATTCCTCAGTGTTTTCACTTAGAGTGGTGTAAACTACTCCCAATAGGTCATGATTGTGAACCATGAATGGTTTATCTAATTTATAATTTAATAATGGACCTAAGCTTTTGCCTTACATAGGCATCGTATGGTAAAGAAAGGTGCGTGGTCTAATAATTTACCTAAATCTAGTGGAAAACTTATGGACAAAGTTGAAAGGATAAAAGTTGGTCAAATTTGGATGAGTTATTTGCTTCTTTAAAAAAAAAAATGGGCTGACTTGCACATCACAGACAAATTAATTGAATTAAGGGTTATAGACAATAATGATTATTTAGTGACATAGTGCTGGTTTTGTTAATATTGTTTCCGAGAATGCTGACATGTCACTATTTTTTAGAATTGACCTGATGAGATACTTGTTCTCAAATGATACATGGAGCTCGTCAATTTTGATTTCTAGGGGGGCGTCTTTTCATTTATAACCGTACAATGCAGGGTGCTGCAAAAATAAGATATTGCATTACACTTTTTCCATGAAGTTTTTGGTAACTTTTGTTTAATAAAGTGTATCTTCAATCGTTTTTAAGATATTTAGGCTAATTAAACTGTACAATGAATTATTCAATTCAAGAAAGCGTAGAAATAAGAAATATTTATTACAAAAATGGAAGCATTGCAAGAGCTCCAGATAAAAATATTACTGATAAGTATGTATTTAAGTTAATAAGAAAATTTGAAGAATCTGAATGTGTATGTAATAATCGCCGTAATCGCCATCGAGAAAATCGACCACTTAGAAATAGCAGTTTACATACACCAAAAGAAATGGCAAATTTGGTACATGTAGCATTTAACAACCCTCAAAGCACTTGTTAACTGGTTATTTTTTTAGGGTTTATAGGCTCACCGCTACAAAGGATTTTGAGCGACGATAAATTTCACCCATACAAGATAAAACTTCATGTTCATTCAATTCAAGACAATTTTGATAGAAGGCTGGAGTTTTGCAAACTAGTGTCCCAACGCAAATCTATTATTTAATATTTGTTTCTCGGATGAGTACATTCTATTTACATGGTGCTGAGAATAGACATAACTGTCGATATTGCTGTATTATTCGAGTGACTTGAATCCAAATTTGTTTCGTGATATACACTCGCAATATCCTGAAAAGATGAATGTGTGGGCTGGCATTTTCGATAATCATATTGTGCCTTTCTTTAATCCTGGAACCTTGACGGCCGAGACGAACCTGGACATGTTAAAAAATTTAAGAAAAATGAAACAAATTACCGAAATAATAGAAAATGACGTCAATTTTAATGAAAATGACGTTAATTTCCAACAAGGTGGTGCACCGCACTATATGATTGCAGTACGACAGTTTTTGGACATTAATTTCTCGGAACAGTGGATCGACAAACGAGGACCCATTAAGTGGCCGCCGAGATCTCCGGACATAGATTTAGATTACTTTCTTTGGGGGCATTTGAAACTTTTTAGTACGGTGGTTTACGGCTAAATGTAGACAACTCAAGACAGGCTTGAAAATGTAAAGAATAGATTCGAAGAAGAAAATCTTTGTTATTCCATGGAGGTAAATGAACACCACTTTCAGCACTTATTATACACCACATTGACCTACCTCTTTAAAGCAGATGAATTTTAACTTTAAAGTAGGGGTGAATTCTATTTTTTTGCGTTTTTTAATTTTCTGAAAGTTGTTTAAGGTTAAAGTAAAGTCTTGATATTATGGGAACTATATTAAAAACTTAAAGTGGCAATATCTTATTTTTGGATCACTCTGTATTTCAAGGCTCTAGATGAAAAGCCAGAAATCAAAATACACGTGTCCGAGCGATTATCCCGAAAGATATTGAGAGATTGTGAGATACATCATTATGAAATTATCCAGAACATCTAACATACAGATTTAAGAGCTACAATATCAATGAATTTAAAATTCGAATGACGCAAACTTATTCAAAAAAAAACTTTTTCCAACAACGGATGCAATTAGAACAAAAATAAAAGCGCTCGAAAATCTAAGCGAAGACTATATATCCCAAAAAATCACAAATGATATATAAACTGCAGTGAAAAAAGTTGCTAACTGAATAAAACCAAAAGAAACAAAAAATATCTAAAAAAACAAAACAACTAATAGACCTGAGACGAAACTTGAAGAGAAATTTTATTGAATTAGACACGTTAAAAAAATCATAAAATGGGAAATCAGAAAACATGAAATTATTAAGAAGAACACTATCAAGGGGACAACAGCGTATACATCGAATAAAAGATAAAGATGGAAACTCTCAAAAGTCATCGAAGATTTTTTACAGTTGAGTTGTACGAGTCAAAAAAGCAAAACTAAATTCACCCGAAATAGCAGTACCAAATATCAACTCTGAAGTCACTATTGATGAAATACATATGGCTCTCCAACGTATGAAAAATGGTCGTTGCCCAGGCGAAGGCCGAATAACAGCAGAAATAATAAAAATAGGTGGAGACATGAGATATTCAAATCCTAAAAGTATTAGTCAATCAATGTATCAGTTTAAATGCAAAATACCAAAAAGTTGGAAATGCAGAAATAATAATACTGTTTGAAAAAGGCGATACTACTGCTATAGAGAACTATAGACCAATCAATCTATTATTCCATCTATATAAACTGTTAAAAAATCCTCACTAACAAAGTAGACTTTTACCAACAAGCAGGGTTTAGAAAGGGGTTTAGTACTATTTATACAATTATAGACCTTAGAAACATTGATTGGAAAATGTGAGGAATATTATGGTATGTTATATTTATAGTATGTTATATGTTATATATCTGGTATTTGTAGTCTTCAAAACTACTTGGGACTGCATAAGATTCTGGTTAATTTTGGTATTTCAGAGACTAAACAAAGCTAGAATAGACTCCTAGTACACTACTCTATTAAATGATATCTATTAAAATGCCACCATGTACATAAAAATTGAAGAAACAACGGACAAAAAATACCACTAGAATGAGGCCTCAGACAGAGTGACTTCGTCTCAATCAAGAACAAATATATACCGATTAGTTAATAGACAAGGAGTATGGGAGGCTTGTATTCTGCCGGTACTGACGTACGGACCAGAGACGATGGCACCTAAAACTCGAAAAAACGCAATCAAGCTGAGAACAATAAAACGGTCAATGCTTGGCATAAATCTAAGGGATGGAATAGAAAACACAGAAGTTATACGTCGCACAAAGATCATAGCATTAGGAACAGCATTGCAAAACAAAAATAATGGAGGTCGGCCGGACAGACGGCTAGAGAACCTCCGGAACACTAGGTAAGCATAAAGGTGGAGACACTTTTGGATCACACACGCTGGATGACATACATGTTAGAACATTTCAATGGGCTACATTATTTTTAGACATAATTTTTCAAAGGCAAATTAAAGAACGATATCATACGTAAACTAGAAGAGATACGAGGTATCTCTTCTAGAGAGGAGGTCTCTTCTAGAGAAAGTTGGGCGATTTGGTGCTCATTAAAACGCCCTTTTGAAATTTCAAAAATTCCGAATAGTTCCGAAGATATTTGGAAAAAACCTAATATTGGCGATTTCATTTTTATTTTTTTACGCCTCTATTTGAATAGGTGTAACAAAATAAATTACACATTCTCACGTTTCGTATTTCAGCTCTCATCATGAAGTTTGTTTTTTTAAATACGGCCCTGGATTTTTTATAATGGATTTTAAGAGCCTCTTATGTTTCTAAACCTGAAGTGTTGGTTTAGAAACATAAGAGGCTCTTAAAATCCATTATAAAAAATCCAGGGCCGTATTTAAAAAAACAAACTTCATGATGACAGCTAAAATACGAAACGTGAGAATGTGTAATTTATTTTGTTACACCTATTCAAATAGAGGCGTAAAAAAATAAAAATTTAATAATAATGACAAAAAATTTAATAGGATTAAAAACAGGATTAAAAACACCTTTTTTTATAATAACGCATTAATAAAAAAAAGCTTATACACTAACATAAACAGAGGTTTAAAAATAAAACAATTAAAGCAAATATTCAAATATAATTCTAGTAATCCGCCTGCCTGGATGCATTTTTATGTCAGTCTGTGAATTTTATGGATCGCACGCTGAATAATTCTTGCGGGGATAGCCCTGATCTCCCTTGTTAGGTCTTGACGTAAGGCTTCAAGATTTTGTGGCGTATTTTGATAAAGACGGTTTTGAAGAAATCCTCAAAGAAAATAATCTAAAGGGTTTAGTTCGGAGGTTCTAGCGGGCCAACGTACGGGTCCTTGGTTTCCAATCCATTTGTTAGGGAACAATTCATTTAATAAATTGGTGACGCATCGTCCATTATGGGGTGGTGCACCGTCCTGTTGCCACCATAGTTGACGTAATACATCCAAAGGAATATATTATATTGGTCCTTATCAATTCGGCATATCTTTCGGAATTTAGATTTCTTTTAAGAAAAAAACGGGCCGATAATTTCATTCTGCTACATACCGACCCATATAATCAAATGATTGTAGTCCCTGAGGTCTTACTTGGGTTTTCCATTGACCAATAGTGTTCGTTATAAAATTACGAGACAGTTTATCAAAACTTTGTATTTTTACTCTCGACACATGTTTCGCTAACGATGTTAGCATCTTCGGGAGAAGATGGAACATGAGGGGCTCTTAATCCGTAATAAAAAATTGAGGACCGTATTTAAAAAAACAAACTTGGTGATGACAGCTCAAATACGAAACGTCGGTTTGAAAATTTGAGGACACCATTTTGTAATATAGAGAAAGTAGCAATGAGAATTATATTCAAATAGAGTCGTAAACAAATAAAAATGAAATCGCCAATATTCGGTTTTTTCCAATTTCAAAAGGCCGTTTTAATGAGCACCAAATTGTGCAACTTTGCCTTAATTTAACCGACCTCGTATCTCTTCCAGTTAACGAGATAGGTGAGGCTCGAATTTGGGACACCCTTTACCGAATAAATATTTTTTTGATGACTAATAAGATTTAAATAAGGTAACTATGGTCTTAGCTCTTGAACAGTAACTCTTTTTGCAAAACAGGTGGAAAACAACTTATTAGCCAGATTTCTTATTTTTGTGTGAAATATCAAACCATTTTCAATGCTAGAGCCAAGAAATCTATTTCCATATGAACATTTGGAGCGTTATCTATGGATATACACTAACGTTGTCGCCTTTAAAAGAGTCCCCATTAGATATAGGACCTGTGCCAGCCTTTCTTCCAATCTTCGAAATACTTCAAATTCGATCTTTGGTGTAAACCGATGGCCCTTTAAGGTTCTCTTTATTTTTGGAAAAAAGACAACAGCGCCATATCTGTCAAATATGGAGGCATTGTTGTAGTATTGTTTTTAGTCAAAAATTCATGAGCAACCAATGAAGTGTGAGCAGGTGCATTATCGTAGTGCAAAAGCCATGAAGTGTTTTCCCACACGGGTGTTTTTTCGGATAGCCAAATTTTATTGGCTAAACTTGTAGTAGTCCATACTAAGGAGTACTACCTATCATATACAACTCATCTACCATATCCAAGTAATGTTTCGTCACCTGATATGATACGTTTCAGTAACTCTACATCGTGGTTGACTTCATTAAGGGAACCCTGAGCAACTTTAAATCGCTTCTGTTTCTGATCATAATTAAATTTTGGAACAATCTTGGCTACCAAGCGTTTCATACCCAAGGCAAGTTTTAGGTAAGGCAAGAACAGCGTAAAAAATACAGAAAGTGTTATTTTTGGTGAAGGCTAGCCTTAGTTGCAAAGAGGTTGCCGATTTACTTTAAGCTGAAATTTTAATGTAGTAATAAGTACCAAGTTCTAAGAAAGTATTTGATTTATCTCTTACATAAAAGAAATGCTAACAAAATTTACCGATAATCCGATAATTTTTGATCTACAGGTTTCAGTGAAAATTGTAAATGCGATTATCTCGTAAACAGTATTTTTTAACACGTGTAGTTGAGACACCATGTATCTACATATCAAACTGGCCAAATAATTCAGAGCCTTCATTTTATGAATGAAATTCAATCAATCTTAACTCGATTAAATCTCAAAAAATTGGATTTCAAATTGGACCCATTATATACGATTCATTTCTTTATATATAGAGTAAATGAAATAGTAAAACAGTAAGCCTTTACACCAAAACAATTATTTATGCGCTCGATAAAATAAGCGTCGTCATATTTATAAGTAAGCATGTGTTTTTTGGCTGTGCATCTACGCTTGATTATTGCCACACAAAAAAAGAACAAAATAAATGTTAACTTTTTATTTATTTAAATATTACGTGTGAATGTTATATATTGTGATGTTTGTACAGTTTTGTATATATATTTTTTAATAATAATATTAAACTGGTTTTGTGCTTCCATGTGCTTTTTTATTACTTTTTTCCTTTTTCCTTTGCTATGCTTGCTGGCTATGTTACTAATGCTTTTGCTTTGATTGTTATTTTTATCTCTTGTTTATACTATTCCATTCACCTAACGAGATAGTAAGTATGCTGACCATATAATACTGTGATTTATCACTAGAAACAATAACGGCCCTAAGGCGATTTTAATTAAGGGTAAGTTTAGGAATTTATACCAGTTCTGGCGGACTAAATAGCGATCTACTTCGAGGTACTTTTATCCTTCTCAAGTAAACATTTAATTAAAATATCAATTCACCGTCTGCGGTTGTTTTGGTTTCGATGTTATTTATGTAAATCTATTAAAGACATCTACATAATCATGCCCGCACGATCGCTCTCGATAAACGGTTATTTGTATTTGAAAAATCATCTGCGACAACGGGAAATTCTTTGAGACGGAAGACAGATGCTGAATAACTGAAAAGTATTATTCTAAGCAGTACTTTGCACGAATTAGCGGAAATGTTTTCGATTTTTAATTGAATAACGATATTTTTATTCTAATTTCGTCGTGCGGTCGACGAACTACATTATTCGTTGTTTTTTTTTATTAATGACAAATGAACCTACTTTAAGCGAAAACAGCTTGTCCGTTGTAAACCGTAATTTTTACGTTTACGGTTTTATATTTTCAGCTGTAGTACATTAAACATATGTTTTGTCTGGGTCTGGTGCAAAAAAAACATTTTTATGACCTATTCTATTAATATTGCCATCATATATAAAAGTTGCAGTAGTTAAAAGCATATAAACTGTTGAGTTTTTTTATAAATAAATATAAAGATAATAAATTGAAAATCTCCTCTTGGCTTTAGTTTTTTTATAAAAATTAAAACATTAGTTTAAATGCTGATAACTATATTTTCTTCTATTTACTTTCGTATTCAATATTAACAGCCTTTTTTTCTTAAATTATGCTTGAATTGAAAGAAGTAGATGTATTTTGTTTTGATATAAACACTATACAAATATTTTTTCATGCTGTTCTTGAAAATTACGGTACACTCAAGCACTAATTATGAACAAATTATTTATTAAATTGTGAATCATTTAACTATACGCGGTAATATGGATCAATGGTAGGTTGTATGTTTTTTTATAGAATATTTTTGTTGCAATGTTGCCACTTATGTAAAGTAAACCAACATATTTAATATTTGAAATGGAACACCTTGTATATTAGCTTAATTTCACCGCGCATTAATTATAATTCCATAATACTTTCACGTAAATAATGTCGATTATATTCAATTGACAAATGTTTATTCATTGAAATAGATTTTAATGCAAAGTGTTACATATTAGTAGATCAAATTCTATCGTTGACAGGTTTTGAGAGATCTGCTTGAGATGTCGACATCATTACTTTCATCTAAGCTAAGCACACCTAAACATCAAGGTGCTAAGAAAAATGGGAGTATTGATAACTTTTGCCTATTTTTTATGTAAAATTTTCATTTAAAACTTAGTTTAGGAGATATTTTGGCTTTATAAATAGATTTTTAGAATAATTTTATTTCATGGCAGTAAAAAAGAGAAAATACAAATATTAAGTTACACTTGTTTACTGGTTCTCCTAACTTTAATCCTATTTCAGTTTGTGATTATGTTATTTTTGTTCCTTAGCATTTTTTTTAGTGTGTTATGATTTTTTTTCCAGTTTAATTAAAAAATTAAAATAATTAAAAAGTCCAAATATACAGTGAAATAACTTAAAAGATCACGAAAACCCTTAGATCAAAATTGAGATATAAAGATAAATGCAAAAATATATGCCATAAAATTAAAACAATTTCGTCAAAAACAAATTGGAACCAGTACATTTCCACTATTTTTTTAAGTACGTACATTTTGAGCTTAGATTAGAGTAAGTTGTGTTATACAAGCAATATGAATATCTCATACTTTTTTAACTTAATTTGGACACACGGTACCTATGTTATATTTAAAAGAAAGTGAAAAGTGAAAATTTTAACATAAAGTAATTTATTATTTTTTTAATACAAATTGGGATTTTAAAAAATGGTATATATTATTATCTATATAATAAGTATATATTATCACTTATCCTCAGTCTTTAACAGTTGGGTATGAAAATTGCGAAAATTAGGCATTTCTTGTACAAAAACTTTAATTAAGTTTATGGCCATATGATTTTTTTTCAAATTTAAATTTATTTGAAAATTCTCCCTTAATTCCCAATTATTCAATATTTCCAAACTTGTCAGAATTTTCAAATCATCTTTGGCAAATTTGATATCAAGTGCATTGGCGGTCTTAAAATTTCAGTTCAAATTTAAAAAATACGATTAAAATAGCTAATTTAAGGTAACTTTTTAATGCAAATTATTTAATTGGCCGTTTTGAACTGTTTTAGAAATATAATGATACAGAAAAAGAAAAAAAAAACGTTTTTTAAACCGCTATTCGGTGAATACTTCTTGCTTAGATGTTTAACTTAAATTAAAAAATGAGTACTATTAAATAAACTATTAGGTGTTGGTCTTGCCAATAAATTCAGTATTTAATTACTATCATTTAAAAAAATATAAACAATTATGGTCAAATATTAACAAAACTTAAATAATTGTCTTATATAAAACATGTTTTATTTAAGTTGCTAATTTTTAGAATTCATCAAAGTTCTAAGTATTTCGTGGCAGTTTTTATAATTAGATACTTTTTATTATAGTTTGATTGATGACATTAAAAAACTAAAACAATATTTATACTTTACAATCGTCAAATAAATTTTTATTTACCTTTGTTGTTTTCATTATAATTTTTTCTGTTGTTTTTTAATTTTTTTAAGTAAGTTTTCGTATAAAACTGATATCCAGTTTAAGTTTTACCTGGAGTTATCGATCAATAATTTTAAGAAGATTGTAGTTTGAGAGCCTGAGAAAAATTGAACAAAAATTTCTTAATATTAGATCATCTTGGTGAAATCATCATCTAGTTTTACGACTTTTGAATACAACTGGTGCTATATTTTAAAGAAAAAACTAAGAAAGTGTTCTGGAAAAAATAACGGAATATTTCATTCCTGTACAAACGTCCTTAGTTAAGGCTTAAAAAATAGCATATAGTCAAAATTATATATAAAATATCTAGGAAGTAATTAAAGTTTTTTTTACAAAAAATGGTAATTTTCTTGTTCCATTTTAGAGCTTTTCGGTTCATTTTTCCTTTAAAAAATTCTTGGAATTTAGCATTTGCAGCATTTTTAAATAAGTTTTATCCTCAATTAAAAGAAAAAGAATTGCCAAATGTATTTATTGAACGCAAAATAAAAAATTTAACATTTTCTATATTTTTTCCAAAAAAAAATTATATTAATATTTTTTTGAAAAACTTTTATTTTATTTAAAAAATATGCAATTTGAAGTATATCTAGTATAAATTTGTATTCTTTAACCAAATATCTTTAATATTTCGATGAATATTGCGTATATTTTACAAGACATATTTTGCTTAGAAACTTAATTATAATATT
This sequence comes from Anthonomus grandis grandis, assembly GCF_022605725.1. Lineage (NCBI taxonomy): Eukaryota > Metazoa > Arthropoda > Insecta > Coleoptera > Curculionidae > Anthonomus > Anthonomus grandis. Next base: position 25,446,028 of record NC_065548.1, on the reverse strand, counting down.
ATTCCGCGACTTTTCGAGAAAAAAAATAATAGTTTTCTTGTCTTGTCTTGAAGATCCTTGGTTAATTAGTATTTAAAAAAAAAAATCTTGGAACCTGCCACTATTAGTATAAGAAGTATTGGAGGATTGCAACAGCAGGAATTAATTCTAAAGATAAGAAATCTAAATATAAACCCGCATTTAGATTTCCTTCAAAAAAATATGGTCCTAAGATCCTATTGTTAATCATCTCCATCCATACATTTTGCTGTGTTGCTGTTTTGATGTTTACCTTTTGCGGATACTAAGTATTTTTTTCAATAATCCAGTGTGCGTTTTTTTGCAACCAGTGACGATAATTGTATTTGTTAACTTCCCCGCTTAATAAAAATGTGACTAAAAGGATTCTTCTCTAACTATTCAATTATCTAAAAAATTTAGAATTTTGTCACATACGATACCATATTATCACAGAATCCTTAGGTGATTTTCTGGATCATTATTAAGAAGTTCTTGTACATAGGAAACTTTGTACGAAATTTCTAAATATCGAGTTTTTATTAAAATACAGATGTACAAGGATGTTCGTGAAGTGCTAATCTTAAATTTAACTTATCTTCTTCAAAAAGAACAGACTTTCGGCCAACTTTCCATAATTTTTTTACATTGGCATGTACGTCAATATTTTTTCTTAATTTTCAAATTCAAAAGGTTTATTTGCCAATATCAAAAATTACAAAACAGTTGTACTTATGATGTAAGTGAAGTTAGCAAATAGGAATGCATCTCGATTATAGAAACCGTTTCTTAAAAGTACCTCTGCAAGATGCACTTTTAAGTGATACATCCTCAAGAAAAAGCAACAAAAAAGGAAACAAATTAACAAGAAAACTAAAAAAAAGAAACCTTACGTAAAAATATTTCTCCAATACTTTTTGATAGAGGTTGAAAAAAAATTTTAAAAAATACAATTTATTTATATTTATGTACACAGGGCAGGGGTAGGCAGCGACTGAATCGGGGAAGCGCAGGAGAGGAAACACATCAGAAGAAAAGGATTCCTTTTCATATCACCATAACTAGCCATTATTAGAATATCAGTCCGTTGCTGCATCGTTAAATAAATTTTTATTACAAACTAATAGTCACAGTTTAAGTGATAATCATTTTATTATGGTGACTGTACATTTTTAAGGTATTCTTCAAAGCACGCCACTTTCTCTCAAAATCTTCAATTTTATAGAATATTAAATATGCGAATTGGTCAAAAAAATTGTATATCAAATAAAACATAAAATGTGTTTAGAATTTTACGTAGAATCGAAATTTGAAAGAATATGTAGGGTGTTCTATTTGAATAAATAATGTTGGTTATTATAGCTCCTTTTTCAGCTACCCTGTATATTAATTTTTTACTGAAAAAAATGCGCAAGAAAAAATAAAAATCGACGAGTTTGAACGCTTGAGAGATATACATGCTTGTCGAGAAAGACTTATTTGTAGAAAATCTTAGAACATTGAAAGGCTAGAATAAGCATTGCCGAGGAACTATAGCACAGAACATCTCCCTTTAGAAATGAAAGTTAATGGAACGAATGTGTCGGGTTGTTTTAAGTTGTCCGCTCGATCGAAAGATGGCGCGGCACTTCATCGAAGGTATCGTAGGTGTGGTAATTCAAAAGCATTTTAATTTAATATTATATTTAGGAAAGACACCAATATTCTTTTTAAACATAAAATTAATTATGTGCTACAAATGAATAATAATTAGAAAATATGGCTACATCCATGTACATTTATGGTACATACTTTACAGATTCTGAAATATGCTACCCCATCAAACCCTTAATCACCTGGGACAACCTAGCTTCTCTTAGTGCTTTGATACTTAGTGTTTTGATCTGACGATTGTGGATAGAATGAATTCTGGGGCAAAATCATTGACACAGACACAGGGTTCTGTTTGAATTATTTCACCTGTGGTTTTTAAGTAAGGATTTTTAATATTAATTATCCATTGCTGTCTATATTTGGGATTCCTCTTGGAAAATGGAAGCGGCTAGAATATAGGTTTGTGCAGTATGGGACATAGTATTTATGTTTGGCCTTTACGTCACCCATAAACAGACATTTTGTGAATAACAACCAAAGTAAAAAATAAAGTTTCAGGTAACACAACACACGAGAAAGTACACCACTGGAGTACCCGAGATTATTGGATTTATAAATAGATAGTTAATTCGTATTTTGTCAAGAGCACTTGACATCTCGTTTGACAGGCACTGCAGACTAAATATTAATGGGAATAATAAGTTTATAGTGTTTAGTACTTTAGTCTCTCAATAAACGTCTTGAGGGAAAATATTGAAATCGAAATGAGGTATGACCCATGACGTAAGGTTTTGGATGGCAATGGCAACCAGAACAGAAGGCCAATCGGGAAAAACCCAAGTTAAAAAATACACAGTGCCTCATATATTGGCGAATAAATGAAATAAAACAGCTTCTGCAACAAATCGCTAAATCACGTTCCGCGCCATCTTTCTATCGATCAACAACCTCAAAACAACCGGACACACTCCTTTGTGCAATGGTGTCAAATACTTATGTAGAAATGGCGAAAAAAAATATACAATACGATACTATTCCTCTTTAATAAAATATGATTAAGATACTCTATAAAGAAGTCGACATTTAAAGGTAAATAAATGTAGATAACGTATATTAGAGAAAAAGGCAACAACATCGCAACGCCGCTCGATCGCATTGTTGAATCCACCGATACTTGTACTAAAGTAATCTTTACCAGTGACGTCCTAAAAAAATATTTCCATAATAAATATTTATTATTTATATATTATGATTTAAATTATAAATAATATTACCGTTTATGAACTCTCTATGCGTTTTTTTAACGTACTTAAAGGTGCTTATCCAATAAAAATCGTTTTTGTGGAAATTATATATTTTATAATTATTATAGACTTCTTAATAAGTTTTTATTATTCTAAGTTTATGATGACGGTTGTCCCTTGATATGATGTTCTGACAATGTCGGTATTTCCTCGTGAAAAGATCGGCTTAAATCGACTTTTCCCATGGTGCGGCACAAGTTTTTACTATAATAATTCACAAAAAGACTGAAATTACTCGACCTTTTTCCCTTTTCAACCAAAAACTTAAAAGAAAAAACAGAACTTCACAAATGCCGAATGTAAACACAAAGCCGTTTGTCGAGATCAAATTTCGCAAGATAACGTCAGCTTTTGCCTGCGGTGTTGCCATTTCAAATTTTTTTAGAAGCCGTTTTAGGAATAACAATTTCTTGTGCTTTGAAGTTATGATGTTATTTTTGCTCTTAGAATAACATATATCTATTTCTACTTTTTATTTTTAATCCAAAATCTAACATCACTAGGTTAAATTAACATTATTTTTTGTGTAGATATATAGCTGAAAATTTCCTCTTTCGATAATGCGTGTTGAACTTGACAGCAGAGAATCGATGAATATGTTTGTAAACAAAACATCCCCCTTGCCCCTGTGCACATGTTGAACTAGAACAAAGTTGTTGCTTACTAATTCTAACTTTTCAATGTTAAGTAGAAAATACTGGGAAATTTATCACCACGACATTTTAATAAAAAGCACTTAATGTTCCGATGAATGAGTGGTACAAATACCATTATTTCACAACGAAGTGTCAGGCTGGAATAAAATTTTCTTCTGCGAAAACCCTATAGTATTTAAACTTCAACCATGCTACTAGAGGAAAAAAATTATTTCATAGTTAATAGTTTTAATACTTCAAAGAACATCAAATGGTTTTGTTTAGAAAACTTCACCATAAATTAGAAAAAACTAGAATTAAAATTTAAACTAGAATTCCATCGCGCCCCCTGAAAGTTAAAAAAATTTCCAGCGGTATAAATGAAGGAAATTTATCACATTTTTCACGGTCGGAAAATGAAACGAGCGCAATCTATTCTTATAAAAACTCTCACAGCTTTTCCCGTTCATTTTTTACGCTAAATTTACTTGGAACGAGTAACTGAAAATTTATCATTTTTACTGGAGTGCATAAATAGCGACGTTATCTACCTGCGAGTTTATTGGACAAATTTTAATAATTTTATAACTCACTAAATCTGGCTACTTAAATGTAACAAATTGCCCGAATATGGTCGGTTTTTATTACTTACGCCATAATGCTGAACCGTTTGTCAAGTTTTTTTTTACGGTTTGCGCACATGGTGGCTAATTTATCCCGCTCCGCGTTAGTAGAGGCATATTTTTTTATAATAGCACTATAAGTTTTTAGTTTTCCAGTTCTGTTACATAATGAGTTTAAAATTTTATCTTTAACGTGGAGATTTTCGTAATATCACACGCGCCTGATATAAAAGTACAAACTTCCAAATTGAATACCATATTTGCCTGAATTTAATCTCGTAAAATGGAACTGGTGGGATTTCATGATAATGTAGTTTTTCTTCGGCGTTGGAATTTTACAGTCAACAAGTTTTAATTGAAATGGAAATAATAATAGATTAAATATATAATTGACGCTTTGCATGCCATTTAACCATAGAATACTTTCGCAAATAACCAGATTTAACCGCTTTTCATCGCTTTGTTTTAGATTTGTTAGATCAGCCCCCAAATAAGTCACTTTTAAAGAAATAGTAGAGAAGAACCAAAAACTTTCATGACACAAATTTTTATTATTTTTAAGTGTCTCTTGTAACTAATTACAAAGGAATCCGTCTTTTAAAGAGACAAATGGTGATACTAATAGTAAAATCTACTTTAAGTAGGTTTTTGTTGAAGTCAATAAATTATATGGCGCGACCAACCCTTTATTTTGGATCTCTTCTACCACTTATGTAAATAACAATTTTTTTAAACACAAACGTATTTTACCCTAAAATACTAATAACAGTCTTATTTGATGAGTGAGCAGGTTTTTCGTTCTTACATTTTTTACATATTCACACATTTTTCTCTTCTGCTGTGGGGTGCACTCTGTCACTATTTTGCTATACTGTCACTATTTTTAATAATTAATCATTAACAAACATTAATTATTATTTCGAGACGTTACTCTGTGTCGTTGGGTACACTTTGGTTACTACAGGTTGCATTATTTACCTTTTTAGGGTATTAGATGTGATAACTGTTTTGGTTCATCGAAATTGGCAAATAACAGTAGAAATGCGTCATTAATTTAGTAGCTCAGTAATCTTGGTTTTAAGAGCATATTAGATTCATACCGCTGCATCTCAAGTTCAAATTTATTAACAGGAAATTGAATAAATGGTTTAAAAATCAGACCGACAGTGACACAGTCAAACTGTAAGTGGATGTATTGCGACATCCACTATATATGACGACATCCGACATCATTAGCGACCTAAAATCTTTTTAAATTAAATCGCCGACATTTATTTCTCAAGTATTTTTCTTTTATTACGAGATGTTCCTACTCTTACATTACAAAAAACATTTGTTTGAAATCAGTATTTCAATAGTAGCACATAGTGATAATCCAAAAACATTTTTTTTTAGTTGAATTTGAATGAAAAAACATGATTTTTTTTGGAAAATGTCGATTCTTAGGAATGGTTTTTTTAGCTCTTCACTTCTTGCTAAGCATCTCCAGAGCCTATCAATGCAAGGTCATTCATCATAATTTTTGCTACGATTTTAGCATAGCAGATTGGGTGCTCTACCATACAAACAATGAAATAAAGAAAAACTTATAATTTACCAAATTAAGAGGAATTAAATACGGAACTCTCATTTTTTCCAACTGAATTGAAGATAAGGCTGCTGTGAAAACTATAAGATAAATAGGAAATAAGATAGAAGTAAGGATTTAAAAGAACCACGATTAGGCAACATACAAAGTTTAATCTGCTTATACAAATGTGTAACTCTGACATTTTGTACTGATTTTGACTGATTTAAGGAGAACTCTTTACTGGGAAAAAATCTAAAATGGAATGAAATGTAGATAAGAATGTAAAATCCGATAAATAAAGAGATTTAACCTGTTTAAACAGGTCCTGTATGGAGAACTCGAAATGTATGAAATATAAGTCTCTATCATGCAATTGGTCAAATAAATAATTCCCATCTCGATCTAATTGATGGAAAATGTCATAATTTGCTAAAATAAGAGGTTTGACCTGTTGAAAAAAATCCTAAATGCAGAATGGGAATTTTTTTACCAACTGCGTTAAAATCAGCATCTAATGAGAGCAGCACAAATAATGACATAAAAATAGAATAAGATGAGAATACAACTCCTAATTTGACAACATAAGAGGTTTAACCTGCTAAAAAACTTAATGAATGAACTCGAAATTTTGTCCAACTGGATTAAAGTTAAACCCATACCAATAGAACGCAATGACCAATATTTTGGTCAATTCAGAGGTGTATTCTACTGAAAAAGATCCCAATTGCAAAAAATCATTTGGTCATTTTATTCAATTTAAAGTATTTATTTCTTGTAAATTGGAGATACCGGCCTGGCAAATTTCTTTTTTGGCTGCCAAAATAGTCATGTATTAATATGTAACAGATATTCATAGGCAAACTGTTAAGTTAAAGAGAGAACGACAATGCTTCATCGATTCCCTGATTTACCACTTGCATTTACCCCTGATAGGACAAATGCAATACGTTGTACATCTCGGCCATTTTTAGGTTAAATTTGAGTCGGATTACATCGATTGAGTCGATTTACAGAGGGGGAATAGAACAAGCGCTATCGATCTCTTTTTAACTCATAACCTATCATTGCAAGTTAATACATCGATTTCAGCCTCGAAGACTTTCGTTGGCCAGACCGGTATAGGAATAACCATATTTAAGTTTCAATCACTGGGTATAGATTAAATTGCTATAGATTTGTGTTTTTTTTTAAATATTCATGCAATTGAGAAATTACTATAAAATATTATTGAAATTGGACACTCTTTGACCATAACTGGATAAAATGATTCAATACTCACTATTGACTATTGATTAGAGAAACACCTACTAGGCCTAAGAGCCGTAGAATGAAGTATAATCTGCGCTCTTAAAAGAATTAGGCAGGTAGTATAAGAATCTAAGTACCAGATTTAATAAACAATACGGTTGGAAGATCTTGAAATATCCTAGTGGTCAGCCAGGTTACTTGATTTGACACCTTTAGATTATTCATGAGAACACTTCTATTATTCTAATGAGTCAGAAAAATCCTTTCACAAAATCAACTTCTTACGTTAGGTTTGTTGTGAGTGGGGCACCTTGTGTCCCTCTACTGCTATCCCAGGTTTATTGTGGCTACTTTTTAAGTTAAGTTGTATCACTAAATATAATTTTCCGACAAAATATTTCTTAGGTTTCTTTTGAAGTGGAATACTCTCTATAAATTTAGCTCAATAAATCAATCTCATAGGTCATCTTATACAAAACATATTTGATAATAAACCATTCATATATAATTAATAAACTATTTATGGTTTAAAAAAATGCAATCTTCATGAAACAACTACACAACCCTTTGCCAGTTTCGATACTACCTTGCAACCAAATTGTAGCCGTTAAATAACACGACACACGTCACTTTTTCTTATAAACACGTAAGTCAAAGTGACATTTTTGCAGCTGGTTATGCTTCTATAAATAATTCGCAAAATTTACATATTCCGACAACGACGGCTCCAAGCTTAAGAAGCGATTTTTAAAAGCGGGCGCCTGATTTGCGATGATGAAAATAATTCTTGTCTAACTTTCCAAAGTTGTATAAATGTAAAGGGTAATTTCTGGCACAAGCCGTTTTAATGCAAACTGGCATCTATCAAAACCATTTAAGACTATAGAACATGGAGAACAAGTTGTCGGAATATGCCAAGAAACAAAATGCGAATTATTTAACTGGAGATTAAAAAAAAAACAGTGAGAAAGGTAATCTTGGACAAACAGTGGTGTATTTTTTTATTTGTATATAATTATATAGTTTTAATCGGTTGGGCAAAGCAATAGAGGGGTTTAGTTAAATCAGTCTATCTTTAGGAAGTTGAGATCAGCAAACTTTGTGAAGGTTTTAATATAATGGACCATTATGGGATTTTTTTTTAATTAGTATACTTTATATATTTCTTCTTTTTATTTAACGTGGTTGTATATATTAGGCAAGGTACATTTTTCATCTATAAAACAGTAAATAACTAATTTTCTCAATATTGGATAGTAAAAAGGAATTTAATATAATTTAATTTAAAAACGGGTCTAGAGGTTTAAAATAATAATTTCTTTTGTGTATTCGAAAAGGACAATGCTAACAAGATAATTAATTTGAACTTTTCAGTCTACATTCTGAGGTTTTTATTCTATATGATAAATATTAGCTGTGGTATACAAAGCAAGGCAAATTTTGAACAGCAATTAAAATCAAAACGAGTTTTTCCTTAAAATGTTCATTTAGAATTCTATTAATTTTGCTTCAAGTAAATTTGTTTTGCTGTGACATAAAAATTTTAATGCGAAAAAAAGTTGAAGAAACTGTGCTGGAGCGTTTAGTTATGCAACGCTACTATTAATTAATTAAAATTGGAAAACAAAAAAAAACAGGAGAAGAATTTCTTACTAATAATCTGTTCTTTTCTCTGTAGTTTAGAGACGCTGCACATGATTGAAACGAATGATTGATACATTGTCCCTTTTTTTACTTTTTCAAGTTTGTTGAATGACAAGGACAAATAATATTTCTATTAATGGTTCTACTGTTTATAATTCAAGTACAACAAATTCCACGTCCCCTTCTTGGCGTATTGTATCTTGTAATGTTGTTCATACTGAGGACTCCAGTCTCCCTTCGATAAGTTCTTTACTCTTCTTGCTTTACTACAACTTTACTACATAATTTGTCTCAGTAATCGGTGGTATCAAGAGGTTCACATTCGAACCTTTTAATAGCAAACGACATGAGGAGGACGTTATTTTGCTTAATAAATGTCTGAACTGCTAAAGAATCGGGGGCACTGGGCGTCCTGAAGAAATTACTAGAAAGAAAGAGCAATCCTCTACGTTTGAAGTTTTCATTCTAAAATCTATATTTCCAAACCTTTTGTCAGCGCTTTTTGGGAACAAAACGTTATTTATGATTTAATTATTATCCTGCAGGATCTCTCAATCTGATGTCTGACCAAGGATAAGGATATAAAATTGTAGAATTTGTCTCATAAGTACTAATTCTATAAGTACCAATGAATAATTGCTTCGGTAAGACTATTTTCAGCAGCCTGGTCAATGTTTGGGCTCTCGAATTCATCCTTTTAAGAATTACCCGAAAACCATGTTAGAGCGGCGTCAAAAGAACGAAAAGTAGTCAGAATTGCTACTAATCTTCATTTCTTCCTTTTCAATGTTGATTACCGTTGCGTAGATATTTTTCTACCAAGTTTAGTCAAAAATTTCCTAGACTCCTAATCTCTATGTCAGTGATTTTTTTGTTTTTATATAATAAATCTGGATTATCAAATTAAGAGGCTAAAAAATAGATAACATGAGAAAAAATAAATATGCATAATGTCATAAATATTTTAATGTCAATATGGTAATTTATATTACTGGTAGGTAAGAGTCAACTTGAGTGCTGGTTTCTGTGCTTGATTGTTTCTGACTTAGAAAAGACAATAGATGACCACATACCTTGGTGCTGTATAAATGGGCGAAACAGGTTGCTGAGGACGCGTTTTAACTTTTTTGCCAAGGAGTTAAAACTTGTTTGTTTATTCTCTTTGGACCTTTGCACCCCTGGAGGGGAGGAACATATGGCCCAATCTATTTTGCTCCTAGGGTTTTGGGATTTCCTGTTCCCTATTATTTTTTACTTTTTGTCATTGATTTTTTTTGCATTTCTGTAATAACTCCCAGTAGAGCGGCTCCTCCTTTAGGTCATTAGGTCACTGACTTCTACTAAAGAATTTGAAACAATAAGACTTAAAAATACTTTTGTTCTTCTGGCATTTATCCGTTTCCGGTGTTGGCAATTACAATTTTTTTGTAACAACTCGAAACAGTTCTATTAAGCTTGTCCCAAACCAAGGTCGTAGATTCCGCAACGAAATAACGTTCTTCTTCCGGACCCTCTTTGACCCAATAGCTTTCCTGGTATTTTGGTTTGCAGAAGGAATTATTGATCTTTATTTCACATAACTTTTTTTAAATGGTGTACATGACTTCTAGATCTTTTGCCATTCTTCTTAGTATTTATATGTTTATAATGTGAGCTGTCCATATTCTGAAGATTCTCATATACATCCACATCTCAAAAGCTTCCAAATTTTTGGGGGTGGCTTCTGTGAGTGTCCAGGATTCCACGCCATATAATATGTTGTTAATGAAGGGTCTGCTGGACAAGTGGACCCACCGAAGATGGACTGAGTCCCCTGGTATGAGACAGGCCAAAGCGCACATAGGTGGGCCCTTTGCCTGTCTCACCAAAAATCTACTACGCCTAAAAAGACGCGAAATTCGGCTAGTGACAGGTCTTTTAACCGGTCACTGGCACTTAAGAAGCCATCTCCATACTATCGGTATTGCGGACAACCCGGAATGCCGATGGTGCTGTGAGGAGGACCATGACCATGTAATCGGGGAGTGCCCAGCACTCACGCGCGCCAGGTTCAAATACTTGGGTAATACTTTCAGTGTACCGAGCGGCTTTAAGTCCTTCAGACCAGAGAGCCTTATCGGTTTCTCTAAGGCCGTTGGGCTCTGGTAACCCCCGGTGGGGCATGACGGGTCCATCAGGAGACCTATATGCACAACTGCCTTGGCAGCCCACTGTTTCGTCAATTCAATGTGTTGTTACTCTTGAATGTGGCAGTCGTTTTGTGAAATACCACCATTGCTTTTCCTATATGACATTTTATTTCTTGTGCACTATTCCAACGTTCATTTATGATGGTTCCAATGTAACAATATTGTTGAACAAGTTCAATTCGAGTTCCGTCATCGACATATACGTGATCTCTATTGTTGACTGTACTGCTCTATATGGCCCATTAACCTTTGCAGTACTGCCAAGCTATCTGCTATCACCATGGTATCGTCGGCGTATCGAATATTACTCAATCTGACTCCATTCAAAAGGATATCATCTATTCTGTTAAGGGCTTCGTTGAACATTTTTTCGGAATATAAGTTAAATTTGAAAGGCGAAAGGACATATACCTCTCTGACCTTGTGTTTTCAACTGTTCCGTTCGATCTCCATCGAGTCTTAAGGATTCTGTGTGATTCCAGTAGAGAATTGAAATTAGTCTAATATCTTTATCATCCAAGCCGGGTTCTTCGAGGATATTGAGCATTTTATAATGTTGAACGCGATCAAATGCTTTTTCGTAATCCATTAGACATGCGTATAGATCCTAGTTGACGTCTTTGCATCTCTGGATTAGGACTTGAACTCCAAAGAGCGCCTCTTTGGTTCGCGACTGGATGTATAAAACTATATAGGTTTTCGAATATCTGTTCTTCGTATTTGTTGTAAATTCTTCTGTACATGAGTTTAAGAAAAACTTTAGTATATGCTTGATATTCCTTGAACTTTTTTGCTCTGGTTTTTTTGATAACACTATAAATTCTGATTGCAGTCGTTTTCTTTCTTCCAGGGATATTTGCAGATTTATAGATTCTATTGCAGATGTCGATAATCCACGCTATCCCTTTATTATCCAACAGCTTCAGAATTACTCTAAATACTTAAAAACATTAAAAAGACTCTGAAAGCCTGAAAATATGAAAATTTTAAATCCCATGACACATAAAAATGGCCTAAAAGATATGGAAATTATTGTAAAGACATAAAAAACTATTACTAATACCTTAGAATAAAGAAAAAATATTTCCAAAAAGTGGAATAAAAATGACTTTTGTTAGAAAAAAGTCTACGAGAAACTAATTCCGAATTTAGAAAGACATAAAAATGTCCTTTAATGCCTGGAACATTAAAATCTACTTCAAAAAACTGGAAAACATGAAACAAATATTTGCAGTCCCTGGAAAAGATTTTAAAAAATCGTGACATGTCTGGAATAAAATGCAAAATTACTTCAAATATGTCTATCAATTCACCAAAAAAAAAAAGTCATTTGGCGTTTTAAAGAAAACCTTGTTGTTAATAATTTGGCAATGAGCCCAAGGGCTAAAAAATGTTTAGCCGAGCTCACACCTACTTTTTAAGTCCAAAATATTTTGTAATAAGCCTTGCAAAACTTTATAATTCTCTCAGTTAATATGTCTTTCCTTGCTTTGTATATCGGCAACAGTTTGAATTCTTACAACAACGTTTGAATTGTTACCTCTAGACTCAACAGGTTGGGGTATTCGAAAAACTGTGTCACTTTCGAGTGCAATAAAAGGGCGGGACGGTAGTAAATCAACACGTGATGACAGTAGTGCGACCTTAACAGTTAAGGGGCATAGACAGGCCTAGTTTTTGGATCTAGCTCTCGATCTAATGCGTTCTTGTGATTAGTTACTACACATCAGAATGAATTACAAATTTATCAAATTACACCTCCTATTTCGTTTGACAATACTCGATCTGGTTATGTTTAATAAAATGTAAAGGAGTTACCAGGCGTAATATTTGGTAATCATGTTAAAGTTCAGACCAAAATAAAATTATGAACAGAATCGAATAAAAATAATTTCGGAATTTTCAGGCCATTCCGTCTTCAGATTTTTTCTAAGATCAGAAAAATTACTAATCACGAGGACGGGTTAGAAGTCGAAGATCCCGCAACAAGGCATTACTATGCTTCCTTAAACATAAATGGGGGGGAAGATAAAATAGACCGTAATAAGCTTACACCACCACTGCTTGTCCAAGATGGTAATAAGAACCGAGCCGTACTGACCAGTCGTTTTTTGCTTGCAGGTTCAAAAACCTGGCACATGCGGCTAACCTTTGACAAGTTGCCGGGCGGTTGTAACCTGCACCGCTGCAAACTTTGTGGGAAAATAGTGACGCACATCAGAAACCACTATCACGTGCACTTCCCCGGCAGATTCGAGTGCCCCCTATGCAGAGCCACCTACACTAGGAGCGACAACCTGCGCACTCACTGCAAATTTAAACACCCCCGGTATAATCCGGATACCAGGAAGTTCGACGGGGGCGGCGGCGGTGGCGGCGCCACCGGCAACAACGCGAACGCCCCCTCGATGCTTGGGCAACAGCCAACGTTGGCGAACGCTGACGTTTCGGCCGACTGATTTTGGCTGTACTACTATTTCTACTATCGGGCGATGTGCGATTCTTAGCGGTAGTGACAGGGCAGGTCGGTCGCGTACGATTGCAGTTTAGGGATGATCGATTAAATTTCCTTTTGACATGAACTTCAGATATACCTACAAAACACACAATATCCTATTTATTCTCTCGATGAGGCGGTTTTTTGTAGGCTGATGATTTTTTTTTTAAATCGACAACTGCAGTAGAGGTCTAGCAACTTTTAGGTAAGATATATCTTATCGGGTATTCAAAAAAAGAAATACTTCTGTTTAATGGAACGTCAGGGTAGAACATTTAGTCATATTTATAATATCTAAGATGCCCTATCTAATAAGATGAGTTGGACGACCGTTAACCTTTTAAAAAAAAAAATTAAAAATTAACCATCATAAGACTAGATATTCCAGAAATTTTAAAAAATTTTAAAATAAGTGAGACTGTAGGATATATTCCGGGGAAGAGGAAGGTAAAGACAATATGTAATAGAGTAAGACAGATGTTGATTGAATGAAACTCAACTACATTGTTAAAATATCATCAAGTCCGATATTTCCATTGCGTACTTTCCTGAAACATCACAATGTGGGGGCTGTTCACTGATGTTCAGAAAAATAAAATATATTCTATATTATTTCTTTGATCTTTTAACCATGGTTTTTTGCCATGAAATTAGGAGACTGGAGGTAAAGTGACTTACGCCAAATGAGGTGACTCGTACGCAAAATTGAACGATTACTGGGTATTTTTGTAATTTGTATTACTGTTTCGCAGCAACTATTAAAAGGTGAGTCGAGCCAATCAGATTAAGGTAGACCAACAGAGCTGATGTAGCTCTTTTCTGAAACTAGTTATCGTTCATTTTTAGGTATGCATGTTTAGCGTAGAGATCAGTCTTCTTACCTGCGATCTCCTTGCATGACAGCCTCCAGAACTGTGACCTAAATACTGACATATCTTTTTCCTAGTTTTATTACTATTGATATAATATTCCAACAAAATTTAATCCAGCTGTTATTATCACCATCAGTATTTGGATTTTGGAAAATTTCGATTAGGCTTTTTATTTATTTATTTCCTGTGTAGTGTCCCATTATAAGATCCATAAACATAATTTAAATTTTTGAAATAAGAATTCTAATAACAGAAACCGAAAATCCATCAAAAAAAGGCTGAAAAATATGTACAGACAAACTTTTAATTATAAAATGTAAGGAATTTATTCATCTTAAAATCGTTATGCTATATACAAATTCACATCCTGGGAAGGTGTACTAAAAAAATGTAAATCAAACAATCATAAAAAAGGAAATAAGTCTTGCCATAATGTAGGTTTGCTAGAAATTAAAATAAAGAGTGTTCAACATTCAAACTTTATATACTTCTGATGTATTTCTTTGTTGTCATTTTATTCGTGCCAATGCTAAGATTCATTGGCTCTCGGATTTTAGCAGAGGTGCTCAACAAAATGACATTGAAGAGATTTATTAGTTCCTAAAACTTTTAATTGATTTTTTTACTCTTTGGTGAAAAAGACTGTAGTAAAATGGTTAATGAATAAGTTAGTACATCTTGTAATTTATCGGAATGGTTTAGCCTGTCACGAAGAAATACTTCGAAATTTGTAAATAATAACAGTAACAGTTTAGTTCGTATATTTTCTGGGCATTCGTATTAAATTTACTTATTTTTAAGTTTTCATAATATTCTTTAGCAAACATCCAGTAAATCTCAAAAGATTTGCTTATTTTTATTTTTTCATATGATTCGTTTACAAACATCCAATAAATGTTAAAAACTTTTTATAAAATATTAAGTAATATTTATATGGGCTAAGCTTTAATAATAGAAACTGTTTCTGTAATCTGAAAAACAGGTGGACTCATAAAACTCAAAATAATATCATCCTAAGTATTATTAATAAATATTACAGCCCTTGCAGAAAATCAAGTTTATCCACCCTCTGAGAAAGGTTAAAAACAATCTTTGGTATCTTAAATAAACTCAAAGGTTTATTCAACTATTTTGGAAAACACCATAAGTTTGAAACTTATTGGTATGATCGTTCTTAAAATAATAGTATTTCTTTGTTGTCATTTTATTTATGGTTATGCTAAGATTCATTGGCTCTCGAATTTTAGCAGAAGCGCTCAACAAAATGACATAGAGGAGATTTATTTATTATTATTTGTTAAAACTTACTAATAATTAAAAATAAGTCAGATGTAGGTATATTTTTTTTGAGTTTCTGCTTAAGTCAACCAGTTTAAAGAAAAACTCCACATAATTTGAAAAACATTTGAGGTGTTATCATTAATAGTATAATTTTTCTAGTATAATGACCTCAATCCCAGCAATATTCGAATTTTCCATCATCTTAAAGTCCTGGAAGGCTTCTTTTTATGAATTCCTTGGTGACGTCTGTTTCTTTTCGTGCAACAGCACTGAAATCCTTTTTTAATTCAGATTTAACTTTGGGGAACACAAAAGTCACATGATACAAAGTCCGGCAAATAGTAAGTAAAGTTGGGATATTGAATTTAAATAGAAACTCCCTGGTGAACAATAGCCCGAATCAACCCCACCTGCAGCTGATTTTATCCCTTTGAAAGCTGTTTTGCTTATAAAATTGGGTCGCAAATCGTGGAAATGTTATGCACCATTTTAGCATGTACTTTTTGTAAGTTAAGAAGGTTTTGTGAAAAAAATGTTTTATTTTCTAATTCCTACAGTTTCACTTATGACGCGCGCAAAATTAAAGGTCGGTTTGTGATCCGTATGGTCAATCATCATCTATATTCTCTTGGTCTATAGAATTGTTTGATTATTTTATAGTCACTCTTTGTATTGGAAACTTTTTACTATTTTAGGTTAGTAAATTACACAATGGTTTGCTAATCGGAAATCTGTTCCTGAATTCTGAATTTAACCAAGTTATTGTTTCTTTATGTCTATTTTTATGGTCTTGCTAATATCGCTTGCTCTTAGATTTTAACAAAGGTATCTAAAAAATGTCAATATATAGATTATTATTTTGTTATCACTTAGTAAAAGTGACATTAATTTCAGGATTAATATATTAAAACCAAATAAATTTACTTTTTATTTATTTTTTATTAATTTACAAGTAATATGGTGCCGAAAAAATGCATTTAATAAAGAATGAGAATCAACAAATGACAATCATTTTAATATTATGTTCATTGGTCTGCGTTTATTTCTTTGTTGTCATTTTACTCATATTTATGTAGAAATTGACTGGCTCTCGAATTTTCGCAATGGTACTAAACAAAATGACAAAGAAGAGATTTATCTATACGTTTTAGTAAAACATTTAATAAAGGTTCAAGGAATGCTTAAAACGTGAATTTTATGATTTTTTGGTGAGAATAAGAGTAAAAAATGCTAACAACTTTAAAAAGTCTTCGAATTTTACGAAAAAAAAATTAAATTATTGTGTTAATTTTTATAAAGCTTATGTAAATATTATTTCTTCATTTAAGTTTTTTAGATAGTATTGTTTAAATCATTGGCTCTCAAATTTAAACCTAACGAAATGGATGTTAGTAGAGATTTATTGCTCTTAATTTCATTATAAAATTATACATTATATATCTTGAGAATATTACACATACGGTTGTTAAAAAAATTATATAATTAGGATTACTGAGCACATTCAAATATTTATTAAAAAAGGTACTTATCTCAAAGCTGTAAAAAACCCATTGCTTCATAACATTCGAATTTATCAATTAAAATGTGTATATTTTTCAGATTTTAATTGTATTGTACTACCTATTTTAATACTAAAATAATTCTCAAAAACCGGAGAATTTGATTATTTTCAAAGAGATATGGTTATCTTTTTTGACGTCATTTTGAAGATCTTACCCTGCCCTTTTTATCACATTCAAAAACACTTATATCTGAAGATCATGTAAAAGTTGTTTATCCCCAAACTGCAACCAAAAAAGACTATCTAGCCCTTAGTTTTTATACCTTTTTGTACTATATATGTTTTCTCAATGGTTGGTTGACTCTTTAAAAAGGTTTTATACATCTGTCAGTTATTGGCACCTGTACAAAATCTAACAAATAATATATTTATTAGAAAAAAGTATATAATATATATTTATACTTTATAAATAAACTGGTATACAGAGATATATGAATATAAAAAATCTCCGATATTGCAATAAGAAACTACTCTATTCTAGTCTATACACAATCATTTATATTTACTGTTACTCTTGTTTGTTTCATTATTGTAGCTTACACAAAGCGTTGATTATATTTTGTTCATGTATAAAGTATTTCATTCATATCGGATAAAATATTTTATATCGAACGACCTCTTGTACATTTTTCTCTGGCCAAATTGGGAGTTAAGTGCTTTAAAAATGATGTCTGACATCTCTAAATAGGTTGTTATAATTATATATTGTTTTTTTTTTAAAGCTAAAATTGTAATATATAAAATGCCGGTTTTGCGTGAAACAAAACTTATATTTTTGAGCAATAAAACATGATAGTTATAATATAGTAAACACTGTACAGATTTTATAATTACGATGTAAAGAAAAGTGAAATCTGTGATGCCTTTTCGAACGTTTTATTATGGCTTTAATATCTTAGTTATCTTTCTTAATTTTCCATGGTAATGGAAGATAATAGTTGAGAACTTCTATTATAAATCGTTCATTTTATTGTTCACGTTTGCCCGTCCGAGTAAAAAAGATAATTTTATCGTATAGTATATTTTATGGACTGTCTATAATCGAACAAAAGCGGTGCATTATGATAAAAAAATACCCATGTATGTCTGTAATTTTAGATTTTTAACATCATGTTTATCGGTTGTATTTAGGAGAGTAAAATCCTCAGTCAATTTTAAAGTTAAAATAATGTAAATTTTCAGAAAGTAGGATTTTACTGTTCCTAAAAAAATGCCAAAACTCAAAATATTTACTTTAATGTGACTGCAATCACACCTTTTTAATCGTTTAGAAACTACGTCAATTTTATTATAAGTACTACTAAACCCATTGAATTAGTAGTAACTAGAGATAGTAAGAACGTTAAATTGCATTTGCCAATTTTATTTGGGAAAATTGCAAATAATTTGAAAAGGTTCGTTATTAAAAACCTTTGTTCAACACGATGCAAAGTATCATTCTCAGCGGCCTTTTTAGTCTAAGATTCGATATGAACCATTCTTCACCTATATCTGTTTATGATGAGATTATTGTCAATGGTGCCTTAATTATTTTTAAATTCTACTTCATTGCTTCTCTTTACGAATTTAACACCAATTAAAACTATAACATATTAAGATGAGTTGTCCAATTTTTTTAATTCTTATTAGCGGATTGTCAGATGCTGTGATGCAAAGTGTGATTTTGCTTTCTTATTGAAAAATTTGTATCAAAATAAAGATAATTTTTGGCTGCTTACGAAAAATCTTTCACCTATATGATAATAGCTATACCTATCTCCATTAGACGCAAGGTTATTTTTCCCTCTTATTTACGAAATTAATCAAAAGGTCTTATTTCTTGATAATAAAAAATTAAGGTATTAGTTCCAAAAAGATTTATTCTATCAAATGCGCTTGGCCCAGTTATTCTTGGGGAGTTTCGATAATTACTCGGTAAGAAATTAAGAATGAATTAGTTACTAACTTATTAGTTTTGAGAATCAATTAAGCAAAGTTTCCATTATTTTGTGTAAAAATCATTAAGTCTCTAGTGGAGGATAAATCTTATGTCAAGGACTTGATCATTAGTGCCTTAAAGAAAAAAGAATTTCTAACAAACAAAAATCCATGATTTTTTTTATTGAACATCTTAGCTCTGATGAATACATTAAGAAAACCTTGAAAAAAATAGAGTATTTAGAAACATCTTTAAATCAATTTCTCGTATCTTGAAAGATAATTTTCTATTCCAAGTAGCTGAATTTCTCATTTTTCCTAGACAATGAAATTAGTCTTAATTCTCTCAGGCAGCCGAAATAATCTTTTTATTTCTTTAATATAGTTTAAGGCATTTGTTTATTGTTTTTGTTTGTATATAAATGACTAAGTTGTTGGAAAAAATGGAAAAATAATTCCTTAACTGCCTCGAAGTAAATAAACCAAAAAATTAAAAATTACCAAATTTCAAATTACCTTCCATCAAATCTTCAATTACTTTGAAACCAAAATAATATTGCAAATACTATGTGTAAAAATTAACTTGTGTCGTCTGCAAATTTTAAAATACGAAGTAAATAAAATACAATTCTATAGATTTTTTTTACTAAAAAAAAGTTTATTTTGAGCCCGTCACTCAAATCTGTAAATATCTTAAATCCCCTCTATCCGTGGCTGGTAATTTGCATATAAACAAGGAGAAATTGAACTTGTATGTTCTTAAGTTCTAATAGAGTCTTTTAATGATATTGAAATTGATATTTTAATTGATTTTTGCCAAGTAGTTGAAAGTTCTTTTCCAGGACATAAATGCCTTAAGTTCTACGGAAAATATTTAAAATGCTCTTAACTGAAAGAAATCGTGATCTGCCATTTTTTAGCATTTTTCGGAGGTAATTAAGTGATTATTATAATAGTTGAAACAATCTCTTGATTGCTTTCATGTAGCTAAAAGTAGTTTAATTATTTATTAACTTTTTCAAGATATAAATGATCTTAATCAACTGCTTGGAAGAAATAAGCAATTGTTTATTTGAAACAATTTTAAAATTTCGTTTAAATAGTTGAATTCTTTATTCTTTCCGGCAATTGGATATCTTAATTTTTTTTATGGCCCCTTATCTTGTAATGAAGCCCTTGTCTCATAAATCCGCTAAAAACCCTTGAAAAAAGTACAAATCAGTATAAACTTCTATTACAGGAAGTTTACTATAGAATCATTTGACAACCCGTTAATAAGAACTATGTAGTTTTCTTTTTAATATCTACAATATTTTAAATTAATTATAAAAATGTTTTTAAATTGTTTTATTCTCGTAAGCAGATGGTGAAGAATGACTACATCAGATCATGTACTATTTTAGATAGAAAAATTTTCTTATTCTTAAAAACTACGCCCGAGTGTGGCACCTTTATCTAAACTCTATTTTTCAGTTTCAATTATGACAGTGCAATAATAAGTTGTTATGATATGTTCTATTTATTTATCATTTTTACATAATTTTTATTTTGTTTTTACTATATTGTACATAAGATATTTCTTGACATATAATGATTATTAGTGTTTTTTTTTCAATTATATATTACATTATGGTAAGCTAAAGTCAATTCTATATTTTTATTATCTTAGTAACTAATTGATAAAATCCAAATTTACAACAACAAAAACCCTATTGGCAATTTTTTTTTTAAATTTTAAGACGGTAAGCGTTAAGAGAATGTGATATAAGAAAGTTGTTGGTGCTACAAGCAACCTATTTTTTGCAATATTATGTATTAACTTGTTTGTTTATTTAATTCAATCTTTACGGTTAAACATTTAAATGATTAAAATTGAGCAGATTTTAATATTTCCGAAAATTAACATTTTTTTTTTAAATTGAATTCACTAAAGTTCAACAAAAAAAGGGTTGCAAAACTTTTGATATAAGCGTTTTATAATGTACGATTTTCGTGGTTTAAAGTACCTAATATTTCTGTAGGTAGTTTTTTGAAAATTATATATACGTCATGCTTTTAAGGGTTCGAAAATCTGTTATGAAATAACATTGTGAATATACTGTAAAAATATACTAATAGGTAAATATTTAAACGAGAAATTCATATATATTTAAGAGTATACAAATTAAGTCAATTAACGATTTGTTGCTCATTAATTTTTTAATGAATTAACTGACATTAATATAGTGTAATCGATTAAATTTTATATAAATATTTTATTGTTTGAAATTTATATCTTGCCTGGAAGGTAGATGAAATATTTGTTTTTAGATCTGTAGGTTGTTTATTATTCTGGATATGAACATTTTTCGGGACGAAGATAGCTTGGTAAATTTATTATCTTATGATATTTTAATAAATGCCTTCGATTTTGAATGTTAATTTTTAGGTACCATTTCATTCAGCAATTAATATTTCTTATCCACTGCAGTTAAGAAGAACGTTTAAACTAAACAAATTATGGTATTTTTTTGTCCATAGAATTTAAAATTATATACGTTGTAGATCTGGGCTGTTAGATGAAGGCCAAATTATAAACAAATTAGCTTTCACTTTAATAAAGAAAGATGCATGCAATGTTAGACATTCACGTAAAAACAATATTATGTTAAAAACTGTGAGAAAGCTTAAGATCAGCTTTACAGACCGTCAAAGAAGAATGGATATGATGAGTAAAGTCCTCCCACCCACTGATTATTATTCTACACCTATCCAAAGAAGACTTCCCTATAATCATTTTCCTCTTACCCTCTTACATACAATAGCACACATATTAGGTTCTAAGCAACAGGAAAGAAAAGGTGATGAGAATATTTCCTTTCTCTATTGGTGCTCTAAATATGCGTCGTTTAAAATGGAAAACACACACACACAAGAGAAAAAACTACTGGTCAAGAAAGATACTTGATAATCCAAAAAATATGCTGCAATAATAGAGTTAGAACATATATGTGAAAATCTCCTCGCCCTACCATCGTTTTGTAATAATAGTGATATTTCTTTTGTGAAAATGGTGTATTCTTACAGGAACTCGTGTTAGCAAATTGCAAAATAAGTATAAATCACAGATTGCTTCTGTAAGTGACCCAAGTAATAGCGTGAAATTTTTGATTTTTTGCAGTACTCAAATGCAATCTTACATGAAAACCAAAACGATTTAGTGTGGTCTATGATTCTACACTCCAACAAAAGGTGTTTAATCTAGCTCTTTCACTTCAGTGTAGTCTCTGATTCCAGGTTCATAGATAAGGTTCCAGAAATAGTTATGATATACTAGATGCTTTATCAGCGGCTACATTGACCTTCGCTCCTGCGTGTCCTGGAAATTAGTTTACTTTTGGTACTACTTAGCATCTTTCTAATATTGCGTTCAGTGCTACAAAATTTCTATTCTTCACAGGCCATTAGTCTATTATGATCAGTCGTTAGGAAAGAAAGTAGCCCTTTCCTTTGTCCAGTAGTCCCTTTAGCTCTGCAACACTCAAATCTTACTTTACTTCAGTATTTTTTATGCCAAACTTCGGTACCGACAGCTCAAAGAAACAATAATCTCAAGAATACTGATGTTGCTGCTAAAAACATTTATCTATTACATCCTACGGAAGGTCTAAGAGCACCATCCTGGTACTCTTAGACCTTCTTAGTCCAATAAAAGATTGCTACTTCCATAATATTTCGATATTGCTAAATATATTTTATATAAATGTTGAGAAATCTATGAAGCATACGAATTCGTAAGATTACTTAAATAATTGATTTTTGCACCAATGACAAGACCATGGCAACACAGCTTTGCGTACAAGCCTATTCTCATCAACGACCAGTAGGCTCAGAGCGTGCAGGCAGCGTGCTAGCGTTGTTGCCATACAATGTATTTTACTCAATAGTTTAATTATTCGACCTACAGATCGACCAGTTAATGCCAAAACCAACATTGTTATAATGTTACAAACAATCTATAAGTCCTTCCACAGCAATTTAGTGGTATATATTTATCTATTTAAACAACTTGCGCCTAAATAGCTGTGAAAAGAATCTTACCAAATTGGGTGTTATCAAAACGCCTTCATAATTCAAAATTTTGCATTTTCGGCAGCAAAAAAATTTGACTTTTCACTTTTGTGCCAACTATACTATACCCCAAAACAACTAAAATAATGCTCATAATAAATAACTCGAGGTTTTTATTTAAAACCCATTGTTGTTTTCCAGAATTATGTTTGTTTAGCAAAAAGGCGTTAAAGAAAAATGGGATTTTTAAAGAATTACAGGAATCCTCCTAGTGAAAAATACGGGTAAAAAAGTTTATTGAGAGGTATAGAGATTTTTTGCTAGACAAATTAATGGAGATCTTTATTATTTTTATTATTATAATTATTATTATTATTATTATTATATTGAATGCTTCTTAACACAAATCTACTTTCTAAACTTTATTATTAAGAATTATTACTCTTTGTTACTTAAAATGAGTTAAGTTTATATTTAGCGTTTGAATTTATAATATTGAATCATATTATATTTAAGAATAACGAATATTTGATTTCTTTTGAAGCATTTATTGTGTATTTTATTATTTTTTATTAAAAATGGTGTGTTTCAAAAATTGACTCTTTTTTATCCTATTAAACATCCTTTAAGTCGTGACCTAGTGAGCATTTTCGTAACACTTACAATATATATTATTTTGTCTTTTTCTTAACAATTTTTAAGGTATGTATTTGTAGAGTAGTTTAATGTTGAAAACAATTAGGTTACAATATAGCACCTTTTGTAGGGTGAAGCCCAGTGTATATAATATTTTAATGCTTTCAACGCTATCTGATAATTTGAAATGCTCAATAATATGCCGCGAATCTGAAAACAATTCAAACTTTTAAAGATATTCGAAAAACTTTTTTTTCAAATATCCCTAGTTTATAGTAAAATATTCCGAAAAGCTTTTGGAACATTCGATACATGAAAAGAACAACAAATTGTAAGGAATGTAACTTGCATTTATTAAAGTTTGTAATATCCCTTTAATTGAACTCGGGATTGGGTCTCACAAAAAGCTAATGAAAGCGATTATTTTTTTCTTTCCTTCAAATCCTATTACACTTTGTATTAAAGATTGAAATGAGAAAAAAAGCAGCAACAAAGAAAACATAGCAAAAGAATTTTGGTTTAAAGTGGTGATATCCAGAAAATTTTCGAAGACTAGAGGTACCATGGGCAGGAAGAACCGAAAAAGATATAATTCAAATTGAAGGATGCATAAGGATAGAACGATTAGAAAAAAGGGGTCATACTTTGTAATTAAAGCACAAAGACGATACGAGGTACAAATGGGTTTATTATATACAGGGTGTCTCACAACGAATAGACGCGATTGATATCTCAAAAACTAATTTTTAAAAAAGTTTGAAAATTTGGCGATATGGCACAGTCGATGGGGGCCACACAACTAAAATATTTTGACAGTTGTAACGTTTTCGGTTATACCGGAAGTAGGTGTTAACTTCGTTATTTTAAATGGAACACCCTGTATATTTTTACATTTTTGGCTATCACGTGAAATTCTAGGTATATTTTGTGTATAATGTCCTACTTCCGGTATAACCTGAAACGTCACAACTGTCAAAATATTTTAGTTGTGTGGCTCCCATCGACTGTTGCCAAACTTTCAAAATTTTTAAAAAATTGGTTTTCGAGATATCGATCGCGTCTATTCGTCGTGAGACACCCTGTATTATGATCCTTGAGTCCGATTTCCAGTCTTATCTCAACCTGTGTTTTGCTAATTGGTAGTTGGGTTTTTCAAGGTAACCTCTTTTTGGCATCTGGTTTGAAGTCAAAGGACGTGAAGAAAATTTAGATTTAATATTTTAGTAATGTACTACTATTTATTTGGTCAAATTTAGGGACATTGAAAAACAAGGCAATAAAACATGTTTTTGCTAATGGTTTCATTGTAACTCTGTGTTAAATATGGATAAGAAACCTAAAGCGACGTTACCGATGGACCAATAATTTCTAGAGTCTCAGTTTCTCTTAGGTTAACACCATATTTTATTAATAACAGTTTTTTTCGAAAATCTATGGTATTTTTATGCGTACTTTGTCTTGTTTATTTGCCTAGATTTCCAATAATTTCCATTGAATATCCTGTTTCTTAAATTGGATTTAAAAATGAAAGAAATTAAATAATTTTTATTAATTTTTAATATCTGAGAATTCAATTATTTCCAATAACGAACAAAATCAATGTCACTTTTACGTGATCACTGGAATGGATTTAGATGCTAGTGATTACATGAATGATAAGTTAATTTATAGTTAAACTGTATCTTACTTTTTCTTATGAAAAGAACCCAAAAAATTTTGAGTAAGGAATCTTATTAAGTTTAATGAGAAACTAAAATCAATAAAATGACAAGCCCTTGACAGTATCAAGGTTTTTTTTTATCAATGGATTAGTTATTCAATGGAATAACTTCTCAGTTATGGTATTACAATTGGTTGTAATTGTATTACCTGGCCGTATTTACAATATTATCGTTTTTTGTGAAGTTTGTAATAATATCCAACAATGATTTCGGATACTTTCCACAAGACCTCCATGAAAAAGAGAAAGATGGGCATTCTAAGATAATTTTTCCGCTCAAAATGTTTGTAATATTATATCTTAAGGAACTATTTAATTTTAATATAATTAAATATGGCGCCCATAAAGTAAAAGTTGATGATGGATGTTAACAGAAATGTCGTATCAAAATTTTACAACACTTTCATGTAAGACGGAGCGACTGGTCATGAAGAAGTGCCATTTTGCCCTACTGATTGAAATAACATTTCATTTGTCTGTCTATATTTGACTACAGTCTTTTTCGGTAAATCTCACAACTGATATTAATTTCTTTTTAATATTCCAAAGCACATTGTAATGAAAGGTTTTTAGATAATTGTAACAAAACTTTTCAATAGAAAGTATAAAAAACTGTTTTAAATCAGTTAAAAACTGTCAGTTGTTGAATCATTTCTCAAAAATCAGATTTATCCAAGATGTAACTGCCAAATTTATTAATTATATAATTTTATACGCGTGTGTACACACTGGGTTTTACCTGAAACTTACAAAAACTCAACCTCTAAAAAACCGCATCTACTCACATACTCCCATTACTTGTTTCAGACATAAAATGCTACAAGGTATCCCAACTGTTCGAGAGAGTAGGTCAACTAGACGAGCGAAGAAGGTGCGTGCTATGCGGTAAAATCGTGAGCAACACTCGGAATCACTATTATGTACACTTCCCGGGACAGTACACGTGTACGCACTGTCCGGCGGTGTACACTAGAAGCGACACACTTTTACTACATATGCGGACGAAACATCCTACGGTGGCTTAGCGATGTTTGTTGGGAGTCAGGTAAAGGGTGCTAGAAAAGGATAATAATAAAATGGACTGATTTGTTATTGCTGGCGTATATTGGGTTAATTACTGATACATCTTAAACATATAATTTAAGAATAATTTTCACTCTAATCTGTATCTTGATTCGTCATCATTAACTACGAGAATTACCATTATTAATTTTTTGGTATATACCGCGCCCGTATGTTTTGTTTTTTGTTCGTATCGTATATACTGTTTTATTCGTTATTTAATTTACATTGATCGGGTTTAAATTTATAGATAATTAAATAGCTTTTTACCCATCACACTTAATCGCGGTTAAAAACTAAAAAGCCAGATAGAATTTACTAAGGGTTTCCTATTCACTCCTTTTCAAATGCGAGCATAATCTATTTCTGTGGATAATCTGGAATTTGAAATTTTAAAAAATTCAGCTTGCCATGAATAAAGCTTGAAAAAGAATGTGTTTTCCCCTACCCCTATGCCATTTTTTTGAGGGATTTAAAAGAATTTTCAATTTTACTTTGGTTACCTTACAAAAAAAAACTATAGAAAAGAATTAAGATAATTAAATGTTCTACATTTCTCCTCCTGGGAGCTAAGCTGTACAATCAATGAGGGCAAACTTAGAGGGCGCTAAAGTCACTTAAGAAACACTATCATTATTTTTTAGTGAATTAGTGACTAAAGATTATGAATTAGATATGGTGTTTTGTGGGTAAGTTGGACAAATGCTAAAGAAAACTATTTGTTTCTAGCCAACATCTCGAATTATATTTAATTCATCTTCAGGACTCAAAGCCGTAGTTCTCGCACATTAACTTAAAATAGTAGATATCAGTTAAGGCTAGTTACATACAGGAGACAATGCATTTAAAATATAAACTAAAAATGTCATTAAAAATTTAAAAAATACGAATTTATTAAAAGGGTTTCATCATTAGAAAACGTCTCTACTTAACCTGCTACTTATTACAAAGTATTACGTCATAAGTGGCTACCACACTAAGGCGCCAAATTCAAATATGGGACTTTAAATTCTATTAAAGTTTGACATGACGTAACCATTGCAACCCAAAAAAAAATAAGTCTTAACTATTAAAAAATTTTCTTTTTCCGAAACAAGGGGGAGATTATTCGATATTTCGTAAAGGTACATTTTCTAACCACTACCAAAAAACACACTGCAATGTCATCTATGCCGTGAGCTTCAAACCGCGAATTAAATTACATACCAAATAGGTAATTAGCTGAAATCTATGAGAAAAATAGGTAAAGAAAACCCAATGTGGTACTTTGTCATGTAGAAATAATTGGGCACGACCCGTCCCATTGACCGGCCTTAACTGTGATATATATCTACGTTTTTATACCTGTAGCACAGATGTAAATAGCTCCGCACGTGCGGAGCTATTTATATAAACTCCGCACGTGCGGAGCTATTTACATCTGTGCCTGTAGTATGTAGGCTATTTTAAGTCAACCCGAGAGAACTACGTCTTGGTACCCTGAAGATGAATTAAATATAGTTCGAAACGTTGTCTAGAAACAAATAGTTTTCTTCAGCATTCACCAATTTACCCACAAAGCACCACTTCTAGATTAATAGTTATAATAGTTTGTAGCTTAATTTTTTGATACATACATTATTCTTTACATCTTAAGGATAAGTCTATTTTAGTATATTTTCTTATCTTTTTTCTTAAAAATGTGTTTTATCTCATTTTCTAATTAAGCCAAAATCTCCTTATTGGCATATTCATAATTCAGAAGTTTTGGAGATGATGAAAAACTACATACATGTAAACAAAAACTATTTTTAATTAATAACTTATACTTTTATGCATTATTTGAGATATTTTGGTCAAATTTTCTTTCAATATAACAACAATTTTTAAATAACTTATATTTTTCTTTTTAAAAACTTTTAATTTATTTTGTTGTTAGTTATTCTACTTATTTTGAAATGATTATTAACTATAAATATTATAACTCAAACAAGTCTTAATTTATTATTAATCACATAACACTTTCTGCTGCCGTTTAATTATAAGGTGATATAATGAAAAACTGTTTTTATTTTAATTTAAAAAAAAATTTTAGACTCTAATACATTACATGCCCTTTCAAAAGTTCTCCACCCGCTAATTTAAATTTAACATAGGTATATGGTTATGTTATTTCTTTTAAACATATATTTCTCAAGTATCAAATATTACAAAAAAAAACTTATTATCTAAAGGCAGATGAGAAAAAATAGGCCATGTCTCTGCAGAAATCTGAACAAAGGCCAGATACTGTATATGACAAGTATCTGGCAATTTCTTTCACAACAATCTTTCGAATTTCTGGATGGATTATTTCGATTGCAAACGACTCTGGATATATACAGCAGGACTCTGTGCTCGACAAATATCGCCCAAAGCGACTTGTTTGATCGCTTTGAAGCGAGACGTCTGCTTTTAGATTAGGTATATGTTACCAAACTACACCAAAGACCAAATATAAGTAAAATAAATCTAAATTTCGATATATTTATCATATCATTTCTTTGTTGATTCTAAATAGCCGTTTAAATCGTGTCTCCTTCATAAAGAAAGGATTACTTTCTTCCCTCATCTGACGGTTCTCCCAATTTGCTACTCTTAAGTCCTCCAACGGCTCCTTCTCTTCAGCAGCTAATATGTTATCTAGATTTATGGCAACATATCGCCAAAGTCACAAAAACTGCAAGAAAAATCCAATATAAAAATAAGCACTGCAAATAATATACAAGCAATATTCTCTCTCTATACAAGCAAAAACAATGATCGAAATAATAAAATATAGTAATAAGGTATACCTACCTAAGTTAATTAAAACAGATGGAAATTAAATATATAAACCTCGGAACTCAAAACATCTATGAATGTAAACACGAAGATAAATAAAAATATTTTTTTAATTTTTTGGTGTTGGTATGATATCTAGTGAAATTACCAAAATAAAAGTCAAATTTTCCTAGAAATGACCAAATTCGTGGTCGAATATATCCGAATGGCTGTCGACTGTAACACAGAGTACAAACCCACGCAACTGTCGCCAAAAAATATTGATAGCGAAGGGGTTGATATCCACTCAGCACGGAGTCCCACTGCAGGTATATCAAAAAATTAAATATAAGTATATTAATAAAAGTTTTTGCCTTTAAAAAAATTTTTAACTAAATTAATATGACTTAAAACAAACAGTTAACATCATTTTAGATATATCTATTTATTTAAAAAAGAGAAATTATATTATTTTCACTTTAATTAAAACCTAAAATTTTATTGGGAACTAATCAATTTATTATAAAAAATAAAATTAAACACACATTCTCATTACTTAATTGTTGTTGGCAAATTCTACATTAAATAAAAAATATGTTCATCTTAAAAATGGATGTGTGGTTGATATACCGAGTTTCCTAATTTATTGTGTTCTGCAAATTAATTTTCTCAAATAACCAATATGCTAATAAAGAAAATGTCAAAATATAAAATAAATAATAAATTTTTTCCCTAACGTATTTTGCTCACAGACTTACAGGATTGAATTTATCAGCATGGGAGCCTTCTTATTTATTGTAACATGGTTAATTTCCTTACCTTAAAAGATATTAATAAATGAACTTGAAGGTTTGTGTACGTTTATATTCAGAAATTTCAATAAATTTACTAAACGGAAAAACCTATATACTAAGGAAAGGAAAAAAACATGGACATAACAAGTATACATAGGACTTAAGATAATACCTAATACCTATGATTAATTGTAAAATATGTTTAATCAAAACTTATCTTTAGCAATGTCTTTTGTGTAATAACTAATTTCAAGGAAAAAAATGCTATTTAATTTAATTCTTCATTGAAGAAGGAGTTATAAATATAATGTATTATCTATTAATATTGCTCATATATTTTTTTAAACTAGTAAAACAAAAATAAAGCCACTGTGTTAAACATCAAGAACATCTTTCATTCTTTTCAGCCAAATGAATCTTACTTGAAAACTTATTTTAAAAATACTAAAATTACATAACTGCATTTTATATCTATAATATTTATTATTAACCCAATATATCAAAGCTATAAACAAAATCATTTTCGGCATAAATCAATAGCAGCAATATCTACCTAACAACTTTATCCTCTTGCACCCTTTTTTAAAACTATTTATTGCCATTTTTCTTTTGTAATAACACTATAACTAGTTCTATTACAAAATGATAATATGCATTTTAATTGTCATGAGTGTTTTTTTATGGGTTTATTTTAAATGCCCATATACTACTTACTATAAGTAGTCTCGTCATTTTGATGCCATAAAAATATTTTAACGAAGTGCAATCAATACTAATTTTTATTGTATCGCTAGTCAAGATATCTAAATCTAAACAGTTTCCAGTTTTACAACTGACGGTTTAAAATTCAAAACCAAATAATACATACTGATTTTTATCATAAATATAATCTGTTGTTTAAAAAATGATGATAATTGGTATAGACGTCCAGTAATATTATTTTGACCTTTTAGAACGGATAGCAACAATTTATAATTTAATATTATCGACTTCTAGTTATTAGATTTAATAATGTAGCTACAGAAGTGATTTAAATCAGATTTATTATTTGGTTGCTAAATAATTTTAATTCTAGGCACATGATTAATGCAGTTTAATTTTATGATACCGGCAGTTGTAAACTTAGATATTGTTTTTTTTTGCTTAAATATTTAAAATTCTTCGATTGATTTTATAAATCGTGCAAGATGCATTTTTATGTGTACATAATGATGTGGATTTAAGTAGGGAAGATTATTTTATATTCCTAAAATAATAAACAAACCGGCCTTTGAAAAAAGTTTCTTATAGTTTTTCTGAGAATAACAATATTTAATACTCCTACATACACATATTACGTGCATATAAAAATTCTTAATGAACTCACAAAAGATTTATTATAATATCGTGTGTCAATTTTTACCGTTTACTCTTAAGCATAATTTAGGTTTATCATTTAAGGATGAAAATATTATTTGGTTTAAGGTTTAGGTATCGTTATAATTGTTTTTTAGTTTTAAAATAATTTGTACATGTTGTTTTGTTTTTTAATTTCTTTTTGTTAGTGGTGAATTTGCAACGTATGTATATGGTGCCTGCAATTCTAAGTCGGCAGTATTACTAAAATATTTTTTATTTAATTATTTAAAGAAAGAAAAAACATTGGTGTTATTGGTGTTGAATATTCTATGATAATGATACAATAACCCTAAGACTAACTAATTTAGTCCATCCCAAAATACTTCTCTAATGTCTGATGATGTTTTCTCCACTAGAGTGTCAAGTGCCTGCAATTTTACTATCTGTTAACCACCCTTTAGCCAGCGCTTCCTTAACCCCCGTGTTACTATTTTTTATTAATATTTAATTTAGATCGTCTATATTCAAATGTGTTTTTTTCTGTCCAGTGAATTTGGTATCTCTATATCTTTTATTATCCTCTAAAACCTGGAGCTCTTATTAGAGCTGTGAAGCTATTAGAATTTGTGACCTGCCTAAAAACTAGATTCTACTCTACTTCATTTGTCAGTTTTCAACTTACTTTTTAAGCTAGTCCGTTTTGCTTTGGTGTAAACTGCAGTGTTTTTGGATTCTTAGAAAACCATCACTGATAGATTTGCAACCCATAAACACATGGTTCTATCAAAAACATTATACTTGGACATTCTTACTCTGTTTATCTTTTCAAAATGTTTTAAAGGTTTTAGAATAGATTTTCCTCTCTCAACATATTGATAAACCTAATCATAACCAAGTAATTTACGTATTTCGTTTTTTGTCTCTGATTTATAATATGATTCTGTTTGTTTTTCTACCAAGTGTTCCTTTAACTTATGTAATAGACTATATTATATTGCTTCTAAGACTGCCTGTATTGCAGTGTATCCATATTGGTCTTAAAATAAAAAAAGAAGCACTTTCTCTAAGTTCCAAGTATGCTGGAGCCCCCTAAATAATTTGTTAACCATTGCAGGACTAGTTAGTCTATCTCAAACTCTTAATGCCTTTTGCACCACTATATCTCAAAAAATGCTATTTATAATGAATCTAATTTTGTGTGTAACTATTCCTCTCTCTTCTATGTTCTCTTTTATTTCTATTCAGTGAATTTGGTGTTATTTTCTAACCTTGTTTAGGCTTTAGATCTAGATTCCCCGTAAGGCCTTATATAGATTGAAATTTACATAGGCTGCCTAGGTTCAGGCCGAAATATACAGGGTGTTTCATAACTATGGGATCAAACTTTTAGGGGTTATTCAGTGCAACAGTAGAAAATATTTGAGTATAGGAACCCATGTCCGGAAAAGTGTCACTACGGCCCTACGACGCATTCAAATGTAGAAAGATGATGAATTGCCTAACTAGGATTTAATGCATTTAATTTTTGCCGTTTGTACATGATAGCAATACAACAATTGTTTAAATTGTCAATGTCAATGCAACAAAATGTGTGTTGTATGCAAAAAAATGAAAACAAAATGCGCTTGTGTGTTGTTATCTTTAAAAACGATAACATTGGAGCAGTTTCTTGGCCTCCTAGGTGACCCGATTTAAGATCGCTAGATTTTTTCCTGTGGGGACATGTAGAGTCTTATTAGGTCTACGAAACTCCAGTAGAAACAGAACGAGACTTAATTGGACGAATTATAGCAGCATCTGAAATCGTTCAAAACGAGTAACAAATTTTTAGTCAAATCCGCCGAAATCATGCGCGACGTTTAAATCGGTTTAGTGAGATTTTTAACAATTATTGTGACGGTACCAACGGCAAAAATTAAATGGATTAAATCATATTTAGGCCATTCATGGTCTTTCTAAATTTTAACGCGTTTTAGTGCCGTAGTGACACTTTTCCGGACATGGGTCCCTATACTAAAATGTTTTCTACTGTTGCACTGAATAAACCCTAAAAGTTTGATCCCATAGTTCTGAAACACCCTGTATTCAATCGGATTATTCTGTTCTCTTATTGTTGCATATTCATGAATTCTGTCTTAATCAGCAAATATTTCTTTTTTTGAATTTTGAAATTTTTTTTTTTATTTTTTTTTTTCACTGAAGGAAGTACCCTTTTCTTGGTTTTTGTCTAAATATTTATACTCTCTTATCTCTTATCTTCCTCTGTTATCTCTAATCTTCTAATACACCTTTTTTTGCTTTGGTTTAAACTGCAATGTTTTTGGCTTCTGAGAACAGTCTATGTAGTAGTATTACTTAAAAGTTTTTTAGTTTAAATAGTCGAGCCGTCTAGAGTAAACTTAACAGGCCAGTATATTTCCCTCAATTTACCTTCTTCCAGCATTGGAATTGTCGACTCACCTATGATGATGTATCTTCACGACAAAGTTTCACAACTGCAAAAGTCGCAAAATCTCTCTGGAAAACATCGAAGCTTTGGGAACTTTAACCTTTTTCCTGTTACAACGGAAATTTATGACATTTTGAGCAATTCATGACTCCAAATGGAAAACCTTAGACAAATATATAGATTACATCCACAGCTGCGATTCTAACACCTCTGATAGACAAGAATATTTATTCCATTCGATCAGGGCAATAAAGCGGTAGAAATTTACAATCTTCTTTCATCTATATTTATGGTCAATCATAACGGGGCTGTTAAATTCCAGATTCTTCAAAGGTAAATCTATTAAAGCAATTGACTGATCTGCGTAAAACTGTAAATCAAATGGTACAGACCGTACAAGGTCCGCCTCAATTCAACCCGACTTTTTAGATCAGGAAGACATAATAAAAATTACTTTCTCAAAAAAAATTACACCTCCATCCTGCAAACCCTCTATAAAAGAAGATTGGCATGTTGTGCTAGTATCCAAAATTCCATTACCTTATACACCTAAGCAGTAATACTGTTGAAATCTCATATCCCTCAATCCAGGGGGGACACTTAGACACTCACACCTCTTACTCAGTCATTCTTTTC
Organism: Anthonomus grandis grandis; assembly: GCF_022605725.1. Lineage (NCBI taxonomy): Eukaryota > Metazoa > Arthropoda > Insecta > Coleoptera > Curculionidae > Anthonomus > Anthonomus grandis. The sequence continues at coordinate 25,411,631 of NC_065548.1, read as the reverse complement.
ACAATTTTTGGAGTTGATTGCCCTGCATCCTCTGTCATGGTATTGATAAATTTTTTTGGAGTTACATAAGACTTCTACGTATCAAGTTTTTCTTTATTTATATCGGTTTATCAGCATTTCAGTTCTCACTAATGTAGTTCGAAGCATCTAGTTATACTAAGAACTTTACTTTTAATTTTTGTATTCGAGTTCAAATATTTGTTGCAATCAAAACTTATCTAGAATTGAAAGAAGTTGAAGTCAGACTGTTGTTTTTCTGGCAGTATATGCACATTGGTCTTAAATTTAAAATATATTGTAATAGCACTGCTTTCTCTCTCTCTCTCTCTCTCTGAAGTGAGTATGTAAGTCATTTTTTAAATATTTGGGATTTATTAATAATTAAAATAATTCATCTTTGCCCTTTCTTTCATATTATATCTACTTTATAACCTCTATAACCTAACCCAACTTTCTTTATTCCATCAGCTTGTGCCAAGGGATCTTGGTAATCATAGTTGGGATGTACCATCGTGCCGAAAAAAAACTGGGACATTAAAATTTAGGTAGGGAATCGTCTCCTAGTCTATTATAATAAATCGCATTCCTTGGGTATGGTATGCAAATTTACGCATTATGAATTTTTGGAGTTGATAATTACATATTTAAATAATAATATTGATACAAAACTTTTTTATTTTTCGTTATTTATTTTTATTTGGAACACATTTTATAAATAAACCAAAACTAACTAATATGTTTTTTGATAATATGGAATAAAAAATTATTAATACTTAGTAAGAGCACCGTCGTTATCAATTACAGCTTGCAAACGTCGTGGCTTACTTAAAATTAGGTTTCTGATATATTCTTTGGTTATTTGGTCCCATGCATCATCTATCGTTAGGCGTAATTCATTCTGATTTCTAGGCCTAAAGTTATCTTTATACGTATATTTTGCCATTTTAACCCAAACGTTTTCAACTGGGTTGATATCGAGGGCCACGGTAAAACTTGTATTCGTCTTTCGTCTAGATAGTTTTGAACTATACAGGCTGTAACTATAGGAGCATTATTAGGTTGGAAGATAAAATCTTGTTCAGGATATTGCAATATCCTAAGGCATTAAGCCTTAGACCTTAAGACCAAGAGATTTGGGAGATTTTGCTGTCCCAGTTTTTTTGCAGCACGACAGTACATTAGCAAATTTCGTACAGGTTTCTCTTTTTTTAAGTTTTCGCCATAATCTACAGGACAAGTTTTTTTACGCTTCAATATTATTCTTTATATTAAAAAGTTAGTAGGCGAAGTCTTTTCTTCACAAATAAAATGCTAATCCTCTAATTTCAGGAGTGATGCATTTCGGCAAGTTTGTTGTTCTTGCTATCATCAGACTTGCGTTATATGTTAACACATACATTGTGTATGTTAACATTATACCCAAATTCTAAACAATAACAAACAATACTTCTCAGTATTGTTGTGGAGAAAAGACTTCCTCCACCAACTTTTCAATATTATATTGACTCCACTTCAGAATGGACTTTTTCCTTAATATTATTCTTTACGTTATACTAATCCTACAGACTTCTTATTACTTTTAATACATGTGGCAAATTTTTCGGGTTTTTCCAAATATATATTTGAAATAAAACTGAATAACTGCTCAACCAAGATTTCAATATGGAGAATTTTTTGACCTGGATAATATTCCAATTTAAGAATTAATTATTCTTAAGAACAAACATTAACGTTAATTTTGATAAAGAGTTTATTACTTATAAGTATTTTTGATAATAACCAAAGTTATTGTCTCACAAAAGATATCTTCAAATTGATATTGATTGTTCATTGAGATTGGACAAAATCAATATCAAATTTGCTACTTTATTATATTTTTGTTAAAAATATTTTTTGGGTCGCTTAGAGATGTGTTTTGCCAAGGGAATAATTAAAAATAATAAAGTATACGCCTAATATTGGACAAACAAATTTTACATATTATTATCAGCATAAAAGTCAAGAACCAATAATATGCTTTGACTAACAAAAAAAAAAATTTTTGGCAATAAATACGTTTTGTTTTGGATATAATTAGAGCAAAGAGAATAAATTAATGTCCTAATTAGCAGTTTCTATCTAATAGTGCCGACCAAATTTTGGACACCATATACTTACAATACTTACAACAATTTGATTGTAAAAAAATATTCTTGAAATATTTGAAAATTAAGGGTAGTATATTATATTTAAGTAAAAGTATGGCCAAAAGAATGAAGCAATAATTCTTTTGCAGTATCTAAAGATACTCAAAATGATTTCCTGACCAAATTAGTTGCCATATATTTATATATTTTAGCGGGTAGGTGTAATTTACGGAATTTAATTTATAATGAACAAACTTATTAAACTCTTTATAAAATAGCATTTACTTTTTTTATAGATTCATTTTCATATATATTTGTTTGATTAATTTTATTTTTATCGTTATATCTTGCCGTTACCAAAGATTGGTTTTCCAGTGTTTTGTTTTAAACCGCCTAGTCAATAATTAGAGAACTTGACGTCCAAATAATTTTTATCTTGCTAAAATGGAAAGATTGAAACCGGTGAGGAAACTTATAATTGTATATGACTCATTTTTACCATTGTTTTATAGAATTATCTAAGGTAACATTGAGATTTAAAAACTAAACTAAGCTAAAATGAAGTGGTTGACTTACAATGAAGTTTAGTGAAAAAAAATCACATTTTTGCTAATTTTCGATACAAAAACATTGGCCTAATATACAGGAATAAGTTTACAGTCTATAGGCACCTCTGTCATTATATGTTGTTTTGCTGCTTTGATTTTATGAAAAAAAAAATGAATTAAAAATACAACTGTAATATGGCGCAAATTTATTTAAGAAACAGCGTACATATTTACAAAAAAAAAATATGTTATTACATCGTAAAAATCACTTCCTTTAACTTGTTGGCAATAATTTAATCTTGTTATCTCTCCTAAAAATAAAATACCTATACCATAATGTAATTTTATATCTTTAAATTTTCTGCGTTTCCTTATACACTTTTAATTTTTAATTACCACTACTGGAACAGATCCAGTGGTGTAAGATTCGGTTTTTCTGGTTATTCTGTGGGTTCTCTTCTACTGATCTTTTAAATTTTCCTTATACACTTTGGATTTTGAAAAATACCAAAGCAAAAATCCAGCAGCATTACATCCGGAAATCTTCTTGGCCATTCTTTACTTACATTTTGCAATTAAGGCTATAGATTGTCTACTCCAAGAAAAACAATATAAAAATTAAATATTAAACAAATATTTAATTTTTAAGTAAGTTCGCGCCATATTTAAACTTACTGTAATCACATTATTTCCAGGTAATATTCAAGAAAATGTAAGAATTAAATCTTTATGATTTCCATATGCCCCCAAATGAATAATTATCAAAATAAAAAGAAAAGATATGTTATTTAATGTATATATTCATTATACATTATTATTATTCCCGAATGCTTTAAAACCTGTTACATTCAATAATGCGTATTGAGTATGCTATACAATGGCATAAAAAACTAAGAACAGTTTTAACTAGTTTTATTCTTTCCATTTTGTGCAACAATTATGTTCAAGTTGTCTTTCGTCATGTGGGTCTATTTAATGTCTATAGACACTATCAAACGAAAAAGTTACCTTATAGATGCCAAAAATGAAACAAATAAATGTGCCAAAAGTTATATTATCGCTGTAAATCTTGTAAATAATTTTATTCGTAATTGTATTCTTTTTGATAATTCGCAAGGAAAATTTTAAAATTTTAGGTATATAGCGTATAGCTCTATGTATATTGACTATTTTAATTATGTAATTTTTTAGAGTCCAGGGTCAAGTACGTATTCCAAAAAAAAATGTGGTAATATAATTACTTTTTACTGTATTTATGTTCAAATAAAGAATACTAAACAGAGTCTACATTTTTCCTATATCCCCCCTTATTTATCGAGTTTTAGTTAAATATAGGCAACCCAACGTTCACCGAAGGCAATGGAATGAAGTAATATTGATTTTCGTTATATTTTCTTAGATCTTAGTCCGAGGGTGCGAGTTTGGTAAGTAAAGCTTTAATATTTAAAACTTTTTTTAATGAATCTGTGCATGACACGTTGCAATATTTATATATAACTAAAACGTAGGTACATTTACCTTTAAATTAAAATTTCAATTTAATTCAGTTAATATTCCAGTGCCACATTCAGATCATGTAAACAATGGTATCAACGGAACATTGTCTTATGTTGAAATGTTTGAAGCCTCTCGATCCAACGTTTTGTTATGGAGATGCAAAGCTTGCAGTAAGGAAGTCACCAACAGGTAAAAATATGTCGAGATTTAAACAGCCTGTATATTATATGCCCTAGACCTTGTGGAAAATTTAGTAGAATCATAAATAATGAGTCTTGAATGTGTATTGTAGTCACCACCAGACAATGTATTTTGGAGAACCGTCAAAATACATTGTCTGGTGTATCTTCTGACACCAGACTTCTTCTGGTCTTGTTTTACTTGACACAAATGTTGCAACCTCCTATGAATTGACATTGTTTGACAGATTCAAACAGGTTCTTTGCGACGGAACTATGAGTTAATAAAATACTAGAAGTTCCTGGGTAAAAAAAACTTCAGCATGCTTTTTCAAAATCTGCTTTTCGAGTTTATTTTTAAGTCTCATCGAGGCTGCAATGGATTTTTCTTTAATACAAAAAAAATTGATGTCAAATAATAAGAAATAATGAAATAACCTATAAAATAATTTTGTTTCAAAAATATTTGCGCTGTTAATAACATACTTATAAAACAATTATACTGTTTAAAATTTTATATTTAGATAATGTCCTATTATTAGTACTATAAGAGGTAGCTTAGTGGCCAGTCTGTGTTTCGAATTTGATTTTTTATATCAAGATCTCTGACCTCTCTTGACACCTGATTATGAAATTTCATAGCCAGAAATTCTAGGACGTTTTAACATTTATGCAACCTACGATAAGGCTAAGTGTTCTTGATAATTGGTAAGTTGACTATTGGACAGTCTAGGAGTCAACACAACACAATTTTTGTAAAAAAAAAAAATTTTTTTACAAAAATTGTTCAAAGTTGTCTCCATTTGTGCGATTAACACACAATGTTTCTCGGCGAATACAGGTAAACGACAGTACGACCTCTTTACATCCTGGTGTTAAGAAATTAAATGACAGGAATTTTCAATGCGCTCTTGAAGTTCTTCCAGAGTATTTACTGCTGAGGAGGCCAAGAAATGGGTGCATTGGGCCTCTTTTATTCAAAGACTCATTATTTAGATGTTTATGAACTCTCGTGTAAAATATGGTGAAGCCCATCATGTAGGAACCACATATTCTGTCTTAATTTACAGGAACATTTCTAATAATTGTGGCAGATTGTGTTGAAGAAAACATAAATAAATTTTACCGGTCAGTCGAGGTGGAAAAAAAGTGGGTTCAATTAGCATACCATTTAGTTTCGCCAGCCCAAATATTTTATGAAAATATAAAAGACCTAATATAAATATTAGGTCTTTTTACAGCATATCGATTTTCTACTGCCCAAACTGATTTTTGTAGAAATTTTGCCCTCCATCTCGTGTAAATATGGCATCGTAGACAAAATTAATTTCGTAAGCCCTTCTTCATTTCTGTCAACCTGTTCTAAAAGCCACTAGCAAAATAAAACTCTTCCAGGATAATCTCCAGGTTGTAACGCTTGGTATCCATTGACAATGATAATACTGTTCTTGTCGTATTGTCTTCCACACTTCACTATAAGAAATGTTAAGTCGAGCTGCTCTAGTACTGGGCCGTCTTTGACTACTTCTAAAATGTCTTCCGCTTGACATTTCAGGTTGAGCAGCTCTATAATTTATAAACGGTAAAAGCCGTAAACAAAAAACGGTAAGAACTTGCACATTCTCTTGTTTTTCCAAATTGTGAATGTTAATTGAATTTCTTTTATTATGCAGCTTTTACATGTTATTTTTGGTTTATCAATTCCTTTTGATGAGTACTACAGGCAGTTAAAATAAATGACTCGACTTTGGAAACACCCTGTATACAATTAACGAATAATATTAATAATTTTCTATTAATAAACTTCTTCCTTCGCACAAGCATTTTTCGCAGCAAATGCTGGAAACCAGCAGAGGTTTCCCGGTCTTCAATCCAGTCAAAAAAGAATATGGTTGAAAACCATCATCTCCAGGTTCTTCAAGACTATTTTCAGCAAGTGAAACATCTTGCTGAAAATAGTCATTTTATTTTTGACAAGTCAGTATGAATTTTTTGAGTTTAGATCTAGTTACCAACCAGTGGTGCCAAAATCGTCTTTTAATAAGTTTGGTTTATAGTTTGACCATCTAAAAGCCATTTTAATATATAGATTATGGCGGAGTTTTAACACCGCATTGGAATATACAGGTTTTATCGTAGGTGATTACGTTCTCCATTAATTCAGGCACTTCATGTAACGTCTCAAGAAAATATGAGCAGATCTGTTGACGAACGAGCTTTTGGTCAAAGATCAAATTGTTTGAGATCAAATTCGCGACTTTTCTCATGGAATATTGTCAGCTTCTTTATTGACAGTATCAGCAACCACTACCGAATCCTTATACGACGAGCTCCGCGAATTTTGATTATTTGCGAAGTGCTCCCTCGGCCTTTAAAAAACCACTCAAAACGCATGAGAGAATTCCTATTATATAGAAAAATCTCAGTAGAAAAAATAATACTACAGGGATAAGCACGTGTTTTCCTACTGAAATTTTGTTTTTCTACTGGGACGACGCTGCTTGCGTTTCTCCCCTCCTACCAACCTAGGATGTCTTCTGCGACCTCGTATATATATATGCTTTGAAAATACACATTACCACCGTCTATAGATTACAACAAGTCAGACCACTCGAGCGGCCCTGAAATCGATTGCCCCACCCCCCGTTCCTCACCTCGCCATGCATCGGCTGGGTAGAACCCAGGTTAAGTTTTCGCAAGTACGTTAACTTGTGTGCATCCGTTTCGCGAGAGAGTTTTTGCTTGTAGCGTTTTAGACAATAATTTGGTTACATACTACTTGTATAAATATAATTACCCAATAATAAAGTAGTATGTATTTCATCCCTATATGTTAAATATTTTGTTCTGTATTTTGTGTTTTACATAAAAGCATTACAATCTTAAAAAATAGTTTATTATTTATTTTCTCCCCCTAATGTTACTGGAATAGTTTTAGCCGATTTTACAACCTATTATCCCAAACCAACACATCCCACTTCTTTTTGTCGGCCACCAATATCGGCGTTTAAGACCCGGTAAATTTTGATATTTTAACATATTTTATATATATTTACTATATACACAAATGAATACAAAGTATATAATTTACAAAACTACTTATTTAGCGCTTATTATGATAATTGTTTGTTATTCTTTTGCGCTTTTGTATTTTTAAAACGACCTAATTCAAAAATTAAAATAACCCATACCGTATTTAAAGACTCCTAAAAATGTAGCAAATTTAAACAATTCAACAAGTAACGTTTCTTTCAAATTCACTTTTTATATATTATATTTGAGGTAAAAGGCAGCCATTTTGAATCCGCCATATTAAACGCTTCCAATTTATTTAAAAGTTCAAATTCATTAAACTGATCAAAATTTCTAGATACACCAATTTTAGAAAAGGGAAATTCAAAAACATTTTAAAAACTGTCCTTGTTATCGAAAGCCAAGCACCTACAAAATTTGAAAACAATCTGACAAGTAGAAGTTATAGTTTAAATAGAATTCTATTTTGAATTAGATTTGTTATATACATACATACAAACATTGCTACATAAGGGCAAAGAAGTGAAGCTAATATAAAAAATGTGTAAAAACGTTAATAATTAAGAAACACTGTCATTTAAACACATTCTATTCCAGTCCTATAAAAAAAGTTCTTATTTTATGACTTAAAATACTTCTTATGAATACTCCTTGTATAAAAATAATCAGCGCGCCTCAGAATTTGCTTTCATCGATATTTACGATAAACCCTGGTAAACTCTTGTGCGCAGCAAACAGCGGGATTCAAGGTCAATTTTGCTTTAACACGGGCGGTATAGGAAGTGGTCTGACTTGTTGTAATCTATAGACGGTGACATTACGTTTCCAGAACAACTAATTGAGAAACATAATATGATGTTTCTAAATATGATATGTTTTTTATAAAATATTTACCAAAAAAATATATATTTTTTCACAATAGTTAATTAACAAAAAGTTACTACAATAATTAACAAACATTCTCACAAAATATTTAAGTAAATATATAAAAATAATATTTCAACAAAAAGACTTTCGTTTTTGGTATTTGGAACACATTTCAACAATTGCTTCTCCAAAGTTACACAAAGAAGACAATTAAATGTTTATTTTTGATAACAATACCATATTAGTACTCATTATTAGGTAACTTTAACAGCCGTAATTACATATATTTAATCAGATATTTGTATCTGTCGTACATAAAATTATAAAATAACTATAATAATAAATAATTATAAAACATTTATCTTTCTAGGTGGCACCACTTTCATTCACACACCCCACAGCGGTCATTCTGCCCATATTGCCCGGCTACTTATAGCCGAATCGACACACTGAGGAGTCACATGCGCACGAAACACACGATGTACTTCAGCAAGCAGGCCATTTAGCAATACGAGAAGGCGACCGCTTTCTATTTTAGACAGTGGTACGCTAATACCGTTTAAGTATTAATAGTTAGGTAAATATTTTCTAATTAAAATCATAACATGTAAAATTTTGATTCAATTAGAATATTGTATGGTGTTTAACAACAATCTGTAATTGATCGAAATTGGAAATATTTTGTTTTTTTTCTTGTTATGTACAGAAAAAGGGGTAGATCAAAGGTCTAGTCCATTCCAGATTTGCAACATATGTATTAGAATAATAAAATTTTTACTTTTTAGGTAGGCGACCTAAAAAAATTATCTTAAAAAGTAGTGTATGTACTTACAAATAGACAAGATCATTGGCATTAACATTAGTTTTAAATATCTGTGGCTTCTTTCCATATGATTGTAGTTTAGGGCATTAATCAATGTAATTAAACTTTTTTTTTGTATTTTATTGAAATAGAAATTATTAATATACAAAAAGAAACAATGGTACCTTGAATTATACCAAACATAGTTCTGTGATATTGGCTGATATTTAATTGATTAAGTCCAGTTTTATTAACAGGGTATAATATATTTTTAAAAAATTCTTATTTTTGTTAATTTAGGTAATTTTGGGTAGGAGAAAGCTGAAACATCATTCATGTTGACCAATATCTTAAAATATAAAATATATTAACACTGTAAGATTTTAGCATAATAAGTGTCACTTTTAGTATAAATTAGAACACCAAATAATTGTACAATATCACAATTACTGTAGTAAACAATCTGTGTTGACATTTCAATGTGTATAGATATAGTGCAAATATAATGTGTTAATCAAATAAAACAGTCATAAATGAATACTTAATTTGTTTTCTTTAAATTTTAACCCCTTGCTTTCATTAAAGTATTATAGAGAACATCTTTGGAATGTATTAAAATATGAAACCCATCAACCACAAACACACTTTAAAATATAGTGTACTATGAAAACATGCTATTATGCAAATTCTCTAAATCATGTACTCTTTCCTTTGCTCTTATCTTTTCTTTTCTTTCCGCTTCATACTCTTCGTCATCTGTAGGTAACTCAAATCTACATAATGGGCAAGAATTTGTCTAAAAATTAATTATATAAATGATAGATAATACATCACCGATATCATACTTACCTTTTGTAACCAAAGCAAGAGACAGCCTGGGTGAAATTCATGATTACAAGGCATTTTTTTGGTTAATTCTCCTGTAGTGTACTCTTTAAGGCAAACTGGACATTGAGTGCCTATAGCAAAGAATAGATAGATGAAATAAACAAATCTTCAAATCAATATGGATGAAACACAAATTTTTGTTTTCTCTCTTAAAAATTAAAATATCTTTAAGTTATTATAACGGCATCATTTATTTTTTACACTAACTTCATGCTAATTTTAAAAGTCAAGAATATGGGTATGAGCTTCAATAGCATGACAAATAATAATGTGAAATCAGCACTGTCAAAATGATCATTATCAGTTTCGCTACAATTTTGAATTTAAACTCCAGACGTATGAAATAATGTTTGTTCTATTTATTCATACATTAATCTATACATATAAATGTCTGTCTGGAGTATCACGCCTAAACTGTGCTATGAAATAATACGAAAAAGAGCACACTTTTTCCAATAACATTACGCGATTTAACAAATTTACTTGTTTAACAATAGAGTCATTGAAGATTTATTCTACCTCCACACGAACAAAGCCGCAGCTCAGGCAAGTACATTATAAACATTAATTAATAGAAAAACAGAATTATACATAAAAAAACATTTAAGTATAAGCATAATATATGCAATAATTTTAATATTTATACAATTCAGAGAAACTACTTTTTAATTCACCATTTTGATTCTCTTTATGTGTCTATACACATACTCAAGAATCAATATCACAGACAATGGAATCCATGACTTCCAAAATAAAAATCAAAGTATTGCAAAATCAACCTCTGAAGAAAAAAAAGATTTAATCTGTGTCTTTCTTGTGTTATCAATTTTATAATGAATTAAAGTTAGTTAAGGTACTATTTGTATTTTCAGTTTAAAAAAAGAAAGAAAGAAAATGTGCTATATTATGTAAGACAAAACAAAATCATGTGTACAAGCATTCTAAAAACTAAAAAATGCACTTTAAATTTCAAGCAAACATAACATCTAAAACATTTTACCATAAAATTTACATACATTACCAAAATTAATTATAACAAAACAGATTGAAAAAATTAAAAAAAGCATCTTTTTGATAAATTTGATTAAAAAATAAGTAAAGCTGTCAATAAAACAGAATTTAGAGAAGGTAAATTAAAATATTTAATAGGAAACAAAACTAAAACACTAAAATGATGTCAGAGCACAGGTCAAAAGGTATCATTGAAAAATTGTCAAGGCTATAATATGCCCTGGATAATAAAAGTGATTTTAATTTCTTTTTGAATTTCATAACTTCTAAAATTTGTCTGATACATAGAGGAACATGGTTGTAAATTTTTTTGCTAAGGTATATAAGTGAGTTCTTGATAAAAAGAGAAAAAAGAGTTAGGATTTTTTGAGATATAAAGAGAGGTTTACAAGAATCTCTCAACCCAGCGGAACATAGGTATCTAACTGCCTTTTTTTGAAGCACAAACATGTATAATGTGTATATATGTTTAATAATTCCTTGATGATTAAACCCCAAAAAGGCAAGCCATAACAAAGATGGGACTCAATAAGAGAAAAGTACACTGAACGTGCAACTACCCCTCCCAGCTCATGCCCCGCCATTCTTACTGCAAAGCATCCAGAGGATAATTTTGATGCAAGATTTAGGATATGATCTTCGAAGCGAAGGCGACCATCAATGGTAATACCAAGGAACTTACAACTTTCTTTGTATTGCAAGGGGGAGTTTTCACTAAACATAAGACCCCGAACGTCACATTTAAATCCTATTATAAAGGTTTTGCCCACATTAAATACAAGCTTGTTTGCAGCACACCACTCCAATAAAATCCTAAGACCCTTAAAAACCTGGGCTCTAACATTATCAGAATCTATGATTCCATAAAATGGTGGTATCATCAGCAAACTGAACCACTTTTCCCTGCAGTTTTAATGAACCGAAATCATTTACATAGAGCAAAAATAATAGTGGTCCTAACACTGAACCCTGAGGTACTCTAGTTTTAAGGGATCTGGAATCGGATAAACATCCAGATACTGTAACTCTTTGGGTACAATTTGACAGATAGGATTCCAGCCATTACAATGCCACACCTCTAAAGCCATAATTATTGAGCTTAGACAGCAGTATTCCATGATCTACACAATAAAATGCCTTGGATAAATCGCAAAACACTGCCGCCGCCGACTCTCCAGAATTTAAGGACACATAGACACTCTCCAAAAAGCCGAAAACAGCGTCATGAGTCCCTTTTCCCGTTTGAAATCCAAACTGATTTGCAGATAAAATGCAATTATGTTGCAAAAAAGACAAAATTCTGATTTTTGAAAGTTGTTCAACTATCTTGGAGAGTGTAGACAATATAGAAATTGGACGGAAATTACAAGGCTCACTCAAATCTCCACCGTTATAAAGAAGGATACACTAGCCTCTTTCAAACATGTTGGAAAGATGCCATTATGAAAGGAATTGTTTATGGCCGCAGCTAAGGCACTCGCTGAGTCAGGCAAAAGGAGTAGTAAGTTTGATGATATTCCATCAACTCCAGCTGATTTGTGGTTTTTTAAACTTTTAATTGCATCTTCAACATCAGTAAGGCTAACAGGATAAAAGAAAAAAAGAATTTTGAACCGACACTTGTTGAATATAATGCAAAGGATCAACATTAGTATTCACATCCTTGAGCAACAAATGAGGAATATTACAGTAATAATCATTTAAACTATTTGGTCTTACTTCTAGTTCTGAAACTTTCTTGTGAGAATGCCTGAAGTCATTTATAATTGACATTCTCTCTGCCTATTTGAAGACACATTCAAGAGGTCACTATAATATTTAACCTTTGCTGCTTTTATCGTTTTTCTGTATAGACTACGATATTTCTGATGATAAAGAATAATGTTTGCATTAGTTGTATACTTGCACAACTTAGCCAAAAAACGGAGGTTTTTAGCTGAAGTTCTGAGGCCTGCTGTGACCCATGGTTTTCTATTTTTCATTTTAAGCCTCTTTTTAGGAAAACACTGATTGATCTTGTCACATAGCACATGGAATAACAAAGTAAACGGGCCAGGAGCCATTTCAACTGCATTCCAATTAACCAAAGCTATAGTAGAAGAAAAAGCATTGAAATTTGCTCTGCTGAAAATTCTTCCTATATAATGAGATGAAGGAAATACAGTGTTGCATGGAATCCTAGCGAGAATGGCTTCATGGTCAGAAATACCAGATGAGAGTACTCTACATGACACATCATTTAAATTTGTACACAAATAATCAATAGTAGTTGCAGATGAGGATGTTATATGTGTGGGTGAAAGAACATGCATCTTTAAGTCATAAGATTCCAATATACTTAAAAGGGATGTATAATATAAAAACTTCAGATAAACACCATAAACTCATAGTAATTAGATCTATAAAGCTATAGCTTATCAAAGTATTTTAAGACAAGAAGAAGTTGTGCAACAGAGAAAATGAAATTAGGTTATTTTTTGCATATTCTTTACAATACCTATAAGAAATTTGGTCAACAAATAATGCAAACATTTACTAGTTTTTAAAACAGCAAATGATTCCATAATAGTTTAATTATTTTACACTATGTTGGTGTGATTTGTTTTTATTTAACTTTGCATCCACAGTTTCACGAAGTCATATGTGGTAAAAGCCAGCAGCTATTTGGAGGCAAAGCCCCACAAAAAATGCAACGAACAATTCTCTTTAGAATCCGATACTATTCTGTTCATGATAGCAGCCTTGACTACCACTTTTCATCTGAAGATGAGATACAAGAAAAAGAGAAAGAAAACTTACTGCAAAGTTTTGAATCAATGAAAAACAAAGACTTCTTTTAGGTGGCTAAGATTTTTGCTATTTATTTATTATTTAGCAGTTACGAAGTAGAATTTTACAAGCAATAACCTTTCAGGAGAAAATAGAGTCATTCATTGCTGACCAGGATATAGTATAGACCCTCAAAAACCTACTGAGATGAACTATTAGATTTCATAATGTGATTGTTTTCAAAAAGGACTTAACTATTTTCAATTTGTACTAAATAATGGTTTTATTATGGGCCTTACAAAGTTTTTAGAGTACATATTATTTTTTGTTTTGCATTATTAGAATAATATTATATATTTAGTAAACTATTAATATAAAAAGAAATTCTTTTTCTTCACTGCAGCACTCTGCAGAGATTTGTCCAATTTAAGGAGCAAACCCCCGCAATATTTTTAATTCTAAAATATTTTATTTCTCAGTAAATAATAATGAGATTATGCAAGGCTAATATGTTTGCATAAATTTACTTAAAACTGCTGCTTCTACTTCCTGTCATAGTATAAAAACTAAAAATTGTGGGGCTTTACCCCCACCTACCCTATAGTTAATTTCATCAAGAAATTTTTCAAGGAACAACTTTTCTGAAAATTTTTAAATGAGTTAACAGAAGGTGGATGTGAAGAACAAAACATTGATGTTGTTTTGCTGCCAATGTTTTACCAATTTTAAGTAATAATATTTTTTTATTATATTTTTAGATTGTTTCATACTATTTCATACTAAAGGGTTGATTTTACTTGATACATAATGTCAGGTATTTGTTATTAAAAAAATATAACGAATTAATAACACCAACTGTAGGATATTGGTTAGTTTTTACATTTATGTATAATGTGATTCCTTGTATGTCCATATTATATCCCAAGCTAATGAAGGCCCATAAGAGTCAACTAGTACCTGTTTGAGTGACTGTTGCATCTTCTAATGACTCAACTGCCTCCTTAGAGGCAGGAGGAGGTATTTTATCTTCTCCACCAAAAATTCCAAATAGTCTACCCCATTCTATGTGAAACAAAGGTCTCTCACCATCTCTTAGCTCCCTCCAGCCCATTTCAGAAAAATAATCTGCCATTTTATAGTAGAGTAATAATGATTCTATTTAACTTAGTTGGACTAAATATTAATTACATAAATGGCCCTACTTAAGCGAATAACAATATTATTGAGGGTAGATAATAGATATTACTAATTGTACTAATAGCAATGATTTTCAAATTTTTGGGAAAATTGAAAAATGTCAAATTAGAAATCAGCTGATTTTGATGTGTGTCATGCTAGTATTGCTATTGCTAATGCCTGATCCTTGCCAGCTACCTGCTTATAAAGCCTCGTGTCCACATGCAATTAACTTGCGATAGTTCTTTACCAAGTAACTTGCTGGAGTGTTTACACTTTATTTCAATTATTTTCAAATTTATTTGGGCAAGTTACTCAGAAAGCTTTACTTGCTGTATTTCTTTAAGTGAAACGTGTACACTAGTTTTGTAAATATGTCATCTCGGCAAATAGCTGCTGCGGTTGTGATATATTTAATAAAAAAACGAAAAGAGAAAAAGGAAAAAAATAAAAGAAAAATTTGGGTCAGAAAATGGATTCAGCGTAGAGCTACTTTAGGATTACATGAGAAGTTACTTAATGAGTTAAGAATGGAAGACCCACAACAGTTGAAAAACTTTCTACGAATGTCTGCAAAAGAAATTTTTTGCTTGGTTTGGTGAAGGAAAAGATATATAAGAAAGATACAAAAAATGCGACAGGCCATTAGACCAGAAGAACGCCTGTCTTTGACACTTCGCTTTTTAGCCACAGGTAATTACTTAGAAAGCTAAATATATATACTAAAATAAATATTATATTTTACAACAAAATATTTTTATTTTCATGAAAAGTAATTATAATCACAAAGAAAAAAGTACAATTTTAATTATTGCAGGTGATTCCTACCATTCTCTTATGTATTTGTATCGAATCCCTGTATGTACGATCGCAAGGATTGTTCCTGAGTGCTGTGCTGCAATTGTGGAAGCTGTAAAAAAGGAATATTTAAAGGTATGTATTTAAATGTCTATAATTTTAATTGCTGTTGTACCTGTGTAAATTGTCTTGTCAGTATAGGGCTGCACAGTATATTGAGTTGACGATGAGGCACTTGAATCATATGTAGGGGATAAAAGAGGGATAGAGGCCGGTGTTGAATGTCCAGAATCAGCTAATTCTGAAATTGTAAGAATATCTCTTTGTATCATTTTTTTTAACCTTAATTGGCGCTGCTCTGAACATAGGGATCTAAGCTCGGATGCTACATAATCTCCCAATATTTGCCAGTTATCTGAGGGTCGATTCATCACCTTTACTGCATTTGCCAACATCGCATCTTCTTCAGTCACTTTAATTTTTTTAGGTTTTTTGGACGGTGTACTTTTTGTTTCTGTTTCAATCTTTTGTCGCTCATCTATTGTGGAATTTTGTGTCAGTATATCCTTATCTTTTTGAGTCTGAAAAAAATATTTTAATTTTAGGTTCCAAATACCCAAGAAGAATGGATTAGGATTTTGAAAAATATCTGGAATTTCCCAAACTGCCTAGGAGCTCTGGATGGAAAACGTGGTCTGGTCATTATGCAAGCCCCACCTTGCAGTGGAAGTTATTATTTTAACTACAAAGGCACGCACAGCATAGTTTTAATGGCATTGGCTGATGCAAATTATAAATTTATTTATGTGGATGTTGGTTGTAATGGAAGAATTTCGGATGGTGGCGTGTATAACATGTGTTCTCTGTCTACCGCTTTGGAAAATAATACTGTAAATTAGCCTCCTCCACAACAGCTGCCGGGAATGAAAAACTTTTCATCGTTTGTTTTTGTAGCAGACGACGCATTTGCAATGAAACCAAACTTGCTTAAACCATATCCATTTAAAAATCAGCCAGGGCCAAACCGCGTATTTAATTACCGACTCTCACGTGCAAGAAGAATAATTGAAAATGTATTTGGTATTATAGCAAATCATACAATTTTGCCCTGAAAAAGTAAAAAAAATTGTTTTGTCAATGTGCGTTCTTCATAACTTTTTAATAACCAGAAATTCGTCGAAAGCAAATTATGCACCGACAGGAATTTTCGATACAGAAAGCGATGGAGGTATTATAAATGGTCAGTGGCACCAGGAAGGTATGCCAAAACAAAACTTATTGCCACTTAATACCAGAAATCTCCATAATTGTTCCCAAAATGCTAAAATGGTTCGAGAAGATTTCAAAAACTACTTTATTTCCCCTCAAGATGAGGTTCCATGGCAGTACAAATACATCTAAAATGATATATAGGTTAAGGTTTTGACTACTGATTACTTTAAACACCTAATATAAAATACTTTAAATAAAATAAAATTAATTTTCGACTTTTACTTACCAGATTATCTTCTGTACAGCTTTGAACATTTGCAGCTAACATGAATTTTAAAGAATCAAAGAATTCCCATGGACTCTTATACACTTCATTTGCTCCTTGTCCACTTTTTTTCTTTTGAATTTTTTTCCACTCCTGATTCAATTGTGTTTTTAAGTTGTGTAACTTGCGTTGAATTTCGTTTTCAGACGTTTCAAATAGTTCTGCTAATTTTTGAAAAGCACCCTGTTTTTTTACTCTGTTTTTAAAGTCTTTGCAATGTACATTCCATAATTCTGGGTATAGTTCAACATTTTCAATCAATAAATTAGTGTCGTCCCTACTCCAAACACGCCGGTCCACCATTTTTTTTAAATACACGTAAATATTTCACTACTTGCTGCAAATATTTCGGAACAGTTTCGATGTTGATAATTGCAAATTAACTTGCTGAAACACGCGGTGTACACTACAAGCTCTAGCAAGTCAGCAAGTACTTGCCCGGCAAGTAAACTTTCTGCAATATTACTCTACCGTGGCTGTTTACACGCGCTGCAAGTGACTTGTGAGAGTAACTCTAGCAAGTTTATTTGCTAGTGGACACGAGCCATAAGTCCGCGTCCTTTGTTATTTGATTATTTTAACTTTACTTGTTCGGCCTGGTGTAAAGCTTGCTACAGACGATGCGCGGTTCGCGATTCGTTTTCGTTGCGCGATGCGTAATTCGTCAAGTTCGTGTAATTCAGTGTAATTCAAACTTTTTTCGTGACGGAACCCTTTTAAAAAACTAAATTTTTAATGGAATCCTGAACTCTAAACTAAAAGCAAAAGCAGTTATATTGCAGTGTAAATTGTTTATTAATAATCATACAAAAAAAAGTAGATACAGTAAGTAGTGAGTTAGTAAACAAATGATAACACTAAGTTCATTTAATGCGAGGCATGTAATTGTTTTTTATTCCTTATCAACTGGATAATGTCAGGCTTGATAAAAGAAAGTTGAATTCTTATGTCTGGTTTCGCATCCAGTCTATTGCGGTATTTTGTTTTTGTAGCTGTATATGCTGAAACTCCCGTTTCACATAAATACGTTGTTCGGAACGGCAGAAGAACATTCAAAGCTTCTGTGGCAAGTTGTGGATATTCATCACGAACCCTGCACCAAAAATAATTTAGTGAAATTGTTTTGAACAATAATTCCATGCTTGTATCCGATGTCATTTCTGGAAATGATTCATAGATCTGATTTGACATATTTTCAGGGTTCTGCAATTTAAATGAAAAAGGGTTTTGAATCCATGAGTTTATTTTCAGTTTTGTGTTCTGTTCTTCAGGAAAGTAAGATTCAAAAGTCCCTTTCAGATCATTGAGATATTGCACCAATTCAACAAATATTTCATTTTGAAATATTTCTGTATCACTAAGACTATGGTGCCTAAGGAACTCACTTAGCAATGAAAAGCTTTCGATTTCTCTCTTACCAAAAGTAATCCAAAAGTCAAATTTTCTTTTAAAGGCAGTTATTTTGTTGTTAGCATTGAAAACTGTTGTCTGTTTTCCTTGTAGTGACAAGTTTAATTCGTTAAGTTTTCCAAACATGTCTGCTAAAAATGCTAGTCTTTTATCGGACAAACAAGGAACATCTAATTCTGTTCTTAGTTCAAAAAGCCTTGTCAGAGTTTTACCCCGAGATAATCATCTCACTTCATAAGGAGCAATATGTCAGTTTTATGATCGCTACTATAATCTTCACATAATATTGAGAACAATCGGGATTGTAGTGGACGTGCCTTGACAAAATTAATTATTTTTACTGACTCATCAAGTTTAGCAACCAACTTTAGATTTGGTGGCATTTTCTTAACCGCGAGTGATTGTCTATGCAGGATGCAGTGGCTGGAACTACAATTTGGCGCCTTCTTTTTTATTCGTGATATTGCTGTTGCAGTTCTACCTGTCGTTGCCTTGGCTCCATCGGTACAAATATCAATGCAATCATTCCAATCGAGTTGGTTTTCTTAAAAAAATATGTTAATCGGGTTAAAAATGTCTTCTCCGGTTGTGTTAGTAGGCAGCGATGAGCACATAAGAAAGTCTTGTTTGTTTTATGTTTGCTGCGATATCCCCAATTCCGCGCGTAACTGTATCGTTCGAAAGCGGCACTGTAGAAAGATGCTTTACACATTTTTCGTCAGGCATACATTTTGTTATGTTTACCACACTTGGTTATATTAGCTTTTCAGCGATAGTGTGCGCTTCTCCTGCTTGGGCAATGCGGTAACTAACCAAATACGATGCCTCCGTGGCCTTTTCATTTACAGTCTGAGTCGCATACGTCGTAGATTTTTGGCTTCTTAATAATTGTTCTTTTTTACGTAGAAAAAATTCTTTACTTTTGTTTTTGAAGTCGGGATGTACAGTATCTAAATATCGGCGCATCTTAGCAGGTATCATCGAACTATTAGGAAGGAGTTTGCTGCGCAACAAAGAGGTGAGCCGTTGGAATCAACAAATCCGAAATTATTGTATGATTAGTCATACTTTCGTTTTTTCACCTTCAGTGTGTCATTAGATATTTTACTACTTGAACTTGAAACCATAAAACTAGAACTTGACGCCGTCATATCACCTTGATTTGAATTTGACGCATCATCCAAGCGAACCACATTTTTTGCAACACCTTTAAGTCAGCGCTCCATTCTTCTTTAACACTAATTTGATTTGGTCAATTTTATGACAAATAGTATCTCTTGACACACGAAATACAAGATTTTACAACCACTACGAACAACAACAAGACAAGCGAACATAAAATACTGAGCGCGGTGTGAGTAAATTTTGCGGTACGTTGCTTAATTAATAAATTCTCCGCGCCAAACAATCCTCTTTTATATTATACCAGCAACCATAGAATCATCTCGAATTCCTCAGAAACTTCGGAGAGCCAGACGATTTTCTCCGAAGTACGAGTTATATGTAGTCAACACGAAAATAACTTTTTTTTAAAAATTATTTATTCGAGAGCGGAAATTACACTTAAAATCTAACTTAATTTGAACAGTAACTTAATAGTAATGTAATTAGTTTTTAATGGCAAGGCAATATATATATTTATAGTGTTGGTTTGCTTAGTAATCAAATAAGTAAATCAATAGGTAATTGGTTAGCTGAATAGGCAGATTGGTAGCGTGTAACTCCTCCCTTCGTAGAGGTGAGCCTGAGGATGCAGGGGAACTTAGATGACGATTTGAGGCTGACTGGTTGTGGCTTCGGGTGAAGGAGAGCGGTTGGCATCTTCTAGAAGTTTGGGCACCACCTTGAAGTATTTCGCGTAGACTTGGTACCCAATGAAGCTGAGAATAATAATATATATTAACAGGGTCCAAATGCTGATGGGCTGTATATGAAGAGGTCCGTTGAAGAGTAGGGCTTCCTTCAGTTGTTCCTTTTCTTGGGCAATAATACTGGGTATATTTTCAATGTCCTCAAGGTTTAGTTTATCCATTTTAAAGGGCGGGATTTCTATATAATTAGGATTCAGATTGGCTTCAAAGATGAGTTTAGGCAGCTGAATGTTCTGGAATTTTGTTTGTTCTTTCAGGTGGTAGTTCCTAAGGAGGTGACCTTCTATTTGGATGGTACAGTTAGGCGGGAATTCTAATACATAGGTTCCTTTTAAAGGTATGTTTTCTTTGTTAGTTCCACATTGTTGGTTTGCGATTGTTTCGTTAGGTGTTATTAGCATCCATTTTTCTTCTTCTAACTTTTGGATTTTTAGGTTATTGATTTTTGTCTCGACAATTTGGCAATTTATGGTTTTTTTTGCATACGATAGTAGGTTTACTTCGCATGGAGGATCAGTTCCTATGCTCATAGGGCTGCTTTCTTTGCATATAAAGTGTTGTGGCGTTATCTCTTGACACTTTGTGTCAAATGCAATATAGCTAACTTCATTTAAAAGGAGGTATTTGTTAGGTGAAATGATGATTTGAAAGGTATTTTTAAAGGGAACTGGGAGGGGATATAGACGATACAATACATAGTTTTTTATTTCGACTATAGGTACTTGTATGATGAATGTGATTTTGTTTTCTTTTATGTAACTTTTAATTTCAATAATTTTTTCAAAAAGCAATAAATTTTCTAATGTGGCAGTGAAAGGAAGTTTATTGTATGTTAAGTGTGGTGTTATAGACATGATTTCATTTAAAAGGTCATTAGGGTTTACTATGGAAGGATGAAATATATTTAATTTTGAAAATGTGATGGCTATACCGACATTTTCTAGAATATCGTAGATGTTTTGAAAAGCATTGATTACTTGAGATAAAATTATTTGGCTTGTAAAGTAACCATAAGAAATGGTGTTATTGTTTTGAATTTGTTTAATAATCGTGTCTATCTGCCTAATGTGTTTTTCTAAAATTTGTTGGTTGTATGTTAAATTCTTGCTAATATTTATAAAATTTATTGATGATTTTTCTATGATAGTAATTTGCTCTTTGAGAAGTGTTTTAACTTTATTCTCATTATTTGTTATAGTATTAATAGCGTTGTCATATCTTTCAGCATCGTTTTGATCTAAGTTTCCAGTCAAGGATTTGACTATAGATCCTAAACCGTTAATGAGACCTCTCTTGGTACGTGAAAATGAATAGAAAGGGTTGATTTGTGTTATCTGTATATTGATTTTGTTTTTTAGAGACGCGATCAAATTAAAAGAGTTTAGAAAATGATTATAATTAGTGGATGTGTTTTTTATGGAAGATTGTAATTGGAAATAATGATTTTCAAGGGACTTAAATTCTTTAATGATGCCACTTACGTCTAATATTTCAACAAAGGACCAATAGTCAGCTATGTTTTGAGCATTACCAATTTTTAGGGGAAGGAGTCCTGGATTTTGATTAATTTTATGGAAGTTAGGGGTTGCTAGTTCTGCGCCTGCGAGCTGGAAGATTCTGTAACAACAGGGGGTAGTTTCAATTCTTTTATGTGAATTGTTATTATTTTGTTGTTAATAGGGTTTTTAATCTTAGCTTTATTTCTTTTAAGGAGCTCTACAATCTGATAGGGGCCTTTAAATTTGTTATCTTTTTTATTTCTAGAATTGTTAACTTTGTAAACTTTGTCTCCTTTTTTGAATTGAGTTTGATTGGGACCTAGTTTATTGTTTTTTTCTATGACTTTTTGTTTTTTATCTAATAAGTTTTGTGTTATATTTTCGTAAAGATGTTTAACTCTATCTTTATGATTTATAACATACTCGTTATAAAATGTCGATTCTAAAAGATTACTTGGATCTCTGGAATTTGTATGGCCAAAAGTTAATTCGAACGGGGTAAATTTAGTGGAAGAGTGTATAGAATTGTTGTATGCTATAATGGCATAATTCATAAGGGAGATGGTACTATCTGACGGATGTTTCTGTCGAAGGATTCTTAGATGTTCGATAAGGGTTGAATGTAACCTTTCGACGAGTGAGTTTGATTCGTGGTGGAGTGGAGTGGTAAAATGTACATTAATTTTATGATCACGCAGAAGCTCTTTAACAGTATCGTTTTTAAATTCTGTGCCATTGTCCATGGTAATTTTGTCAGGAATACCATAAAAGGAAAAGTACTGAATAAGGGCATTAGCGATTTCAATAGCTGTTTTTCCTTGAATAGGGAAAGCCTGTCCTAATTTTGTAAAAGCGTCTATAATAGTTAAAAAATCTTGGTTATCATATTTAAAAATGTCAATATTAATTAGTTGAAAAGGTTTTCCGACAGTTTCTGTTAATACCAGAGGAACGTATGGATTTTTTCTTGCATATTTGCTGGTTTGGCAAATATCACAATCGTTTATATATTTTGTTACATCTGCTTTCATTGACGGCCAGTAATAATTACGTTTAAGTTTTTCTAATGTCTCATTAATGCCACGATGGTTGCATTTACCTTCGTGTTGATATTTGATTAGCATGATTCGTTCATCGAGTTCAGAGACGGAGTTTACTAATTTTGTGCATTTTATTAATTTAAGTCCGGAGGAATAAAAATGTTTCATGTAAACTTTGTTAAAATTTAAGTACATCGAATCATCGTAGAAGTAAAGATAAAATATTTTGTTTTCCTTAGTGTAATTTTTTAATAAATCAATGATAAAAGAATCATTAGAGTTAGAGTTAGGAATTTTTACATGAAGTATTTTATTATTTCCAAATTGTTCTTGTTTAATGTTTAATTTATTATAGGGATTTTTAGAAATTATTATTTGGTGGGGTTTGTTGTTAATTATGTCTTCCAAAATTGTAATGCCTTCGTTTATTATGTAGGGATCGCTAGAAGAGTGTGGTGTGGCTAAGGTGTTTTGTGCTTCTTCAAGTCTTTTACGAAGCCTGGTTTGGGGTGGTCTGGTTTGAATATTTTCTATTATATTTATTTTGGGTACTACTGTATTAGAACTTTGTGGGGATATGATGTTATGGTGGGTAGGGGGTTCAAGATTCATGTTTTTTAATGCTTCGTTGCAAAGGTCATTTAAGAATTCATCTATGTCTATATCTTGTTCACCAGGGTTGTTTACAATACTTTCGTTTTCAAAAGCATTGATTTGAATGCGAGAGAGGGCATCAGCATTTGTATTTTGGAGGCCTTTTTTATAGATAATTTCATAATCGAACTCTTCTAAACGAAGACGCCATCTAACTAATTTACTGTTAGGTTCTTTTAGACTGAATAACCAGACAAGGGGTCTGTGGTCGCTATATATTTTAAACTTTTTCCCAAAAAGATATGGGCGAAAATATTTACATGCCCAGACGATCGCTAGGAGTTCCTTCTCAATAGTGGAGTATTTGCATTCGCTATCGTTAAGGGTTCGGCTTGCATAAGCAACAGGCTTATCGTTAGGGACGTTACCTTGTGATAATACGGCACCTATGGCAAAATTACTAGCGTCGGTAGTTAGAATGAATGGCTTTTCGAAATCAGGATATTGTAAGATAGGGGCATTCATTAGAAGATGTTTGCAGTGTTCGAAAGATTTTATGAATTCGGTACTATGGATGACTTTACAATCCTTTTTGAGGCATGAGGTCATAGGTTTGGTTATTTTAGCAAAATCTTTAATAAACCGTCTATAATATCCAAGGAGACCTAAAAATGATTTAATATCTTTTGAATTTTTGGGGATTGGAAATTCTTGAATTGCTCGGATTTTTTCAGGGTTTGGTTTTACGCCATTGGATGTTACAAGATGACCTAAATATTGGACTTCTTTTCTAAGAAACTCGCTTTTATCCATTTGTACTTTGAAGTTGGATTCTCGGAGTCGTGAGAAAACTTGACGTAGGCGAGAAATGTGTTCTTCCAAGGAAGTACTGAAAATGATGATGTCATCGAGATATACGACACAAATTTCATTGTGGAGGCCACGGAGGATATTATCCATAACTCTTTGGAAAGTTGATGGGGCATTTTTCAACCCAAATGGCATTCGGCGGAATTCATAGTGACCTGATTCTGTTGAAAAGGCGGTCTTCTGAGTATCATTGGGATCCATCTCAATTTGATGAAATCCATTAGCAAGATCCAGTGTGGAAAAATACTGGCTTCTACCTAATTTATCAAGTATATCTGCGATGTTGGGAAGAGGATACTTATCGCCTATGGTTTTTTCATTCAGCTTACGATAATCGATGACGACTCTCCATTTTTTTTTTCCGGATGCATCAACTTTTTTTGGGACAACCCAAATTGGACTAGACCAAGGGGAGACTGAGTTTTGAATAATTCCTTGATCTAACATTTTTGATATTTGATTTTTAACTTCCTTCTTGTGTATCTCAGGATAGCGATATGTTTTAGTGAATAAAGGGGTGTCATTTGTCAAATTGATTTTATGCTGAATCTGGTTAGTAAATGTTAAGGGTATTTTGTCGCAGTAAAATATGTCGCGATATTCAAAGCATAATCTTCTAATAAAGTCTTTCTCTTCTTTATTGCAATGGTCCAAACGCAGGTTTTTAAGATTTTCTTTAAGTATATTATCATGTTCATTAGTTAGGGTTTGGTTTGTTTCGATTTTGTTGCAAAAGTTTACTTCTAAAATATCTATTAATTCAACATTAAAGGGTCTATTAATATTAATGGTAACGGGATATTCATTGGCATTCGTTATTGTTGTATAGGCAAAAAAATTTGAAATGTTTACAAGTGCTTTAGGCATTTCTGTATTATTTTCAAAATTTTGATATTCTAATATGCCTAAGCCTTCTTTTAGATTCACTGGGATTTTTACAATTTGTTGACATCTTGACGGAATTGTTATAGAAAAATTTTGAAGATCATTAAAGGTATTTTGAGTTTCTATTGGTTTTTTTATTTCATAAATAATTGGAATAGTAGAATTTTGTGTTATTAATTTACAATTTTTTAAGTCAATATTAGCGTTAAGTTGTTTTAATAAATCACTACCAATAAGTCCATCGTATTTTTGCGAAAAATCGAACAAATAAAATTTATGGTAACCATTAAATTTAAAGATTTTAAAAACTGGAATATTAGCGACTTCATTGTGATAGGACATAGCGTGTGCCGTTTGGATATTAAATTTCTCATTTGTAATAAATTTATGATAAAACGTGTAAGCAAGTTTAGGGTTCATTAAACTTCGACTACTACCGGTGTCTATTAAAAAATATGCGTTTAGGTCAGCAATATAAATATATGGTAAATCCGATCTAATGTTATTTAAATGGATTATGTTGGGTGTGTGTTAATATCGGGGTTTTGAAAATTTTGTTGTTCGTTAGAAATGGTTATGTCGTCACTTTTATAAGTGTCATCTTCGATCGGGTTGGAAAATGAATTATCAGGAATATGATTATATGGATCGTAATAATTATTATCGTCATAATAATATTGATCATTCTGATAAGGGTTATAATAGTCGGAGTAGGTATTATCGGAATCGAGATTATAGTCAATACTTTCTGGAGAAATTTGATGGGCATATAGTTCTGAAACGCGGGGCCTTTTGTTTCTAGGAACAAAGGTATGTCGACTATTTCCTGAACTTGTGTCCATTGGTTCGACTTGATTTCGACGAATGACTGAACTGGGTAAACTATTATTTGGGTTGAAATTAGGGGGTCTTAGATTCAATTGAGGTCTATTAAAGGTGTTATTTGAAAAATTGGGTCTAACAAAATTATGAAAACTTGTATTTGGAATATTTGGCCTAGAAATCGATATGGGATTTGGATTAGAATTTTGAAAGTTTGTTGGTCCTATAGGTTTTTGAAATTGGGGTCTGGCGTAATTAAAAGTGTTTGGTATAAATGATGGAAAATTGCTGGGGGTTGGTGGTAATGGGGATCTTGGTTGGGGTTTTGATTGTTTGTAATGAGTGCGAAATGGTGGTGGGTAGATTTGTAAGTTATAATTTTTTCCTTGACTAAAGTATATAAAGTTTTCTTCTTCGACTACTAACGATAAAGCTTTTTCAATATTTTCTGGCTGACGTAATCTAACAACTAACTGAATTTGAGGGGGCAAGTTACTAATAAAAGTTTTCAGAGCAAATTCTTCATAGTGTTGAATTTTAATTTTCCTTTCATTATCATTAGCAACAGAGGTGTTTAATTTTGAAAATAAATTACTTCTGGCATCCTGCACTCGCATGCCAAATTGTGTAGGACTTTCGAACCTTTGAATTTTTAGAGAAATTAAATCTTGGATAAGACATTCGATGCTTCTTTGATCTGAAAAGGCTACTATTAGGGCGTCTTTAATTACGGCCCAATTATTTAAATCTGAGTTGGAGCAAATTATATCAGCGGCTCGACCTTTAAGTTTCATTAAAATGGTATCTATTAGGCAAATATTTATGGGATTAGCTATATTTGTTGTATCTTGGAAGTTACTTAAAAAGTGTTCACAAGCTGTGAGAAATCTATTTAATTGCCTAGGGTTGCCATCATATGGAGGTATGTTATCAGCTTGGTACCTTAAGAGACCAATATCTTTATTGTTAGACTGCATGTCTAATTGATTTGTGAGTTGAGAACCTTCTTGAGTGGATAAACTTAAAAATGATTGAGCTAAATTTTCAATTTCTTCAGCTAAAGAGTTTGGCATTAAAGTTTATTGGTATGATAAAAAAGGAAAATTACTAAAATATGCAGAAACTAAAGAAATATGAAAGAAAAATTAGCAAAAGAGAAAAAAATTTACCTATAATAATATGTCAAAATATTTTACTAAATATTATACGTCTATGGTAAAAATAAAGGAAAAATGGAAAAATAGGAAAAAGTTGCTTACGCCAAAACTGCGAAAATTTCCATTGGTTTCTTTCTTGCCTTAAGCCTAGTGGTCCTAAAGGAATCGATGCTAGTATTCCCAGGAAAATGCTCTCGGTGTTGTTGACTTCCTTGGTGGGTGCAACTTCCTGACGATGTGTGTTCTGAAGGCTGCTTCCAAGGGTAGGTTCTTCGTGCTTGAACTGTCAAAACAGACCGGTTTTGGCGATTTTTGTCCGACCGTAACACGAAACTTCCGACTGCGCCAGTTATATGTAGTCAACACGAAAATAACTTTTTTTTAAAAATTATTTATTCGAGAGCGGAAATTACAACTTAAAATCTAACTTAATTTGAACAGTAACTTAATAGTAATGTAATTAGTTTTTAATGGCAAGGCAATATATATATTTATAGTGTTGGTTTGCTTAGTAATCAAATAAGTAAATCAATAGGTAATTGGTTAGCTGAATAGGCAGATTGGTAGCGTGTAACTTACGCGTCGACGCACGAGCACGAGAAACAGAGCGATGAACCGAGGTCATTCGATTGCTTATAGTCCGGGGGCGAATGGTGGCGTACGAGTAACGCTGTAACATTTCGATCTAATAGGTTGGGCATTTACTTAATAATACATATATTATATTTTCGTATATGTACCAGTAACACCTATAAGTAGGCGGTTCGTTTTGGTTGTTTATTTTTATCTTAGGTAACTTTATTCTTAGAGGGTCCACTTTTTTTTTTTTTTTTATTTTATTTTTTTTTTTACATGCATTCATTTATTATGACTGCTGGCGGAGCCCTACCGGAGGTTTCGCGGAGCACCGGGGCTCTGCAAAGCACACTTTGAGTAACGCTGGTGTAATTGAACAGTGCATACAGATAGTGCATTGTTCATGATTCGTGATTGTTGGTTCATGGTTTGTTCAGCAGTTCGCAAATATGGAGCGTGACGATGATCTGATTACAGCTTGTGCATATTTATATAATCCTAGCGCAAAATAGAAAGAACTTAAATAAATGAATAAAAACGCAGATGATGTAGTGTATCATTATTCACACTTATTATATTAGATTCATGGCGATCTGTTCATACCTTAACATAGGGTTGCGTTAGGAGTATTCAAGATGTTGTTTTTAACCAAAAGTAAAAAATCTTATTATTTTTCAGTCTGGGTCAGGAATTAAGATTTTTTGTTGTACCAGTGTTATGATATTGTAAGGCTTTACATTCGTGCAAAATTTAATTAAAATTTATTACTTCATTTAATAGGTAAAAAAGGTAAAAAATTTTTGGCTGTTTATGCACAGCCAATCCTACCTAGTCCTTCCTTTTCGCAGGCCAACGGTAAGCATTTTTACGTTTCCTAGACCGTGAACGCAAATGGTTGCGCTAACAGTCTAGGAAATGTAATGCGCATCCATGAACTCCCTACACAGCGTGTGCAACAAAGTGATGCTTACATTGATTGGTATTATATAATTTAATGTAGGACACAAAGGTGATAAAAATATAGATTATTCGTACTGTTTTATTGTTATTTATTTACTTATTGTAGAATATTAGCAAAACAGCATAGTAACACAAGAAAAAATAATATTATTTTATGATAACGTTCGTTATTAAGCTAATTTTAATTTATTATTTAACAAAAGAATAATAATTGTAAAAATATGTATACAGTGGTGGCCACAAAATTAAAAACACCCCAATGTCTTAAAAAATATAATAGACCTCTGTAAAACACGTCAACTGAGAATTATTGGATTGAAGTTTCCAAATGCGCTATTAGTTCTTTAATAATTGCTAGAGTAACATATTTTTTATAATTTCAGGGTGTTTCTAATTTTATGACCACGACTTGTACATGATGAGGTACAGGCAGTAAAAAATATTAATAACTACTTCCATGCCCAATGGTATTTGTTTTATTAAGATCAATATTTTTACTTAAAGATCTCATCTTTTTTGATCTCTCCTTTTTGTTCCTTAAAACTTCCACCTTTGAAGGCCTACCAGCCTGTATTGCCCTAACGCCAGCATGTAAACTTTTAGTGGCACGCCGCACAATAGAAGTAGGTTGCACTTTTATCTTTCTCGTTCTTTTAAAATTACACATGCCTGTGCAAAAATTAGTAAACGAGTCAACATTTTCGATATTTTTAATTTTTTTATTCAGTTTAGAAATGTGTTCTAGCATAAATCTAGATTGATTCCCTTGAGCAAAATTATAAAAGTTGTTTAGATTTAATTTAAGTTTTGATAGCTGCATCTGGTATTCAGCAGAGAATTCATTATCATCTGAGGTAGGTTCTATCATTTCATCTGATATAGGTTCAGCTATATCATTTGCTTCCATTGGCTTATTGAACTCATTATTGCTTTTTTTGTTATCATCATTATTTGTTGAATCATTATCCATTCCCATGAAAAAAGAATTGTCTACTCCACTACCTAAAGCTAATGTCGCTAACTCAACGCGGTCTTGATAAATCAAATCAGGAGCATGCGATAGATTTGCACCACTATTGTAAACTGCGCACAAATGTTTACAAAATTTCCCCCCTGCTCCATCTGGACAATCACATTGCTCTGTTTGAATGTTAACAGTGTATAACATATGTTCGTCGAACTCAGAATTAACAGTATATTCAAAGTCGCTTACTTTAGTAGCATTTAATGTGGTACATTTATTGGCAAATTTCTTGAAATAAATTTGAAGTAAAATTTTTCTAGAATTCGCAGAAGAAATCAATTTTTGTTGGTAAAATTGTTCCATAGAATAAATAATAAAATCTACCAAAGACACAGAATTAAAAGCTTTACATCTCTTCAGGATTAGGTCTTTAAAAATTCGTATGGAGACTTCTACTATATTATTCGTATTGTGGCCCCTAGTTGTCAGGTCAGTCCGAAAGCAATGGCACCATTCTGAATTTCTTTTTCATATTTCTTTGAAATAATTTAAAAATAATGGATATTTTTTGGATAGTTGGCTGCTGCATAATTCGTCTTTAAATAGATTACAGTCAATTATATTTTTTGCGTATAGAACATCACGAAATTTTTGCATAAGAGGACGTCGATCTGTTTTTCCAATTCCATGTGACTGGTCCTACAGCCGGCGCCATACAGCTTGCATTACATGAAAAGTGCAGAGTAACGTAGTTGACATAGGATATATAGCGTGAAGCGCATTTATTTCTGAAATTGAATCATCCGTCATAAATACAGCAGGTGCCCCTTTACCAGAAAACCCACATCCAAGCCTTCTCTAAGTTTTTGAAAACAAAATTCATATACTTGCTGTGTTTGATAACTGTGGATCACACAGCCGAGAGGTACACCACCAACTTTAGTAGCACAAAAAAGGAATGTTATAGAATTACCTATTTGATCGCATGATCCACTGCTGTCAACAAAAACAATTTCACCAGAAAAATGCATACTGTGAGCTCTGCACATTAAGGGCGTTATTATAACACAGCAAAATGGCTCTTCGCTGACAAACATCTTGACTCCGTGGCGTTCAAAGTGAGTTTTTTTCTCAATCAGCTTTTCAAATAGACTTTTGCTTGTTCTTTCTCCATAATTTTCTTTCCTACAAATTTTTAAAAGTTAAAACTGGAGGCAACATATTACTTAAGCAAAAATACGTATTACCTTCATTGGTCATATAAATGATAAATTGAGCGTTCCATAGGATTTACTTGGGCATTGGCAAGAGTTTCACATTTTTTATTACTTGGCGTTGTAGCCATGAGTGTAGATTTATGGAAATTTTTGGCTTCGCTGGGTGTCATTCCTTCATTAAAATACTTGACAAAGCAATCTTTTGTAGTTGAGTTTACTCTTAAATAACTATAGGATTCTGCTACCGAAACCCTGTGGTTATGCTTAAAATATACCTAAAATTCCAACATAATAAAATTAAACCCTAGAAATACGCGGGACAAAACAGCTATCAATATAAAAATCTTCAAGATTTGAAGTGTTATTTTAGCTTACTATTTATTAACAGTCATAACTTAATTAATTGTAGGAATAGCACTTATAATTTACCTCGATAATGGCGTTTAGACCCTCCTTAAGCAAATGGTCCCTGCATCTTTGTTTTCTTTTTTAACCTTAATGAATATTTTCGCGCCGCAGTTCCTATTCCTATTTCTTACGCTGCTTGTTTTTCTTTCTTTATTTTTAGCATTATGTTGACAAACCCAATCTTTTCGATATTGCAGTTTTTTTATTTTAGGATATGTTCTGTTTACAATCCATTCTGTGCAAGTAGTTCTAGAAAAGTTGTTGATCCATTTTTTCGCAGTAATGTTGAGGATTGGATAATTACTCTAATATTCGAATCAAACGTCTTTATAAATTCAATCATATTTTTTGTTGTGTCTTGATTCATATTGCACAGCCTATATCACAATCACAAAACACAACTAATAAATACACGACAAACCCTTCTGGCTTGCACGTGGGCAACTCAAAACGCTTTTACTTACTTAGTTACGGAAACGCACTGACACGGGCCAGAATAAGAAATTCGCCACGTTGCACACGCTGTGTAGGGAACGGAGTTCATGGATGCGCATTACATTTCCTAGACTATTAGCGCAACCAGTTGCGTTCACGGTCTAGGAAACGTAAAAATGCCAACGGTAAACCCAGCTGCGTTCGCTTGTTATAAGCCTAGACCATAACATTATTTTTGAAGAGCAGCAATGATAAAGAGAAAGTTTCATTTTGCTTTGAAGTTGAGAGTGTTGGCAGTAAGGAGATTGGATATAAAGAGGCCTGATCTCCCCGCTTCACAAATGAGGTGACGCGTACGCGAAATCAGTGCTGCCAGATGTGACGTATGAAATTATCGAGCGACGTTATCAAAATTATCGGATTTTCTCGAAAAATATGTTACAATCTGGAACTTATTTTTCTAAGAGAGATTATTGAGGAATGGAAATAAAAAAATTGCGTCGTTAGTAAAAAATAGTTAGTATTAAATAAAACTCCAACAAATAAAAACTTAACCTATATATTTTGATATTATATATGAAATTTAAACCAGAAATTAGGTACAAGAAAAAATTGTTAACACAAAAGTCATTATTCAAATGAAATATTCTTTATCATCCTTCTTATATATTATATTTGATATCATAGACTTTGTCATTTTTTGAGTAACATCAAAATTATAGCATTCACCATCAGCGCGCTATGATGATAAAAGTAGTGCATTTATAGTTTTAGTGCACAAACTATTACGCGTATTAGTTTTAATGAGATTTA
This sequence comes from Anthonomus grandis grandis, assembly GCF_022605725.1. Taxonomy (NCBI): domain Eukaryota; kingdom Metazoa; phylum Arthropoda; class Insecta; order Coleoptera; family Curculionidae; genus Anthonomus; species Anthonomus grandis. The sequence goes on along the minus strand of NC_065548.1, from coordinate 25,378,879 downwards.
CCTTAGAAAAAACCCGTTCACAATCTGCATTGGAATGGGGTAAAATAAGGATATCCAAAACAAATGCGCCTAAATCTGCATATAGTTTGGAGTCTAAAAGGTCTTTCTTTATAGATATTTTATACCAATATTTGTCAATGTAATTTTCATTTTTAATATCCTCATCAAACTCATTTAGGCACTGACAATATAGCCCACTGGTCATCAATTTTTTGTTTTTTGTCGGTATCTTGAGGATCTATAATTCTAGGTAGTAAGTTTATTACCCCTATAAGAGACTGAGGTCTTGGCTTACAATAAATCTTATCAAATATAGCTAGATAAGATAGATAAGATACTATCATTGAAATTAAACCTTTTTTTTATCTCCATAGCAGATACTATTAAAAATTGACGACATCGGATGAGGAAGTCATCTTGTTGTTGCTGATAGTTTATTAATGTTTCGCACATTTTAGTATAAACTGGTGTTATAACTACTTATACGTTCGTTTTGAAAATAAGTGTTTAATTCGACAAATTTTGGAAGAATCCATTGGAGAAAATTTAAACAAAGTTTAGTTTCACTGTCACCTAACCTATTGGCTATGGTTTCGGATGCTAGTAATCTATGTCCAATCCACTGCGGGGTAAAATATAGCTGTAATGGATCCCACTGCTCAATAATTCTGTTAACTACAGAGCAGTGAAAGCCACTTAGTCTGCGAAGACCGCAAAATTTTGTGAGGCTCAACTTGACAGAATTCTTGGAATTCTAAAAGCTGAGCTTGGCTTTTGCTACTGTATTTAAAAAAACTAAAAATATTCCTAGCTAAGTCTTCACAGTGCCGTGAAAGAACTTTACATGCTTCACTGGCGCATAAATGGAGGGAATGGCATATAAATTTTTAAATAACTATTCCAGGGAAGTTAAGTTCTAATCGAGTAACAACAGAATTTTTTGACCCAAACATTGTGTTGCAGCCGTCCGAACCAAAGCCTATGATATTTTCTAAGGGTAACCTGGATGATGTAAATACAGCAATAAGCTTGTTGTATATTACCTCAGCCGTAGCACCAGTATTTGCTTCATCAGCATTTTTGCCAGAAAAACATTGCACTAAACTAAAAAATCTAGTTACAACTTTTTGACATTTTGAAGAAAAGTACCGCACGCAAACACACATATTTTTTACGCTGCTTATATCTGTAGATTCGACTATTAAGAAACTAAACCTTTTATGCCTTAGCTCTTCTACAAGCTCCTCAAGACAACATTTCCCCAAAACGTTCTTAATAATGCCGGTACATTTGGTTCTTCCCATTTGCATGTCTTTGGCAATTCTGGAGTCAGGGAAGATATTTTTCATAAGGGGCACTAAGTGATCTGACAGTTTCATAGATAAGTTATGCTCAAAAATAAAAGCGGCTACTTTGATCTCTGCTTGGGAGACTTGATCTTGAGCCTCATTCTTTTTAAAAAATGAAGAATCGATTTTAGGTTGATTTGATGACAGTCCCTTTACAAGCTTCATGTGTTTAACGCCCTTGCCGTGATTTTTGATGACTGTAATATCAGCTTGAAAATCATGCAATGCACCTTGCCCGTAGAGGATTATCTAAAACACAATAAATACCAAATAAATCAAAGAGTGTACCACAGTCCCACCAATTATTAATTACATAATGTATGTAATATTAAGCCACCGAATTTATTTATTCTGTTTTTTGCTATTTTGATAAATTTATCTAAAGAAAATAAAGAATTTATATATAAAAGTCAGTTACGATTATTTTTGCAAAAATATTCGTTTAAGTATACCGCTCACGACGCCGCATCTAATAAATTTAATCAAGCTATGGCTAAATTAACACCTCACTGGTATAAACTATACACCGCCAAATTATGACAGATTAGATAAAGCGTATTAGGATATTCCCGAAAAACCAATTGTTTTATTTAAGATTAACACTCTGCATCTCGTAAACAAACCGCTGTTGCGGACACATGTTTATCTAAACTTGTATTAAAATAACCTAAAGATTCATTTGTCAAATTTATTGTACCTAATATACTAAATTAACACCCTGCATAATGGAAATATAACACTTACTTTTAACAGGTTTTAACCACGCCTTAAAAAGATTTTCCCATTCTACCCTGTATTGCTGAGGTCTAGTTTCCCGTCTTTGCATGTTTTTAAAACGTTTCCTATTGATGTTTGCTTCAGATTCCGAGTTCGAATCAGAAGAGTATTTTGACGTAGTTGCAGCGTTCATTTTACACGTTTCAATTACAATATTACCAATTACACAGTGAAAAAGTAATAGCTCTCTACCGTAGGCTTTAATATGTATGATTTAATTTTTATTTGACGTTCTGTTCGGTGATTCCCACAACTCGTTACCGGCGGAGCCCACGCCGAGCGCCGTTTAAAGATTTGGATTTGATTAATTTGGTCTTGAACTTGCACCAGAGATGGCGTTATCGGTTTGGAGTTCGGATAAATAATTGAAAAATAGCTAGTAGGGAGGAAATATAATGGGTAGATGCCTAGATGATATACATATACATTTTGCCAATAATATAACTCAGTTAATATTTCAGTTAAATTTTAAGGATAAATTATGTTACAATTCAATAATTATGTTACATCTGCGCAAAATTGAACGATAACTGGGTTCGCTGAGTAGCCATCTCGGCGCTGTTGGTCAGAAGTGTGCCTCGCTCTGAATGACGTTTTCGAAAGTGAATTTTTGGTAAATAATCGTTTTAAATTCATTTTCAATAGGAATAAGGCGTTGTAACGTTCGCGATTATATGATTGGCTCTAGTCTGATCGGAAAAAAAAAGAAAAAAAAGGGTTTTGACTCACACCACAGGTCACTTTTGATTCTATTATATAAGTATAAATATTTTTTTTAGTTCATATATTTTTAGAATTTTATATATCAAAAATTGTTTCGCATCAATAACATTTTTTTTTCGTATGTGCAGGATGAAAATAGATTTCGAAAGTGATGAGAGGTATTTGATTACATTAAAAAAGGTAATCATGGATGCGAATTACACTATCCTAAAAAAGATGTGGTCAGGATATATCGTAAAGTACTTGATCCTGATAAGAGTATAAAATACTTACCAGACACGAATGTAACTTTACGGAGAATGACATGTCCATCACAGAACACAAATATATAGTTGTATATAGTATAGATGTCCATTACTTAAAAATGTCGAATATTGCATTAGCATTAGCAAAAGGTGGGTCCAACTAAGAGTGAGGTATATTTCTAACAGCGCTGATGTGGCGATTTCTGAAACTAGTTTTCCTTCATTTTTGAGTACACACGTTCAGCATACAGATCAGTCTCCTTTAGACTAGTCTCCTTGGTTGACAGTTAACAGCTTTTTTGTTTATTATTTACTTTTATCTAATAATCAGTGCCCACATCCGTTTTATTTTTTTTTTGTTTAAAATTAATATGTTAATTTGTTAATATTAACGATGAAGACGTGGAGTTTTAACAGCTAATAAATAACTAACATATGAAATTAAAAAGGTAAGTGGGGAATACTCTAATAGTATACTACTTGCTACTAGTAAAATAAAAAAAGTAATGTCTAGTATTCAATTAAAAATAATATTTACTTATTTCTTATTAATCCTCTTTCAGTGAAGTCCTAATATTGCAGTAATTATATATACCAGACTTATTTTTATACAACAATTTAGTAACTCTTATTTAAACACAAGCCAGCCTTAGATTAAAAAAGGGTCTGGTAAAGTTAAAGGGACATCTAAAAACCAATTTTTTTTTGAAAATTTTTACAAAGAATGTTGAGTGTGGTCAAAATATTGATAAAAAAGTGAGAATGATTGGAAAAAATACAAAATTTTGGAAATTATGAAGGTTTTTCTACATACGTTAAATACGTAATTATTGCCAACTTGCACAAGGTTTTTTAGCTCTTGATTTTGCTATAGTTAAAAAATATACATATTGGGGCAATTTTGGAACGGTTCTAGTCGACTTTAGGTATCTCTGAATTTTAACATTTTTGAATATGAAATAGTAAGCTAATCTTTTTTGGACTATTTTAAGCAAAAAAAATTGGAGGATGAATAACATTTTCTTTAATAAAATAATAAAAACAAAAAAAATCATGACAATGTGTACCTATGTACGATATAAACTCGTTTTCGAACATTCGCCGCAAGCGCTTTATGGCTTAATGGTAATGAGAGTGAACTATGAGCCGGTCGGCCTGGGTTCAGATTTCAACTGTGCCAGTATTACTTTTTTTATTTTTTTTGCGACTAAGAATTTTGTAGTTTTGGAAAAATTATTTAATTTAAATGAAATTATACATAAAATATGACCAAAAAGACGAAATTGTTTATATAACATAAAAAAAAAAGATTTTACCTTTTCTTGTAATTAAGTCCCTTTATTTTCATGTAAAAAAAACATACCGAAGACACCCATAATGTATTATTTATTGTTTTGGTACTTTTTAGATTTCGATCCTAATTAAAAATAATATGAAATATAGGCATATTCTATTTAAAATTAAGTCTAAAGAATATTTTTCATATAAATAACAAAAACAAAATTCCTTTCCACCTTCCTTCATTATTCTTTTTTATTGACGTTTGACATAACACCGCGAGGTGACAGCGTTGCCATACATGTTCCTTGATTAAAGAATTTTTTATTTCTTCTATATGAATGTTTTTAGTGTTTTGGGATCGGTTGAATTGCATTGGGTTGATTTTGGGTTGCGTAAGCCCCCCTTGTGCTCGACATTTACGAGCCCTCTCTATATTTTTTCATATGAATAGAATCTCAAAATATTAAAAAATATGAAGGCTACGAACCTTTGCATAAGGGAATCAATTTTTTGCTTGTGTACAAATGTGTGTAAAAGTAAAACCCATTCACTATTATAGTGTAAAAACACTGCTATCATTTTGGCAGATAGATTTAGATGTCTTTTATGTTTTCTCTTATATAAGATATGCTTTTTAAATGTACTTGTTGCTTATTACATATATACACAATTTGGCAACTGCAAGATCATATGTTTGTAAAAGCTTGACAATGTAATTATCAATAGCAACGAGTTTCGATCATCAAATAGAGTAGAGTAGACCTCAATTTTGACATAATTTAATATAATTTTTTAGTGTCCTATGTGAATGATCCGCAAATTTTTTTCTCTTAATCTATTCTTTTCAAAGTACTCTTTATGCTCAAATTTTAAAATATTGCAAAATCGGAGATAGTTAAGTCGACAAGACCCGGGTTGGCTGTGGACTCAATTTTAGATAATAAAGGCATAATATAGTTAGATTTTACATTACATGAACAAAACACATTTATCAGGTGTTAAAAAATAGGTATTATTTATTTAAATTATTTGATATTTTATGTAATTTTATATATAATAAATATACAATCCAAATATACGATCCCTTTTTGCAATCCCAACTCCACATGTGCGCCAACCACACAGTCCCCTGTGCGCACACGGGGCTGCCGCCCCATGTGCGCGAAATTTGTGTTTGTCACCTAAAGAAGTGATGTAAATCCTTCTAAGTTGCAGAATTTTGTTACTTAAGGTTTTAAATTTAAATTAATAGCATATATAATGGTCAACGTGATACCTAGTCGCAAATAGAGTGTAGTTAAGCCGGGTGTAATTGTGAATCATATGTAAGTAGAAAATCCTTTATAATTTTTAAAATTTTTCATTTTTTTACTTCATCCTCACTTTTTTATCAATAAAATGTTCAAACTCAAAATTCTATGTAAAAATTTTCAAAAAAAAAAACGTTTTTTAGACGTTCCTTTAACTTTAACGGACCCTTAGTCTATCATGGATAACTGAATTGGATAGTTGTAAAAAAAGCATATGTCACAAAATCATTCAAGAAGTTTTTCAAAAAACATTCACACACTAGCATTAGTTCTGCTAAAAATGAAAATGTATATTTAATTTTAAAACTTTATAATTTACCAGTGTTCTTTATTGCAGTATTTAATAAGCAAACCCAAATAAAGAAGCAAAAAATTACTAAACCAAAAGCTCAGTGAATTAAGAATTCTTATTAGTAACTAAAGTATGTTTTATAAAAAATAAAACTACAAAATATAAATTTACCAAAAATGTAGGTTACTAAAATCAAGCTATTTATAGCTTAGAAAGGTTGATGTATGATTTGCCATGAAAAACGAAACTATTTTAAATTTTAGTGCATCTTGAAACAATAGTCATAAAACTTGGTCAACACTTTGAAATGTAGGTGTATTTTTGTGAAATTTCTCAAATTGTCAATAATATCAATCAAATTTATTCATAAATTATATAAAGGGTATTTTCAGTTATAAAAAGTTTTGTTTATATATGTTATATTGTTTATATTTGTGACTATAAGTTCATTTAAAGAAAGCTTTAAGGAGGTAGTTTTTGATTTTAGGCTTAAACAGTTTTTCTGACAGCCCTTTAATTTCATGTGGTAGTTTCTTGAAGAAAAATGGAGCAAAATATAGGGTTATATGATTTGGTAATCTATGGTATTCTAAGATTTTGGTGTGTTCTGGTGTCATGCTGGTGGACATCTGACAAAAGTCCATAAATATTTTTATTTTTTTTATGTACATATATCAGGCATTCATAAACTGAGTGATCTAATATGAGCCAAGACTGAAACTGCTCTCCTCTGTAGTCCAAAAATTCTGGTAGAATGTCCCAGGCAAGCAGGCCATATGTAAATAAGGAATTGACCAATGCATGATAGGCAATCCTGCACACATCCAAATTTTCTGTCTGAACCAGATTTCTCAACATGAAAATTGCAGAGCTTATCCTTTTTGATATTGCATTAACATGACATTTGAATTTGTCATTTTAGACTTCATCTAAAATTGTCATTTTAGAGTTCATTGTGATACCCAGAAACCTTATCCGACTGTTGACTTCTTCCACATCATGAAATCTAAGAGAAAACACCATGTTTTTGGTTTTGCTAGAATTAAGATTAAGTTTGTTATCTGTAAAGCAGTCGGCCACAATCTCAGTGAATGCATTTCTACATGAGAGTGGTGAGGTGGGTTTGATTTATTTGAAAGCTTATAAATTAATTTAAGCTTGTTTATTTATTGTACCTGTATTGTTATGTTGTTTTGTTGTTTTTTTATGTTTATTAGGCTAATCTTACTTCATCGTTCTTTTATTATTTTGTTATAATCGTTTCTTTTGTATTATTTTCTCTTTGTAAAATGTCTCTGTTGCATAAATGAATAACATGTTCGCATTGTTTTACAACTGTTTACTTTAAAAAATACGTGAAAATTTAATACTAGTAAATCTAGTTCTCAGCAATTTCAAATATGCATTGCAATTTTCCACATTCTCATTTTTAGATATTTTTATTAATTAAGTTCGTTTATAATTAGGTCTAATCCAGGATTAACTTTATTATCTACTAAGTAAAACACAATGGCAGAACTAGATTACCAAATGGCTTTACTACTACAATACAAGTTTGAGCAGGAGCACAAACACAAAGAAAACACAGACTCTGACCTGCAGTTAGCTTTAGAACTACAAGAACAATTTAAGCAAGAAGAGGAAGTCCAAAGACCCAAAAACAATTTAGTGTATAAGAACACAAAAGCAAATGATTCTAAATGTTTGGTAGATCCTTCATGGGAAGTAATCGACCCAACCCCTGATGTCCATGTGCTTTTTATTACATTTAATAAAAGGTTTTTTTGGGACAAATTGGGTTCAGTCACAGTTTCTTGGAGTAAAAGAATGACTTCATGTGCTGGAATATGCAGCTATCAAGGTAAGCTTTTATCAGATTCATTTTTAAGTTTGATATAGTGTACTAATTATATTAAATTAACCTCAACACATAATTTTTCCTTAATGCTATAGGAAGAGGTGGTATGTGCTCTATCACTCTAAGTGAGCCACTCTTAAAACTTAGACCCAGAAAAGATTTGGTTGAAACTCTTCTACATGAAATGATACATGCTTATCTGTTTGTCACACATAATAATAGAGACAGAGATGGACATGGGCCAGAGTTTCATAAGCATATGTATAGGATAAATGGTGAAGCTGGTAAGTTAAGGCCGACATAATATTCACAAACAGGCGCAATATTAGACATTGACAGTTCCGTTTTATTCTTAATCAAGCTTCTTCTTTTCTACTAAAATATGTGTACAATATCAGTTAGTCACAGGTATGCTATGCTATGATATTCACAGTCAATATGTAAATAAAATGAACACATGTATAGGTTAATTTAGAAAAGGTGCACATGATCAATTATTGTTCTTAGTCTAAAATATCAGTTTTTTTTTTGTAAAATGTCTTAAAAATAAATAATGCCCAATCACTTGGAAGTAAGAAATATATCACTATTCAACTAGCTGCAACTGGAACTGCTAACAGATATAAAATGATATAAGCACAGTCAATTTTTAAGATATTAATTTGATATTTTAATGATTGATTACCTGAGAACTCTCTAATTTTTGGACAAATGAAAAAGTCAAGAGCCCTATATTATAATACACGCATTAAATTTTATTTATTTTATTTAGCCTACAAACTAAAAACGAAAAACTCACTTAAACAACTTAACTCTTAATTGGGCTGAAATTTCTGCCCAATAAAAGATTTTTTCAGTTTGGAAGCAAAAGTATGAGATCAATTTAGGAAAATATGGGCAACAGTTTATAACTCAAAACTTCAACAACAGTTTTAAATCGAAAAAAGCTTTCAATTTATTGTTAAATGTTAACAAACTAGTACAATTTTTTATCTCATTTGGTAATTTATTAAATAATTTTGACTTTTTACGAAACCATGCAGAAACTCTTTCGGACTGCGCTTGAATAACGTCAAATACTGCTCTGAAGTGTTTTCACGGTTGCGTACGTTTAATGTGACATCGTGGCACGTATCACCCCGAAAGCTTACTCAAGCTCAATATTACATTTAGTTATTTATTTATTTGTTACAAGTATCAATAGCTACAAGGCCACTCCACTTACAGATACTAACTTAACATACCATAAAAAGTACTGTAATAAATAATAAAAGGAAATACAAAAATTAGCAAATACATAATGTGCATAATAACGCAGAAATTACATTATAGAATATTCAGAAAGTTTATAAATGGAAGAATTTTTATAAGGATTGGTTCGTGGATAAGCCAGATAAAATACTAATGGATGGCGAGTGTTAATTTTGTTTAAAGCAAAAGGTAACTGACTAAGAATCTCAGGACAATCTATTTTGTTTTTCAATATTTTGAAAAGAATGCACAAAAATATTCTAATTCTTCTCTTACTCAGAGACAGTCTATCAAAAACCGGCAACAAATGATCATTATCACAGGCTCTCTGGGGATATACAGAGTGTTTCAGGACTATGGGATCAATATTCTAAACTGCAACAGTAGAAAACATTTGAGTACAGGGACCCATGTCCGCAAAAGTGTCACTACGGCACTAAAACCTTAAGACGCGTTTGAATTCAGAAAAACGGTGAATGGCCTAAATAGGGTTTAATGCATTTGATTTGTGCCTTTTGTACATGATATCATCACAATAATTTTTAAAAATGTCAGTGTTTAAAAATTTTATAGCTGATAAGTTTAAACAATTTACCGGCGCTCGTGTGTTGTTATCTTTAAAAACGAGAATGTTTTTTGTAACTGCATTTCATGTCGCCAAGGTCCGTCGTTAAGGTTTAAATTTCAACATTCTCCCAGATATTTTGAAAGAGAGCAAAAGCTTTAATAAAACTTTGGACAAATGATTTATCAAGTTGGTTCCTTAAATTGATGTCCAAACCCCTATCCATCTGATCACAGAGAAGAAGCAGTCGTTTTTGACAGCTGCCGATTAGTCCATCGGTGACAGTCTTTGTCATGTTTGATGCATTTAACTGGTACATGCAGGTTATGGTATGTGTGTATTTAAATGAATATCTGAATTTAGATGAAATATTTATGTTTATAAAATTCAATGTTATACTTAAGTTCTACATTACATTTATTTATTTGTTTATCAACAAACGGGAAAAGTCTTATTAACATTTTACATCTAATTATTGGTAGAAAATGGCAAATAAAATTAAATATAAAATAAAAAAATTACATAACAACAAATCATATAATCTAACTTGCATCCTGCTCAAACGTAAGATTCAGAAGTCGTAATAATCGATACGAGCTAAGAGCCACCTGCTCCAGCAACACAGCTTGCCGGTCAATTAAACCATTAATAATCTTACAGATAAAACATATAAGAAAAGTTAATGTCTTCTCTGAAACAAAGACTGTAAAATATTCTCGGGAGTCTTCCCAAGAGATTCCCAGATTTTTTACCAGAGTTAATATTTTCAAGAGTTAGTGTTTTCACCATATATAGAATGTACTATGTAGATCCTTCATTAATTTGTAAAAAAGATTATGTAAGAACATTTCCTTACATTGAGAAAGCGGAGGTTTATACAGCACTAATGAAATAAATTATCTTAGCTTTACTACATTCAGAAGTAATAATATAATTTTTACGGCTACATTCAGAAGTAATAACCTTGTATATTTTTATGCCACTGCTCTACGTCATTAACAAACAAATTGAAAAGGAGAGGTGCTTAGTATTGACCTTGAGGGTCACCAGATAATACATTGATCATGGTTGATACGAATTCCCCGACTTTAACCCTTTGCCTACGACCCATCATATTCAAAGATAATTTACTAAAACCCATGATTTTTAACTTAGCTAAAAAAGTTGATGATTTACTGTATCAAATGACTTGGAAAAATCCGTATCTATAACGCCAACCTGATATCCATTCTCTAAAGCGATTCCTCCTCTTGACAAAACCATGTTGGTCATTAACAATAATTCTCTTGCATAACCAAGAAGTTGATTACAATCTAATGTATCTGTTTTTCAACCCCTCTGTAATTGCCAATGTCTTCTCTATCCCCCGCCTTAAAAATTGGAATAATTCTGGAATAATCTCTTTCCAGATATTGGGAAAATTAGCCCGTATAAGTGATTTGTTAAATATTAAACATAAAGAACTACCAATACTTTACAAGTTTAGCTATCACATATTGTGGAATTCCATCTGATCCGCAACTAAGACTAACGGAAGAATTTTTTTCAAAACCTCAGAAACCTTAATACATATTATTATATACATATACATACTCAATATTACATTTTTTCTTCTGAGCATTAATATCGGGTACATAGACAGAGCTGAAAAACTCAGGAAATGAATCGGCATCATCGCCGTTCTACCACCACAAAAACATTCGATCAGGCAGATCAAGCGACCGTTTCTGCTCATTAACAAATCTCCCGAAACTACGAGGGTTTTTAAAAATTGTAATCACGAATATTCAGAACCTTGCAAATAGCACACAGGCTGGAGTAATGAGCATACTGTTCTTCTTGAGATCTGGATTGCATAAAAGATTTATGACCTACTTTTTCTCAATAATGAAATTTTTGAGTTCAGCACTGAACAATATGAAAAATAAAAATTCTTTCATAAATCACATTATCAATTCCTACTCTTTAAACATACTTATTAAAATTATTCTAAGAATTTATAAATATAGTTGTTTATATGGTTAAAAATTATATCAAAAATACCTAATCATCAATATTGTAATAAGTTTTTTCAACTAATAAGTTTTTTTACTCTTTTTTTTAAGCTTATGGCATGTTAATTGTCTAGCTGAAATTGGTAGATGGCTAAATAGTGTCTTACTAAGGTAATAATTAGAATTATAACGCAAGGCTGAAGTGGGTATGGAAAGGTTTATTTTAAGACAACTTCGAGTATTGCTAACAGGCTCCGCTCATAAAGTTGAAGAGTATTTCTTATGCATCAAACATACAGTTTTCAGAATAAAAATTGATGCTAGAGTCAAAATTTTTTTAGATATAAAATGGGGTTTACAAGATTCTCTAAATCCTATATTGCACAAGAATCTCAATATATTTTTAAAATATGCTTTTGTCAAATAAACAATTTTTGAAACACATATCTAGAGTCGCTTCCCCAAACGCAAAGTCCATATCGCAAATGGGGAGTCAAGTAAAACAAGCACTTTTTGTTAAGGATACCTCTAATCTTTCGCATGTCAAAGCTTCGTGATGCCAATTTTAGGAATAATTGCTCTACATGTTTGACAAATTTCAATTTATCATCTACCAATACCCAATCCAAATCCCGAAATTTATTGCCGTTTACTCTCGAAATAAGATCTGTGTTTAATACCACGTTTCCAAGTTTACATTTAAAATATGAATCTCTTTTTAATGATGGCCCGACCGTGTTTACATTAGCATTAAATACATTAATATCTCTATTATACCAAATCAAAGTGGTATCATCGGCAAAAGAAATGTACTGTCCATTCTTAATTATCGCCGGCAGATCATTAACATAAATAAGAAAGAGACGTGGTCTCAAAACAGAACCTTGTGGCAATCCTGTCAATACATACAACTCATCCAATACGTCATTTCCAAAAATACCTTTGTGGTTTCTATTTGACAGGTAGGACTTGAGCGATTGTAGTATTATTGACTTCCTGAAGCCATAGACTTCTGCAGTAGAATGTCATGTGACATACAGTCAAAGGCTTTAGCCAAATCACAAAACGCCACTGCAACCGCTTCTCCCTCATTCTCCCTTCAGGTAGAGCCTCTCCAACATCCAGCATATAAAAGATTGCATCATTGGTTGAAACTCTAACTGACAGTTATTAAGTACATTATGAACTTTTAAAAATTACACCATTCTTTTCTTGAGAAGTTTTTCTGCAATCTTTGTCAAAGAAGGCAACAGTGAAATTGGCCTATAATTTGATGAAATATCCTATGAGTAAACAATGAAAGTCCCTGATACAAAATGTCATAGAACCCCGACGATGCCTCTCCAATAGTTAAATCACTCAAAATCTGTTGATAATTAAAGCTCCCAAGAAAGTAGTTCTGTTGAAACCCATAAAATCTCCATTCCTAAAATCATAAAAATATTCAACTTGTTTAAGGTTTCTGTGACTAGTGAACACTAATTATCTGTAGTATACCAATGGATGTTGACCCAATGGAAACAATAAATCAGTTGCAAGAGCAATACATAAATTCCTATAATGGCTAAAACTTAAATCTAAAAATATATTTCGAGCATTATGAATATAAACTAATGGATAAACATCTAAAAACATCAAACTATTAGAGAGAATTTCAGCATTATTGCCTACTCGACAATCTACACGCAAACCATGATCATGATGTATTTTTCCATCTGGCAAGAGGTAGATTATAATTTCCAAAGAATAATTATTGATTATCTCTATAGTATCACAATGTAATTGATAAATCAAAACATCAGAGTTGTTCAACATTGGTTTGCTCAAGTTTTGTTTGTTCGAGACCTCGCCGATTTCTTTATTAATACAATTACACTTCTCTCTTTTTATTTGCACTGGTATGGTTAAACATATAGCATCTATATAAGACTTAACCTTTTATTGTATTGTAATCATAATCACTACAAACCACACCCTGCCTCAAAGACACTAGCTTTGAGCTAAAGCCACTAACATTCTGATAATACATCCTCAATATACTTAAATCCCGTTTTTTGAGATTTACATATTAAGGGTACTCCATTCCTATAATGAAATTTTAATTTTTCCCCATTTTCGTTCATTTGTTTCATTTTAGTTTGAAGTTTGAGCTTCACTGTAGAGAAAGTTTGTTGGAGTTCTGTGGGAGGTGTTTGGCATATGATTTTTATTGTTTGCATTTTTTTTATATGGGACACAAGGATTCCAAATATTATTCAGATGAAGTTATACTGCTTACAATATAAGAATTATAAATTAGGTTGCGATTAATTTGATTAAGAAACGAAGAATACTTATATAATGCACTTAACATGGGTACCTTTTTTGTGACTATTTTATTGATATGTGATTCCCATGTAAGTTTATCATCTAAATTATAATAGTTTAATTCTTTCTAGGTACAAACATCTCGGTGTACCATGATTTTCACGATGAAGTCCGCCTCTACCAACAACACTGGTGGCGATGTGATGGTCCTTGTCAACATCAGAAGCCCTATTTTGGTACTGTAAGACGCGCTTCTAATAGAGCACCAGGACCAAACGACAGATGGTGGGAGGAACATAAAAGAAATTGTGGAGGAAATTTCATAAAAGTAAGTATTTGGTTCATTATTTTTAAGTATGTTGGACCATGGGGTAGCTGATTGTGACAGTTCATTGTTTGTTGTAGGATGTTCCCAACTGTATAAAACATTGGTTTAAAACCACCTTTAACTTATACAACCAAAGACCTGGCTGTAGTTACAGCTTTTATGCATGAATATTGTTGCATTTTTCTTAAGTATTTTATGTTTATTTTATTGTAATCGCATTAGTTATGTTAAATCGGATAGGGGTACTAGAAATTAGTTATTACTTCGTTATAATACACTTTGTAATTTTTAATATGTTACTATCATAGGTGAAAAGTCCAGAGACAACAAGCAAATCAAACAAGTCTAAAAAACCTGACAAACCTAAGGATCCACCCTCAAAAATGGATATAAGAAACTTTATACCTGCAAAACCTAAATCGTCAGAAAAGTCATCACCTAATTTTATCAATAAAGTTCATACTATTACAAGCAACAGCGGTAACCAACAGGTATCCAATGTAATACCAACAAAAACTGCAAATATATTTGGTTTTACCAATTTGGGGACTGAAACAAGTTTAAAAAAGCCACACGGGAGCAACTCAGGGATTAAAGGAGCAGTTAAAAATTCTGGAAGCAGCACTTTCGTAGTCACTAGTAAAAAAACTAAGAACAGCACTAAAACTAATGATAAATCAGAAAACTCTGGCAAAATAACCAAGGCACCACCAGTCAAAATAGAGGCATTTAATGGTTCTGGACAAACTTTAGGTACCATCAGTACCTCTCTCCCTAATAGAAACGATTACTCTATTGTAAGGGATCATTGGCTGAAAAAGTATGAAGGCAATGGTCAGCAATCTGGTTCTGGAGTTAAACGCCCTTTCGGTAGTTCTACCTCTCTTAACAATGTTTCGAAAATCCCAAAAACTAATATAGTAGGCACAAGCACTACACCCAAAAAAGGGTCAGAAAATCTAGTTGAATGCCCAGTATGCCAAAAGCTCATTAGAAATGACAATTTAAACTCACACTTGGACACTTGTTTGGATAACCCACTATTGAACAACAAAGAGTGCCTTCTTTGTGGCGTTAGTGTGGCAAGTGAGAATTTTGACGAGCACTTTAGGGACTGCAGTGCCAAAAGCTTTGAAGATGATGATGATGTTATTTTAATAAATTCTCCTAAAAAAGTTCCTGAAACAAAGAGTTGTCCTTCCTGTAAAATAAAATTAAATGAAACTAACTATGCGTCACATATTGAAAGTTGTTTAGAGAAAATGTTTACTGAATTTAATAAGAAATATGGCTCAGATTCCAATGAGACTTCCTGTCTAGTTTGTAATAAAAAAATTCATAAATCTCAGGTGGACTCGCACTTAGATGAATGTAACGGCATGAGCAACATATTTGATACAACTAATGTTTTTATTGAAGATAACATAGATGAACCATGGAATGACAAGGACAATCATGATATTAGCTATAATTGCCCCTTTTGTTTGCAGTTAGTGGAGGAAAGTGCGATGGAAGATCATTTGGGGAAATGTTTAAGGTGCGAGGAAAAGGAAAAGAAGGAATGGGTTAATTCACTTTGTGAGGTTGATTCGGATTTTGAAGATTGTTAATTCCCTACATTTTTAAAATATCTTAAATGTTTAATAAATAATTTAAAATAGCCGGATCGTAAAAATGTAGGTGATTCGCAATAAGTTATGAAAATTTTTCCTAGTGAGATGAAATCATGGTATTAAGTTCCTGTTTGTGCGATAAGAGTAATTGATTGTAATTTGAGCATAAAGGCAGCATTTGTTAAACATACTATCAATATTTCGAAATTGTGATAATAACTGTTTCTGTTGTAATTATTAAGTGTTTACATGTGTGGTTATAGTCAGTAAGATTAAAATAAAAATATTTTTGATATAGATTTTGTATTTTATTTGACCTGAAATACAATTCACCACCAAACAATTACTTTGTTGTTCTTATTCAAAATAAATGTAGTACTATAAATGATAAGGTAATCAATTTTTGCATTGCTACTTAATGTTCGTTTTTGGTAGTTTTTAATATCCGTATAGCAAAATATGAGCATTCTTGGTACACGCATAGGTATGTTATGTCTGTTATGCAGTCGTGAAATTCTTGTATCTATGGTTTTGAGGTATCCCGCTTGGAAACATAACCAGTTAAGAGCTTCGCTTTAATTTTCAATTATCAAATATCATAATTTTATAATAATCATAAGGACTTTACTTCTGAAGGTACAATTTTAAGATAATAACAAAATAATGTATATTTCATAAAGAAACAAGTAATTCTTCAGAGAGAAGCTTTGGCGAGCACCTTCCTGATCATATTTAACCGTTATAATATATGAATCAATGAAGTAATATTTTTAAAGTAAATATAAATGCAAATGTTGTCACACTCCTACAAATGACATTTGACTTAACAGAAAGCGTTTAAAAAAATCATAAATACTCTAATTTGTTCAGAACATTAGAGTATTTTATCCTACATAAAAGTTATATTAGTTTACTACTGGTTGGTTCATCTGCTTATAATCAGTTTGATATATTGTTGCTTGAAAGCGGGAAAGAGTTAAATATTTTGCACTATAGGAAAAAGAGCGTTTAAAAGTAGCAGTTTTGTAAAAGATGGAGTTAAAACCACTATGCCTCATATTATTATGGATATCTATCCTAAAAGATGGAATAGTTGGATATTAGAGGTGGGTTGCTAAATAGCAACCTGCTATTTTATAACTGCTATCTTGTTTGAAATAATTGTAACTGCTATGAGCCCAAAAAATAGCTGCTATTTTTGTAGCAGCTGTACTAGCAAAATAATAATGAGCACGCGAACCGATTTTGGTTAGATTAGCAGAAGTGCGATGCGCGATCTGCAACTGCGACTGAACGGCGAGACGCGATTTTTGACTATTTACGGATATTTTGCATTTTTAGCAAGTAAGGTGGAGAGAGCAGGCTTTATGACCGGAATTTACCGGAACAGGAATTCGGGTCACATTATTTTATATGGTCTGTTTTTAAAAAACAAAATGTGTTTTATTGTTATTTTTCTCTGTTTAAAGCAATTTATAACAATTATTGGTAGGAAAAGAGGTGGTGTCAACGCATAAATAGAAAATTGAAAAGGTTGTGGACTGTATTTGAAAATTGTAAGTAATTGCTAAGTAAGAAAATTGTAAAAAACGAATGTACCACACTACTCAAATGGGCACTTACCGAATAAGACAGTTGTGGTCTTCTTAAAGGGGATCCCCTTAGTTGCTGTCCAGGCTCACCACTATCACACAATGGTTTTTAAACCGAAAATTAATTAAATTGTTTGAACGATTGTAACAATTGACTTAGTATCGACACCAAAATTTTCTTGTTTTCACCATCGTTGCTCTCGTACAAGTGCTTAGACCTTGCACATCGCGCCCAGATAATGGGAGAAAAATGGTACATATTCCACGCGAAATGGAGTATTTTGAAATTAATGATGGTATGGAACAGGTGCTTATTGGGTGACAAGGAATATCTAAATATTTAATATCGTAGAGCCAGGCGGACGTTCATATTACATATATGTATAATAATAATAATATATATTTTATAATATATCGCCGAGATTTTCAGTTAGGCCCCGTAATTTATTTCTCGAGCTCTAAAGCCCGTTTTAAACGAATATAATATAATAATCGTGTAAACCGAAAATTTAATTTTAAAAAAGTTCGAATTATATTCTCTTTTAACAGTTGTATGTATAATAAGTTTGTAAGTGCGAATTAAAATTCGTTGGAAAAATCCTGAATCCAGTATAAAGTAGATAAGTTAAAAAATTAACTTGTGTAACCAATTGGGACAAAAAACATTATTTAAAAGAACAATCAACTTTATTTAATTAAAAATATGTATATTAATAAATATACATACATACACATACAGCAGTTGAGCAGTAGCAATAGCAACTGCTATACAAAAATAGCGGGTTTGACCCATCTCTATTGGATATACAAATAATTTTGGCCTTTATTTTGAATATGTTCAAACCTCCTTATATTAAAATTACGAGAGTTTTAACCGCAGAACACAAATATATAGGTTTTAACACTAACCAAAACTCTTTATTTTACTCTCGACACGGAGAAGATTAAAACTGAACAGTTTTATTATAAACACTTTATTTAATATGGGGACAAAAAAAGTCCCGATGTAACACTTTTTCAATCTGCCTTAGCAGGCAGATTATAGTTAATTTCGGAAAACTCCTGGACATTTCCCACTAATTTTAATCGCACGGTATAGTAGAGCGAGGTGCAAATTTGGCGCCATAATCAATCATCGCGGTCTCCTGAGACCGCTAATAAACTCGATATGTCAAAGTCAAAGGGAAGCTATACAAACAATAAATATTGATATCAATTTTTTGATATTTTTTTTAGAGTTGAGAAGCATTATATTTCTTAGTATTAGTTTTAATTTATTTAATATTAATGTATCCAAACCAAATAAAAACGCAGAAAAGAATACATTATCAAAAGAGCGAATAGATTTGCAAAAAATACAGTGAAGAACGTAAAGGTGAGGTTGCACGGATATTTTTTTAAATTGATTTTTGTTTAAGCACGGTCCAGACGCTAGGTTTTGTACAACGTTTTGCCTGCACAGTTTAACACATTGCAGACAAAAAGTTGCATGTGGATGAGAAAACTGCGCAGTTTTGATAACTGCGCGAGACGCTTCAGTTGCAGCGACAACAGACGCGAGAGGGCCAAGATCTATATATTTGTGTTCTGTGGCCAAGATATCCGTGGAGTGCGCAGGCAAGTTGGTACGTGTGGACAATTGGTTCCTTTTTTTACGGTTTTTTATACATTTATTTCTCGGTTTATTTATATAAATTTTGTAGATTTAATTAGTGAAAATGGGAGACCTCCAGCATATAAATATTTTCTTCAAGTTAAAAAGAAACCGACATATTTTTAAACTACATTACAGCTTACTTTCAAGTACTCGGTTTTTAGCACTATGTAGATAGCTTCACATGTGTCAGGAATTATTTCACTTAATGATGGTTTGGATATAATTGTTGTGAGTTCCTTATAACTTCTACCAGTTGCTAAGAATCCTAACGTTGCTGTCAACCTTTCTCTTCCCTCCTCCTCTGTCTTATTTTATTATATGCGGTTTTACTAATTCCGATAAATAAATATAAGTATCTATGTCCATTCTCAAGTAGTTTCGCCAATCATTAGGTTCATCACGTAATTCACGTAGTAATTTGATGTGGGAAAAGTGCCGTCCTTTTAGAAGCAATTTTCGCGAGCACTTTGAACGGTGGGTACTTTAAAAATATTGCGTGTTTCTTTTTATTAGCAATAAAAAGTGCAAATATTGACCACAGTAATCTTTCCCCCATGAGCGATGCACTAAAACTGAGCGAAAATAAATACAAAATTGGAGCTGTGTGGACGCTCTACTTTTGTAACGTTTTCATTTCGTTTTAAGATCGCACAGGCAAAACTTTGTACAAAACCTAGCGTCTGGACCGGGCTTTAGTTTGTGTTTATTGTTCTTGTTCAATTGAATAAAAAACATTTATTATTAATATATCATTATCATCTATAGAATCTGTTTGTGTTAGTAAAATAGGGATATTATTAACCTAATGATTGTCTTTACATGTATGATAAGAAAATAACACAAAATATTTTCTAATCTGTTTGGGTTATGGCATAGTTCAGTGCTAACAATATACTTTTAAACATTTTTAGATTAATACTAATTTATATAATATCTGTTATAATGAATTATTATATATTATGTATATAATTTTAAGTAATTATTTTTCAGGCAAATTAAATAATAAATGTATTAAAGAAAAACATTGTTTTATTTCTATTTTGAAATTGGTGGTATGTTGTACACTATTGTTAACTGATTATTGGAGTACATTAACTCATTTAAATAAATGGGTAACTAAAGATACTTCGGTCATCTTCCACTAAATTTATTTCCTACAAATTTAGTGGAGGATGACCGAAGTTACTTTAGTTACCCATTGATCTATTAACTCCACTGCAAGAATAGACTACTTCTTCAATCATTTAGATATGTAAAATAAAACTGAAGAATTTTATTTTATCATGATCAATTGTCTTCGTAGATGTTTACATCGTGCGGGTAAAAATCTGATTGTGTTTTGTACAAAAATCCATAAAAGTTAAGTAAATTATGATTCATACTGTAGTTACATGATTATGTAATATGCCTAAACTGATATTTTATTAAAAATACTTTAACGTATAGTCATAATTCCAGTTGAAACTTTTCTTTACAATACAAGGATATTAGCATCGTTCTTTTTAAATAATTTTGTTTGATACGAGGTATTCTCAGTACTGCATTTTGGCGGTAACCTCAGACGTTTATGGTTTTATGCTAAAGAAATTTTGTAGCAATGATTGATCCTGGAAAGAGAATGAAGTGGTTCTTTAAAAAAAAAAACTGAATATTTCACTCATGTACTAAAAACCCTATAAGAGCAAAGGTGAATTGACGAAACAGTGGGCTGCCAAGGCAGATGTGCATATAGGTCTCCTGATGGACCCGTCATGCCCCACCGGGGGTTACCAGAGCCCAACGGCCTTAGAGAAACCTATAAGGCTCTCTGGTCTGAAGGACTTAAAGTCGCTCGGTACACTGAAAGTGTTACCCAAGTATTTCAACCTGGCGCGCGTGAGTGCTGGGCACTCCCCGACTACATGGTCAACGGTTTCATCCTCCTCACAGCACCATCGGCATTCCGGGTTGTCCGCAATACCGATTGTATGGAGATGGCTTCTTAAGTGCCAGTGACCGGTTAAAAGACCTGTCACTAGCCGAATTTCGCGTCTTTTTAGGCGTAGTAGATTTTTGGTGAGACAGGCAGAGGGCCCACCTATGTGTGCTTTGGCCTGTCTCATACCAGGGGACTCAGTCCATCTTCGGTGGGTCCACTTGTCCAGCAGACCCTTCATTGATGCGACCGCAACGCATTTGGCGATACCAACTATGGGTTCCGGCCCCATCGGCACATTCGCGGATCCCAGTCTGGCAAGAGAGTCCGCTTGTTCATTACCTGCATGGCCAGGTATCCAGACGAGCTGGACCCTGCATCCAACCTGTACCAGTTTTTTCAGGACTTTTATGCACTCTAGTACAAGCTTGGAGCTTACCTTTGCGGCCGTGATAGCCTTAATGGCAGCTGTCCGAGCATATTGATACGACTGTATTGCGGTGTCCGCAGCTTAGGATTTTCTGTCCACATTTTAATACAGCGAATACTTCGGCCTGGAAGACAGTGGCGTGCTCCCCCAGCGAGTATGCCCTACTGGTATGTGGGATCCCACCAATAAGCCCTGATCCAGCTCTGTTATTCATTCTGGAGCCATCTGTGTACCAGATGGTCCCCCTATTTAGCAATGCAGGTCTGTTGGAATGCTGCCACTCCTCTCTGCCTGCAATATGCGTCACGAATCCCTCGCAGTCCACAGTTACTGGAGCCATGCAGTCACTGCCCATCAGAAGGAGAGGACATTCCTGTATGGCCCGTGACCAAATTTTTGCGTGACCGGTCTCGCCAGCACGTAGTTCGCCGAGGACGTATAGCCTGTACGCAGTCCTCATTACCTCGAGTTGCACAACGAGTATAAGAGCAAAGGTATTTTCAAAAAATTACAGCGGATATACGAAATCGATAGCATCAAATCGAAAATATCACGTCGTCAGGAAAACCAGTAAATATTTGTCAGTGTCAGTTTGTTGAAAAGCCCTAATATTTGAAATTTTTATCTAAATGCAACGTTGCCTTATCAGTAAAATCACATAAAAATATTGTGATAAATTTTATTAGCTAATACCACATAACTCGTTTCTAGTTAGTAAAGTTATTTTTTTGAGTTCGTAAAATAATCTTCTAAATATCACGCGTATTGTACCTTAAAATGAAACAGAACTTTTTACACATGTGTGTTTTCTTTAAGAAAAAAACCCCGATTATTCCCCCTAAGAGAATAATTTGATAAACAAAGGTTGTTCTAGCTTGAGGTTGGGTTTCAATTTGTTGTTTTGGTTTCATAAGAAAAAAATTAATTAGAGGGAATTTCAACTATCACTTATCTAGCAAATTTTTTTAGATGAACCCTTTACGAACAAAGATTCTCTTGATGGCCTTAAACACCCAGAAGAAACCACAACCGCTACCACTTACTATATAAAATAACGATGGTACTTTAGCAGAATGTAATGAATGCAGTAACTCTGATTTTGAAAGTTAAAACACTCCAGTACTAGAATCCATTAAAACGGATTTATTCTACAAATAATGGCTTGAGATACACACAATGAAACCGAAGTGGAATGCTGCGAAACTAACGATATATAAAAAGTTTTTAATACTACGCATTAGGGCCACAATTGGTATGCTTCATTAGAACCTGCGGTTTTAGAAGATGTCACCGAAAAAAAAGTGAAGCTAGAAATATTGTGACTGTTGACTGCATGCAAGAAGATGTATATATTGATGTTGGTGAAATAGATATTAATGACGAAGTTTATTTAGATCCAGATTTTTTTCAAGATAATGCAGAAGTTATAAGGGAGATCCTTAGTGAAACAGAAGATGCAGAAAACAAAAAAAACAGATTCCCAGGCACTTCAAAAAGAAAAGACATGTGATAAAGAAGTTTTGAATCCTTACTTTAACGATACCAACACTGAAACTTTGGAAAATTACTCAAGAGGTGATGGCGGCTCTACTGATCAAGACAAAGATCAATGGAATTCGTATTCTTACCCCGAAAACAAGTAACCGAGTAGCGACAGTGAACCTGAAGAAAATGGAGAAGTTAGCAAAACACGTAAATGGAAGAAGAACGCAGATAAATAAATAATAAATAACAGTTGGTTTATAAAACAATGTACAAAAGAATGAGGGGAATTAGGTATAACGGGTATCAAAGAAACAAAAATAAAGAAATTACTTACAGAATTACCAGGCTACAAAGAAAAATAGGCGATTCTTGCAGGTGAAGCGTATGTCAAACATCTTCTAAACACTTCTGTAATACATTTACAGAAAATGAAAGGAGGCTCATGTTTGAAACATTTTGGAAGAAAATTGACTGGATGGAGAAAAGAGCTTATATCACGGGTAATATAGAGTACACGATAACAAAAAGATCATCCAAAGGAGACGAGCAGAAGAGCTGGAACGAACTGGTATTACTTGAGAAATCAATGAGAAAAAGAGGATATGTAAAAGAAGTGTTTTTGAATACCTTTGGGCTAAATGAAGACGTGGTTCATGGGTGGTTTCAAAAAACAGAATATGGTCTAAATACCACAACTAAAATGTGTAAAGCAACAGTGAAGCATGAAGATAACAAGAAAAAAAAGAGCCACTCTTATTTCATGGTTCTAAAGCCTTCCCAAAATGCCAACTCACTATTGTCGCAAAGACAGTAGTATAAGTTATATTTAGAAACTATGATTCAGTCAAAGACGCAACTTTATAGGGAATATGTAAGTGATACTAACAATAAAGCAAAAGTGTCTTCTACGATTTTTGATAATACATTTTGTGATATGTATTAAAGTGATATAATTTACAGGCTGTGAAAAACTGCCCACTAATCAACGCCAGCGCAATATATTATAAGAAAAAACTAACCGTGCACAATTTTACAGTGTATAACTGTAATCTATTTGTTAAAGACTGTTAATTATGATGTGTTCAATATTTAATTTTTTTTTCCATTAAAGTTTTTCTTTAACCCAGTTATTTTATTTAGATCGTTCTAAATTTTCCAAAATTAAAAGCTCGAATCTGCATTTTTTAAGAACTTAACCGCATCAATATCCCGTGTCTGCGGCAAATATTAACAAAAGCTTAAAATATTGATTACTCTGTATTAGATAAGTTACATAAAATTAAAAAAATTGAACAAAACAACAAAACATGAAATAAACTATGAAGAGTATCTTATCATAGTTTATTTAACGCTTAAGTGGTATTGTGTTTTCTAATTACGTAAGTGCTTAGAAAACACAATACGTATGGTGGAGCCGCCACTGACTCCAAACTAAAATATCCCCAATATTTTTTTTATATGTTATTATACAAGACCATGATTAATATATTTTTATTAGCATTTAAACTTCCCAATATGATTAAACAAATACATTTAAATCAAAAGAACACATAACAAAATTAAATAATATTTAGAAAACGCAAACCAAAAACATACACTCATAAAGTAAGGATGTAGTGTGTGGCGTTCAGATTATTTGCATTCCACGTTAATTAAAAAACAACATTTATTTGCCAAACACAGTAATAAGTACAGTATAAATTATTAAATTAAAAAGTATGACGCCATTGCTTGCGTCGTCAGAAAGTCAAGACGAGAGAGTCCGTCGTTCCCACTTCTACACCTCGCGCGGCGCTCTCCTCGCGCATGGTGACGTCGTGATATGGAAGGGATGCGGTATTGCCAAGCGTTTACAAAAATAACTGTCGACCAGACATATCGCACCCCTTGAAAGCCTCCAGGCTTTAAAAATCATAAATAGGTAGGACAGCAATCTTCGTAACTGGACGTTTATACTCGCCAGCAGCAGTCCTCACTAATACTGTTCGGATAATACCATCTCCTCCAGGAAATATTTGTACCACTCGGCCAGTTCGCCATTTTAATGGTGGTAATCCATCCTCCATGATGAGCACAAGAACGCCTAGTTTCAGGAGCTGCGGGTAATTCTGCTTCCATTTCGTACGTATCTGGAGTTCTGCAATGCATTCCTTGACCCCAACGAGACCAAAAATGTTGCACCATTTGTTGCCTATGTTGGTATTTTGATAGTCTGTTCTCTGCTACTCCCAGTAGATCAACTTGTGGGCACGTCGTCAATGGTTCACCAATAAGAAAGTGCGCAGGAGTGAGAGGATTTGGATCATTCGGATTATCAGAAAGAGGACATAAGGGTCTGGAGTTTAAACAGGCTTTTATTTGAGTAATTATTGTAGAAAAATCTTCAAAAGTTAATGATAAACTACCAACTACACGCTTAAGATGATACTTTACCGATTTAACGCTGGACTCCCAAAGCCCACCAAAGTGTGGAGCGCGAGGCGGTATAAAATTCCATTGTTTACCTTGATTTGCTAATTTATCTGAAATAGTAGAAGAGTGTTCTTTGAGAAACGCATTTAATTCATTTAATGCACCCACGAATGTTGTCCCTTGATCAGAATAAATTTGTATGCACTTGCCTCTTCGTGACATGAATCTGTACAAAGCGGCTAAGAAACATTCGCTAGTAAGATCACTTACTAGCTCTAGGTGAATAGCCTTGGTAGCAAAACACACAAAGAATGCTATGTATGCCTTGTTAGTTCTAAAATTACGTCCTGTGCGATCCCTAAGGGAGAAGGGCCCTGCGTAGTCAACACCGGACACAGAAAAGGGTCTAGAGGGTGTAATTCGTGTCTTGGGTAAATTACCCATAAGGTACTTTGTCGATTTTGCAACAAATCGAAAACAAGTTAAACATTCATGGTAAACCTTTTTAATTAAGTTCCTGCCATTGATTGGCCAGAAGCTTTCACGAAGTGATGCCAATGTAAGTTGTGGACCAGCATGAAGTAGCTTAATATGTTCAGAATGTGCGATCAAAAGTGAAAGTCTATGTTTAGGGGGTAAAACTATAGGGTGTTTCTTTTGATATTCATAATTAGATTGTTGCAAACGACCCCCAACTCGAATAAGATTAAGAGTGTGGTCAAAGAAGGGATTCAAGGTAAGGAATTTGGATTTATTAAAGACCTTATTATTATTCTTCAGTGCTTTAAATTCTTCAGAAAATGTCGAAGCTTGTACCAAGCTGACAAGTGTATTCAAAGAATTCTCAATTTCCAGAGTTGAAAGCTCTCTATTAAAAAAGTCAGATTTAGATTTTAATTTAAGGATGTTTTTAAAGCGTAGCACAAAGGCAAAAGTACGAACCAGTTTAGTTAGATTAGAAAATTTGTCAATTAAAGTAAGTAAGTCATTATTGGTATGTTTTTCGATTGACACATGAAAAGAAGTGACATTTCGTAATTCAGGAGTATCAATATTTGATAAATCTACTATGTCGGTTGGCCACTCATCTTCAGTGAGCCAAGGAGGTCCATAAAACCATAAAGTAGAATTTAACAAGCTTAAAGGTGGAATTCCTCTAGTAAGTAGATCAGCTGGATTGTCTGCGGTTCTAATATATCTCCATTCATCAATATTAGTTATGGATTGAATTTGAGCTATTCGATTAGCAATAAATGTCTTTAGACGATGAGGAGATGATCTAATCCAGGCAAGTACTATTGTAGAGTCACACCAGTAGTGCTTCGAGTCCAAAGTAGAGGGTATTGAAGCTAACACAGTTTTAGCTAGTTCTGCTAAGAGTAATGCTGCACAAAGCTCGAGCCTAGGAATAGTCAATTCTTTAAGTGGAGAGACTCTAGTTTTTGCACAGAGTAGTTTAGACGAAAAATTGCCTAACGAATCCTTTGAACAAAGGTACACGCAGGCACCATAACCTGGCTCCGCAGCATCAGAGAAGCCATGTAATTGCAGCTCAATAGGATTACCGCAAAGAGTTAGTCTTGGTATTTTAAGATTATTCAATTCCACAAGTTGTGTCCTGTAAGATAACCAGATTGTGAAAAGATCATTTTAAGCTTCCACAGCTGTTGCAAGATGATTTTTGCCGAGATTGTGACAGGAGAAAGTAGACCAAGAGGGTCAAAAATCTGGGAAATTGATGATAAAATTGTACGTTTTGTTACGCGAGTGCTAGATTCAATAGGACCTATTTTATATTCTAGCGTGTCAGAAATGTGATTCCATAAAAGGCCCAAGGTTTTAGAAGGAATATCTGTATCAAAAGAAATCGAATGTATTGAGGAATCAGAAGTTAAGGTTTGCTCATTTGAAGCCCATTTTCTAAGTGGAAATCCATACTTCATAAGAAGATCATGGATGTCTTCTTTAATTTGTCTAAGTTTATCGACTGTTTGTGCGCCGGTTAAAAGATCATCAACGTGAAAATCACGCTGTATTATGTTAGAAATCCTTGGACAGTCTTTAGCATGTATTTTACCTACTTCCTGCAAAGATCTAGTAGCCAGAAATGCAGCAGAGGCTGTACCGTATGTAACGGTGGACAAATCGTAAGTTAAAATCGGCTCATTAATATTAGCACGCCAAAGAATTCTCTGAAGTTTACGACATTCAGGGGCTACATAGACCTGTCGATACATTTTTTCAATGTCACCACTGAGAACTACAGGATGTATACGATACCGTAAGAGACTTGAAAAAAGACTGTTTTGGACATTAGGTCCGACCATAAGTAAATCGTTATAGAAAAACCTAAGTCAGATTTACAGGAAGCATCGAAAACGACCCGTAGTTTAGTTGTAGTGGAGCTTAATTTAAGCACACAGTGGTGCGGTAAAAAATACCCAGAAGTATCATTTTGATTCTCAGATAGGGTCATGTGACCGAGTTCTTCATATTCTGTTATAAAATCTTGATAAGTACGTTTTAAATCAGGGCTTTTATTCAGTTTCCCTTCAAGATTTAAAAAACGACTTGTAGCTGTCAACTTCGAGTCCCCAAGACGATCAATGGAGTCCTTAAGAGGAAGATGTACTACAAATTTACCATTAGGGGCTCTAGAAATGTGCTGAGAGAAATGTTCCTCGCAAAAGGTTTCCTCTGGTGATAAGTATTTAGTTTTAGGAAATTCCTCTACTTCCCAAAATTTAGTTAGCTGATTGTCAATTGAAGTTGTAAAAAAGCACTGTGTCTTTGAGCAAAGGCTTGAACTAAGATTAGTTTGTAAAGGACCAGAAATAATCCATCCAAAATGTGTCTTTTGCAAAACTGGAAGTCCTCGACCCAATTTTATTTGACCAATATGGATCAGTTCCCAGAAAATGTCTGCTCCGAGCAGTAAGTCAATAGGTTTTGCAGAGCTGAAATCGGGGTCAGCCAATGCAATATTTTTGGGAATATGCAATAAACTGGAGTCAAAGGATATAGCTGGAATATTTCCAGTTATAGATTTAAGTACAAGACACGATATATTCGCCTCAAAGTTAGAAAAATTGGATTGGACTTTAGCAAAAACTCTAGAATTTATGGTTTCAATTTTCTGACTGATACCAGTGATAGAATGTTTAATATTTTCAATAGGAAGTTGTAACAAGTTGCAAAGTCTTTCTGAAATGAAATTGGATTGGCTTCCACTGTCTAGGAGTACTCTACACAAGTGTGACTTATCTGTAGTGTCAAAAACTTTGATGATAGCAGTGGATAATAATACAGAATTTGAATTACGTTTTTCATTTACCACTAAACTACAAGGTGAGTATATAAGAGGAGTGTGCATCACATGTGTAGACAAAGAGGTTGTGGCTACGTCTTTTAAGTCAGTCTCAGTGCTGTTGGAATAAGAAGAGGTGGATGTGTTATTATTATTGGTTTGTACAGTCCCAGAATCGGTTCCGTTGAAATGTAGAAGGGTATGATGGAATTGTCCACATTTTCTACATCCAGACGACCTACAGTTTTTAGTTGCGTGGCCTATAGAAAGGCAGTTAATACATAACTTTTGTCTGTATATTTTGTTGTAAATTTGTTTAGCATTATTTAATTTTTCAATAGCAGAAATTTGTAAAAACTGAGGACATGTGTAGATGAGATGTTCTTTTTGACAAAACGTGCATTTTTTATTACTGTTAGTGGCGACAAAGGATTGAGAAGTATTTTTGTGAAAGTTGGGGTGTAATTGGCGAGGCCTTTCGATTTTGTTTGAAGCGTTTCTTAAAGAGCTGTTTTCGAAAGACTCTAAAATTCGGCATCTGTCTTTTAAAAAATCTATAAGTTCCTTGTAAGTAGGGAGTTCTTCAATAAAGGTTTTGGAATCCCAAGCTCTTCTAGTCACATTGTCAAATTTACCTGTCACAATATGACAGATTAAGGCATCCCAATGTTCTGTGGGCATCTTTAAAACCGTCAAGGCGCCCATGTGCTTCTGTAAGCCGTCAAGTATGACTCTAAGGCCAAATCCAGATTCACGTGATAAAGATGGCAAATTAAAAATAGCCGTTACATGGTTGCTGACTAAAATCTGTTTGTTTTCGAATCTCTCATTTACGATGTTCCAGGCTACATCATAATTGGCGTTAGAGATTTTAAGTGATGAGATAGTTTCAGCTGCCACACCCTTTAGAGAGGCGCAAGTAATGAAATTTTTTGGCTGGTGTCAGTTTGAAATTGCTATGTATTAAAGAATTGAAAGTATCTCTAAAAAACAACCATTGGTCATATGAACCGTCAAACGTTGGAAGGTTTATTGGAGGCAGTCTAATGTTGGCTAAATCATCATTAGAATTAGATGCTAAATTAGTTTCCAAGTTTGGAGTTAAAACCTGCGGCTGCATCTGGTCAATTAAAAATTTGCTCGCTTCAGATGGTATGCGGTAGAATTTGTTTTCAAATTGTTCAGACTCACTGTCATGTTCATCAAAATCAATATCAGTCTCCGTAGCGGCAATCTTTAACTGAGCAGCGTTAAAATCTTCCAACAATTGATCAGCCTTTTGTGCACGCATTTTGAGATCCACCAAATCAGTTTGAGAAAGATTTCTGTTTGACTTAATAGCTTGAAAATAGTTTTCAAACCGTGTAAGAGCAGCTTTAGTAGCCATTCTTTTATTTCTTGCGTCAGCCATCTCGAATAGTTAATAATACAAATATACAAGTAGTTTCAAAGAAATTGTTCAAAATAGAGGCAAAGTAATAAAACAATGCAATTAAATAGGTTTCTCAGAACACTTAATTAAAATGCATGTAAAGTTATCAAACCTACGTAAGTAACACCAAAAATGTGTAAAATATCTAATAAAGTAGGTATATTAAATGTCAAAATTTAATAAAATGTAAATAGTAGAAATCACCATCAAAGGGAGTGTGAAATACCAAAAGAAATGAGTGTAAATAGGTATAGTATACCAGCAAAATGTGTAATATATTGCAACGTAAACAAATGTCAGTTAAAGGAATTAATTTTGTCACCAAAGTAGCATCAAATACCACGAAATCGTTTGTAAATCAATGTAAAGTACCATCAAAGTAACCACCATAAAGTAACACAAATACAAAGCAGTTTAAGTTTATTAAAAAAAAATAAACAAATAAATCAAACAGAGGCCTGTAAAAGTAAAGGAAAGAAAGTGAGAAAGGAACACACTAACCTGTAGTGAAATAAGCAAAACCAATCGGTGTTCCCTGAGAAGACGGTCTTGTTGTTCCCGTCGTCAAAAGGGCAAAATATCCAAACTTGTGTCGATTGGGTCGGCGGTCAGCGTGTCTTCCAGTTCAAGCCACAAATAAATGCGGTAAAAGCCTCGTTGAAAGTCCCGTACGGATGTTAAAATGCAGTAAAATTCCGTTCAGGAGTCAAATCCAGCGACGAAGGACCATAAAATGTAGTGTGTGGCGTTCAGATTATTTGCATTTCACGTTAATTAAAAAACAACATTTATTTGCCAAACACAGTAATAAGTACAGTATAAATTATTAAATTAAAAAATATGACGCCATTGCTTGCGTCGTCAGAAAGTAAAGACGAGAGAGTCCGTCGTTCCCACTTCTACACCTCGCGCGGCGCTCTCCTCGCGCATGGTGACGTCGTGATATGGAAGGGATGCGGTATTGCCAAGCGTTTACAAAAATAACTGTCGACCAGACAACCAGACAAAGGATAATACTAAAATGGCATTTGTCTTTAGAAGTTGTTGCATTTTTTCTTTTACTCTATTCATCACTTTACTTCCTGAAAGGAATAAAAAGACAATTAGTAATTTTAATTAACAAATAACAATGATGTATTTGTAACATAATGTTCGGTTATATTGAAGATAAATTTGTGAGAATTATAAATGAAAATACTCATATACTTAGCTCTGGGTATATAAGTATACAGAGTGTTTTCGTTCGTTACTTATAGGAAACCGCATAGAGGCGAAATTTTGCAACGTCGCGCGTGTACGAGTGCCTGCGACAGAGCACCGCCCCGGCCGGCCTGAGGAGGTGTTGCCATTATTTTGGGTAATACGTAACTCACGATAACACGATCTGTATGAAAATACTCGTATAGCTAGAGCCTTAGGCTACGGTTACAGTTAAAGCGATTTCGCGCGAAATCCAGTGAATTCGCATAAACAAATATAGGTGTTAGAGTATAAGTGTACGTGCACACAGGACGCGATCAAGCGATAAGCTTTGCTATGAGATACGACGCTATGCGATGCTATGCTTTTAATTACTTGCTATATTTTGGTTGTGTTTTAATAGAAGGCGATAAATAAAAGCGTAGTAACTTTAAAACCTCTGCCTGCGTCAGTTCCAGCTACCATGGAATAATTATTATTAGAAAATTCATTTTTACGATGTATGTATATAAAAAAAATGAAAAGTAAAAAAAAGAAATGGGTACATGAAATTTATCGTGAACGATTAACCTACGGAGAATTTCATCATTTGTTCTCCGAATTAACCCTATATCCTGACAAATTTCGAGAATATTTCCGAATGTCTTTGGAAACATTCATACTTATTGAAAATGGTATAACACCATTAGTGGAAAAAGTGACAACAAACTGGAGGGTTCCAATCAGCGTTAAAGAACGCCTTGCCGTAACGTTAAGGTAAGAAAAAAATGCTTAGATATATGTGAGTACTTAAATATTTTATTTCAAATTCGTTACAGTTATTTTAGAAAAATGAACAAATAGAAATGTAAACGTTTAAAATATGTCTTTTTTCCTCAGGGGAGAATTGTGTAAGAACTATTTGTTTCTGTGGAATAGCGGGTGAAGCCAATGGTGTTGCCACAAAAGTGTGTGTCATTTGAGGCTGATGAGTTGGCATATTATTGGCAAAACTTATATTTTCAACATGGTGCTCGTTCACTGTGGCTTGGTAAAGCAGTTCCTGCATCTTGAGATGAAACCACATCTTTGTTTCAAAACGCATTTTTTTTAGCGGTGTATGGAAACTCATAAGAAAGTGATACTCATCATCCTGAGTAATCTGAGATTGTGTCGATAAAACAGAATTATTTGCTTTAAGAACGTCAATTTTTTGTTGCTCTAATTTCAAAAATTCTTCAATATCAAAGTCTTCTTTTCTTTTAGCTGCTCTTTTTGCAGGACGTTTTGGCGGATGCCCACAGTCAGTTGGCTCTTGACGTACATTTTTATCTGAGCTAGTAGTTGCAATAGTTTGATTGTTGTGATCAGATAATAGTTGTTCTGATTCAATTCTTTCATCCGGAGTAACAGATGTCTCATCGTCGATGTCATCAGGAAATCAATGATCATTGGATACATCTTCGTTTAGTTGGCTTGCGTTATCGTCAGTGGGTAAGTTGCCAGTTAGCTGTCTCGGAGTCATTTGATCCTTAAGGAACCATAAAATCTTAAAGTAAGTCCACTTTGAACTAAAGTTTGAAGGAGTTTCGTCTCCAGTTTAGGTTTCGGCATCTTCTTCAGCTCATTTCTGAAGACATCTCGTAAAGATTTCCATCTTTTTTTAGCAGCTTCTTCTAAAAAAAAAGAATAAAATTGTATGTTTTCAAAAGTAATCTTGTTTTTATGAATCAATTATTAGCTAAAAATCAACAGTAGAATATTGACATATCTCTTAACATATCACTACAGATAATTCACTAAGGGCCAGTTCTACAAACATGGTATAACTTTTTTCCTGGAGTAATTACTATGACAACGATTGTTGAGACAATTGTAATTTTAGCAATTATTCTAAAAATAAACTTATACCATGATTGTAGAACTGGCCCTTAGTGATAATAACACACTAATTGATTCTCCTTTTTCCAGGTTTCTGGCGACAGGTGCCTCTTATAGAAGCCTAGCATTCTCTTTTCGTTTTCGTTTCGTTTCGGCGTTTCAACTGTGGCAAAGATAGTTAAACAAACATGCGAAGCAATATGGAAAGTTTATGTTGCTACATATTTGCCGGTCCCGACGAAAGAAATTTTTAGTCGTTCCGCCTCTGACTATTGGAATAAATGGAATTTGCCTCATTGCGTCGGCTCAATTGATGGTAAACATGTACGAATTAAATGTCCGGCGAATTCAGGAACAATGTATTACAATTATAAACAATATTTTTCCATCGTTTTACAAGCTGTGGCTGACGCCAACTACAAATTTCTGATCATAGAAGTGGGTGTATATGGAAAACAAAACGATGGAGGAATCTTTCAGTCGTCACAAACATATGCTTTGTTAAAAAATGAAAAGTTTAATTTACCCAAGACAGCAACATTCAGACATAGAATTCCCGTTCTATTTGATTGGAGATGAAGCATATCCGTTGACACATTTTCTAATACGACCATTTCCTCGAAGGCAACTTACAGATGAAAATGAGAATTTCAACCGTAGGCTATGCAGAGCTCGGAGGTGTGTGGAATGTGCATTTGGTATTCTAGTGGCTAGGTGGAGAATATTAACAAAAGCAATAGAGACCGACCCTTCCGTAGCAGAAATCATAATTAAATTGTTTGCTACACAATATTATAATATACCGAGAAGGAATCCATGATTATGATATAAACAATCACGAACAAACTTGCAGTGACATGATCAGCCGGCCTGCCTCACGTGTAAACAACAGAGTCAAAACAAGCATATGAATTAAGAGATATTTTGAAATCGTATTTAGTAAACCACTAATATAATTGTTATTATACTTCTCGTAAATTAAAAAAAGTTTTTTTTTAAATATAAAATAAGTTAGTATGTAAACACCATGTTTAACTTACGTGAAACGTTGAGTTCTGCAGCTACCTCCTGCCATAATTTCTCAACTTTGTCCCGATCTCGATAGCCTTTGTTTTGTTGATCCCATAGAGTAAGACGCACTCGGACTGCATTTATTAATTTTTCTGCATCCATACCACACAAAATGCGGACAAATATAACTAGACAATAACTAGCAGCGCGAGGACCCAAGCGATTAAAATCAAACTTGCTTGAAAATCAAACAGACGCGCGAGATCGCGTTGCATCGCATCGCATCTTAAAGCAGCAATAAGCGCGCTGTTTGAACGCTTGCTTTTGATTTTAGAGGTTTGTATTAATCGCACCGCATCGCATAGCATCGCTTATCGCTTAATCGCGTCCAATACATTGGACTGGTTGACACCTTCTTTGTCTATAACAATATTATGTAATACGCAAAAACCATTAAATAGCTCACAAAATTCATTTCGGCGATCAAACTCATCTTCCGATAGCTCTTGAAGGAAGAATCTTTTATAAGGGTGGAACTTTGCTTTTTTTAATATTTTATGCACAGTAAATCGCGATAAATTAACATTAGAAGCTCTGCCTCTTGTGATAAAAAGGTATTGATTAAGGGTTTTTCATTAATTTAGAAGTAAGTCCATTTTCGTTTTAAGGTAAAATACCATGTCTTTTGTTAATAATAATTCAATACAATTAAAACCCCAAAATGCTTACTAACTAAAACATACATTTTGCGAATTTATTATGTTAACTTAGAATTTCTTGCTTATGTCTATACACTATTAATATAATATTTTCATACATTTATATCGAGTGTATTTTAAAATTAAATAGTTGTACTTATACTACACTTTGATTGTGGCTTTGAGTTTATCTTGGATCATTAACAGAACGTTAAGCTCATCTTCTTCAGTTATTGAACCCCGACTAGCTTTTTGAGTCTCCAGAACATGTCCGAATTTACGAAACTTTGCTTCAACTCTGCTTACCATGCATTACCATGTAATAGGCGACCGATCAAGATGAGTTGCATTAAACAACTTGTAGCGTTTTTATTTCCTTGGTTGCTTTTATAATATAATAATTTAATAGTTGAATAGAAGTCCATATTTTGTAGGAGAATGTGTATATAAAGATTACAAATAGGGAAAGTCTTTATCTCCAAGAAAAATGCATATAAGTCACTTAGGTAAATGTATTATGCATTTCGGCTGTGTAAACAGCCATCATCAGATACAGAACATTTCAAAAAATATATACGTTCACCAAATAAAACAAAAATTACCCGTTATCGGGAATAAAAAACAACAATAAATAAAAGAATTAAAATTAAAAACCAAAGTTTTTAATTTTAACGAGGAAGTGTCAATAAATTAGACTATAACTTAGGGATGTTATGTCTTACGAAACTTCACTGGTATTTCCTGTAATAATAAATTATTGTTGGGCGTGTTTTACATCTGTATTAGGCAAAATTTAATTATATCTGTTAAAACAAGTCATCAAATAGTAAGTATCACTTTATGTAAAACGCTCACCTTGTGTAATAAATTCTGGCAAAAGATTCAAATAAAGCACAACACAGTACAAAACCTTAACTATACGCTTATTGAAAGTTACAGAGAAACTAAACTGAACTCTTTAAAGTAACTATATTTTACTAATAATCTTTATTAATTTATTATTAGATTATTTTAAAATTTTTGGTCCAATGGTATTTTCTCATTAGTGTTGCCTTTAGAAAAATAAACAAAATCTTATTAGTGAGACCTCTGTACGTTTAGCTTAATCATCATAACAAAAAAAAGCCTCTTTGGGCATTGTATGATAAAAACAATCTATACCGTGTGGTGCGTCGCCGAGGAGAACATAGGAAAACCCAAGGCCGAGCCGTGTTGGGGGTGCAAGGGGTGCGCCGCACCCGGGCGGCGCTCATTTAGGGCGGCAAAATATCCGAAAAATAAAATAAAAAAGCGGCAAGTCATGAAAAAAAAATTAGGAATAACAAAAATTTATAAAATTTAAAACTTATAATTAAGGCGCCAACAGAATACAATGTTTACTGAAACCGAGCATTGTTCCCCGAATCGTTGCTATAATAATAATAATCTATATAGATAAATAAATAGGTACCAGGACCAGGTAATAAAAACAATAGCACCGCAATTATGGTGGGTTCAGCCAGGGCGGCGCCGGCGCCGCCGCCGGTGCTGATAATATTATAAGGGCGGCGTAATTAAAAGAGCCGCGTAAAGTACCATCTGTGGTACCACCAATAGTAATTCCTCGAAATTTCAATACTTTTGGGTAATAAATAATATGTATTTTGGAGCTGCAGAAATAAGCGGGGGTGTAATGTTTA
This sequence comes from Anthonomus grandis grandis, assembly GCF_022605725.1. Classification (NCBI taxonomy): domain Eukaryota; kingdom Metazoa; phylum Arthropoda; class Insecta; order Coleoptera; family Curculionidae; genus Anthonomus; species Anthonomus grandis. Next base: position 25,342,308 of record NC_065548.1, on the reverse strand, counting down.
GAAATTCCCACCCTTTTGTTTTTAATTTATTTTAATTTGCGAGTTTTAAAGCGATTTGTCGATTAGTGTTTATTTTTAATACATTTTATATAAAAATTGTGTTTGTGTTGTTAACGGTAAGTTTAAAATATTTTATTAATATCTTCCAAATATTTAGAACTCCATGCCTTAAGCAATTTTTTATTGAAAAAAGTAATGTCTGATTTTTGTGCCAATTCTAAAAAAAATATTTGTTGATTTAGATGGCAGATGGTCGAAAGAGGCTTTGTGGTTCCCAATACCGAAAAAGGAAGCTAGAAAAGGAGGAAGATGACAGGCGGTTAGCAGGTTCGTTAAAAAAGTTTTTTGCGTCATCAACAAACCCACAACCGGCACAACCTCAACCTTTAACAAGCCAAAGGCCGGATGTTCAACCTTTGACGTCAACTGAAGCCGATGCCGATGTAGAACAACCCAATAATGGAGATCAACAACCATCAGGAGATGAACTGAAACAAGATGATCACTCGACGATTACGCCAGCAAATACGCAAACTGAGAGCATTGACGCTATTCAGGTAAATGAAGAACGATTTAAAGATCCAGCATATTGGCCCGAAATATTAACGGATAATATTAGATTATTGATTTTAGGAATCAATAGAAAAAGGTTTAACTGTGGACTCTATACTATTGTTAGATTCGTTTTTATTGATGATTGTTCTAAAAGTATAGAAATTCGAGAACATTTTTTAGGATTTTGTAAAGTTACAAACACTACTGGTCAGGGGTTAACAGATTTTTTATTAAATTAATTAAAAGAACTGGATATTTTATGGCCGATATGAGAGGTCAGGGCTATGACAACGAAGCAAACATGAAAGGCAAGCACAATGACCTACAAAAAAAAAATTAAATATTAATCCTAGAGCCTTTTTTGTACCCTGTGCCGCCCATAGTTTCAATTTAGTATTTAATGATGCAGCAACAAGCTCTCTAGAAGTAACTAATTTTTTTAGCATTATTCAGGAAATATATGTCTTTTTTTCGGCCTCAACTTACAGATGGAATGCTCTCTTAAAAGAGCTGCCCAGGCTAAGACTAAAGCCCTTATCGGATACCCGCTGGGAAAGCCGTATTGAGGCAATAAAAACTATTAGATTTGAGTTAGATTAATGATGAAAGCAGAGATAATGAAACAAAGAATATTGCAATGTCCCTAATAAATAAAATAAAATCATTTAAATGTATTTCTTCGTTAGTTATTTGGTACAACATTTTGGCAAAAATTAATATAGTAAGCAAAACAGTGCAAAAGTTTAATGTTATTTTACCAGAAGCTGTACAGATGCTAAAAGAAATCAAATTATTTTTGACACAAATGAGATCGGAAAACGGGTTTTTAGACATGATAAATGAATCTAAGAAAATTGCGGAAGAAGTAGACGTCGAAATTTCCTTTTCAGCCATTCACTCAATAAGACCAAGGAAAAAAAAACGTTTTTTGATTATGAACACAAGGATGAGCCAATCCAATCTCCAGAAATAAATTTTAAAACAACCGAAAATTTGGTAATTTTGCAATTACATTTAATTGAATAATTCAAGATTCGCTTATTAAAATTTTTTGAAACTTTGCACGAGAGTTTTCAGAGTGGTCTCTTCAACAAGTTATCTTACATTTCTTCTGTAAAATGTACAGGGAAGCCAATAATTGACCCCCTTAAAATTTACATGGGATTTCCTATGTTCCGCTCGGCGACGCACCACCCGGTAGACTATGGAATATAGTGGAATAAAACTGGCATATTACAATTCTAAATTATGAACTTTTCAAAAAACGCGAAAATCGCATTTAAAAGAACATGCGCCACAAACGACAAATGAAAAAGTGTGGCCAATATAATATATGCGATGGCAACATTATCGACTGAATATCCCTAGATGTAACTAAAATCAAAATGATTAAGAATCGCTAAGAAGCGCGACTGTCATGGCAGAGTCGCTATAAAATTTCGAAATCGAAATGAAATAGAAACAGCGCTCAGAAACCACTTTTATCGCGCGAAATCGCTTGGATATGGCACTATTGTACCATAAGCCGATTTTCAGCGTTGAATTAGTATGAACCGCGGTTACTCTTTTGGTTGACAACTTTGACAGGTAAGTGTGATGTGTTGTTCCCCCACCACTTAAAAATTCTGATCTAAAGAAATCTTTTCTCTCGCCTAAACTCACGAACTTAAAAATATACCTGGACTGCTAATGCATATGGCCACGATACCCAAAAATGACCACTGCATGGTGGCCGCCATTTTTATAGTGGTTGTGTCCTTTTGATGTTGGTCACTCTGAAAATTTTTAGTGTTGCCAACAAAAAATATAATAAATAACGGTAATGAAGTTGACATTTGACCTGTGAGTATAGCGGATTGCCTAGTTTTTGATGATTTTTAAACGACGCTTGGGTATATGATGTATCTTTTTCCTTATTTAATACGTGAATAATGTATCACCATCTTTATTTAAAGGTATTTGGTTCAGTTTCTCAAAACCGAATTATTGTGAATTGTCCGTCTGTGTTGTTTATAATAGAATAATATATTGAGTTGTTGACAGAATAATATATTTTTTTTATATAAACCCTTTATAATTACAAACCCTCATAAAATCATCTATATTTTGATTCTTATAATAATATATGGTTGTACCTATTAATGTGGAAACACTGCACATGGAAGAAAAGTATACTTAGTAATAGTAAAAATAGAAAGAAAATAAGTATTTTTAACTGAATTTGTTAAGTAAATACAAGCAAAAATTTAAATGAATATCATGATTTTCATGGTATTAGGATTTATAAGATTTAAGATTATCAGAATGATAAAACAAATATTTTAAAGTGCACGTATCTATTCCAAGTTGATTGAAACTTTGTCTCATTTTAGGTGAGGATTACTTTCTTTCATAAATTTTAACGAAATTCTTAAAGAAGTACCAGAAAAATCACAGATCTAACGCAACTATCTTACATTACTTATTCTTACCTATATGTAACTTTCTATTTTGTATTTTTGTAAACATAACCTCTCAAAAACTTTAATTGTTTTGTTTCCCTACAGTTGGCACAATTAAAATTTGTCAGAGTGACCAACATCGAAAGGACACAATCACGCAAAATGGCGGCCCCCTAGTAGTGATCATTTACCTTTCATTGAATTGGCAGTCCAGGTATATTTTTAAGTTCGTGCCTAAACTATTGTGCTTTTATTGGATCTAAAATAAATTATGTTTAATGGTCATGTAAATTTGCATGGATGAAGTCATAAACACCTTATCGCCGGAATGAATTTTAAATCTTCTTTCCTTTAATTTAACGTTTTTTTACTAAGTAGCGTATTACTACTTGAAATAATTGAAAAGAGTATAAAATATGTATGCGTAACAAATATAACATTTCTAATACAGGTACCATCAAGCAAATTGCTTGTCGTTTCCAGGTCCTCAATCTTAACTACTTAAGTTCTTCTTGATAATTTAAAACTAATTGGTATTTATTTTCCTTAATTTATAAGGTCGCACACCATATCGTAATCCTCAATTAATTTTTTACAGTCTAAGTACAGCCTTCTTCTGGACTGTATAACCGAAAGACTCACAAAATATTAACCCAGGGGAAAAACTCCGTAGGTTAATATTTTGTGGAAAGAGTAAGGCCGTCGTCCCACCAAAGATACACGACAGCGACGCCACATCGCCGCAATGTCGCCAGCGTGTATCTTTCGTGTCGAACCCATGTTTTAAAATCATTTTGTCCCCACCACAGCACCGAAGGCACATCCAAATGCGTGTCGCCTTCGTGTTGCTGGGAGACTGGACGTGTCAGTTGCGAAGCAACATTCAAGCTGTGTATGTTGACGTTTTTTTCTCATTTATCGAAGTTTTGTTTTTTTGTTTATTATGGCACAACGAAATGATGAACGGGATTTTAATGGATGTGTGTGCAGCTTCTTAGCAGCAACAAACATTTTTTTTAAAATTTTTCTCAATAAAAGTATGCACCCACTATTTTCTTTTTTTTGCCTTTTTATTTTTATTTCTATTCCGCAAATACCAGTACATTGCAACCACATCCTCGTCTTCACTCGATGACATTTTGAACTAAACTGAACAACTTAACGTAGGAAACATGAAACGCGTATCTTTGGTGGAGCAACTGCATGTCGTCTGAATGTGTCCAGGCGAAATCGTATCGCCTTCGCGTCGCCGTCGCGTATCTTTGGTGGGACGACGGCCTAACCCAAGTCCAAAACCGGGTAATAATTGGTAAATACCAAACGCCAAACAGCTGATCCGTGACGTCACGTTTTCCCCTATTTTGGTTAAAACCAGAATCGCAGAAACGCATTGGTAAAATACCAACTAAGAACCGTTCCACGCTGAAAATCGGCTATAATCACGACGCATCATTTGACAAGTAACACTTTGACATCAGCTGATAACATTTCAAAAGGTGATGTCAACAAACAGACAACAGTGAAGTTTTTCACAAAATAAAACAAGAAACAGATAACAAAAAGAATATCAGTTGTCCAGTTTATGTTAAATTTATTATCAATATTGTGGGTGTCTATTTATGGGGGCGTATGGCATTGTTTTGAGTTTCCTTGCGCATGTAAACAGCAGCAATAATTAATTCGGAACTAATTGAATATCTTCAGGTAGGTGGAAGAAAGCCTAGTGGAGGCCAACAAAACATCTTCCTCTACACCAATAATTTGTTTAGCAATTATTTTTAATTTTCTTATTATTAAATACTTATGGTGCCTCATTAACTTTCACTCTTTTTTTTTAACATTCTGTTGCTTGCTTCCTCACATAATCCTTATTAAAGTTTTTTTTAACAAGATTTTAATGCTTTCAGCAGTAAATCATGCCTTGCCAGATTAACCTGACAAGCATCAAAGAGTTCTTTTACCAAAAAGATGATGAGCGAAATCTGATTTCTGCAGCATTTCACATGATGACCATTACTTTGATTTCAATGTCCCTTGGTGATCTTACATGGTTTAAAATTGATGGTCACAACTGTGTGCCTTATCTGACATTGGGGCAGTTTTTTTGGTTTGGGTATTCTGATGTTGGAGTGGATTTTACTGGTAAGGAAAACTTCTTTAATTTTTAAATTAAGCAGAAATACAAGGATTACTATATTATATCATTCACAATTAAATTGTTTTAATTGGTTCATCAGTAATTGGCCATTGGCAACCATTTATTGAAATTTAATTTTACATCACACCTTGTTGTTTCATTTAGTGAAAGTAGCTTAATTTGTTACTGTCTATGATATTTATTTTACTTGCAAAATTTATTACTACTTGCAAAACAATTATTTTTCCAATCATACTCAAACTAATAATATTAATCAAAATAAGATATACAGGAAAATCGAGTTGGGACCGGATGGAACCTTTAGTGTCAACTTTGAATAAAAATAGTTTTCCACTTCACCAAAACATTTTTTTTTACATTTCAAACATTATTTAAATCTCTACTCATGTTTCTCTAATTATGGTAGCATTGTCAGAAAAAGAATAAAACTAGGTTTTTATGATATGGAAAGTATTATAAATGCATGGTGAAGTAAACACATGAACTGTCAAGGATATAAAGTTAATTGAGTTGCTTAGAGTTTAATAAAATTTCATTTTTAATAAGAATTCAAAACAATGTCCAATTAGTGAAATCATTTTTAAGCAAATGGTCATCAAAGCTGGTCTATAATAATATCATATAGGATACATTTTATATTATGTTGCTTTGCATTTATAAGAATATCTATTTGATAGGGTGTGCCACAAAGAGCTATTGTTTCTCTCCTTCATTTGAAGGCCTTGGCGTGAAAACGATGTATGCCACATACAGTAGGTTTTGAGAAATTGCCTCTGGAAAATCATTTTTAATCCACAAAATCAAAATTAAATTCTTTTTATTTGAATTTGGTTGGAAAAGATAAAACACCTTACCTAGTCTTATACCAATAAAAAGGTTTTTAAAAAAATCACTAGATTTACTTTTTTGGAATTTAATTTGCAAAAAAATGTGGCTTGTATCCTTTTACATGAAAAAATTAAGGTAAACTGAAAAAACATATAAAGAAAAGAAAAAAACATACAAGTTAAATGAAAAATAAATTAATTGTCATCACTTAATGGCTAGTCTTCATCCAAATGCTCTATATCCATTGGTAATGCCCCTTCTTGACTAACCAATTTTTTTGAGCCAATATCCAAAAAAAAATGATGGCTTACTTGAGGTATATATGGTAGCAAAAGTGATAAATTATCAAGTTTTTTGGGGTTTATTTTTATTGACGCATATATTTTTGTTTTAAACATTCTGTTTTTTGCCTTCTAATACCTTTTTTTCCAATATTTACATTTTTAAAATTTTCATTTAAGTAATGTTTTATCTTTAAAAGGTTGGGATTTACGCTGCCAAACTTAATGATACAAATTTTGCTAAAGGCAGCTTTTTCTTTTTCATTGGTAAGCTTTTTTTTAGTAATATTTCCTTCTAAAGATTTGAATGAAAAGAAGTCTTTTCTCTTCATTACAGTAACATTAAACAGATTGGTTCTCTTACACTTACTTACTGCCTCATACCAATCTGCTGGTTCATATACTGCCTTTATCTTCTTTTTATATTTCTCTATCATAGCAAAGTCCCTATCGGACGGAAGATGAGTATGCCCCACTACTAAGAATCTATGCTCTATGGATTCAAGTACACCTTCTGTAACCAACTGCTTCCACAAGCTCATTAAGACCCAGTTCTTATTTTGACCTCCGCAATTATCTGTATATACAATAAGGTTTTTGGGGAGGTGTTCTTGTTCTTTGAAATGTTTAAAGAGAATACTGGAAATCTCATCACTACCTCTTTTACCATTATTCTCAGACCACATGTACATATAGCCCTTATCATTCACACAGTCATGGACTGCAAGATTATATAACCATGCCTTTCTTAAGTAAAAAGTAGGACCAGTTGTTAGAGGGTACAGGGAGTGATTATATACAGGGGAGTGTAATGGCTTGTGTATTTTGGAATAATATTAATATGGTCTCGAGCTGACTGGCAGGCCTCCTCCGGTATTTTATTATGAAGCACTAGAAACTTCCCTCGTTGATCTGGTTTAGGTGTGGTTAGGCCTTCAAGAAGCTGTAATCGCTTCTGAGACGTCAGACCATGAATGGAAATCAGTTCTCTTTTACATATTTTTACATCAAAGCCATTGACCCTCACAAAATAGTAAAAACTAAACTTCCGAGAAGAGACAGCTCTCTTTGTTTTCTTGGGGTATGAACGTTTTTTTTTGGCAACTGCTTTATGTTATGAAATAAATACGCGTTTTGCTTGTCATAATCGCCAATATTCCGAAAATCGTCAAAAATTTTATTTTCTGTACCTTGAAGCAACATCCTACAGTTTTTGTTGCAACCACATGGTGGACCTAAGACTCTGGCTTCAATATTTTTACCTTTTTTATTTATATAGGGCGAACCAAGATTTCGACGTATTTTTCCTAATTCAGATCTTTCGACGTTTTTTTTTCGGCATCTAGTTTTGTTCCTTTTTTCAGGGGTAGGAAGCTCAGCACGGCGTTTTTTCCTGGATTCCTGTAAACAAAACCTCTGCTATATATGGTTATTTTAGTACTCTGACAAACATATTGGGATGATGATAACAAACAAAGTAAATGTTATGTAAAAAAAAAAATATTATACCTGTGAAAAAATGTCATACTCCCGTAAGGGAATTGCCATAAACATTATTACAGATATTTTAAGAAAATACACAAAAATAATGGCAAAAATATATAGCCACAATTTTCAGAAAAAGCGTATATGCCACAAAATAAGCCAAATAAGTTTCAAAATAACATAACTAAAATTTTCAGTAAAAGGGTTTAAGCCACATAACCTCAAATACATACCTGTTGCTCTTCACAGGATGATGCACTGGATTCATTTTCACTCTCTACATAGTCTCTGTGTTTTACACAATATCGTCAGAATTCCATCCACTGCTATTTTTTTCACTAGAATTACTTGAAAACTCTTTAAACTCTCGAGAACATCCGGCACGTGGGACACTCATGATGGCGGCTTGTAACCTTAAACCGAAAATTTTCATCACACAGCAGATTTTGAGAAAACGACACTTTAGCACAGTAGCGCCATCTATTGACCGATCATAAAAATATGCTGTATGTGGCTAGTACCTTTATTTCCGAGTAATTTCAAATACAAAAGTCGGGTATAAGGATTTTGTGGCTTGCATCCTTTTCACGCCAAGGGCTTCATTACTTATGACATCCTGTATCATTTACACCAGTGATATAATTCTTGCTTCTAAATATTGTAAACACATCATATACAGATCACACACAAATCTATGTCTCTTTTTTTTATTTATTTATTTTCATAATAACAAATTGCATGTCTTACAGTCTTGACAAACAGAAAATACAAAGTGTACAGAATGCATGAAAGAAGGAAAGAAATAAAATGTGCTATATTATGTAACACAAAATCTTGCATATAAGCATCCTAAAAAACTACACAATTCACAGAAGACCCAATACATATTCCTAATCTATAAAATTTTTAAAAAACACAAAATCAAATCAAAGATGCTTTATTTTCACATAACATAAAAATGTTGTTGACAAAGCTGACTTAAATATAGAGTAAACAAACCCAAAATACAAGAAACAAATGGGAACACATAAAAAATAAATTGGTGAATAAAATTAAAATATCAGAATTTATAAAACATTTAAATATTACATAACAAAGCATAATAAAAATCTTTAAAATAGTAGTAACTAAAATTGATCAAAATCTGTGTCGTAATTATTCATCATGCAATACTGTAAAAACCACATTAAATCATTTTTTTTCACACCAAATCTGAACCTCCTATAGTAAGCCAATAGAGTCAAATAAACTTAAAAATGGTACAAGAAGTATTTTTTTATAGTGTAGTAGCCTTTTACAACTAACATCTTTCTTACCTCTCTCCTAAATAACTTATAAGAAACTGTCGTTAAGGTGTAGGGATTGATAAATTTATATTATGTGAAGACCGAGTATTCAACATTTTCCGACTGAATAACTAAAAAATACTTTTTATGCATCAAGCAAACAGTCTTCACTAAAAATAAAGATGGAAGAGTCACGATTTTCTGGATAATAGAAAGAGAAAGAAAAAAAGAAAATGTGCTATATTACGTAAGACAAAACAAAATCTTGTGTACAAGCATCCTAAAAACTAAAAAATTCCAAATTCACTTTAAATTTCAAATTTCAGACAAACATAACATCTAAAACATTTTACCATAAAACTTACACACATTACCACAATTAATTATAACAAAACAGATTGAAAAAATTAAAAAAAAAGCATCTTTTTGATAAATTTGATTAAAAAATAAGTAAAGCTGTCAATAAAACAGAATTTAGAGGAAGTAAATTAACATATTTAATACGAAACAAAACTAAAACACTAAAATGATGTCAGAGCACAGGTCAAAAGGTATCATTAAAAAAATCGTCAAGGCTATAATATGCCCTCGATAATAAAAGTCATTTTAATTTCTTTTTGAATTTCTTAACTTCTAACATTTGTCTGATACATAGAGGAACATGGTTGTAAGTTTTTGCTAACGTATATAAGTGAGTTCTTGGTGAGGGAGGATGTAGGGATTGGTAAGAGAAAATCGTTAACCTGGCGCGTCATATGACCAGTGTTAGAGGGAGGTTAGGACATTTATGAATAAGAGTAGATGTTTCTAAGATAAAAAGAGAAAAAAGAGTTAGGATTTTTTGAGATATAAAGAGAGGTTTACAAGAATCTCTTAACCCAGCGGAACATAGGAATCTAACTGCCTTTTTTTGAGTCACAAAAATTATGTTTAATAATGCCTTGTTGCTTAAACCCCAAAAAGGCAAGCCATAACAAAGAAGGGACTCAATAAGAGAAAAGTACACTGAACGTGCAACTACCCCTCCCAGCTCATGCCCCGCCATTCTTACTGCAAAGCATTCAGAGGATAATTTTGATGCAAGATTTAGGATATGATCTTCGAATCGAAGGCGACCATCAATGGTAATACCAAGGAACTTACAGCTTTCTTTGTATTGCAAGGGGGAGTTTTCACTAAACATAAGGCCCTGAACGTCACAGTTAAATCCCATAATAAAGGTTTTGCCCACATTAAATACAAGCCTGTTTGCAGCACCCCACTCCGATAAAATCTTAAAAACCTGGGCTCTAACATTATCAGAATCTCTATGATTCCATAAAAGGGTGGTATCATCAGCAAACTGAACCACTTTGCCCTGCAGTTTTAATGAACCCAAATCATTTAAATAGAGCAAAAATAATAGTGGTCCTAACACTGAACCCTGAGGTACTCCAGTTTTAAGGGATCTGGAATCGGATAAGCATCCAGATACTGTAACTCTTTGGGTACAATTAGACAGATAGGATTTCAGCCATTGCAATGCCACACCTCTAAAGCCATAATTATTGAGCGTAGACAGCAGTATTCCATGACTCCACAATCAAATGCCTTGGATAAATCGCAAAACACTGCCGCCGCGGACTCTCCAGAATTTAAGGACACAAAGACACTTTCCAAAAATCCGAAAACAGCGTCATGAGTCCCTTTTCCCGTTTGAAATCCAAACTGATATGCAGATAAAATGCAGTTATGTTGCAAAAAAGACAAAATTCTGATTTTTGCAAGTTTTTCAACTCATCTTGGAGAGGGTAGACAATATAGCAATTGGACGGAAATTACAAGGCTCACTTAAATCTCCACTCTTTATAAAGAGGGATAACCACTGCCTCTTTCAAACATGTTGGAAAGATGCCATTATGAAAGGAATTGTTTATAGCAGAAGCTAAGGCACTCAATGCTGAGTATTGTAATAATGTGAGCTTTGCAAAACTCATGATACTTAAGAAGACATAAATGTCTTAACACATCAAAATAATAAAATAGGCTTAAAAATAAGTAAAATGCTGCTAAAAACAGAAGTTAGAGGAAGTAAATTAAACAATAATAGAACAAAATAAAAAAGGTATTACAAATGCAAATGATCTTAATGCTGTCAAATAATGTATGGAATCAGGAAGCATGACCATGTTACTCACAAAATTTAGAATCTAACATAATCTTCTCAATACCACTAACAACTCGGATACTCCTTTAGAAGTTTATTTTTAATTTATTAAATATACATTTCTGCCAAGGAAAAGCATTTATAGACAGAAAATAAATTCTCCATGCCATTACATAAAATATTTATGTATAAAAGATCCTTTTCGTATAATGCAATCATCCTATATAATCTAATTAAGAGCCCTATTAAATATTTTTCAATTGTCATACCTGATAATTTAAAAATATTTAATATCAATAAATTTAAACATAAAATGTGCACTGTTAGTAAAAGCCAGAATAATAGATACACTTTTTATTACAGCTTGATTGCAACATAAAATATAATCTATGTTTTGATTTTGAAAAACCATTCATTATATTTTCTATACTAATGTCTAGATCGAAATGTACATGAAGCAATGCTAAACATAATAAAAGTCTTTCTTGTGACAATCTATTTCTCAGCAATAGCCTTCAGCGTGGAATTAGTAAAAACCGCTGTTACTCTTTTGGTTGACAACTTTGACAGGTAAGTATGACGTATTGTTTCCCCACCACTTAAAAATTATTATCTAAAAAACAGTCGCGGAAATGGATTGGTTATTAGCAATTAACCTTTCGGTACTAACGAGGACGTTGTGACATAAATACTAACGTTGGACTCACACTCCGTATATCTTTTTTTCAGTGAAAAATTATCAAAAATCGTGTCTAACTATATTAGTCTTGGTGGAAATATATAAACACATCAAATATAAATATATTTACACATTTTGAAGGTAAATTATTGAAATCCAAAAGCCCAGAAAATCTTTAATAAAAAATAACAATTTTTAAATTGTAAGAATCACAGAATTGAAACATATCATTATCAAAAATAAAAACAGAACTTCTAACAAACTTTCAACATAAACAAAAGATGATTACATTTCAAAAAAAAAAATAAAACTTTTAACCTAAACTCTGACTAAAATAATATCGTCAATCTTCGTCACTTTCACCAGCCATACAGTCACTACACACGTAGTTGGCATGTTCCAAACAAATAGGTTTGTTACAGTATGCACAGCTAAATCTCGTTGGTCTATTTTTCTTTCTATCACAATAAAAGCAGCGGCGTTTTACAAGTTTCTGGTTTGGGTAACTCTTCCTGCAGTGGTAAATGTAAAATTTCTCTAAGGCAAAGTCTAATGGTACGTGGTATCCGATTATTATTAGCTCTTCGTCGTATGTGTCCGTCTAGTAACTGCATACCAAGATTCTCCAGAAATATTCTTCGAGGTGTATCGTCCATATATTTTGAATTGCTCTTGAAAATAACGAAGGAGTTTATTCCAGCTATATTAAGTTGCATAAAAAATATAACCATTGGCCAGCGACGAGTAGCTCTGGCACAATCATAGGCCGCACACATCTTGTCAACTGTATTAACCCCACCTTTAGTTTAATTGTAATCAACTATTATTTGTGGTTTTCCAGTTTCTTGGTCTATTTTGTCTTCATTATGGTGCATAGTTGACAAAATAAGCACATTTTTATTGGGAATATATGATACTTTGGTTGCTTTGTCTTGAAATGCAAACATGCTTGTCTGGTTGGGTCGTTTAGCAGGTTGGACAAATTCAAGTGGAAGTTCTCTTTTATTCTTTCTAATAGTACCAAGAATCGTGAGTTTATGATTTGTTGAAAGGGCGTTAGCAACAGCCATGCTTGTAAAGAAATTGTCCATGGTAATGTTTCTGCTGCTTCCTGAGATGGGGTGACAAAGACGGGAAAGGAGGGAAACATTATCAGTTTGAACTTTATAAGGTCCAATCGGTTGTTGCCCAACATAAATTTCCATGTTCGCAGTGTAAAACAATTTTGCGTCCACTAAAGAATATATTTTGATACCATATCGGTTAGGTTTATTGGTCATATATACTCGAAACCTGCATCTCTCTCGGAATGCCACCAACATTTCATCTACTGTTGTGAGCTCGGAAACACAAAAATATTTAGACAAATTAGAATTGAATGATTCAAAGATCTCCCGGATCGGTGCTAATTTTATTTTTGTCTCTCTGTTCTAGTATTTTTATTATCAAAACGAATATACTGCAACAAAAATCTTTCCCGAGACATTGTCAAACGAAATATTTCCATGGATGTTCCATTTGTTCTAAATAAGTCGGAGGCATTTACTCGACTATTTTTTGACATCGAACATATATAAAGCAATCCTATAAGCGCTTTCAACTCAATAATGTCTGTGGGCCTTGCTGATCGGTTGTTTGGATTTAAATTGCACATTCCAATATAGATATTTGTATTATGAACAATGACTTGCAGCATTTCATTTGTAAAAAATAGACTCCAGATCTCTGCGGCAAATTTTAACCCTTTTTCATTTCCCTTTACCCCAGGGAGAAACTTGATAATATTTAGGGCGCTTGTTCGTACCTGAGAATTTCCTGGATGCTTTCTCCACTTGGTTTGGCCATCTTTTCCAATGTAATATGCAGCTTTTTCGTGCGCCACTTCTTCCATTATTTCATCTGGAAGATCCAATATGTTGTTTGGGTCATCAATATCTTGCTCATCATCCGTGTTATGATCTTGAATCTCTTCATCATCATCCTGCAAACTCGAGTCGTCATCAAATGGCTCCTCATCAGTCGCAACCTCATCGAAGAGTTGGCCAAGATATTGTTGTTCCCTTTCGTAATTCATATTAATCACTGTAATCGAATATTTAGGTTTATTAATTTGCAAACGGAATAAGTAAGTAAGGAATAAGTAAGGAATAAGTACCGGAAGGTTAAAGAGTTTATGTTTAGGTTTTTTCTTTTCTGTTTGACTAAAAAATGAAGTCGAATTTTTTGATCCTCCAGAGATGAGCCACTCTTTTCTCTCAAATTTTTGGCTTTTATTGAATCTGAAATAAATTATTAACAATGGCCATGTAAATTTGCATGGTGAAGCAATAAACGCCTTATTACCGGAATTATTTTTAAATTTTCTTTCCTTTAATTTAACTTTTCTTTACTAAGTAACGTACCTTCATTACCCTTACTAGGAATGCAATAATTGAAAAGAATATAAAATAATTTCTAACATACCTAGGTAATATCAAGCAAATTGGTTGCCATTTCCAGGTTCTCAACCTTAACTACTACTTCTTGATAATTTAAAACTAATTAGTATTTAATTTCTCAATTTATAAAGGGAGCACACCATATCGCAATCCTTAATAATTTTTTTATAATCTAAACATAACCTTCTTCTAAACAAAAGAGAAAGCCAAGTCCAAAGCCGGGTAATAATTACTGGTAAATAATTAGTGGTAAATACCAAACGCCAAACAGCTGATCCGTGACGTCACGTTTTTCCCTATTTTGGTTAAAACCAGAATCGCGTTGGTAAATACCAACTAAGAATTATTTCACACTGAAAATCGGCTCATGTCTTCAATTTGCATAAAGCTGAAAAGGTGCGTTAAGCTGACGCTACACTAAGCGGAAGAGTTATTAAAATTTGTAGTAGGTTGCTGCAGTTTGGATAAACCTCTTTATTACACAATTTAAAAATATCTATTAGAGAAAGTTCTTTTTTATCTTTTCGATCGTTGTCGATTTTCCTTAGGAGCTCCATTTTCCAGAGCATAATTTTAGACTTAAATGCCGTTTTACAAATTGATATATCTACTTACACAGGAATTAATTGTTTCATCGTCGGCTTTAAGTAAATTACTTCCGGTGATTCCTCGCGAATCATCTAACTCACCTATCACCTATCTCAAGGAGGGGGGCAGTTGTCCCAGTTGGATCCTCCCCCCCTCATTGGATCCATCACTGTACTGTAAATAGGTTTTTTTCTACTCTATATAAGTGGGTACATTTAAAGAGCTGTCGATAATAAACTGCATAGTCACATTTTGTTTTTTACTTTAGAGGGATTAGGTAGGTTAAGTAAGAGTAGCCATATGTCTAGACTTTGCCCCCCTTAAATCCTTGTAGAAATGTATTTATGATGTTCACACAATTGTATATTATATGGTTGGTAAAAAAGACGGTTATTATTATTAATTTTATTTTTTTAGATGAATGAGCCATACGAAAAATCTGTACAAAAAAATTATAAGTAAATTTAAAAGTAGCCATTTAATGATGAAATTAAAAATTCGGCAACGTTTTTACACTTTGTTCATACAAAATTATTTACATCAACTTATAAAATTGTTTGATTTAAATAAAAAATTAAATTAAAAATAAGATTTTCAGTTGCTTTTAAATGGAAATCACCGCTTTTTCTCGAGGCTTTCTCAAATGTCTTAAAACTATAAGAAACTATTCATACCACTTTTTCTTTTTAATAATCTCTTGAAATGAATGAAAATTAATGAACTGTTATCTGTTCTGGAAAAATTGTTTCATAAGCAGACGATACTGTTTTTTTCCTAAAAGAAACACATAGGATACAGTAGGAACATATAATATTAGTACAGATATGGGACGAATTGTAACTTGGTTTGACAGTAACGAGTAGCAATAATGAGCTTTGGAATTATAGATAATAAAAAATGTTTCTCATCCTTATTATTTGTGTATATCTAAACATTTTGCTTATAAGTTTCCATTATACATTAGATAGGTTTCAGGATTAAGTGTGATAGAATTAAGGATCTGGAGTCCCTGCCTTAAACAAGGTCATTTAGGCTTACGAATTTCGGAACATTTTAATCGAATTTTGTTGATTTGGGGGAAGGTTTAATGTAAGATTCAATGTTTTTTTCTCAACCAATGTTTATTGCTACATTTTAATTAAGTCAGAAAAATAATTGTAAAGGAATGACGATACGAAGTAAATATTGCTTATTATTATTACTAATGCTTTATTTGTAACAATAATTAGCACTGCTTATTCATCACCAACTTTATTTCTTTAAATACAGCACTAGTACATTTTTTTATTTGTCTTTAATAAAAGCAATAGTATCACAACTAAAAGAGCAAGACAAATCAGATTAAAATTTCTTTATTTTCCAAAATAACTAAGTATATATCATATCCAAGGCTGGAGAAAAAACCAAAATGCAAAACCATATAGTATATTTACAGTAGTATAATAATTAAAATATTATACAAGGTGGCCATTTGAAAACGAAACAGAGCCTATTTTGGGTCCCTCAGAACATTTGCGAACAAATCCTCGGACTCGTCAATTTTTGATTCAAGGGGAAACCATTTTTTTGCTAGTTTCGCCCCCCTGAGGGCAAAGCCCTAGCGAGGGTGACAAGGGCCCCCAAAATTTTAAATGGAACGGGGGGTCGAGTAATACCTTATTTTGAAGGTATTTTTATGTGGATTATAACCCTAAAGTTTTAAATCGTTACTATTTGCCTAGTCGATACAGGGACTAATAAAAGTTACAAAAACATGTCAACATTTTTTATGAAAAAAAATGCTTGTAAATTTAGCAGTTAAATAAATACAAAAAATTTTGTTCTCCTACATTGTGAACTATACTTTCTGTTGTTTTTTTTTTAATACCCGTAGGTATCTATGCCAATTCTGCAAGGGAACTCTTGGTTATTGTTGAGACTGTTATTACAGCAACATTTTGAAGTTTAATAGTGGTTGTCAATTACTGCTGTCAGATCATAGAGTGTGTCAAACAAATAGCTCTTTAAAGTTAGTTAGTTACAACATTGAGTGTGATAATGGTTTATTCACTTGCTGAAAGAGTTGAAATAATTTCTCTTTTCTTTGCGAACAATGAAAATGCTAATAGAACTGCCCAGCTCTTTAACACACTACAACACCCTAATCGACAGGTCCATCGCAAGTACATTTTGAAATTGGTTCAAAAATTTAGGGAAACTGGGTCTGTGGCTAATAAAAAGTGCGAAATGGATAATCCAGTGGTGAATGAAGCTTCAAAAGTAGCTATTTTAGGCCATATTGTGGAAGATCCTACACTGAGCACAAGAAAGTTATCAACCGTGTCTGGTATTAAGAGAAGCAGCATTCAGAAGATATTAAAAAAAAACAAGTTTCATCCGTACAAAATGCATCTCGTACAAGAACTAAACGAAGACGATTTTGATAGGCGAGTACAATTTTGTGAACATATCTGAACAAGCCGCCAATGATCCACACTTTCTATTTAATGTATGTTTTTCTGACGAATGCTCCTTTTTCGTAAACGGTACTGTGAATCGTCACAACTGTCGCTATTGGGCTGATTCAAATCCCAGAATATTTCGTGAGGTGCATACACAACATCCTGAAAAATTAAATGTTTGGGCTGGCATTTTTGGTAAACATATCGTAGGCCCCTTTTTTTTACCTGGCAATTTAACAAGAGAGATGTACCTGGAGTTATTAGAAAATACAATTCATCCAGCATTAGTGGTGATACTAGAAAATAACAATGAGTACTTGGAAAATCGTCTAGTATTTCGGCAAGATATATGAGGTTTCCACTTTAATTATGAGGAGACGGCGTATCTACTGTTATAGTAAGCATTCCCTATAAGAAATTGCCCAACTGTATTCTTGAATTTCCAATTCTAATTATTAATTATTTTTAAACAGGTATTTTACACAACTTAATTGCCATTTTACAGTCATGGAAATCACACTTTTTCACAAAAAAGCTCTAGCGTAGAAAGTATAGAAGGACAATACTAATATTATTTATTAACATTTTTAGATCTCTCCTGCCTAGATGGAACATTAGTAAACCTGATGAGAATAATAATTCTTATGTGCTTTATGGCAATTCTTTTCTCTCTCATGGGATTTTTTTTGGATGTTATCGGACCAAAAGCACTGTTATATCGAATGCTAAGAAGGTATTCTGTGGCAGGCACTGCAACTGGTAATTTTTTGGAAATACAAACTAGTTGTTTAACAATAATATGATTTTTTTTTTCAGTGCTGTTTATTATGTCAATCATAACAATGTCATATTATGTGATAGTGCTGCTACAAAATGCTATAGAATCAGAGTATCCACGCACTTATTATGACATTTCATACGGGTTTGGATTCTATTTGGTTACAATTGCTGGTAAGTTTTGAATATACTTTAAGCTAAAAAAATTAAAACTAAACAAATTTTTACATTCCTTGAGGTCAACAACTTTTATTTAACTAATATAAAAAAATAGATTAGATAGCGAAAACATCAATACCGAATATTTTTCCAAATATCTATTTTTAATAAATTCATTTTCAGCATAAGATTATTATTTTTTAATCCAGCTACACGGAACTTTTTGAATTAAAGTTTTCAATCACAAACACTCTATCTAGAATCTCATTTATATTAATTTTTTGATTATTTCATTGTTAAAATTTTCATTATTAACATTATTTGTTGTTGTAGATGATTTCTATTTTAAAATAATGCTATTTTGATCATATGAAAAGGAGGTGAGGCTTACATTAGATGATATATATCATCTTAATATAAACTTCTAGCCACCTATACAGTTCCTAAAATACCATTTTAATTACCTTTTCTGACAAACCGTACAGTCGTTTTATTATATATTTGAAAGAGCAAAAAATTAAGCCTCTGTAGAAAATTATAGTTTTTTGTCACCGTCGGTTACAGGCGTGTGGTTGTTAAAATAAAGCTTTATCACTTGAAAGTAGTATAACAAAGTAAAATTAATGTTTTTAATTAAGTTTTTGTTATAATGATCTTACAGACTAATTGGACTGCTTCAATCTGCTTGAATTTTTATGTATGATTTTTAAAATGGAAAAGTCTTTTGTCGTGTTAAGGTTATACAGTATTTTAGAGCCGGAAACAGACTAAACAGGTATTTTTAACATAGATATCATTCTCTGGACATAATATCATTTAATGTAGAGTGTGAAATGAGTTTAAAAATTTATCTATTCAGTAAAGATTTTAAAGGTCCTACGTTCTTGGTATAAAAAAAGAGAGAAATAAAAAAAGTAAGTATTTTTATTATACCTTTTAATAATGCAGTAGCCTAAATTAGAAACAACAAATAAATTATGTTAATAGGTATCGAGTATAAACATCTATCACTATTAAAAATATTGGTTTAACTTATTTTCCTAAGGTAAAAATTAATATGTTGCTCAAAAAAATAAAGAATTCTTGAGAGTAGTGAAAAACTAAAATATTGGATAAAATTTTAAAATATGAAATCTTTCAACCGCAATGACAAAAAACATATATAGGGTGTCCCAAAAATCCGAAGGTGTCCCATAAGCCGAAAACGGGCAATAGATCTGGTGCTCAGGGGTTTAAAAAAAAAAATCTATCTTGGGTACTTTTAAAATTATAGGCATTCATAGAAAACCAAAAAAATTGACACCCCCTACTGATCTTTTTAGTGGTTACAAACTTTTGAATTTCTTCTTTCTTTTAAACAATTTTTTTTTTCTGTAACCCTGAATAACCCTTCGATAAATTACAAAACTAAATTTAAACACAACTGTTCACATTTTTAAGAAATTATCAGATTTTTGCTCAACTTATGTTGAAGATTGTGTTTTTTGACCGTCATTTCCCAACTTAATTAACTATCCTGGAAAAGACAATTACTTCACTGTTTCGCAAGGGATTTCAAAAGTTGGCGTATCTAATCTAGATTTCAAAATGGTAAGATACTTGCTAGATTATTGGGTCAATAGGGATGTATTTTTTTTTACATAGTCAAATGTACGCCGCTACTCTAAGCTAAATTAATAATTGTATAGTCAAAATAAATTAAATAAAAAAGTCGCAACTAATGTTTAAATTGTCTGCCTCCATTCCTGATACGATGTTTTAAATTAGATTAGTGTAAACTTTTTCTTAATTTTAATTTCTCACTTTTTATTTATTATTGTTACCCGTAAAGTACATAAACTTAAATGCCATAAACTTAACCATGCCAGATCATTAAGCTGCTCAAGAATATGCTAACATGCGTCTCATCTATAGAGAATATCGATGCAATGCTAATGTTGCCGCTAGACTGTATCGTCAAAGTTACCCAAATGAAGAGCGGTATTCAGATTACAGAGTATTTCTACCTCAGTACGTGGAATAGAAACAAGGACAGGTGTGTCTAAAACTTTGGCACATCATATACTGAAAAAAATCCAGTTACATTTGTACCACGTACAACGAGAATAAAGTTTATTAGCTCGAGACTACCCGGCAAGACTTGAATTTTGTCAAACAATGTTGCAAAGACATACATATCCGTGATTGTTGGAAAGAATTATATGGTCCGATGAATCGAGTTTTAAGAAGGATGGATACATAAATCTGCATATGAAACATGAATGGCATGTGGAAAATCCACATTTATACCGAGAGGACTGGTCACAATACCAGTTTAAAGTGAACATGTGGACAGAATGATAGAGTTATTGGCCATTCGAGTTGCCGGAAAAATTGAACGCCGAAGTTTACCTTGATTTCTTGGAAAATCATTTACCAGAGAAACTAGAAGATGTGTCACTTAATATTTACCGAAACATGTGGTTTTAACAAGACGGCTGCCCGGCCTACTATGCTCGTCCAGTAAGGGAATTTCTGGACAGAGAATACCCGAACAGGTGGATAGGGTGGGGTGGAACAACGGCGTGGCCGACACATTCATCCGATTTAAATCCGTTGGATTTTTTTTATTGGGGAGCATTAAAAGTCTACAACAATCCTATAGAAAGCGTTGCAGAACTGCGCTGAAAAATTCAGGCACCTGCTGAACAGATCAACAATGGAAGATTCGCCCGATTAATAACGCGATCTTTTCTAAAAAGATGTAGAATGTGTATTAGGAATGAGGGCAGACAATTTGAGTAATAAAGTTTTATTATTAAACTCTAATAAAGTTTTATTTCATTTACTTTGATTTTTTTTCATCAACTGCTTAGAGTAGCGGCGTACATTTAACTATGTACTAAAAAAAATACATCTCTATTAAACCAATAATCATACTATTGTGAAACCTAGATTAGATACGCGAACTTTTGAACTCACTTGCCAAACAGAGAAGTAATTTTCTTTTCCAGGATAGTTGGTTAAAGTTGGGAAATTATGGTCAAAAGACACAATTTTCAAGACAAGTTGAGTACAAATCTGATCATTTCGTAAAAATGTGAACAGTTGTGTTTTAATTTAGTTTTATAGAAGGATTATTCAGGGTTACATTTAAAAAATTGTTAAGAAATTCAAAAATTTGTAACTACAATTTAATTTTAAAAAATTTTAAAAGTACTTAAGATACATTTTTAAAAAAAGTTTTTTGAACCCCTGAGCACCTGGTCTATTGCCTGTTTTCGGCTTATAGTTGATTAAGGAAGAAGTCCATTCTGAAGTGGAGTCAACATAATATTGAATATAAAATGCTAATCCTCTAATTTCAGGAGCGATGCATTTCGGCAAGTGTTCTTGCCATCATCAGACTTACTTAACACATACAAATTCTGAGAATTTGTGTTGGAATCAAATTTTATAATGACTGATAACAATAAAGAAATTTTCAATTGGTACAGATATGTTGACGATTGTCTCTGTTTCTTGAATTGTGACACAGTAGGAGCTCAGTTACTCTTAAACAAACTAAACCAAATACATCCTAAGATTTCTTTAACACTAGAAATAGAAACAAATAATAATTTGAATTTTTTAGACTTAACAAATACATAAACAAACAAATAGTTTAGAATTTTCAATATAGGTATCGCAAACCCACTCAAACAGACCACATAATTTCAAATGTTTCCAACCACCCTCACCAACACAAAATGGCTGCTTTTAATTGTTATATTCACCGACTTTTAAGTATTCCTCTATCTCCTTCTAATTGTCAAAACGAAATAAATATTCTTAAACAAATTTCTTATAATAATAACTATGACCCCAAACTAATTAATATTTTAATCAGAAAAATCAAATTAGCTAAAATTAAAAAAACAAATCTTTCCTGATGTTAAAAAATATAGTAAATTCATATCTTTACCGTTCATTAATTCTCATTTAAATAAGAAAATCAACAATAGATTCATTAAACACCAATCAGAATTACAAATTTCTTATATAACTAAAAACAACTTGGGTTCGATTTTGATCAATACCAAGGATAAACTTGACACATTATCAAAGAGTGGTATTTACAGATTGCAGTGTGATTCTTGTGATTGTTCATATATGGGATGAACTTATAGACCCTTAAAAATACGCATAGCCGAGCACTTAAGCAGACCCTCTTCTGCATTTGGTGAACATATAAAATCTAATAACCATAATTTCAGTCCAAAGTCCAATTCTAAAATTCTCCAGCAAGTTACTTCTAAAAACTAAAACCTACTAGATTTTTTTGAGGACATTTATATCACCAACGAGCTGATAAAAAATCCCTCTTGTTTAATTATACAACTAAGCCTTAACAGACTTTATTCCATTACATAAGAGACTCCACAATTAATAAAAAAAAAAAAATAAACATTGACAAATTTTCTAATTTAAAAGTTTGCTTTTACATAGTTAAAGGATAACAATTTCCTTATCCGAACAAAATTCACTGTTGTAGTCTAATTTGTGCCACCAATTTATAACCAACTCGCACTACCACACATCATTTACGATAATGGCATCTAGACCGATCTGTCGCTACTACCACTCTGATAGATTCGCATAATATAAATATTAATTTTAAAGTGAAGTTAACTGTAGGTTAACCTAGTTTGACATAGTATTTCCCGCCATCTAAGAAACCACAATAAAATGTAAACCAGAGACAAAGGAGATTAAGGTGCTCCCCTTTTTAAATACTGTTCGTCCTGTTTAGTGTTCTGTATAGTCTTAAGTGTGTCTAAATGTTAATTTTATATGTATAATTTTAATACTATCAAACGTGTTCCCACTATGGAAAATTCCTGGGCTTAACTGACAAGTGAGTACATTCCATTCGTTATATATTCAATATATACGTTTAATATATATATACAGGGTGTTGATTTGAAAACTTCCCACCACAGATTTATCGAAAACCACTGATTAAAAAAAAACGTCGAAATACGTCAAAAGGTTTGTCAAGGGGGACAACTTTCTAACCTAAAATTACTTCACCCCCTTTCACCCATTGCACCCCAGGGTCATCACCTTAAAAATTTTAAATGGCAAGGGGTATCGTGTAATAGCTTGTTTAAAAGGTCTTTCAAAGCCTTTTATTTTGACGTTTAATTTTTTAAACCGGTCGATTCGTTTTCGAGAAAATTAGAAAAATCTTTGTTTATCTTAATTTGTTCAGATCGAAAACAACAACATTAAAATATCAGTTTTTATTTCAATAAGTGTTCAAAATGTTGCCCGTTAGGGTTTGCCAAATCTACAATTCGTTTATAATTTAAAACGGAAACTACCAACATAAACAGCAATTCCGATGATTAGGCGTGGAAAAAACTAAATAACAACCTGAATTTTTTTCCGCATTCTTTTCATCAACACAGATATCCTGGGCGAACTGTATTTATTGTTATACCTGCTTAGTTATTTATAGTTGCCAAGGAAAATAAAGAATTTATTTTGCCGTCAATTACATTTGTGATTATTATTACAGTCTTGGAATAGTGAAAATTTTTTTGTTGAATTGAAGATTTTACTTCCAAAATGGTTTACACACTAGCCGAAGGAGTGGAAATTATTCCAATTTAGACTTTTGACGTATTTCGGCGTTTTTTTTTTAAACAGCGATTTTCGATAAATCCGTGGTGGGAAGTTTTCAAATGAACACCCTATGAATCTATATCTATCTATATATATATAAATATATAATATATATATATATATATGTATATATGAGGCAGTCAGATGCAAAGGGGTGTAAGTGACTTTTTACAAAAATCGGGTTATGTACACCATTACATTATTAAAGCATAATATTATTTGGTGGCAAAGGGATATATGTGAATTCTTTTCTAGTGGAGACATCTATCTGCAGAAACAAAAAGTACTTAGCCCTAACATCAATTTACTTGGAGGCAATGGCAATATATGTGCACTTATATCCCTTTGCCTCCAAATGACACAACAAATTACGTTTTTTGTTTACATGCGTGCGTGTGGTACTGCGTATTTGTGACAGTTTTCTAAGCAGTATTATTGTTGTTTTTCGAATAATAACTGTTTACAAAATATATCAGTTAATTACTTGGTGTAAACTAAATGACGGATTTTGAGTTAGATGGTAAGTACGATGGTATGGTAAGTACGAAAATCAAGTTAAAAATACATGTTTAGTATAGTTTTTAAGTTATGGAGTACAGTTTTATTTTCGTTGTAGAATTTTGATGCTGGTGAGAATTTTTATCCTTTGTACATTGAGAGTCCTTTTATTTTTGTTCCAGAACCTGTCGATGATAGCGATCTAGATCGCGATTACCACCCAGAAGAGGCATCTACATCGACTACTGAAGGAGAGTCGAATGAAGGTGACACAGACAACAACCAGTCAACGCGTAGCAGGAAACGGATCAGAAACGAGTCATCTTGGGCACGGAATAAAGCGAAGAATGCCAGGAATGGTGGTGGTGAATTTATAGGCCATAGAAAATTGCTAAAGCCAGCAAAAGCCGTTCAAAATCTGGCAGATCATCAATGTCGATACGAGTGTAAGAGTTTTTCAAATGAAGATCGCCAACAAATCTTTGATGACTATTGGAATTTGGAGTCATGGAATCTACAAACGGCATTCCTTACCGCATGTATGGAAACACATGCACCTAAAAAAGTAACTGTTGAGCCACGTAATACGAAGTATTTATCAGGCGAACTAAGCATTCACAAAATGTATACCCTTTATTTGCAGTATTGCCGGGACAATAATATTCAAAACCCTGTTAAGGAGAGCT
Organism: Anthonomus grandis grandis; assembly: GCF_022605725.1. Lineage (NCBI taxonomy): Eukaryota > Metazoa > Arthropoda > Insecta > Coleoptera > Curculionidae > Anthonomus > Anthonomus grandis. The sequence continues at coordinate 25,317,213 of NC_065548.1, read as the reverse complement.
TCTATAGATATATTTTTACAACGAAATTTAATCTGCGTTTCAAACGGCCCTATACTGATACATGTACAATATGCGATACACTTGAAAATAAAATCAGTAATGACATTAATCCTGAGGTTGTGAATGATAGTAAAGTTCAGAAAGAGATTCACTTACGAAAAGCTGAAAAGGCTAGAATTAATCCTAATACTGTAAATGCAATATGTTTTGATCTTGAAAAGACTCTCCCTACGCGTGGATTAACCTGTAGTAAGGTGTACTATCTCAGGCAACTGTGGACTTATAATTTTGCGGTAAATAATCTTGCAAATGATCAGGCATCAATGTTTATGTGGCACGAGGGTGAAGCGTTTAGGGGATCCCAAGAAATTGGATCATGTCTATTGAAATATGTTCAGCAACTTCCTAATTCAATAGAACATATCATCGCATTTAGCGATAATGCAGGGGATCAAAATAAAAATCACAACATCATAAAATTCTGGAGACATATTGTTCAGACAACATCAGTTTGTACAGTTGACCATAAATTTTTAGTTTCTGCTCACTCCTATATGGAGTGCGACCAAGATTTTGGACTAATCGAAAAGTCAAAGAAAAAAAACCAATATATTTTTGTCCCCGATGATTGGAACAAAGTAGTACCTCTAGCAAGTCGAAAGTTTACTGTTGTTTACGAATGAGAAATGAAGATTTTGTGTCAGTTGAAGAAATGAAAAAAGGGATAAAAGACAGTATTCCAGGAATACGTAGTATTCAGTGGTTCCGACTGGAAAAAGATAAACCCCACATACTTCAATACAAAAACAGTTTGAATGAGGATATGGATTTTGAGTATTTTGACCTTAGAAAACAGAAAAAGGGTCGTCCAAATATCCAATTTGAGCTTAAGTTGTTGCATCCTGAGCCACCATCTATAAAAACCGCAAAATACGAGAACCTTCAGCAACTCCTTCAGTTTATTCCTCCTATATACCATAACTTTTATTCATCACTAAAACACCAAGGAACCGCGAAAAAAACTATAGCCTCAGCGACAAACGAAAATGGAGAAGAAAGAAGCGAGGCCACCACTAGCCAAAGATACACAGTTGCAGAAAATTCTGAATATGTTTCAGCTGAATGGGAATCCGATGATGAATAGAAGGAGCGAGTGTTGTGATCTACATTAAAACTTTTAAAAATGTTTAGTTTTGTAACTTTTGTATTCATTGACTTTTTGTCAATAAACTTTCGATTTCATCAGTCTGTTATTTTACTATTTTATAATAATTTACGATCCCCCTTTACAAAATGGCTTGCATTCATTTTAGCAATCATAGGTAAAGAAATAAAGCAGATTATAATGTAAGTAATATTCAAAAATAAAGTGTTAAATAAAAATAATTCCACTCTTAGATGCAAAGGGGTGTAAGTGATACGCACCTTTACTTTAAGCCCTGTATTCATCAAATTACCAACTTAAATGCAAATAATCTTTACATACATTAGAAAGTTAGAAAAAAATAGGTTGATTCTATTTAAATCGCCGTGATTTTTTTACAGAGCTTAAACTTTGAACAAGTTTTTCACAAAATGCATAAATTTGTACTTACACCCCTTTGCATCTAACCGCCTCATATATAATATAATAATATAAAATTTAAAAAAAAATATATATATATATATATATATATATATATATATATATATATATATATATATATATTATATAACACCTTTGAAATGAATTGAATACGGTTTATTATTACATTATCTGATACATAGTGACTTTCTTTCTAAGACAATCGAATGTGTTTAAAATCATTATTTGACACTTTCATGGACATGTTGTTTTTAATATATATAATAATGTCGCAAGCAAATGCGTCGCAAAGGTCCCACTTCAAACTTAAAAGAATACGTTCTTGCAGGTTTTATATTCCTTCATTCATTCATATACACCGGATCACCTTGAAAAGGTATTAACCATTAAACAGAATTCGAATTTTCCTTCATTTTAGAAATAAAACTGCTTTTTTAATATTAGGTTATTCTTTATATACTTTAAAAACTAAAAAGTTATAACAGTTTTTAGTAAAAAATTGTTTATTTTAAATACTTTTCCACTTTTAAAGCATTCCAATTATTAATTTTCCAATTTCCATTATTAATTTATTTTCAGGTGGTGTTGAAGCCTTAGGTTTACTCTACACTTTAATCCTACCGTACAGATCGTCTTACCAAGAAGACGATCGATGTCTTATGGATGGATTTGATGACATGAGCCACTTCGAAAGCCCCACACCTCCACCGCCTTATTCCGTTTTGCCACCACCTCCTCCTTATACACCTTGATTTCCTTTCGAATAGATTTGTAAAATAAGAATCTCCTAATAATATATGGGGTGCTTTAATTTAATTCTTGACAAAGTTTTTGCAGAGTTTAACGGTTTAACAAAATAATTGTTGTTGTTCTTTTTTGTTATAATTAAAGACTTTTTAATGAACTAGGTGAGAGTAAATAATTATGTTTATTACAAGAAAATATATGAATGTTAAAAATTTCTTAAGAATGTTATGTACTTACAAAATAATTATCCGATATATCTATGCTGATTTCTAAATTATATATCCTACTCTTGCTGGTGATCATTTAGGTTTGAAAACAACAATTATCTTTAAATTGAACCTAATTTTATTTTTTAAGGATAGAAAATCGACCAGAATGTCCAAATTGGCTGAATAAAAAAACACAATTTAGATCTAATACTTTAAGTGAACTTAAAAGTTAGTTCGTTTAATAATATAGATACTAAAAGTATTTTATATTCCATATATATTTTGCTATTGTATAGAAAGCATTATCATTGTGATAGAGGATATATTTTTTCTAGTCTACAAAACAAAAAAAAGTAGGATAGGATAATAAAATGGGGTGCATTTAATTATTTTACAGATATATTAAAGTCTTTCCTACAAATTAACTAATAGAATAACTGCACGCTTAACATTTCCTTTGAATCTCGTTGTTTAAAAAAAAATTTAAATCGTGTGCTATTTCATCTATATCATAGCATGAAAAAGTCCATATCGGAACCAAAGATAATTTTTGAGAATTTTTAGTGTATTTTGTTAGTTTTAAGGTGCAAAACGTGACCATCTTTCAAAACAATCATTTATCATCCAACCCGTGTTGTTTGCAAAATATTGCATTATCTTAACTAGCGGATTATTATTGTAAAGTGATATAAGCATACCTATAATTATTATAAATAGTTTTGTATTGCTTTAGAAGACAAAATGGGGTAAATGGGCCTTGGATTTATAACATTCACAAGAACAAACAAAAAAGTAGTATGTTTCATACCTATTGGATAATAGAGCCTTTTTAAAATATTTTCCCTCTTTGCTCTAATAAATTATACTAATTGTAATCCAGTAAGTTTATAAAATGACGTGGTTTAGAAAAGGAATAAATCAACCCTTTTCTGGTATACTAAGTTTATTGATAATCTTAATAAACAACTCATACTCTTCATGTGATACAGCTTTTTAAGATGCATGAAATTTTGTTAATTAACAACCCAGGAGCAAAAATAGATTCGCTTAATCACAAAATTATTTTCTTATAGCAAAAATCATGTAAATAATTTTTAAAAAATTGCAAATTAATAAAAAAAAATTGATTTATTCCCTTGCACTAGCGCGACATTTTATGATGCCTCTTAAATCATTTTAAGTTAAAAAAGCCGGATACCCCACTCACCCGGGTGACCTATTTACCCGGCATTGTTTTTCTCTACACTGTTGATGTTTACCCAAAACACTTGTTTTTAATGGGATACAGAGTTAATCCTTTAAAGTTATAATAAATTTTAATGCCTAAATTTTAATTTGTATTATTAATTCCTTACCTGTTATCTGTATATTTAGTGATTTATAAATGTGTGACAGATAAAATGAAACCCAGTATTTAAAAAAAACAAACATTTATTTACAAAATTTGTTTAAAATATTCCTCTTCATCATACATTTACCGACGACCAAAATATCTGCTTAAGAATTTGCGGTAGTTCTTTGGTGTCATTGCAAATAAAAGCTCTGCCTGAAGGTAATTTTTGTGTTAATCTACAAAAATTAATTAATAATTAATTATTTTCATAAAATAGATTTAATCCGGATTTATGTTGTGTACGTTTTAGGCAATTTTCACAATGTGTCAAGAAAAAAATGTTATGATCACAATAGGCTGTGTACGTGGGCATATATTTTAGGAAATGATTTTTTTTGATTAATTTTAAGATAAAAAGTTGTTTAAAAAGGGATAAAAAAAATTCCAAAATATGAAAAAGTATTTTAATTGTTCTAAAAAGTGATACAGCACAGAGCACTTCTTTTAAAGAAAAATTAGATAGTAGACAATAGCTTGGCATTACAAAAAGGATTTGAAATAAAATTACTTGTACGAGTACATTTGGAAATCATATTTTTCTTGATAAATTGGAAGAATTTATTCAATTTTTTTAAAAATATTTTTGCACAATTAAATTACTCATATTTTGTTAAAACATTTACTTCATTTAGAGTAAATATATATACAGTATCGGACAAAATTAGAGAGACTCGACTACTTACGTCTTTTATGTAAGATAAAAATGATTAAATTCCTCTTTTTGTGCTGAAGGATGTTATGTTTTGAAGTAGTTTAAAAAGGCACTAAAATAAATTAAAAAAAAAAAAAACATTTCTCAAGATTTATTAGGAAAAATAAAAAAATGCAAAAACTTCTGTGCGACAAAATTAGAGAGACTTATGCTTAAAGTACATTTGTACCCTATACTAATGAAACTAACCTAATACTTTGTCCAGTACCCTTTATTCTGGATAACTTTTTCACATCTATTCGGCAATGAGATTCGAAATTACAGCCGGATCCATTGATTTCCAGGCATTCTCGATTTCTTCAAATAATTGAGCACGATTCCCGATGTTTTTAGTGCGAATCTTTTTCTCTATAATCTCCCAAAGATTTTCAATTGGGTTCAAGTCCGGCGATTGCGGTGGCCATTTTAAAACTTGAATTTTGTTAGCCAAAAACCATTCCTTCTCAAGTTTGGCCGTATGTTTGGGTCGTGAATCTTAGCGGCATTTCCCATTCGGCGTAAGGCAACATTACATCTTCCAGTATAGTCCGATACATAAATCTATCCATAGTGCCCTCAATTTTGTGGATAGGACCCATTCCATAACCCGAAAAACAACCCCAAACCATTAAATTGCCACCTCCGTGCTTCATAGTACCAGAAACATATTTTGGATCAAGCCTTTTGTTTGCTGGGCGATGTACGAACTGCGCTCCATCACTTCCAAAAATATTATATTTAGACTCGTCACTAAACAAAACCTTATTCTAGTCCTTAGCTGTCCAGTAACGGTGACGTGTTGCAAATAACATTCTAGCAGCTACATTTTTTTTTGATAGATGGGGTTTTTTTGCTGGTCTCCTTCCAGGAAGCCCCGCCTCCACTAATCGCCGCTGCACAGTCCTGGATGAAACCCCAGGCGCCTCCAATTCAGCCAAAATCTGTGTTGAAGATAGACGCGGATTATTCTGACTTAGTCGTTTAATTCTCCTGTCCAGCAGTACTGAGGTTTTTCTCTTGCGGCCACCTCTTTTAAGGTTTGTCACTCTTCCACCGAGCTGATAATTTTTTATTGTTCTGGAAACCATTTGTTTACTGACGTTGAATTGCTCTTTGATTAATTTTTGTGAGCGACCTGAGTTATAGGCTTCTATAATTTTTTCTTTTAGGTCTATGGAATAATGTTTACCACGAGGCATTGCTAATGATATTCTCAAACTAATAAACAGAAATTAAACTAATCGCGACTTCAGCGAAACTAAATACAAAATGAGTCTCTTTAATTCTGTCGCAGTAATTTTTTATCAATGTTAAAAACATTCTTTAAATAAATGTAAACATGAGCTACAAAAATGAATTGTTGATAATAGAATTCTTGTCAACTCCGGTATACACTGCTTAACAAATATTAATATTATTTCAAGTACAAAAAATTGGAGTTGGCAAATAGAGAAGTCTCTCTAATTTTGTCCGATACTGTAGATTTTGAAATGCTTACCAAAATGTAAATTTTATAGTTTCTTTAAACCCTCGTATCTCATCAACGAAGCCAGTGCGGAACCATATCATTTATATCAACTTCTTTTTTAAGTTTTATTGTTATTAAACATAATAATCAAAATATGATAGATAAAAAAATACTAAATAAGGTGTAATGCATATCTAATTCAATATAAAACTATGATAAACAAAGACACACATAATAAATATAATATTAATAGCAACAACAACTGAAATATCATAAAAATTTAGTCAAAACACCAAGAATAGGTCTAAAAAAGATCCAATAAAAATTCCTCTATAGGTATTCCCCAAAAGGCCTTTAAAACTAACACTTTTTTTCTTCTGTCCTAAATTGTTTATATACAGTGCTTTTCTTTGAAGTCCCCCCCCCCCCCAATTTATTTTTTGAACGGGTCAAAAAAAATTCTTGAAACTTGGCATAAGTAAGTTGGTCTATAGATACTATTTTTCACTGTAAACTAGGTAGTTGTAAATTCCAAGATGGCGGCTGGGCGACATCTTGAGAAAAAATTTTAAATAGAAAGGGGGGTCGTGTGGTACCTCATTTTAAAGGTCTCAATGAGTACTTTATAACCCTGAAATATTAGACCCATATCTTAACTCGTTTCAAAATGGCGGCCTAATAAAAAAGTATTTTTTTTTATTTTAACGTTTTACATTTTTATGATTTTTGAATAGGTAAAAATCAGTGTACGAAAATAAATGCGTCACTATTTTATTTTGACATAAAAACGACAGTTCTAAATGTCAAAATAACACATAAGCGCCATCTTATAAATGCATTAAATAGAAATCTTGTGTTACCTCATTTAAAAGGTTTTATTGAGTACTTTTAATATTTATTACATGGACTCGGTGGACTCCGTTTTGACCTGTCTAAAAGTAACAGCCAAAAAAATACACTGTTGCGATTTTATTAACGTTTTTAATAATAATATACAAATAATTTATAATTTTTGAATTTTGGATTTAAAGATTAACTTTTTGGTTTCTAAAGACTTACTGAACCGCCCTCGTATGTCACATTTCACGTTAAAGGTTATTGAGCATTATTTAGACATTCCAAAAACCAAATAGCTATTAAAAAAACTGGAAAACAAATTTTAAGATATTTTTCCTTAACCGGTAAATTACTCTTGTATCGGTCATTGTTAGATATTGTTTAGTGTGTTTGGCAGTTTAAATTTAATTTTGATTTTAACCGGTTAAGGAAAAATATCTTAAAATTTTTTTTCCAGTTTTTTTAATAGCTATTTGGTTTTTGGAATGTCTAAATAATGTTCAATAACCTTTAACGTGAAATGTGACATACGAGGGCGGTTCAGTAAGTCTTTAGAAACCAAAAAGTTAATCTTTAAATCCAAAATTCAAAAATTATAAATTATTTGTATATTATTATTAAAAACGTTAATAAAATCGCAACAGTGTATTTTTTTGGCTGTTACTTTTAGACAGGTCAAAACGGAGTCCACCGAATCCATGTAATAAATATTAAAAGTACTCAATAAAACCTTTTAAATGAGGTAACACAAGATTTCTATTTAATGCATTTATAAGATGGCGCTTATGTGTTATTTTGACATTTAGAACTGTCGTTTTTATGTCAAAATAAAATAGTGACGCATTTATTTTCATTTATTTATTTATTTATTTCATGTACTTTACAGAAGTTTACTAAGTAAACGGTCCTATTACAAAGTACATACTAATGATAATAATAATAATAATAATAATAATACACTAATAATAATAATAAAGATAACAAATGTTTTAAAAAATAATTCAAAATAATACTAACTTAATCTGACCAGCACTAACTATAAAATTATATCTAACCGACATTTGAGTTCAGCACAACTTGTATTAAAAATATCAATGCTTTCTTGAATTCTGTTATAAGTTTCACACAAATTAAATAATGGTGAACTCAAATGTCTATTATTAAGAGCTACATCCGACACATAAAATGTCTTACATCTTCTAGTAAGATACGCTGGAGCATTCACACTCAACCTTGAAAGAAATGTAGGATCATTTATTTGCCCATTTATTGATTTATATAGATAAATAACTGCAAATTTTTGCCTCCTCTTATCTAATGATTGGAGGGCATATCTTTCGCGTAATGTCGTGGTTGACACCTCACGGTCATATACCCCCCTTTCTCTAAAATAGATATAGCGGAGCATTTTATTTTGCACCCGCTCCAACGTATATTTGTAACGCGAAATCCTTACGAAATCCTTAGTACTTCTGGCAATAAATCCATACATTTTACATGTCCGGTTTGCCACTTCGTTTACATGTAGATTAAAAGTCAATCTTTTATCAAATAACACACCCAAATCTTTAATCTTTTCTACTCTAGTCAATAGACTATCTTGTATTTTATAAGGAAATAATATATCTCTTTGTTTTCTATTATAAGACATAACTACACACTTATTGACATTAAAATATAATCTATTTTCTATTGACCATTGTACAACATTATTTAAATCGTCTTGTAGCATTCTACAGTCATCTATGTTATTTATTTGATAATATAATTTGAGATCATCAGCAAACAGCGAGCATGTAGCATGAGTTACTACTTGCGTCAGAGAGTTAATAAAAAGAAGAAAAAATAATGGTCCCAAATTGGAGCCTTGTGGTATGCCAGACGTAGGAGTAAATGGTCGCGAACTATGTCCCCCAATCACAACTATATGTCTACGGTTATACAAATAGGACTCAATAAAATGCACCAAATTATTATGAAAACCATATTCTCTATCTAATCTATCCAATAATATTTTAAATGATATCTTATCAAAAGCTTTTTCAAAATCTGTGTATACAATATCCATTTGACCTCTCTGATTCAGCACATCAGATATAGTTTGAGTGACACTTAATAAGTTGCTTACAGTTGATTTAGCTTTTAAAAATCCGTGTTGAAATATTGATATGCTAGATCTAACAGTACGATAAATAGTTCTAAAAATAATGGTTTCAAACACTTTAGCTGGTGCTGAGAGCACAGCAATAGGTCTGTAATTTTTTATTTCACTTTTATTGCCTTTCTTAAAGATTGGACATATTTTTGCTACTTTCCAAGCATTGGGAAAAATTCCTGTTTTAAGGCTTAGATTAATCAAAAAACATAATGGGTAACTTAATATATCACAAAATCCCTTGTACAAATAGCTTGGAACATTATCTGGACCTATTGCTTTGTTCTCTTCTAATTTCTTAATAACATCAATTACATCATCTATATTTACATTATTTAAAATTATTTCTGGTGAATAAATATTTTCTAATGTATTCGGGTTATTACCCTCTTCCCTCGAATAAACACTACTAAAATAGTCACTAAATTCATTACATATTTCTTCACCAGAGTTAAATTCCGAATTGTCCATAAACATTTTGTTGGGTATATGCACAGATCCTTTCTTATTATTTATATATGACCAGAAAGATCGAGAGTCTACACTGATTTTGTCTTGTATTGCCTTTAAATATTTTTTGTGGGCGGTATTTATATCCTTTTTAATTTCGACTCTAAGTTTTTTAAATTGAAGATAATGATCTTGATTTTTGCTTAATTTGTATTTTTCCCGAGCTTTTTCTTTGAATTTTAGTTTATTTATAATATTTTTTGTAAACCAAACAGGATATTTTTTACATTTTTTTCCGCCTTTAGGTACACATATATCAAAAATTGAATATAAAGTCACATCTCGTGAGAGTATTGCTTTATTAATATCAGTGTGAGACTCCAGAAAGCTCCAGTCTATTTTTAGAAAAAGGTAATACATAGACAAAAAGTCAGCCTTGCGAAAATTATACCTTGACGATAAAGATGCCAACTCTTTTTGATTACTATTACAGCACAATGACAAGGATACTTTAAGAGTAGGGTGGTGTTTATATTCTTTAACAAAACAAAAGTCACTTCTTAAAACAGTACAGTTACTTTTTGTAACCACTACATCTAGTATATGATTTAAGCTATTGGAAACAAAATTGACTTGTGTAGCATCATAAAAATTTAAAAATTGCAAAAATGTCTCTACAAACCTGTCTGACCCTCCTGTTTGGTAATATCGATTAAGATTTGTGATATTTAAGTCACCTATAATAATAATGTCAGAGTCAAACAGATATTGCCGTTTTTCTAGAAAATCATATAATCTTTCATACGAGTTAAGAGTACAAGATGGTGCTACATATAATGTCAATAAATACAAACATTTACAATTTTCCTTTGTAAGTTTTACACATAAAAAATCAATATTTTCATCTATAAATCCTGTGTCAACAGTACTTACACAGAAATTATTTTTGGATGCTAGTAAAACTCCACCCCCTCTGGTTTTTCCACTTAGTTGAAAATCCCTATCAACTCTAAATACATTAAATATATTTGGAAATATTTCACAATCATTTACAGAGTTATGCAACCATGTTTCGGTTAATATTACAATATCATATTCATCAGATGTAGTCCAAATGCTCCCTAAAAACTCATCTATTTTCGTATTTAACCCTCTTACGTTCTGATATACAATATTTAGTGTCTTAGGTTCACTTACTGTCACACTTAGTTTCTCTGGTTCCTGTTGAAGCCTCTTCGAAAATTCTGCGAAGTATTCATCCCGTTGAAGCGACGTCCCATAGGGCGAAATGAAAAAGGTTTGACCACTACATTCAAAGGCCACAGATCACTGTTTAATACAAGTTTCTCCAACTGTGGCTCAAAAGATATTTTAAATGCTACTTTATGATCAAACTGACTATTTAATTTTTCACAACTGGATAAATCTATATCGTTCTTGATTAAATGGTCCTTTAGGCGTTCCTCTGTACAGTCAGGATGTAAATTTCCCACATAGTACCACTTTCTTTCGGCAGCTGCAGCTATATCCAAAACTCTTCCTGTGCCCTTAACCATACTTTGAATTTGGTTGCTAATTGATGTCTGATTTATTGTCGCTGACGATGATGCACTTATTCCATTTGCTATGGTAGGTCTGGTTTGCATTAGTTCTTTTGCCGGATTTGCATTTGTAATATTTAACAGTTTCTTTTCCTGCAGTGGTGTTTTGGTAACTGGACTACTTTTTGTTATGTTTTGAGTCAAAAATTCGACTAGTTCTTTGTTGGTACTTTTAATAGCCTGCACTATGCCATCCAATTTAATTGCAATCTGCTCAGATTGATCTTTCAGTGCACCATTAATGGTGGTCAACAAATCGTCATCTTTTCCCTGCTTGCTATTTTCAGAGATTTCGTCCACCTCAGTGACCGTTTCAGAGCTTGAATCCAGCATTGGTGGCTTAGTTTTTAAATATTCTATGTCTTGTTCCATCTCCTCAATTTTTTTATTTATTTTTTTATTTATTTCCATGATTGGATTATTCAATGACGGTGATTCTTGTAATTGTTGATTTTCAGATTTTTCCATAAGTTTTTTAATTGTTTCTTCAAGAATATTTATTTTATTATTTAGTTTTAGAATTGTTTTATTTTGACTTTCCACTTCTTTAGCCAATCCTCTAACATCAACATGACGACATTGCTTATTCTTTGCTTCATTAGCCTGATTCATGCAAGCTGGATGAAATATTTTCCCACATCTTAAACATTCTAGACAGGTCACTACATTTTTCTTGCAGTGTACACATATTTTATCTGAAGAAGGAACATCATTTTTACCTTCCATTATATTTGGTATTATAAACAAAATGTTTATTTACACTGTACCAGCGTGAGCAGCGGCAATAAAGATAAGAACTTTAAACTGATAAATACCTTCACTATTGTTATTTTAATAATGGAACATATTTTTAATGCTATAGAAAAGTTAGTTTTATACGGTTTTCGTAAGTTTTCCGGAAAGCGGTAAATTTCGTGGTTTTAAAAACTTCACTATCGTATAGAAGACGCCACCACAAACAGAATGATACCCGACACACAATTTAAATATAAGTTTTAGACTTTAAAATTTAACGTAAACGGGAGCGATAAAAATCACGTTGACCAGTCAGACACGTATTTCTACTTTTTTGTACACTGATTTTTACCTATTCAAAAATCATAAAAATGTAAAACGTTAAAATAAAAAAAAAATACTTTTTTATTAGGCCGCCATTTTGAAACGAGTTAAGATATGGGTCTAATATTTCAGGGTTATAAAGTACTCATTGAGACCTTTAAAATGAGGTACCACACGACCCCCCTTTCTATTTAAAATTTTTTCTCAAGATGTCGCCCAGCCGCCATCTTGGAATTTACAACTACCTAGTTTACAGTGAAAAATAGTATCTATAGACCAATTTACTTATGCCAAGTTTCAAAAAATTTTTTTGACCCGTTCAAAAAATAAATGGGGGGGGGGGGACTTCAAAGAAAAGCACTGTATATCTAACAATCTTATGAAGAAATAGTGGAAAGTGATTAAATATCTTTTTACTGTATTAATAGATTGAATTCTTAGATAAAGCCATAGTTGTAATTGGTAAATTTATGCAAATAATGAACGAGTCATATTTATATTTAGGGAGTGAATTACCGAAGAATATGCAGTTTCATGTACATAAATATACATACTAGGTTTCAAGTTTCTCCATATTTAAGCAGATACAAATACATCAATGCTGGCTTTTGCACGACAAACAAGCCCTGAATCAATGAATGCAAAGTAGGCAGATTTGGCTACTGATGCATTTAGATTGCACCTACTTAATTGTAAGGTATAGATAATGCAAGTATTAAGTTGATCAATATGTTTATCGAACCTTAGTCTTCAATCATCAATAAATAAACCTAAAAATTTATTATGGTTCGTTAAAGTAACAGGGTGCTTACCCAAGTATACACCATTCAAAGCATATTTAAAATATTTCTTTTTGATCTATTAAAAGATAAATAGTTAGGATTACCTGACTCTTTAACATTGCTTCAATCGTAGTGGGATATTTACTATGCCAAAGGACAGTAGTGTCATCAGAAAAAGATGTACCTACATTGCCCATATGTGAATGATGCCAAGTCATTAACATAATGAGAAATAAAAGTGGGCCAATGATACAGCCCTACAGGGGTGCTACAGCACCCCTGCCGTGGCACTGAACTCCTCTGATTCATAATAATCAAAACGAACGTTTTCGAACATCTACTTCCATAAACTTCCAAGTTTTCGCCTTTCAATTGTCACAAACAATCAAAGGCTTTGGCAAGATCACAAAATACCACTGTAGTTATTAAGGCCCAGATTGAGTTCGGTGAGTTTTTGAGTTAGGTGAAAAATAGCATCATTGTGTGTATATCATAGGTGTTTCTACATATAACCAAAAATACACATTGTGCTATTAAGAATGCTGTAGCTTCCAAAAATTTGACTATCCCTGTTTTCATTAGTTTCTTCATAATTTTGAAAGAAATTTTGGGGGAAGGCAAATATGTGGGCTTATAATTAGGAATATTCTCCCCCTGTTGAAAAATCTAATGCAGAAAGAGCTGATTTGGGTAAGTTTCAAAACACTCTAACAAAACTGTTACTGGTGTAAAGAAAAAGGTGCTGTGTAATGTGAAATTTATTAGTTGTATTTTTATTAATTGTTGTATATTGTATTTATATTATTTGTAATTTGTTAATTGTTGCATAATAATGTAATTAATAAGAAAGATACCTTCTTAGAATGAAGTATTTTCTCCACAAGTAAAATGACAATATTGTTTCAAGTGTGACTTCAATGAGATAAATCATCATCATCGGACTCTAAAATATATTTAAAGTAGAGTCTATTAAGGGGAAAGTACGAAAAACTGGACCTAAAGAATTAAAAAACAAGTTATTTTCGAACTTAGTTTGTTCGTTAATACAAAAATAATAAGGTGATTTTATTGCCTCAATAATTTCCAGGATTTTCAAAAGATCCAACCCGTTCCAATAGACATGCAGCACATCAGTATCCACTTGAGGTTCAAACTTATATCCAACTTCAATAATGTGAAGATCGAAAGGAGAAGTATTAACAATAAACCAATTTACCTTGTTTTCTATTAATTTAGTATGTTCTTTTACACGAGTTAATTAATTCTCCCTCTGCTTTGATCGATGTGGCACACATTACAGTCAGGATGAGAACATTTTAGTCGGCAAACTCCAGATCTGTGACTGACAGGAATTTTGTCTTTGGTATTGACAAGATGCTTTGACAAGGAGTTTGAGGTCCCTAAAGAAACATTTAATTTTCGACTACAATTTCCCTGAAACCTTTCAGCCACCTGATTTGATATTTTAATCTAAACGGTGATACTTTTTATAGATAATTTGTGGTATTGTCAGGATATCTAAGAGCTATTTGATAAATTGTGTCAAGTTCTTTCTGAAAGTTGTTTGAAGAGAGAGAAATGTTAAAAAGTCAATGAAACAATGAATTAAACACAGCAAATTTTTGGTTAAAAGTTTGATGGTTGGAAGAAAAGTCATCAGTTCCTGTAGGTTTTCTTTAAATCTCGAATTCAAGTGAATTAGTATTTAATGAATCAATAAATCAAGGCAGTGTAATTAACTTTCAGTTTCTTTTTTATAAGTAAACTTAACAGAGCTGTGAAAAGTATTGAAATTTTTTACAAAATCCCACATAAAGCCTTAATTCTCTTCATGCAAGGAATGGAGACAAACTCGAACCAATAGCCAGGCTAGACTTCTGAGCATAAAACTTTTCTTTAATTTGTAAGAAATTTTGTCTTAAAGCAACATCTATTAAGGAGCAAATTTCTAAAATAATATGGGTAAGTAAATTGGAATTTAAAAAGAGCAATTCACGAATATGGGATATACAATCTTTAGGAGAAATACTAGGAAAAAGGTGAGAAACAGCAAATGAAACGAAGAAAAATTAGGTATTTTCGTATTAGATAAATTATGGGTTAATTCAAATGAGTTTTTTTTTTATAGAGAATGAATGAGAAAATTTAAGGCAGTTGTAGCAAAATGGATGTTAGCCAAGAAGACAATTTCGAGTCCCTATGCGAAACAACAGGTCTGACGGGACAAATCCCCGAATGCATCATTCTTGTCAAACGTTCTTGAAAAAAAAAAGATTGGTATTCTACTTTGAGAAAGGACTTCCTTCTAAGAATGTATCTTTCTTATGAATCATTTACTCTACTTCCTGAATGAATACTTCCTTTTTTCAATAAAATAATGTAATTCTTTTATTTATAATAATTTTATATTTATAAAGTTTCAGTCAAATTTATATTTTTTCTGCAAATTTCCCACTTGTAGACTTTTGGCATGCCATTTTCAGTGGCTAACATTGAGCAAAACAAAATAAATTGTCCCAAAAGCGAGAATACTATTTGCACTTAGTAAAAGCAAAGAATATTACAATAAAACTAGATATATGGAGGTGGCATAAATTATTGGTTGGTTACCTTGTAGTCTTTTTGCATACTTTATATAGTTTTTATCTGCTCTATATACTTTTGATTCCTCATTTCCAAACATTTTTGTCTGTAACATTGAAATAATAAAATAATGCAACCGCCACTATTTCTTAAGAACCTCTTAATACTTTAAGCACATTATTACTTATAAATAGTAAAAAAAATAATAAAAAATAAAAAAATTACATGCACAACGCTACAACACTATTTCTAACATAAAAGAGGCAACGAAGAAAAAATAAAATGAAATCTGTGAAATATTTTGTAAGTTTTTTTTTCAATCTACAGACATCTATATAGAATTAATTCATCAATGGTATAGTATGAACTATCATTTTTGATATCGAGGGTCAAAAAGCAGGACCTTGTAAGTAACATTTTGGAAATTTTTCAGGAGAGCAATAAAACTGTTTAATTTTTCTAATAAACGACAAGTAATGATTTTTTTATACATTTATTTATTTAGCAGGAACATAACGACATCAGTTTAGAAAAAAATAATAATTTTCTTTTTTTTATAAAATAAACTACATTTACGAGGTACTGCGTCTAAATAATACAGATACGAGGAATTGCATTCTTAAAAAACTACGAAAAAAACACAAATAAATTTTGTGTATTTATTACAGAAAATAAAATAAGAGAATATTCAATATTTTGTGCAAAGGAGTATTAAACATTATAAAAAATTGTGTACTAGTACCCTAAACCTATTTCCTAACATAATTAAATACCTATTAACATTTTAATAATATCATCACATTATCAGGTACTTCAAAAAGTTTGTGATCTGGTCTTTTTCTAAATTTAAAAACAACATCTTTGTATAAAAGTATTTTTTATGTAGCAACCTAATTCAAATAAAATTAAATTAAAAAAATGAAAAATAAAAGCTGACAAAACTTTTCTTGGGAAAATATTTTTACTTGTAAGGCAACTGTTCATAAAAACTTCTTTTTTTGGTCTTAGGGGAAGGGGGTGAAAGTCTTCGTCAGAAAATTTTAACTTGAATGAGATTTGCCCATTACAATATTGTAACGCTCTAATATTGGACACAATAGCCCTATCATTATTCATTCTTGAAGGCCGAATCGAGGCATACTTTAAAAAATCTTTATGGCCGTAGTTTTTGAAAAACTCGTAGCCCATATTCTTTACCTAATAGGGATTTTTAATACGTGCTTGCTTGGTGATTTTTAAATAATCACTTGGTAAATAGATTTCTTTGTTTTTTAAGCAGGTTTCAATAGCACTATGGACAGAGTCACATTCCATCTGAGTGTGACCCTTTTCCAAAAACTTTCGCGTAATTGAAACATCATGCTTCTCTGATAAATAAAGAAGAGCATTACCGAGCACACTATTCCTATTTTGCGCCGTACAGCCATCAGATTAAATAATGATAGATCTTTTGGCACCTTGGGTTAAAAGTTGCTCTTGTAAGTAGTCTACTAAAAAGGAAGCATAAACAGATGCTTGCCCATCGGCAATAGTTTCGTTAAACCAATAACAAACGGCTTGGTTGTTGACTAAATTATAAATCGTGAAGTTATGGCAACACAATTTCTGTTTATAGTACAACGTGCTAGCTGGTATTTGCGGAGATAGCTTCACAGCTTGCACATCCATGGTAATCATGTGAAACTCACCATTTATCGCCTTCTCCTTATCTATTTCCTTTTCACGTCTTGCTGAATTTTTTTTCTCAATGTGTTCCTTATACTCTTCCGCTTCTATATTTTCGTTCTTATACTTAAAACAGACATCACATTGGTCCTTTCTAGGTCGGAATATTGAGATTTTCATTTCGTCGGCAAGTTTAGTCATTGTAATAATTGACATTGGATTTTGCCCCTTTTCTTGGCATTTCCCCATGTAGACACGGTATAAATCGGACCATGACTGAAAAGACTGTTCCAAGTACATTCTGTTGGTATCTTTTCGACAGTAATGTGAAGGAAGCTTGTTTAAATTTTGAAGAAACTCGGTAAGAAAGTTTCTGTCATTTTTTAAAATATCTTGTCGTTTTTCTCTCCTTCTTATATCGGTTTGGTTTCTACTAGCCATGCCATTTTCAGAATTCATCGCCCAGGATCGTACGGACCAATCTCCGAGATTAAGGGTATTCAAGTACTTTTCTTACAAACAGTAATGGATTGATTACCGATAATAAAAGAATAATTTAGTGTTTGGGATCTACGAGATAAATCGATTTGTTTCAAAGGCCTCTTTTTATCGCATACTTTGACAGTATTTCCAACAAACACTTTTCGCTGCTCCCAAGTCATATCTTCCCAGAACTTCTTGAATAACTTTTCTCGATCCTCGTTTGAAATAAGACAACATTTTTTTGTAGCATCCCTCACTTTTTCTTTGTTTAAACACTAACGCCTTTCTTTTATCTTCCTTTCCTGGCGATTTTTGTTTTGAAACGTATTTTTTTGATTTTTGGGCTTTGTGAATCCCATGTAGCTTTTGCCTATCAGCCTTAGTTTTTTATTAATAGTACTTTTATTGTATCCTTTTCGCTTTCTATTTTTATGTTCACCTACAGGTTGTTCTTCTAAATCGCTATCCTCTTCTGAAAGTTGCCCTTGCGGTCCTTCATTTGAATTGTCTTCGACCATACTTTCTTCAGATGAGTCGGGGTCATCGGGCTCCATTGTGGCGTCGTAATCAGGATCAGACAATGTGTTTTCTTCGGGTACGTCATCCGTAAATGAATTTGTAATGCTTTCACCCAAACTGGCTTCCATAGAGTTTGTTTTAAGGATGGGATCTGATATCGTAGCTTCTTTGATTTCCATATTTGCCATTTGATCGGGAGAGGTGCTGAGAATTCCTGGCTCTGAATAGTTTTCGAATACGACCTCCGCATTATTTATTAGTTTAGAAATATCCTCAGAGCTTAGAATTTGGTCCAACTCAAGCTCGAGTAATGACTCATTGTTAAAATCACTTATATTTGACAAGTTCAGGTCATTTTCTTGTCCTAGGCATCTAGTTACTGTATTTAATTTATTTGAGTTTAGATTTTTAGCCATTGCCACCATTTTTCTTGCTCAGCTAGACATTATAATTGTATTAGTAGTCTTAAACAGCAACTCGCAAGCGGTAATACAATTTAAATTTTAAAAAATGCAGGACATCGTGTGTGTTATCTGGAAAAAAAATGTGGTTTAGGTAAAGAAAAATTATATTTATTATAAAATAAATTAAACACAAACTACTAGCAACAACTTTAAAACAACTATTTTCAAAGTGATATAAAATTGTAGCTATTTTAAACATCTTACCGGCAAAAAACACAAAGCACTTCCACGAACAACAGTAATGGTCGCTAACAAGGGTTAACTGACAAATACGAGGTAATGCTTTCAAAACTGACGCGAATGTAAATACGAGGTTATGATTTTTGCGATTTGCCGCTAAAATTAAAAACTGATTAATATCTAACTTGGTAAACAGATGCCACCATCTATTCTACGCATGTGGTAATGGTATATTAAAACTAATTTAGCCAAAAATGTTAGTTACGAGGTCCTGCGTTTTGACCCTCGATATGTAAAATGTCTTTCATAGGATTTTAAAATGTAGCTCTTGCTTGAGACATCTCTAAGGATATGTTTCCTAATGCTTTTATAAAAAAATTGACTTGTAGTTAAAACAGAAGTAGGTAAAGGTTACGTTGGATATGTCAAGACATTTTTAATCTTTGGAAAACAAATGTGAAGGTTGAAGAAAACAATTCTAGCCATGTCAACCCACACTTTTACACTCTTACTATTCATTTTATCCAATAATAACCTGATAAAATTTTCTTATAAGTCATAGATGATATCTAGGGATCCATTTACAAAGAACACAACACCTACGAATAGTCTTTCAAACAGGAAAGTACGGTTACAAGGATTTGTATAATATAATACTACTACAGTGCTATCGTCTAAAAAGGTCAGCCAATTTTTTTCCGTAAAGCTGGACAAGAAACTAGGACAGAACCTTGATGCATTCGTCATAAAATTTCTGTATCTGCATGCGTAAGAGGGTTTCGTAATATGCATCACCCGTAGACAAAATTACACGTTATTCAGACATAACGTTTTGAAGTAAATCTTCTTTACGCACGCTCGAGTTGGGGAGTAAGCTGGCGAATGCGTTATAAAAAAGAAGTTTTACTTCAGTCGTGTGGTCTCCAGCGCACAATTTTTTTTTTTTTTGGAAACCAAACTGATATTGATGTGCTCGATAAGTTTTAATGACTGAAAATCGTTTATCGTTTGAACTCTACATACCTCTCGGCTTGATCCCCAAGCCCTCCAATAAAAACAGCATAAGAACTGACAGTGGGCTTCATCGTAAGCGCCTCCGCCAGTCTGGCAGGAGATATGCCGTACCTCTGTAGGTTAGCATCGGACAATAAGACTAAAATTGCTTCATCACAGTCCTCTTCTGCTAGTGTGGACACTCCCCAGGTGGTAGACTGTAATGTATTGTCTCCTGACCAACAGAATTGGGCGTGGGCATGCATTTTCTATAAGGTAATATTATATTATTTTATGGTTAATATCCTTGGTTTATACACAATAATAATTATCCGGAAATAAGATAGCAAATAAAGAAATCTTACTTAATTCAAAATTCAGTATGCAGAAAGATTTTAATTAAAAGGTTAATGTCTTTGAGTTACATACATAATAAAAATTAAATATTATTCACAAAAAAATATAATTTGTTTAGCCCCATGAAGATGGAAACAAGTGCAAATAAGCGTTTTCTTTTACTATTAACCGATAATTTCTATACCATTATGTAACATCAGATTTTGTCCAATAATTTAATCTAAGCAACTAGTTTTATTGTTTTAACACAAAGTTTTTTTTTAACTCTTCATATGTATAACCTGATCTAAAACTGTACTTATTCTAAGATCTACCATTATACATTATTTAAATGGCTTGTTAATTTATTAACTGGTAAAAAGTGTAATCATAATACTAGAAAAAAAAACATAAAATAAAAATGGCACTTTCAAAAGTCTTACTCTAATAACTTCAAGTCTGTGCTTATTATTTTTAGGTGGATTGTCTCGTGAAACGAAATTAATGTTATACTCTTCCCCAGAGTGACCGATAATGTCATATTTTATTTTATCCTCGAATCCTTCTAGCGCTTCCATTACAAGAACTACTGCTTCTAATTCTCTGTCTAATCTTCCGTCATATCCATTAAACCTAAAATATGGTATTGTGCATTGACATATAAAAATAATTTTTTTAATGCCAATTATTTCAAGAAGCATAATTCTTTGACGAAGAAGCAGCGTCTTAGTGGGTTAATTAAAACTTGTTTTGTTAAACAAATGAACAAACTGCTTACCTATACATACTTCCAGACACATCTGCAAGAATCCTAAAATATTTTGGTTTCAATTGAGGGGTTCCGATTTCTGGTTCTTGCTCAGCTCTTCTTCTAAAAATCGTTTTTTCACCTAACAATCCTATAAAAACGACCAAAATAATTAAAATATACTTTGTAGCTTAAATTTAATAACAAAAAGCCATGAGGATCTTAAAGTTTCATAAATATCAGAGATGGTCATTTAAATTTTAAAAATTAATACTTCGTAAACAAGTGAAAGGAAAATTATTATAGAAATCACTCTAATAGCAAAATATACTAAACATTCAATGTTCTCAAATATCTGTGGACCTTCTAAGAACATTTAGAGAAGGTGTCAGTAATTCGAATATCTGGGAACTAAATCAAATGTCAATGTCTAATAGTATTGCCTCTCATATGTGAAACGTCCGGTTCAGAAAACACTCTATTTTGCTGAAAAAAAAATACATTGTTGAAAAACCTCAAAAAGAAAGCTTTATGAGGTACAAGAAATGTGTTTATATAAAACATTTTAAGAGTATTTCAAATTTCGTAAGTCATATTCTCAAGAATAGTGAAAAAGTCCATTTTCATATAATTCTCTATATTAAGATGTAAAAATTATGAAGATATTTAACTTGGATCCATAGTTATGCGCAAAAACATCCTATTGAATAAAGATCTTGTTTTGCATTAATAAATGTAAAATCTTCAATTCATTATAAAAATGTGTAGAAGTTTTATATTTTTTTAATGAATAAGAGTTTTTAACTTCTCAAGAATTTCAATACTACGTAAGTAGTATTGCAGTCTACGTAAAATAGATAGTCTACGTAAAATAGTTATTTATATAAAAAGTGTGTAATTTTATGAATGGATCAATGATGTTAATGATAAATTTAACCAAAATCCCCATGAATTAAACAAGAAAACGTTACACAGAAGTAACTGACAAAAATGTTTCTATTACCGAAGAAAAAATTAAAATATACACGTCACACACATAAGACCTTTATGTATGTGACCTTTAAAAATGTAAAAGTCAACTATCAAACAAAATACAGAAGTGTCAAAACATTTTTAACGGCGAAAAAGAGCCGACGGTCCTTAAAGTAAGAAGTTGCCTGGTGAAAAATCCACAAATCAAACGAATACTTCTTAAGATAGAGGTGAAAAGAACCTCTCCCAACAATAAAATATGGGAAAATGTAAAAAATTATTCCATAGTCAAAGACAGTTAAAGGGTATATATTACATGCAGAGTATCGAAAACACGAAAAAAAGAAGAAACTGACTTCCCAAGAAACTGACACTTCATCAGAGTTAAGTACAAGCCCAGACAAAGAAGATATCGATTTGTCTCTCTCCTTCTGAGTCCGTTCACCCCTCGTAAGGATACGGTGGCATCGAGACTTAAGTAGTTGAGTTGATGGTCGTCTTCCAGAGATCTTTATATTGAGCTGGGTGGGTAGTTTCTTGTAATATTTATCCTGTTATCATCTTCATTAGGTCTATCCATCTCATTAGCGACCTGCCCCTCGGATGGCGTCTCTCCATTTTCCCTTGAATTACCAAGGTTTCCATGGTATTATCACGCCTCGCAAGATGTCCAAAAAATCTGAGGTGTGACTAGGATGTGGTCGTTATCAGCCTTTTCTTTATCCGAGAAGTTAGCGTTGACAGGCCCACATATCAAAAAAATGCATTCTGTTCTTGTCTGCTTTTTTAATTGTCCAAGTCCATAGACTAATAAAAAAACCTTTTTGCGTACTATGGAAAAGATGAGCATTTCCACTAACGTTTGATTTGCGTTCTTATGGTGTAGTTACGCTTGTGTCTTTCCAAATTTTTGTCAGCCATGTGGTTGAAGTACGTGCTATAGCTAATTGCCTTCAGATTTCTCCAGCATTTCGTATCCCACAGTTAGAATTGCTCTGCCTATAATCATCACTTTTGTCTTAGATTCGTTGATTTTTAGACCGTAGGTTCTAGTGGCGACTACTAGTCTATTCATGATCCCTTACGGTTGTTCCTCATTTGATGTCATAATTCGCGTATCTGAGATTATACCTCTGCCGTTAATGGCTATTCCGCCTTCCCACTCATCCATAACTATGCGCATTTCGTGTTTTGAGTATATGCTGAAAAGAAAGGGAGATAGAATATACCCCTGCCATCCTTGTGAAGGCTTCTGAGTCTCCGTTATTGACTCTTACTTTAGCGCTGTTGGTCTCATAAAGATTTTGGATGAGTTGAATCAAGTGAAGGGGAGTTCCCATCGTGTTTTTAAGATCTGTTCGCCTCTGCATTTTTCAGGGCATAAAACCTGTTTGTTCATCTGGTATTTGATGATGTTAATTATGTTAAATAGTACCTTGCTGACGTGTGGTACCAGTGCAATCGTCCCCTAGTTATTACAGTTCACGTGCGGATTTTCAGTAGGGGTATCGATTCACCCTACTCCTGTAGCCACTTTCCTGGCTAGGTGATTCCAGGTGATTGTCATTCTGTGTGTTTAGTGTTTGCATTAAAATCTTCTGTTATTTCCGAAATTTCTTTGTTCGGCGTATCGCATATAATTTGTTCAATAGTCCTGTAAATTTCTTTTATTTCATCATCTGATGCTTCCGTGGTAGGACTATATAACTTGTAATATATGAAGATCCGTAGGTTTATAGCCTATAGGGTATGACTTGAATTAACCGGTCGCTTATTGGATTGTATTTCTTTGTACTTCGATATTCTTTTTGATATTAAAAACGCAACTTTATTTCCCCCTATCACGTTGGCTCCTGATATGATGTTCCATGTCGCTATTGCTATTTCTTTCCTCATTTCTAATTTAGGTTTTTAGGTCGCAAACGCATGCCCAGTAGCCAATTTCACACCAGCCTGTCTGGACTCAGTCTGGCGCGAGTCGCTAACCGGATTGTTTAGTATATTTCTATCTCTACTCTGTGTACTTATACTTATTTTGTTTTCTTGGGAAAGGCACTCGGATGGTTTCCTTTTTGCCTGTCCGATCGCAGTCCCATAGCCATTAAACTTATTTTAAGGGCACTTACAGCTATGTGTTGTGTCGCTGTTATGATCTGCTTAATTACCACCCACGGTTTCCCGTATAAATGACTTATATCAACTGGGAAAAGGGTCAGAAAGTGGTCAGCATAGCTAAGTTGCCTGCTCGGAGATTCCTAGCAAGCCCGAAGGGAGCTATTATCTCTTCTATCTGCCACCAGTTAGAGTATCTTAAATTCTTATTGAAAATATTAATATTATTTAAAAAGAGTTGATTATATTAATATGTTTTGGTTAAGTAATAAAACATCTTAGTAGATTTATTTATTTAAAGAAACGGGCCACCCAACAGATAGGCGCAGCTGTCCAATTACTGAATCGCACAAAGTATACAAAGAAAAATCAACAGTCTAGCGAGTACTCTATATTTCTAATAAGACATATGTAAAATATTACCAAGCGTCTATCTAAACTAACAAAGGTTTAATTTTTTTCTTATATTTGTTGAAATGTAAGTAAAAAATATCGAATTTTAACTAATTAATTTTGTTAAATTTTCTAGCGCAACGAATGAGCGGTGAATGAAGAAAGTAGTTTAATTGTGATTTTGGAATACTAAAAGTTAGCCTTGTACGTAAGTTGTAAGGGTTGCCATTTAAGTGAATATGATGCAGACAGAAATCAGAATCAAATAAATTTATTACATTAAATCAAAGTATTAATATAATATAACTTCAAATTATTATGGTATGTAGAAAAATGTCTTTGTCTATTAAAAAGGTAATTAATTATATATACTTGATAAAAAGGAGTTCAAATAACAGTGGCACATTTAACTAAGGGTCTTATTAAGGAATTATACAATGTTAGTACCGCAGAACCATTGGAAAAACCCTTTGTGACTCGCATAATAAGTCCTAAGGTTTTTATAGCTATTAGACAAATTATTTCTAGGTGCTGTTCAAACGTTAAATTGCTATTTAAGCTTAAAATTCAAGAGTTTCAGGTCATATGGAGCTTTCTTAATAATTTTTCTTGAAAAGATTATACTATGGCATTTATGTAGGTTAATACAGAGCCTATTTTTGTTACCATAGTTAGAAAATCTATTTAAATCGTTTTGCAACTGGACAAAATCCGAAGTGTTCGAAGAGTCATAAATACTTTTAAATCTCCTCCATATAAAGTATATTCAGTATATGAAAAGCACTGACTCACGTCATTTAGAAAAATATTAAAGAGTAGGAGACCCAGTTGTGAGCCTTGGTACTTCTGAAGTGACATCCGCATCTTTAGATCTTATGCCATTAATTTCCACAAATTGACCTCTGTCCGTAAGATAGCTTTTCAAAAGTCCGAGGAGTGCTAAATGCACACCAAAATTCTCAAGTTTATTTAGCAAAGTCGGAATGATTAACCTTATCAAGCACTTTGGAAAAATCAGTATACACAGCAGAAAGCTCCAGACCTCCTTCCGCAGCCAATCCTATCTTTTAAATGTACGGCCGCATATTAGTAAGAATCGATCGGCCTCTGAAAAAGCCATGTTGATTTTGATCGACTGTTAGTTTAATATTAAAGAAAAGTTGTTCGAAAATGAATAGTTCAAAAATTTTATCAAAATGACATAAGCAGTGATATGGGCACATGTTTTTCGGGAAGGCCATACCCAATATCCCCAAAAAATTAATGTTTGGGCAGGAATTTATGGGAATGAAATAATCGGGCCACTTTTTTTGGAAGAAAATTTGACTGGCGAAATTTATTTAAACCTTTTAGAAAATGCAATATACCCTTCCATCATCCAATCTATCGAAAATCAAGTAGATCAACATGGTGCTATATTATTGAATGAAAATAATATACATTTTCAGCAGGATGGAGCTCCCGCGCACTTCACTTTGGTAGTTCGAGAGTGGCTTGATGAAAATTTTCGAGAAAAGTGGATTGGCAGACGTGGTGCAATCGAATGGCCTGCGCGGTCTCCGGACCTAACCCCACTAGACTTTTTTCTTTGGGGCTACTTAAAAAGCAAAGTTTATAAAACCCCACCTGAGAGTATTGAGAATTTAAAAAGAGAATATTTCATGAATGCAGAGAAATTAGCGGGCAGACCCTCGCCAATGTTCGTAAGGAGTTTGAAAATAGGCTTTTTTATTATTTTGCTAATAACGGCGCGCATTTTGAACATTTAATAAAATAAATTTGTTAAACTAATTAAATTTGTTTTTCTACCCTACCGATTTACACTTTAATTGCTTCTTCGTCAATCAATTTTATTTTTTTTTACAACCATTGATAGCATAATGAATGCCCTTTAAAATAATGTATCACACCATGGGGTAGCCATTCGACATACCAAAGTTTGGCGTAAATAAAATATTCATTATATCTAGACATTTTCGCTAACTATTTGCTTACACATTTACCGATTTCATTTTTTTTGGTACCGTTGAATAGAGAATTTTACGCTGCTTACTATGATGTATCATACGATGGGGGTTCCCATTTGACATATTAAAGTGAGGTTAGCTGGAGGTGAGGAGGTGATTGACAGAACTTCAGTAAATGCATAATTAAACGTCCCCCTGTATATCTAATTTGGCGTGTTTTTTTTTTTTTTAAGAAAGTTATTAAGGGTGGATCGTTTTGAAATGAAAGCACTGTATAAGATAAAAAGAGGTTGACTACAGCTTGGACATAGTTTTATAAATGAGGCATGTAGTTCGTCAGGACCAGTACCTTTACTTGGGTCTACTTGGGATAGAGCCTTTATTATACTGATTTCTGAAATATTTGATAAGGTGAAACTATTAGAGAATAAAATTGGTTTTACTTGAGAATGTGTTATTAATAATTACATTTTTCAAAAACACTAAGAAAATATTGAGAAAAAAGCTCACAAATTCCATCACTTTTAGTGGCTTTATAGGTCATTTTGTTGAGTATCAATTTACAATATTTTTTATTATTAACGAAAGACCAAAATTTTTTGTGTCAGGCATAATATTATTCTCAGTTGCATCAATGGACTGCTTATAATCAATAATATGATTAATATATTTATAAAACATTTTGAAGTATCGACATCAGAAACTCTAAAAATATCAGTCCAGTTATAATTTAGCTATTATTTATGGCAGTATAATCAGCTTCTTAAAAGTTTATTTTCCTATAACTATTAAGATTTCTGAATGGATTTAAGTTTATTGTAATGTCTATTGTCATATGTAAAGGTCTTCAGATGCAGATGGAATAATACACTTGTTTACCTTAACTTGTTATGACTTAATTAAATGTTATTATTATGGTGCCATGAGGCGGAATCTACACAGGTCCAATAATAAGTTTCTTACCACCCTCCAACGTTACCATAATCCATATGGTGTAATACTAATTTTGTCCTCTATTACACATTGAGTATTACTCCATTTCACCCTCAGCCACTTTAGGCTTTAACCATGATTCAGTCACACAGAAACAGTCATGTGATAAGACACATACAGATTGATAAAAGTCTCATTTAGCTCTCAATCCTTTAGCATTCTGATAATAAATAAAAAATTCACTCTCCATCACAACGCTATATTAACCAGGGAAGAATTAAAATCAGATATTGTAAAAAGTTAAATTAATTTTAAACTTTAGATTCATTTGATTTAGACGTCATTTTGAATATGTATAGAACGAGCTGTCTCATCCTTTTTAATAAAAATTTTTGATTGTTTGATACAACAGAATTTATATTTAGATGTTTGACAGAAATCTTGTTTTTTCTTTAAAGAATCTTATAAAAAGGTAATAAATGTCTTTCTCCAAGTCTTTAGTGCTTAAACCTGGATTTCTACGTGCTTTAGCAGCAATAAGAACCTGGTCTCAAAATAATGAAACTAAACTTCATAATAATATTTCTTGGTTGAGCGATTCCAGAATGATTTTGCGGAAAATCAGCAACACAATGACCTGTAACAATATCATTAGCATTTACAAAGATATTTAAGGTAGAGCCAAATTTTTTCCCTTCTTTCCAGGAATTCCTACAATTTCCGCAATATTTATGCGCCCTTGTTGATTCACAAACTCAATTTCGGCACGCAGATCAGTACACTCCTTCTGAATCTTATACTGGTCCTGTTGCACGTCTACAACTGTCTTGGACACTTCATTGAAATTTTCCATTTCGGCATTAAAGTCGTCAATTTTATCACTGCAAAATTTTACAGAATTAGATAAATTAACTTGCTCGATCTTTAGATTGGTGCTTTCGGTCATCAAAGTGTTAATATTGGACAAAGTTGATGAAGCAGATTGGCAATCTTCACATCAAGCGATTTTCCGACGCACTTCTTGCATCTCCATGTAACATCTGAGTCAGGCGACAATTCACCCAACACATTTGGCAGTTTAACATATTTAGGGTTAAAATCTCTATGGCACTGGCCTTAGCATTAAAGCATTGAATACGAGCGTTCAACACGCACCCGAAATTCCGCAACAAATACTTTTGATATAAACACAAATACACTGCACTTTTGGTCGTAACAAGATATGCAATATACCGAACGCTTATTGCGTGAATCGATAGACTTACTCTTGCAATCGAAAGTAAAACTCTTAACCACTTAAACTAGATTTTTTAAAATAAATGGTATATTTTAACCATGTAAATATTTTGTTTCAACTATTAACTGTTGAGAATAAGTCTATACGCTTTGCTTGACTATACGAGAAATGAATTTAATTATAAATTTGGTGTCAAATAAATGTACGATTTACCTTATGCACGGTAGTAGAAAAATATTTTTTAACCATTTATACTCACCGTCAATTAACTTCACATCATCCAATTCTCCAGTAGTCTGATGCCTATACCAATTTCTCTCCTTATTCTTGGCCTGTAAATTCCCCAAAATAACTCTCAAAGCTTGAACTTGCCTGGCAACAGCGTTAGAAAATTGCGAGTAAACATCGTGGTCATACGGGGTCATTCCGATTTGCTTTAGTTTGTCTGCATAAGCTTTTCTGTTCATTTCCCTGGCTGCTTTTTGAACGTGTTCTGGCACTGATGCCTTTTCTTCATCGGAAAGCTGTAAATATTAAAAAATAAAGAAATGGTCAAGGTTTAGTTTGTATTTATTTTACCTGATGAACTGTATGTCCTTTATCTAGCCTATAAGGACCACCTTTACCACCCAGACCGGCAGTGTCTCGTCCTCCGGTGCCTCCAGCCCAAGTGTTACCACCCACGTGGGGGTCATTATTTGGATCTTCTTTTCCATGCTTAGGAGATGAAACATCTAACCTAACGCAGAAAAGTTTATTGCAAATTTTTATCATATTTCAATTGTATCAATAATATTCAGAATTCTACACAGTTCCACCCTTTTTTGCTCAAATTAGTAATCTCTGATTATTACACTACCCTTTTCTGCTTAGGGGCTAACACTAGGAATAAAAAAAGATAGATTTTTTTTGCTTAAATGGTTTGTCGTGAAATGGTAAAATCTCGCCGATTCAGGTAGAAAATAAAAAAATAATATGGAAGTTTCCTATAAAAAAATTTCCTATAGGTCTTCCCTACGAAGATATGGCCCCTTAAAGACGCCGCTGGAAATCGGTTTTTCTTGAATAACCTTTGACGAACTTGGTATAATTTAATAAAAATTTTACGTGATCAACACTACTAAGGACCCCTTAAAGCACATATCTCTTTTATTTTATCAGGGGCGGACTAGGTTGTACATTATAATGCTTATAATGTACATGATTAAGACTGAATAATAAATAATCAATATGGATAGCTTAAACCTTAAACTAAAGAAAATACACTCTTGTTCAGTATCAATAAAATGAACCGTTTTGGAGAAAAAAATACTTAAGGAATCACTGTTTTAATTTCATTAAAAAGATCCATGATTCAGCGATGCGACAGTTATTCAAACAACAGAGAAGTTCCATTTTAAGTTGTTTAATTTGAAAAAGTACATGTTTTCAAAAAAGCATCTTATGTATGGTCTTGCAATGCATTGGAAGCAAAAAGGTTGCATGAAGAAAGATTTCCTAATCGTACTACTCCAAATCAAAAGACATTTCAACGAATTGATCAATGTCTAAGGGTAGGCGATTCCACTTATTAAGGTGATATTATTGACTTTTTTATTGTAATTTTAGGAAGTTTTGGGAAAAAAAGTCCTGATGCTGGTCAGAGAAGAACAGTACGTGTACCGTACGTACGGAGGAAAATATTTTGGAGGCTGCAGCTGATACTCCTTCAACGAGCCCTCGAAAATTAACCGCTCAGCTTAATACACCAAAAACAATAATACGTAAAGTACTTCAAGACCAGCTGTTATACCCATATAATTTACAAAAAGTGCATGAACTAACTCCTGAAGATTTTCCTCGTAGAATACAGATCGCGAACTGGCTATTAGATCAGCAGCGAACTAATCTAAATTTCATTAGCATTATTCTTTTTACCGATGAAGCAGGGTTTACCAAAAATGGTATTGTGAATTTACATAACTCGCATGTATGGGGTGATGAAAGTCCTCATGTCGCTGTTGTTTCCCATCATCAACATCAGTTCCCATCAATAAATGTCTGGGCAGGCATCATTGACAATTTTTTCATTGGGCCATTCGTATTACCGCCACGATTGAATGGAGAATTTTGGAGTTCCTTCAGAACGATCTTCTGGATATAATAGAGCATTTTCCACTTGCGATCTGCCGAAACATGTATTTTATGCATGATGGAACTCCATCTCATTTCAGCGTTGCCGTAAGGAACCACCTGAATAACGTTTTTCCCGTTGGATAGGTAGAGTAGGCAATGTATCCTTGCCTGGCAACCTCGGTCTCCCGATCTAACGCCATTGGATTTTTACTTATGGGGTCATCTCAAAACCTTGGTGTATTCAACTCCTGTCGATACTTAGGAGTAACTTTTACAGAGAATCAGGATTCATTGTGATATAATAAGGAACAATCCAAAGTTCTTGGGCACGATTCGTCATGCCCGCGAGTCTATCAGATGTCACGGAGCACTGAAGTTTTTAATTAATTGTTTCGAATTATTAGCTTCTTTATTTATACTTTTTACAGGTTGTTTTTTGTTTCAAGAAAAACATAGGTTTACAATTTTTTAAACAATTTCGTTAAGGTGCCTTTCCAAGAACCACAATGCATTTTTAAAAACATGTACAGTAAATGTACATGTCTTTCAGATTAGACAGCTTAAACTGGAACTTCTCTATTGTTTGAATAATTGTTGCATCGTAAAAAAAGAACATATCATGGTTCTTTTGAATTAAAAAGTCATTCCTTAAATATTTTTTTTCTGTCCTTAGTAGTCTTGATTACATAAAATTTTTACTAGTATAAGTATTTCAAAAGTTATTCAAGAAAAACAGATTTCCAGCGGCATCTTTAAATGGCTGTGTCTTCGTAGGGAGGGCCTATATGAAATTTTTTTAATGGAAAGTTCCATTTTATTTTTTTATTTTCTACCTGAATCCGAGAGATTTCCCACATTTTCTGGACCATCCAGTATAACAGATTTAATTTTCAATTTTTCCACCACGCGTCGCAGTTTTAAGTGTATGAGGTAAAGCTTCGATTTTTGACTTTTATATGTTGAAACATTAAATACCTTTTTTAGCTATCAAAAAAAGGGTCATTAGTACCTGTGGTCACTTAAGTACACTTATATCAATCGGTCGATACATCACTATGAAATTTTTAGTACGAAAAAGTTTGTCGAAAAAATGTCGACTTTTCTAAAACGATTTTAATTTTTTAAAAGATTGGTTACAAATGTCGTATGCACTTCAGTAGTAACTAATAAAAAATATTTGTTTATTTTAAGGTATAGAAACAAAATACATTTTAGGAAAATGGCTGGTATTTTGTTTTGAAAATTCAATAAGTAACTGGTTTTTACACCTTAGAATAGTCACATTAATCAAAAGCAACTGTTATAAACAAAAAATTTCAAGGTGAAAAATGTATATAAAAATACTTAAATATAAAAGGTAAATGATAAAACAATAAATGAAAATGAAAAGAAATCTGCAATAATATGAAAAATTGGGCACAAATAACATACATATACCAAATGTTTGACGACTTTTTTACTACGATAGGCCCAAATATAGCTAAAAATATCAATTTCCGTAGTTAAAATCAAGTTACACACTCAATATTGTTAACACCAGTTAGAAAGAGAAATTAAAAAACAACTAATTGGATTGAAAAATAATGCAAGCTCTGGTCATGACAAATTTAAAACTAAAGTCCTTTTGTTAAAATGGCTTCATTGCGCGGGGGTCTAAATACAGTGATCAAGAAAAATGCGCTACTTAAAAATTTTTTAAGAAAAAGAAAATTGAGTTTCAGCCGGATCTAATTTTTCCCCACTACTTTACTATTTTAGAGGATACGATATCAATGGTTAAAATAAAAGTAAAAGAAAATTTATTGAGGATTGTGTCTAATATTTACAATACCTCTTATCTAGGCATTACTATTATAGTAAAATTGTTTACTATATAGGGTACCAATTAGAAAACTTCCCACCCTTAATATTTTTCTTGCAGTTAAAAGTACGAAAAATCGGACAGTGACGTTAATATTATTTGTTAGCGGACGCTTTTAATAAATATTTTGAGCCTTCTTGTCTCAACCCCTTAGAAGGGGTAGATGTCATCCTAAGAATCTTAAATAGGAATGAGAGTCAAGTGGCACATTCAATTCTCTTTTCAGTGCTATTCTACTTTGCTTCTTTTTATGTAGAGGTTTCCACATAATCGTGTTTCAAAGTTTCAGAAACAATTAAATTTGCCTGCATTGAGATTTTGGTTTTCAAGTTAGTGTTTGCACAAAAACTATTGCATTGCGTCTCCTTGTAGTACAAATGATTAGAAGAATAGGTTACAGAATTAAAATAGTTAAATAACAGGTAGGAAATCTAGTTTGAGGAATTGATTTTCTATTTATTCATTATTGTACTTCAACAAAAATAAGTTTTTATTTTTGTCGACGTATTTTATTATCTTTTAAGTTCCTCAAAATATTGTCCATTTTCCTGTAAACAATAATAAATTCTGTTCTCGAAGTCCTTCCTGGAACATTTCGGAAAACTTCACCGAAAATTGACTGGCATGATAGCTGTTGCAATTTGACTTTTAAGATCAGCAACATCAGCAGGTTGTGTTTCATAAACAATGAATTTAAAATGTCGCCAAAGAAAGAAGGGTGTTAAATCCGATGATCTTGGAGGCCATTCAATTGCCTTCTGTCAATCCATTTATCTGAGAATCTCTCGTTTAACCACTGTCGGAACGCAAGAAATTAATAAGCTTATATAAGGAAGTTAATAAGCCGTCTTGCTGGAATGGTAACAAATCCTTCTGTATAACTAAATTTCACTCTCTATCAATTTGAGTTTTAAGCTTTTAAGTGATAAGAGGATTAATAGTCTCTTCAAGCATATTAAGGTAGAAATAACCTGTCAAGTTTCCTTCAATAAATAAAATACCAATAATGGTATTTCCAAGAATACCAGCCCAAAAATTCACTGTAATCGACACAATTTTGTTTGTTAACTTTCCATAAAAAAATTTTTTCGAAGAACATTCATCGCTGAAACAAATATTCTGAAAAATACTGGGGATAGCCTTGACTCTCATCATGATAGAGTTCTTGAAGTATCTGCATTTTGTATGGGGTACTTATTGTATCGTGTGATATTTCTCTCTGTTCTGCTATTGTCCGCTAGGAGCTGGTGGGTTCTGCAGCAAATAATTTCAAAACCTCAATTCGAGCTCCTTCATTCATCCCTCGTGGGTTTTTTTCTTCTGTTACTCACCGAACTAATTTCGGAAAACTTCGCCACCAAATCCAGCATATATTTGTAACTTATTTCAAGATTTTTTAAGTTTTAAGTTAATTTTTAAGTTAACTTACTATGTTTGATTAAAAAAACAACGTATTTTTAGACCCAATGTAATAGCTTTTGTGAAAACCAAAATCACAATGCAGGCCTCAACAAAACAATTAAATCGCAACGCAAGTTTAATTGTTTCTGCACCTTTGAAATGCGATTATTCCGAAACCTCTGAATATAAAGCAACAAAATATGATATCACGGAAAAGAGAAACCCTTTAAAACGATGTGCCACTTGACCACCATTAAAATTTAAGATTCTGTTCTATAATAAGGATGACATCTACCCCTCCTACGGAGTTGAAACAAGAGGGCTAAAAATATTCATTTAGTGTCCGCTCTAATAAATAAAATTTACGCGTTTTTCCAATTTTTGAAACGTTTAATTGCAAAAAAGATATTCACGTAGAAAGTTTTCAAATTGACACCCGATATAGCTATAACGGGTCAAGGAACTTGAAAATAATTTCGAGCAATTTCTCATGTTCTCATTTGCATATTATAAAAATAGTCTTTAGTAATTGCTTTTGTATGTATTACATACCCGCTTTTTCTGTTTACTGTAACTTGGATCTTTTCTTGCGCCCTCTTGGCCGCAATATATTCAGCCGTCATGACATTCTTTGAAAATCCGTGCCTTTCTAAGACCTCTCCCAAAGTTTCCAATAGTTCCGGACTATATCTGTCAAAGTCGAAGACATTGAACACTACGTCTTCTACGTCCGCATTGGGAAATTTCTTAAATCATATTGTATTACTAAACTTTAATAAATCAGTAAATTTTCTCTTACTTGTAAATGTTTCACGATATTCACCACCTCTCTAGTTGAGTAAGGGTAGTTTAGCAAACCCTGATCGGCCATATTTCTAAGTTCTCCAAAAATATCCACTAACTTTCTAATAGTTTTTATTGGAACGTTTGGTCCGTAACTTCTCAAAAGTTCAATTTCAGACTGTCTTGATGGATTTTCAACTGCCCTACTGCTGAAAAGATCACCTAAGGCGCCGAAGAAGTCGTTGCCTAAGAATGGAAAACCCGGCCTGTTTGCTAGGACGATCATACGGAAATCTGGATGGATTTGGATATATTCGTCTTCTCCTGGAATGAATATATATTGATTTGAAAGTTTGATAAGGCTAGTTTGATAAACTATGATAATAAAAGAAATCAGCATGTAAAGATACAAAAATATTTAGGTTTTTGGCAGATTAAGAAATGTTTCAATTATATTTGCCCATAGAGGAGTTCTTCAGAGGAGTTGCTCTCGGCTGGTTTACTTATCTGGATGATTATCTGATGATGCTGGTTCTTACCTATCTGGATGAACACAAAGGGTATTCTTTGACAACGATATGTCATTGCGTCTGGATATGGATGCGGGTGTACCCCAGGGTTTTGTTCTTGGACCAATATTGTTCCTACTATATGTCAATGATATCTCTCAAATTCCAATTAGGGGCAAATTTACTATCTTTGCGGATGATACAACAATACTTTGGCATGACATTGACCCCAAGAGGTTAAAGAATATTGTTGATGAAGATTTAATTCTTGTAAAGTCATGGTGTGAATCTAATAGATTAACTTTTAATATTTCTAAAACTAATATTTTAACTTTTAAATGTAACCTTGGAACTGTCACTTTGCAAAATGAAATAATAAGTCCTTCTGAAACATGCAAATTTTTGGGTGTGACGATTGATAAGTAATTAAAATTTGAAAATCATATCTCCTATTTAATAGGGAAGCTATCATCCAACTGTTATGCTATTAGAGTAATAACACATTCTCTGGGACTTTCACATTCTCTCTACCATGCTCTTATTGAGTCTCATCTGAGATATGGTATTGTGTTTTGGGGTGTGTGCTCTCAGTATTTGTTCAGCTCTCTATTTATTTTGCAAAAAAGAGCCATATGTGTGTAACTCCCTTTCGTAGCCCCTGTAGGCCATTATTTTTAAAACACTCTGTCCTGACATTGCCATGCCTTTTTATTTTAGAGACTGTTTGTCTTATCCAGAAAAAATATCGCCATCACTTTGGCCCCCCTCCTCGGGTTACAATCTCCGAATAACCTTCTCTTTACCTCTGCCTATCCCAAAAATTAAGCAGATTAAGTCCTCTATTGTGTACGGGGGCAGAAGGCTTTTTAACCACCTACCCCTTTATATAAGGCTAATAAATTGTGAAAAACGTTTTAGGAAAAATATAAAGAAACTTTTACTTGCTAAAGCATGTTATTCTCTTGACGAGTTTTTAAATACAACTTTTTGACAGTGAAGAGTTTTGCGTAGCGTGATGTGACTTCTTACAACCTTTTCTTTTTTGCCTTCTTTTACTTTTTTAATTGTGTTCTATATTCTACGTATGTAAGAATTGTTAAAATTTTTATATTTTTGTAAAAGATTATGTTGTCAACTATCTTTAAGGTTTTATATAATGCTTTGTTAACAACAGATTATGTTACGTAACAATAAAGCTATTTTTGACTTTGACTTTTGAGATAGGGCGAAGATAAGGGCTTAGGGCGAACCTTAGGGTTACTTTTTAACTTTTAAACCTATTAACAAAATATCTATTAAAAATAACACATATGGTAGAAAACTTATAAATTAGTTTGAAATTTATATAAAGAACAATAAAAATAAGGTTTAGTTTTTTAAATAACTATTCAGTTGCGTCAGTTTTGAAGAGGCTGTACATAAATGATAATAAGAGAAACCTTAACAAGTATGCCATTTTTACCCACATAAGAAATAAAATCATATTTTTCAGGTTACAGATAAATAGACACTTATTCTGTATATGCTGTAATCTTTGCTAGAACATTTTGTCAAGATAGAGAGATACATAAGTAAAAGAAAAACTCTTGTCAACCAACCATGTAAAATCAACATTGTAGTATAATAATAGAGGCTTTAAATTATATAATATTATTTAGAATTAAGTTTATCATATATTAGGTTATTTATGTTATTTAGCATATAGTAGGTACCTACATACGTAATTCATTTGCAGAAGTATGTCAAATAATGTAAAAATATGTTTATTAATAATTGTTTTATGTGTAATAGTTTAGCTAAGCAATTTTGGATTCTTTGTACAAAATTATTAAATTAAAATATAGACTTATTTTAGACATGAGAGAATATAATTAAACCTCCCGTTATCACATGACGACCCTGCCACTAACGAATTTTTTAGAAGTAAATACAGTATATCCAATATAAAATGGGCGGTCAACAATCAAAAGAAAAAGTAATTATTGCACAAGCCGGTAATAGTGGAGGACAGACCAACACGACAAAGACGAGTTTTGGATCTATTCAAGATATTTTAACCGTAATTTTGCTGATCTTGATGATTGCTTTTCTGGGATGGTGCATATTTATCCGTTGTAAAAAGTCAATAGCAAGGAAGATCCGGAAAGAAATATCCAGGAGCCGAGAAATGGTTTAAGTTTTTTTTAGGTTTATGGGTTAATGGATTCTAGGCTGTAAAATTATAGTATTATGTATGGAGTATGGTAATAATAATTATGGGACTAAAATAATATTATAAGCTTGTATATGGAATGTCAAAGGAAGGAGATGAATTTATAAATTTGCTGGAGGAACTGAAAGTGGAGTACCGAAACTTAAAAAAAGGATAACACAGAACAACGAAGCAATATCGAGGTAACAAATAAGAAGAAAAGGAAAATTAATAGTATTAGGTCAAATTTTAATAGTATTAGGAATAATTTTAATAGTGAACTGCATGACTCAAATACTTTTAATTCAGTCAAATTGTATGTAAATAAGATAGATAAGTATTTTAATGCAATTGATCGTATTTTTAACGATAGATTTATACAATTTAGTTCTACCACTATAAAATCTACAGCAGATTTTGAACTTAAATCATCCGATTCAAAAAAACAAGTAAAAATGTCGGAGAAATTTGATTTGAAAACTGCTGCAGGTTTAATTAAACATCCCGTTATCACAACATACTCAGCCCTCCGCTCAGTGATAGGTGGAGTGGAAAGGTCGATGGATCACAAAGAGTTCACTTTGGGTGTATGTAGTTATTCACATCGAAGGGGCTTTTGACAAAGCAACCTTCCGAAAAATTAGCCACTCCAGAAACCTTGAATCGGTTGATTTGTAATTGCTAAAATAATTAAAAGTGTGCAGAAAAATTACAGGCAGGATGATGACCAGCGGTTCCGTAAGAAGGCGTGTTATCAGCTTTACTGTAAAACACGGTTCTGGATAGGATAAACTACTCACTACACAATAGTTTATGTAGACGATTTAGCTATTCTGCCAATCGGCAAATTCGAGAACTCGCTTTGCTAACGAATGCCAGTATCTCTCCAACTAATAGAGAAATTGTATGCGAAATACTCCCTATCCATTAACCCCTAAAAAGACTAAGATGGTGCTATTTACTAGAAAGAGAAGACTAACTTCTCTACCAGCACCTAAGCTATCAAATACCTCAGAAAGCCTTGCTTCGGTAGTTAAGTACCTTGGTGCGACACTCTATAGCAAACCAAATTGGAACTCTCACATCACAAAGCGAATACAGAAAACACACATCTTATTTAAGCTGTGTAGGCGCACAATTTGTATAATCTGTCGCTTCTCCGCCAAATTCTACAAAGTTATCAGAAGACCTATGCTAACGTACAGCGCTGTTGTCTGGGGCCATAAAGTAGATCAGGTCATGATTATACCCTTAAGAAAAGGCATGTCTCAAAATATCGGGAAAACAACAATAAAATTGAGCTTTTGAGATAACGCTGTGTTTGATGCCCTTGATATTTATGACAAGATGAGTTCGTCTTGCTCACAATGACTCGCTTCCACTCTGTTAAAATTAATATGAATGAGCGGATTGGCCTGCAGAGGGCCCTCTTCTGGCGGGAAGTATTAAACTTGCTTCGTCTACTAGAAGCTAGAGCGGACTCGATTTCGCAAATCTTTAAAAAAAACCCACATAATTAGTTTAAAGGGCATGGTACCAATCCAATGGAAGAATCACTAACACCTACTCAGATTGCTCGATTAAGACAGAATCTCAATCGGGTTGTGACGTACACTGCATCCAATTAAACATAAGCAAGCATTAATGATCACGTGTAAGTGTTTAACTTTTTGAAATGTTTTTTAAAGAGAAAAATATGGCATAACCATGGCGGTAAAACATCTAGTCTTAAAAAAAAGAAAAGTTTGTATGAACATGGGCCCGGAAATGCTTCCTCAGGGAGCTAGAGCTCTTTGAAGATACCATTTAAAAATTAGTTTTCGTTTTATAGCTTCGGAACTACTTTAGCTACCGCAACCAATTTTGGGATATAAATTATTATTACTACGTTTATTCTTTTGAACCTCCTAAACAAAATTAATTTTAACCAGAGGCGTGGAAACCAGGGAGATATTTGGTAAATTTAACCCCATTTCTCTAAGACTTCAATTCCTGCCCATTTGGGTATCAGATTATGGTGGTCCTATGCCTTTTGTATAAAAAAGGTGCTCAGCAAAAACCGCTAAATATCACCGTTTTTGTAAAAATTGACTAAAAGTAAATTAAGATACAGCACCAGAATTAATTATTTTATTAATAATGCTAAAGTTAATTTGCCGGAAAGCGATAGTGCATGTTAACAAGATTCGAGAATTAATCAGAACGGAACTTCTAATTTTCTGCGGGACGTCTCACAATACCGTGCAATCAAATAATTTCAAAAATTACAAAAATTTATATCTATCATATCAAAAATTCTTCCAACCCCTATAAAATTTCAAGTTTAAAATTTAATAAACTCACCCGTAAATAGATTCAATTAAATTTTCTTAATACAGTCCTAGAGTAGAAACAAGCCACAACCCGTAAAAAGATTTTTATATTAGAACGCCTCCTATTACTATCGCTTTTCGGCAAAAGAAATAACATTCATTGTTATAACTTGTCATTTTCAGTAACCGATTCTACAGGATATTAATTCCCTTTTTATCAGGGTTATGCAATGCAAGATTATGCTTTAGCTGAATATGCCAATATGCTATTAATTTAGGTGAGAGTTCCAACTCACACATTTTTTGAAAGAGTGAATCAATGACTCAGGAAGACTGGCTCCGTAAAAATAAAACGGTCAGATAATGGCGCGCAAAGGCATATCCGGACCCTCAATGATTTAAAGATAACCCATCTACAAGTCTTGAGAGGTAGCTGATGAACGGAGCAGTTGTTCATGAACAGCTTCTTGGACCCTACCACCTGCCAAAAATACAATCACCCAATGATACAAATGTGAAATATCAAATGATTTTATGCCCCGCGTAAATTTTTGCCAGTGGTTTGACTGGTGTACAGAAGAACCTTAATTTCCAAAATATGTTCTTTAGTGACGAAGCTATATTTACAAAAGGAGGCATTTTTAATTCTAAAAATAATAATTTGTGGGCTGAGGAAAACCCACGTGGCATTCATTTAAGGGAATATCAATATAGGTTCTCGTTCAATATGTGGACCGGCTTTGTTGGAGAACGATTAGTTGGTCTAATTATGTTGGTTCCTCGTCTAATCAGTAACAATTATTTAATTTTGTTAAGACATGTACTGCCAGAACTGTTAAATGATTTATTCCTAAATATACGACAAATCTTATGGCTACAACATGATGGAGCGCCAGCTCATTTTTCACTTATTGTTCGCGAGTTTATAAATTAAAATTTTGCCGGGCGTTGAATTGGCCGCGAAGGCTCTGTCAACTGGCGCGCTCTCCAGCTTTAACACCGTTAGATTTTTTTTATTTGGGGGGCATATCAAAAGTCCAGTCGAATCAGAGGAAGATTTGGTGGCTAGAATTTCCGCAGCTGCTGCAGTAATACAAAATATGCCTGATGTGTTTAACCACGTCAACCTTAATCTACTGCATAGATATAATAAATGTATCGAGCATGGTGGTCGGCATTTTAAGCAATTAATTGGTTGATTTGTTGTTTTTTTATTACACTTAAAATCATTTCAAAATGTCTTAATTTAATTTATTACCAAATTAATCAAGTGCTACCTTAACCTTTGCTGCCCAGAAATTGAATGCTTTGAGAAAGGGGGTTAAATTTACCCAATACCCCTTGGTTCGAACGCCCCTGGTTAAAATAATTTTTATTTAATAGGTTAAAAAGGATTAACGTACTAACAATAATTTATGTCTCAAAATTGGTTGCGGTAGCTAAAGTAGTTCCGAAGCTATGAAACGAAAACTATAATGTTTAAAGGTTATCTTCAAAGAAATCTAGCTCCCGGAGGAAGCATTTCGGGACACATGTTCATATGAACTTTTTTTTTGACGTTTTCTATCTACCCTACAAGTTTGTAACATAATCAACGGAACACCCTATATACTGCAGACAGGTACATAGTTCTTGCGATTTCTGGACGACGCCTCCCGTCAGAACAAGCGCAACTATGCCGTACAAGCACCAAAAAGAGTAAGAGTTAGCTGGACCAACGAACTTAACCACAGAAAGGGCCGGAGCCTTTCATGCATATGGTGAACAAAGAGAGCTAATCAAAACACAGAAAAAACATACAAAGAAAATTTCTTTCTATTATAGAAAAAATTTCTAAAACCTACTCTCGACCTTAACTGGTTCCACTCGAGTAGAGTTCGGGTTGCCGTCGGCAGCCTTCGGAATAGAAATATGGAAAGAGGTTCTATGGTCTTGCTCTTA
The DNA here is from genome assembly GCF_022605725.1 of Anthonomus grandis grandis. Taxonomy (NCBI): domain Eukaryota; kingdom Metazoa; phylum Arthropoda; class Insecta; order Coleoptera; family Curculionidae; genus Anthonomus; species Anthonomus grandis. Next base: position 25,275,538 of record NC_065548.1, on the reverse strand, counting down.
CTTTCGTCTCTTTTAAGATCATTGAAGAAAAGATATATTTATCTTTCTTGTGGGGATGGGACAGTTTTGTAGCAGATTTGAAAATCCAACAAATTCTCTTAACTTGTTAGTTACTTTTCTTCATATTTAAAACGATGATTAAGTTTATAAGGTTATATGATTTATCCACGCTTATGTACGCCCCGAAATTGGGGCATTTTCAAGTGATTCCAGTAAAGGGCATAAAATGGGTTTTATTACTCTATACAAATTTTTGAAATACCCTATATATAATTGTCTTCTGTATATTCTTAACTCAATCATTTGTTCTTCCTCTTCCATTTCTAAAACAAAATCTAAGAAATTAATTATAAATATATAACGTTTATATTTTAATACTAATATTAAAATATAAAATATAATATTAAAAAAAAGAAAAGATATTAAGCTATTATAAATATGCACTGAGAAAGGGATAGGATAAAATTAGGAGGATGCATCATAAAATTCGCCGTCTTATTGATACTCTTTATAAGAAAATCTACTTCTACCAATAATAAAATTTTAAAAAATCTTTTCCTTTCGTGGACATCAGACGAAAACAGAAATAATAACTAATAAGCATACTTAACTTAAAAGATCGATAATGTCGAATGACATTTCCGCAGTTGACATTGTTGGCTATGAAAAATCCCATTAGCCATAAAAATAGGCTAATGTTATAGGCTAGTATAGATTGGGTAGTATAAGAAAATCTAAAGGCGAACAATGCCGAATCACATAGAGAAAAGAATAGCGAGTGCTAATCGCGCATAGAAAGAAATTTTGTTTCCACTTTTTTTCTTCTCTTCTATGTCTATCGAGTTACAGAAATTCGCTGTTGGGGATCTCCTCTAGGCGACGCCGTCCTCGTTAATTTGTTGCGCGAGGTGGCACCTCTCCTTTTTCTAAATGTAATGAAATTTGCACCATTTTCTGCGCTTACCAGATACATATAGATGGGCATACAGTAATAATGGACATTCTTAAATGGATATTAAAATGCATAAATCATTTAACAAAGTCTTATAATTTTTAGTTTCTAAGACATCCACAAATAAACCTGGGTATCCATTGACCATGTAAGCCATAACCAGATTCACCACGGCGTGGTGGACGCCGGACATGAGAGTAATGTCCTAGACGTAAGAAGCCTTAGAGGAGTAGACGGCGATACAGAACATTTCCTAGTAAGAGCCAAACTCCAAATCAGAATATCGAGTCAGAAAAACCTAAAAACTAATTAAACCACACAATGGAACATAGAGAAATCACAGAATCCAGCAGAACAACGAACAAGAACTAGAACAAAAACTCATTGAGAACGAAAATGGCACAATGGATGCCGTAGTGTTATGAAAATTATTGAACAAACGATAAAAAAGACATCTATCCGGAAAACCAAAAAGAAAACGACTCGAAACGAATGGTTTAATGACGAGTGTCAACAAAAACTACAAGAAAGTGGTAGCTCTAAGAAAGCCATGATTATATACCTCAAAGCCAAGAAAAATTGAGTTTGCATTCTCGCAAAGAAACCAGGAAGTTCATAAAAAGATAAAAACAATAATATGGACGTTAAAAATAGAAGATGATCAAAAAGAACAGCTCGAAACCAGTTTCAAGAAAACTCTATAAAGCCATAAAAAGCCGAAAAAGAAGAATATCAGCCTAGTCGGTCTGGACGTAAAGCGATAATGGAGACATGATAAACAACGAACACGAACAATTGGCAACATGTAAAAACTATTTTGAAAAGTTGCTAAATATAGAACCACAGGAAAACCATAATGAAAATACATACCACCCAGTAGACTTCCCTATAGAAGAACGCTTTATAGAAGTTCAAAAGACAGTAAAAACATCAAATAACTGTGGAAAAAAGACTCCTGGATCAAATGACATAACATCAGAACTATTATGGTAGGAAGGTGATCATTATACAGTCAATTATACCAACTAATTTATTTGATATAGAAAGAACAGACATTACCAACAAAATGGCAAGAAAGCATAATCGACAAAAAAGGTGATAAATGCTCAAACTACAGGGGAGTCTCACTTTTAACACTCATACAACTACTAGAGAAAGCATGGGAGTTTAACCGTGATATCCATAATCTATTCATAGATTTTTCAATCATACGACTGCATTGAATGATCTCTAGTGTGGAATGCAATGGCCGAATTCCCAATCCCAAGTGCGAATAAATAATAGGCTCTCGGATCATTTTGAGACACGTAGCGGATTGAGACAGGGAGATGCCTTGTCATCTCTATTCTTTAGTGTCATCCTAGGGAAAACTACCGGGTGAGCAGATATTCAAACAAAACTCCTGAATACCAGAGATCCTTAAATATTCTCAGCATATGCAGATGATATTGGCACCATTGGAAATTTCCATACCATCAGTAAAAAAGGTCTTTAATTGAATAGAAAAAGCTACAAGAGAAATAGGACTCAACATTAACGAAAAAAGACCAAATATATGTGCGTAAACGGAGAGGGTCGCAAAGAGAGAATATGAATAGAAGATGTCTGTTCCCTCTAAGCAACTTTTCCAACATCTCAAGAACCTCAAAGGTCTATAAAAGCATTATAGAAAATTTATAAAATCAATATACGGCCAATAATCTCGTAAAAACTAAGGCGTCTCGAGAGAAACATTTTTGGTCCGAACCACGACGATAACAGCAACCAGTAACGCATCAGGACAAACTCCGAGATTAGACAACATCAAAGCTGATCTCACAACAATGAATATCTCTCTGGATATAGCTACCTTGTACGTATATAATATGTATTTTAATTTTTGCTCAGCACCTAGACGAAACATCTGCAAGTGTGGTGCAAGAAGAAATACATATTCCGTGGTGCTGTTAAAATTCTATTAATTACCTAGTTTTAGTACATTCCAATATAATAAATTTAAATCAATAATGCTAAATTAATGCTATATGCTATTTTCTATGTGTGCAAACTCTGCAATAATTTCTATTTATTTTTGAGGTTGTTATCCTTTGCGGAGCTTTGAGGATGGATAACAGAAAATGAAACGTCACATGCTCTTTTGCGCTGCAACCCACAAGTTTAATTAGGCGCGTTCTCCTACAAATTCGCCGGTCGCTGCTGGCCGCGAAAAGGTAGCCGCTACCAATTGATTTTGACAGCGCTAATGCGTTTTAAATACGACTGTTCTCCTAGAAGCTACCGAGTAGCTACCAAAGACCAGGTCATCAATCGCTGGTCGTCAGTCGTCTCATTATAGAGCAGACTAGCGTCCCCAGTCGCCACGAATAATAGTGTTTGTGTTGTGTAATTATTTATAAAACGCTTTCGGAAATGGTTTAATAGGTAATATTTGTATTTATTGTTTGTACACGCAAATATATTTATACAACTTATATTACACTATTTAAGAAGACAAATTATAATTTTAGAAACCATTGTATACCTTTATATAGATTATTAATTTTTGCTATTCCCTTCTCTAGTAATGGAGGTATTTACCACAGAAGATGACGAGCAACTAATTCATGTTGTTAGTAATTATCCTTAATTGTACCATCCGAAAAAAGAATCGTATAAGTTAACGGTAAAAAAAGACGTTAAATGGAGAAGTATTGCAATAATAATGAATAAAGAGTAAGTTGTGTACAATTTATTAAACATTAAATTCATTTACTAGGAACCACAAAAAAATTTTCAGTTGTATTTATTTTTAATACAGCAACATTTAACTTAAAATTTTAATTGTCTCACCAAAATTGACATTCCCCAAAAGTTTTACGTAAGCATCGACAAAATATCCCAAAGGGTTCTTTAAAGTAAGTGCAGGTTTTTATGAAATCTAAGAAGAATTAAAAACTTTTCATTCCATAATAAATCAAACCTATTTTGACTTTTTTAGTTTAAATATTTCTTAATGTAAATAAAAATAATTATAAAAATTTTGAAAATGTTTTTTAATATTTCTTAAAACACAGGTTCTCATGAAAATTATATATTCTTAAAAAAATGTGCATCACATTATTAAGTTCTTATAAAAGGATAAACTGATTAATTAAAAACATTTTCAGTTCATTTGTGAAACGAAATATTAAAATCCATTAAAACCTTAACAAAAAATAAAATAAAATTCATTATGTTTCAGATTAATTTTGGAAACAGTCACTCAGATCAAAACTGTCTTCAGGACTGTTAATACGAGACACTTAACAAGTCAATATTAGATTGGAACTTCACCCCTGTACCCATACCGAAACCAGTAAAGTTTCTTTCTCATTTTGAAACTATTGAGGAAAACAAACCAACCAGAGCCGATCAGTTTAGTTCCCAACAGTATATTCAATTCCCACCCAATGGGCAACCCGTTGAAGGTGAGAAATAACAATTAATATTCCTTTTATAAAATTTCTCGATTTTTTAGGGTTCACAGACTCAAAAACTACATTAGATTCACCTTCATCACCACACAATGAATACATGAATATTCCCCTTCCACCCACGATGAACACAATTCAACATGATTATATGAACATGAGACCGCCCACATAATGTATAGTTAAGTTTTTCTAGTTAAAATGTTTAAAAACTAAAAAAAGCCTGATAATCATAGTATTTGTTATGTTTTAGTACCAAACTAGGTATAAATCATAAACTAAATTTGTTTATTTTGCCATTTGAGAGAGTCTTCGTTAGCAAAATAATGTGTAAAACGGCGTCGCCCCTGAAAACTTTCAGTGCAAGCTAAGCCTCCGTTAAAGGAATCATATTCTGGGTAGGAATAGGAAAAGACATATCTTCTAACTTATGTTGTTTCATTTTTCCATTGCGGGCATATTCATTGCGTAACATATTATGTAAGCAACAAGAAGCAAAAATAATTAAATGCACTATTGGTGGTTCTTAGTTCTCTATTTTTTACCCAAACTAATCGGGGTAAAAAAATTTCGAAATATATGACAAAGCATACCAAATGCATTTTCGGTAAGCCGTCTAGCACGACAAAGTCTATAATTAAAAACTGCTATGTTATTATCCTCCTTTGTTTGTTTTTTTGGATAGGGTTTCATAACATTTGTATAAAGTTTAAAAGCATCATCACCTAAAATAACGTGACGCAGCATTATATTTTTCGAATATGGAAGTAATGATGGTGCAGGAAAATTAAAGTTGTCTTCATAAATTGCCTTGCCAAGTTCGGATTTTGCAAAAATTTCAGCATTTCCTTCTTTCCCGTAGGATCCAATATCCACAATCATAAACTGATAATTAGCATCGAAATGGCTAACAGCACAATGGAAAAATTATGTTTGTAATTAAAAAAAGGGAACCGCTTTTATCTGGACACATTATTCGCACATGTTTGCCATCTATAGCGCCTACAACGTTGGGAAAATGCCAAATTCTCTAGCATTTTGCTTTAAGTTCAGTTCTGGTATAGGAGGAAGGAAAATTGGTTTCAGTTTGGCACATATACTTTTTAATACTATTGGCACAAATATGCTAATATAATATGTGACTTATTCGGAATGCAAACGCCACAGATCTATATGACTCTCCACTAGCAAGGAACCTGTAACAAATAAATTCTTGTGTATATTATTTAGTACAGGCAACTATTTGGAAATGTCTAAATAAATGTATTTTTAGTTAGATAATGCAAAAAATATACATGACAATTACTACAAACAAAAAAAAAGATACACAAGCAACGGGTAGTGCTATGGAAAAAGAAATGCTTTATTGGAGCAGTTAAGTTTTCTAGAGGCGGTGGAACTTGAACGACGAAAGTGAAAAGCTCTTACCTGATATCTTACGTCTAATATGTTTTATTTTAGTGTTCTAACCAATGCAAGTGAAAAAGTTGATCATAATAAAGAAATTTCTAGTAGGAACTCTAATGATGAAGCTATGCATGATGAGACAATAAATTCGGAGGCTAGAGACAGTGTTGAAAACATTTATACTTTCGATTTAAAGTCAAGGACTACAGTACCGAACGTCAAGCTTCAAAAAGAAAGAAAGATATTAGCTCTGATATCTTCAAAACACTCCAAAAAATAGTGATACATCAGACTATCTAATTAAACAGATTACAGTGTCTTCTTCTATGCAACCTGCAGCTCCCGAAGATGAAATCGATTTAGTCTTCAAGAGCTTTGTAATGACTGTAAAAACTTTTCCACCACTGGTAAAAGCCGAAACAAAGAGTAAGATTTTCCGAATAGTTTCGGATGCAGAACTACAGTTACTGCATTCCCAGAATACTTCCTCCAGATTTTCGACTTTCTCTTATGATACTAGCCTTACTAGTACACCGTTGCCTTCTCCTTCTACTGATGTTATAGGACATTTGACACGATTGCAAGCATTAACTGTAATCATTAAATCACTTTTTATTAAATTTAATATACAGTTAAATTGATGTCGTGAAATGCGAAAGAACTCCGTAAAATTTTGTTTCACACTCGTTAAGATGTCTCTTTATTAGAATGGACTCGTATCCTTCTGCTTGCCTGGATTTGAAAATATTTGATTCTTTTACCCGGCACTTCTGACGCACTTCTTGCAGTGTGAGCAATGATAATAATATACTTTCTTTTGCGGGCTGGTAATGCAATAACATTAAAAGCACTGATTTTTTGCTAATATTCACCGTTCTCTTTCTGCCAGCGACTGAGTAAAGCGGTGCGTATTGGAGAACACACATAGTCGTGGCGACTCGGTAGTAGCTACCTTTTCGCGGCTACCAGCGACTGCCGAATTTGTAGGAGAACGCGATTTTACTTTAATCACAAAAATATTCTAAGATTTTTTATCATTTTCGTAAATGTATTATATTTATTTATTTTCGGCACCTGTATGATGATGCATCTATATGGCGCGAAATCACAAAGACATTTTGTCCTTCTGTCACTGAATTTCAATTTTATTATGCAAAATTTACCTATGACATCTGGTATATCAAGTACTATCCTTCTGCCATCACTAAGAATCATCTGTCCAGATTCAACCAAGGTTTTTAAAATACAAGTTACATGAGTTGGCGCTTTATCAGCTTCATCCACCACTAAAACATGGCCATGCTTGATTGCTTTCACTAAAGGAGAATCTTCGTATATTAAAACTCCATCTTTCACTGTCGGCTGAGTGGTTAAGGTTTGAACTGTCGTGTCTCTAAAAAAAAACACGAAAAAAGATACAAAATAAGCTTTCCAGAGAATATTATCAAAAATATGTGGGGTCTCTCAGGGAACGGCGTTAGGTTCGCTACTTTTTATAATATACGTTAATAGGCTTTTAAAAATAAATTCCAATGGGGAGATTCTAAGTTATTGTGATGATACTGCAATTTTGCATACGGCAAATACGTGGCCAGATTTAAAATACACTGCTGAAAGAGATTTTAGATATATTTCAAATTGGTTCCAGAATAGGCTTTCACTTAATGTAAAAAAAAAACAAAATATATTAGTTTTACATCTTATAATGATAAGCTTCCTAGAATGGGGCCGTTAGTGGTTAATCAAAAAAACTTGTTTTCTGAATGGATTCAGAAAACAAGTCGCCAAATTTTACATGACTTAGTGAACAATAAATAAAATATACTAAATGTTATAAAAAAAAATAGTCTTAAAGTTAAAGTTAGATTAAAATACACTAAACTCGACCTTTATGAATCTAATTGTGAATTTTTCCCAAAATGTGAAACTACATCCCGAACTTAGACGTTATTGTTTTGTGTTTGTAACTTATAACTTTCTTATTGCAAGATTACCTGACTAGAAAGATATGCAAAATGTCCAAATGCCATTTATAATTAGTTAGCTTTAGTGTAGTAAACACACGTTTATTTGTAAGTATACATATACTTATTTATGATGAATTGAAAAATTTTGAGCAAATAAACGTCATATAATCAATCATTGCTTACAATTAAAATCTATGGAATCAGCATTTATGCTGTTTGGGGGCAAGGGTAGTCGTAAGAATTTTTTACAGTATTATAGGGACTTAATTCATATCAATAACGAGCCTATAAAACACGTCGAGCACTACAAGAGCTTGGGTTTGATTCTCGCTATTGACCTGTGATTCACGCAGCATTTACATTCATGTATTCAAAAAGGATTTTTAAACGTTAAAAAAATTTATCCACATCGTTATGTTTTAAATAGAAAAACAAAAATTCTGTGTGATTCGCTGGTCCTATCACAGCTTAATCATTGCGATGCAGCGTATGGTTCATGCTTGAGAACTTCTGAAGGGAGTAGAATTTAGAGACTCCAAAATGCGTGCCTTAGATTAATATATGGTATAAGGAAGCGCAACCCCATAAACCACAAGGCTTAAGGAAACCAGGTATGCGCAACACAAGGATTTTTCACGGATCTTCAATGTTTTTTAAAATAATTCATTTAAGATCCCCACCTTACTTATATAATAAAATAAAATTTCGCACAGATGTTCACAATATTAATACCCGCTATAAAGGAAGAACTTATAAAAGATCATTTTCTTATCAAATTTCAAAAATTATAAATAGCTGCCAGAAAAGCTGCTTTTTGAAAAATACATTTTTAAGAAATTACTGCAGGAACAATAAAGAATAATTTAGTGGGTGTTTCGTTTTTTTACTTTCTTTTTTCTATTGGGATAATAATAACAAAAACAATTAATGCAATAGACTATATTATAATATACATATGTACAGGGTGGTGCGATTTCGACTGTTTTAACAGAAAACTCGTATTTTTCGAACAGATAGAAAAAAATTACTTAGATGTCATGAGCTCAAATTTTGTAAAAAAAAAATTTTAAGTTATTAAAATTTTACTATGTCAAACTCTTTGGCCGCTAGGGGGCGTTTCTTGAATTTGGTCGATTTCGGTAATTAGCCATAACTTTTTTGCTATTAAAGATAATTGACTTCTGAAAACACTTTCTCAAAGTATTTTTTATTGATAAATATTTTTATGTTATACATTTTTATACAGGGTGTTTCATAAAGTTGATATTCCAAAAAAAATTTTTTTCTTATGGAACACATTATTTTTATAAATTCTTAAAGCCCTTGAAATCCTCTTTTCAAAAATATATCACACCATATATTTCATTTTTGCTGTTTCCGATATTTCCGATATTACATTGTCATTTGTCCATTTTCCAAGTCTTTTAATTTTTATAGAAGTAGGCTATGGAAAAATTTACTTCAGATTATAAGATTATAAACTTAATATTTTCCGACATATTACAAAAAAATAAAGCAATTAACAATAATTTCTAGGCATATTTACAGAGTTTAATAATAATTATAAACTAATATTACAAACTTGAACCTTTTTTTTTAAAGTAGGTGTTCAGTTTGAACACCACATACTTCTCGAATACATAATAAACACCTTTTTCTAACTGATTTACAAGCGTTTATAAGCTCAAGAGGTCTAATAGTACGAAAAGCTTGCCTAGTCGCTACTTGCAACTCTTCCCGTGTTTCGATAGTTCTTCCTTTAAAAACTAAATCTTTCAATCTCCCCCATAAAAAAAATCTAACGGCATTAGGTCGCAAGACCTAGCAGGCCACAATATAGGTCCCCTAGTACCAATCCAATGATCCCGAAATTCCTGATTTAAAAAATCAGTCGTAATTCGTGCGTTGTGCGAAGGACAACAGTCTTGCTGATAATACGTGTTTCGAACTCTCTCTAATGGTAAATTTTCCAAAAATGGTGCAATATATGTTTGTAAAATATTTACATAATCTTGGGCAGTCAAAATTTCATTAAAAAAATGAGGACCCAAAAATCTACCTCGAAAAATTGCAACCTAAATATTGAAGCCCAGCGGTCCCTGTCTGTTCGCGCGTACTACAACATGTGGGTTTTCTGTAGTCCAGTAATAGGAATTATACCTATTATATATTCCTGAAGTGTCTATTCGGCTTTCATCTGTCCAAATAATGTTATTATAGAAATTCTCGTCCAATCTGCCCTTATTGACATACCAATCACAAAATGCAATTCTTCTCTGAAAGTCGCCATCCTGAAGGTGATGAACTTTCCTAACCCTGTAGGGTTTAAATTTGTGCTTTTTAAGCGTTTTTTAAACTCTGGTTTTCTCAACACCTATTTCCTCTGCTACTGCTCGATGAGACTTGTTAGGATGATCTAAAACTTCACCTATTATATTAAGTTCCTAAATTTCAGCTTCAACAACAACAGCATAAGTTTTAGGCCTTGGCTTTTTAAAACTTCCGTGCTTCACAAGATTTTTTTTAACACTGGAAATATTCTTTTATCTGGTTGACGACGTTCAGGAAAGGTATTTAAATATAATTCACTGGCTGCCTCGGAATTTTCATTAGACAGAAAATAGCACTTTAACATGTCAACTTTTTCGTAATTTTCATAATTTTTTTTTTAATTCTCTAAATATTTGAGCACTATATAGCTCTAAATACAGCAAATTCAAATATGTTACTGACAGGAGAAGTGTGCTGTTTTTTACCAAAGCCTACTTCTATAAAAATTAAAAGACTTGGAAAATGGAAAAATGACAATGTAATATCGGAAACAGCTAAAATGAGATATATGGTGTTATATATTTTTGAAAAGAGGATTTCAAGGGCTTTAAGAATTTATTAAAAAAAAAATATGTGTTCCATAAGAAAAAAAATATTTTGGTATATCAACTTTATGAAACACCCTGTATAAAAATATATAACATAAAAATATTTATCATTAAAAAGTACTTTGAGAAAGGGTTTTCAGAAGTCAATTATATTTAATATAAAAAAAGTTATGGCTAATTACTGAAATCGACCAAATTCAAGAAAGGCCCTCTAGCAGTTTGAGCCAACAGTTTGACATAGTAAATTTTGATAACCTTAATTTTTTTTTTACAAAATTTGAGCTCATGACATATAAGTCAATTTTTTTCTATCTGTTCGGAAAATACGAGTTTTCTGTTAAAACAGTCGAAATCGCACCACCCTGTACATGTAACAGACTGTAGCTTTTCCTTTGTGATGTGTTTTGTTTGAGAGGTTGAAATTGTTTGTTTTTCCTTGTGTGGGCATATATGCTGTAAGATTTTCTTTTTTTTTTGCTGGTTGATGTACTCTTTATAATTTATAGCATTTATATTATTCATATTTTGCAACTTAGTATAGATAATTAGGTTAGATGGAAGAATAGGCATCTAGATATCTGAATCTTTGTGCGCTCAATCTCGCCTTTAAACTAGTAACTTTGTAATTGTATTTTTTTTCCTAAATAAAAAGACCTTTATTATTATTGCAACGAAATTCGGGAACACACTTTTATTGTCAACGTCAAAAGCACTAACCTAACTCGCCTTGACTGTCGTTTAATTGTTTCCAAGGTAAAAACTGACTAAACAATTAAAACTGAATGAATTGTCACGAAGCGCGTCCTTTTTAAAACCCGATGGAACAGTTTCGAAATATTTAGAATTATCTTCATTGTTTTTGCCCAAAGAGACCAATAATTTTAGGAGAATACTGACAGTCAAAGCAAGCAAGTATACAAATTCTAGAAAATTAGAACTACAGGGATTTACAATAATATAACCTAAATTGGGGCCAAAATGGGGCTCTCGAACAAGATGAACTACTTAAAAACTAAACAATATAGATGAAAATAATAAACCAAACGTAAGTAGAACCCTAAAGAAACCCTACGAATCAACTTTAACTACAGAATACTAATAAAATTGTACAAAAACTAGCAGAATAATTAACGTATTTACATTTTCATAATATTATTATTATATCCTATTTTTCGTTCTATGAAAATATTTCTATTAGTTTATGAGATTTTGGACTTTAAAGCAGGTGTTTACTTTTAAATAAGACCTTAACAGTGAATTTGTAATTTTCACCCTATATTTCGAACACGACAGAAGGTCGCAAAACCTTCGGTAGCTTCCTTAAAACCTAAAGCCATTTTTATTTTGCGACAAGTTTAATAAAAAAAGTGACACAGGTTTGTGAAAACCCCAAATTTCTATCATTAATAATAAGGGAGATACAATTAAACTTAAAATGGTACGCAGTGTACCTAGCATTTTGAGGTCTATAGTACTTACATATGAATAAAGTTCTTAAACACTTCACACTTAATTAATAACAGTTTTATGCTGTAAATTCTTACTTAGACAAAATAAAATACTTTAAATGCAACCAAGTGTAATCCACCCAAAAAGGCAAAAAGTGGGTAAAAAAAGGCAAAAAAGGTTATTTATGAACAGAGGAAGTGGATATAACTTACCTATGTAGTTGAATATACTCCCTGGGTCTGTTTAATAATTCCAAAAACCTATCGACGATTTTATTTTTACCCACCCCTTGATTTCCCACCAAAAGCAAATGATAGCCTAATTGAAAGTCCTGCAGGAGCCCTTCCATAAGTTTTACGTGCTGTGGTATGTCGTAGAATAATACTTTGGGCACTTTTGTTAAATGTTCAGTCTGGTACACTGGGACTGACGTATTTCCTAAAAAAATACATTTTGCTGGTTGCTATGAACATTTTGAATCAATGCTTACCTATAGTAAGTATACCATCAACCACCTCACACCTTATGTTCTTTTCATTCCTTTCCAAAAAGTCCTCTGAAGGAGCAATTCCAACGTTTAAAATCAGTTTTTCTAAAGATTTCTTTGTGATAGCCGGTAAGAATTTGAGCATGAAAGTTTCTTCTAGCATACTATAAGCATCCTCAGTGTGAAACTGTTTCATTCTAGCCGCTATCCTAATTAGTTGTCTAGTCGATAAATGCCCTGCTAAATTTTTCAGGGATTGATCATTATTGCTTCGCAAAATGTGAGCCAAATCGATTATTTTATGTAAAGTTTTGTCTATCCGACCGAACTTCGAGCTTATAACATGAATCTCCTCAATTTTACTTAAAGTCCTCAAATCGTGAAATACAAACAAGCTGAGCATTTCGGGAGACATCCAATTTCCTTCTTTTGATTGGATATTTGGAGGATCCCCTACTGCTACTATTCGGAAATCGGGAATGAACAGGGAATATTCCGCTTTCGGTCAGTTGATTTTTTGTTAAATTAAGTTTATTTTGTAAGAAATCGAAGCGCTCCAAGCTGATGAGTCTTTTACCATCGTAAAGCTGGAGTTCCCGGTCTTGAACTAGTCTATGCAACACCGATAAGGTGCTAGGATGTATCCTGTTGATCCCGTCTAAAACTGCAATTTTTCCATTTAAAGCAGCTTTTACTAAAGGTGAAAAACTCCATACAGTATCGCCATTTTCCAGGGTTGTTCTCTGTTGTAACAAGTCACGTGAAGTCATATCTTGGTATAAAACAATATTTTCTATATCTTTGTTTTGAATGGCGGCCATTTGTTTTAAGAGCATAGTTTTTCCTGAACCACTGGGACCGATAAGACAGAAATCCGTTGTTTGTCCCGTCTGAAGCATTTGTTGTAAGATTTTGTTTTGATATAATGTTTGTATGTAACCTTCGGATGGGTTTGCTATAATGTAAAGATTAATTAAGATATATTTTTTTAAATCAGGGATTTCTTACTTTGCTTTGGTAATTTTGCAGTAACAAACTCTTTGATTTGTGTTGCCAAAGTGGCTTCTGATGAATTTTCTGCAACTGGAATGTCTATGAATGTGTTTAGTAAACTTTCAATGTTTGAAACGCTGTCGGACAAAAACGTTTTGTATGGGTAGAGTCTATAGAATAAATCGTAAATTGGCAATTCTGGGTTTTTGTCCTAAAATCACACAATTGTATTGCGAGTAATTAATGAAAACATTGAATTTACCAGTATTTCAGCCACTGCAGGTAAGTTATCTACCGGAAAGTCCGGTAAGCCCAGAAATTTCGAGTCTTGATTTAATAAGGCAAACGCGCAGGATAGAAGTTTTTCTAATTTTTCTTTTGGGGCGTTCGTGTATTTGTTGGTTAGTTCTCTGTACCATTCCTAAAAGAAAAAAATACAAAAGTTAACTCTTTATTTTTACTTAATACTCTTTCTAGTCTAATGATATACATATCAACAGTGCTCTCTGTCACAGATCAAGGAAATATCAGTAAATATGGGTAATTCGTTACCGCCCCGTAAATCTGCTCGTGCCTATATCATTTCATGCTAAAGTTAAACTACGAAAGAAAAGCATTAAAAAAATAAGAGAGAAATATATGGAAATTATTTCTTTGCGGCTATGCAATTGCGTTGTCCTTCTTCTTTGTGCTTTGTTATAACCCTTTTTTATAAATTTATTGTTAAAAAATGGAATAAATTGATAATAGAATAAACAAAGAATCGACAAAAGATAAGACCTTGTCAGTGAATAAAAATTAAATTAAAACTATAATAAGTTTATACTGCCGTTTCTTTTTGGCAGGTACCATCTTTACTTGTTTTCCTTCCCGTCTTACGAAGTATCCCCATAAACCTATAGTTTTGCTATTTAACTATCCGTGTTAACTTTCATTCTTTAAAACTATAATATTTTAAAAAGTATTCGTATATTGTATAACTACTACGTTAGTTAGTAGTCTAAAAG